>NW_028227256.1:117017631-117617631 GCF_978045245.1 Mus caroli
ACAACAGTGGATGATAATACAGTCACCCAGCCTCCAAGGGCAGGCTAGCCCATGGGCCTCCAAGGGTAGGCTAGCCCATGAAGGAAACGAATGATCCAGGGTGATACCAAGAAGCACATGGTTGGGGAGACATGGAAGAAAGGGAAAAAAGAATTGTATAGATGGTGTCTGAGTGGGGCTCAGCCACAAAGATGTGGCTTCAGGTACCAGTTCAAGTTTGGCCTTGTGGCTGTGTCCCCTATCCGTGTCAGGAAGCCTGTGGCTCTGGGCAGCCATGCTTGCTGCTGGTACAGCTGCCTATACCTGAGGCAAAGCCAGGACTTTTGAACTCTATGCTTTTCCCAGCCCTGAGTAGCCATCAAATGAGCCTTTGTGGGCTTTGACCAAGCTAGGCAAACCATAAAGTAAGGGAGCAAGATAGTAGCCTAATGAATGGGAGTCTGGACTTCTCAGTGCTGGCTCCCAGCAGCACTGCTTAGGTCTTGTAAATGGGAGCTGCAGTTCCCAGATACGAGCCACACTAGGGTAAGATTCTACCAGGCTGATGAACAATTAAAGTGTGCATGATTGTGAAGAGTTGGAATGTTGCAGGTCCAGAGCCAAATTATCCTGGATTTTCTTTAGCCCCTTAATAGCCAGTTATTAACTATCTCTGTGTTTTGTCTAACATCCTCTTGACCATTAGGTAAAATCTGTCTGGAATGGACTAATAGACCCCTTAGCATCTGTCAACCCAAAGGCGAAGAACGTCATCAGATAGCATCTAAGGCCTAATGTGGTAGTTTTCCATACCTGTTTGATGTTCCAACCAATGTACTTTTTAAAGTACCTTAATTTATGATTTTCTTTTGTTCTGTTACTACCAAAATTTCAGGAAACCTATCACACCAAAACAGGCTTTGTAAGATAACCTGAGTCCATGTATCTGGGCTACCACCATTTATATTTGGTTTCAGAATAAACAGTCTTTTATTCCCTTTGAGATGAGAGTTGTGTCAACAGCACACAGCACTGCTGTCATTACGGCCCTCTGGGAGAGCCAAGCCTAACACATGAGACATGAGACCTGTACCAACACCAAGCTAATCAAAGACACTAGATAGGAGTGCTTCTGGGAGAGAAGGAACGTTCTGGAAGCCTGGGACATTTGGGCAAGATGTGAGGAGGAGATAGGAAATAGGTATGGTCACATACTATCCTAGGAAGATGACAACATTTGTAGGTTGGAGGGAGAAGGCAATCGTTTGGTTCAGGGGAAGGCAGAGGTCCTGAGCTGGGTATCCTCACTCTGTCATGGGTAGAGAGGGGTCCTATGAAGCATATGGACTGACCAGATCCATTGGAAAGTGAGCTGCATTTAGAAAAAACATAGAAAGCTCGAAGCTAAGGAGCCTTCCAGAGAAAGTTCTAGGGAAGGGCAGAGTGGGTTAGACTGGAGGTGAACCTACCTGGAGAGCCTCGTTCACCTTTAATCCGGAACAACTCTGTAAGGGAAGGAGAGAAGGTTGCAGACTGAGCCAGAGTGCAGAGGGAAGCTTGATTTTGCTCCTGTGCCCCAACAAGAGCTCAAGGACTCTGCATTGGAAGCCTGGGACCCCATGGGTCTTTTAGCCTTGGGGGCTTGAACAATAACACCTGAATTTGTTCAGAAAAGTAAGCTTAGACGAACCAGGAATGGGACCCTCTGGAAGTTGAGGAAATAGAGAAATACTCAGATTGCTGGTCTACATCAGCCTTACCCTTGACCAATCTGTGTTGGTCAAAATGGCTGTTCTGCAAGGGTGGGAATGTAGCTAAGTTGGTAGGATGCTCATCCAGCATGCATGGTAACCCTGGTTTCATCCTCAGCACCGCAGACACTGGGTGTGGTGGTACCTGGATTTTGAGTGAGGTTGTTGAACTGCTGAAGGAGTTGCTCCTGGCTGGTGTGGACCCAGCTGAGCTGGGCCTGCAAGGCTTGCAGCCCCTGTGCTCTAGGTACCAGGTGTGTTTTGGGTGCCCACTGCAGCGAGAAGAGGGGCTTGTCCTCGGCAGCTAGTGATCCGTTGCCACAGCACATCTCTAGCATCTGGAGCTGCTCCTGCAGATTGAGAACTGGAACCCACAGCATCAGTTAGGGGTCTCAGTGAAGCCTGAGATGTTGGGGAGGGTTTCTGATAGTCTGTGTAACATGTCCATGTTTTCTATAGGACACGGAGTTCAAACACAAATTCTGTGCATTGTGGGTAAAGGAAACAGGATCGACTTCCCACAGCAGATCCCTAGGACCTGTTGACCAGCCAATCTAGCCATTTGGTGAAGTCCAGACCAGAAAGAGACTCTGTCTCAAAATGGACAATGCATCTGAAATGGCTTTCATATGCATAACACACACACACACACACACACACACACACACACACACTCATCATTCCTCCATTACCTTGGTGCATCTAACCACTGTGTCTTAGCATAGGGCAGCAGTATTCTCAGAATGCCTCTAGGCAGCCTGAACCTTATACCAGAGGAGCTTAGGTGGCCACTCCAGGAGGAACCACACAGGACCAGAACTAGGAGCAGCTCACCTTGAATCAGCAGCAGTGCAGTACCTGCCGTGAGCAGGATCAGGTGGATGGCCATGACTGCCATGCAGAAGGTCCCCCCATTTCTCTTCTTGGGCACTGGATCTGGAATACAAGAAGAAAAAGGATGGCTTCAGAGGCACAGAAAAGGAGCCAGTCTGTGCCAGGTCACATATAGGGGTGCAGGAGACTCCCTGGAAAGTAGGAAAGGCAACCAGATCTTTCTTGTTCCTGTTTTTGCAAGGCAAGAAGTTCCATGTTTAGTCCTTTATTATGTGTGGCTGGAGAAGAGGAGACAAGGATCCCCAGGGCTTGCTGGCCAGTCAGACTAGCCCTCTTGGTGAGCTCAGCCTAGTAAGAGATGCTTCCTTCAAAGAAAAGTAGAAGAAAGAAGGAGGAGGAAGTGAAGAGGAGGAGGAGGAAGAGGAGGAACAAGGGGATGGAAGGGGAGAGAATCGAGAGGAAGGGAAGGGCAGAGGAAGGAAGGGCAGAGGAGGGAAGGGAAAGGGAGAAGGGGAAGAGAGGAAAAGGGGAAAAGGGGAAAGGGGAGAAGGGGAAAAGGGGGAAAGGGGAGGGAATAGGAAGGGAAGGGAAGGGAATGGGAGGGGAGGGGAGAGAAGGGGAGGGAAGGTGGTGAGCACCTACAAAATGACACCTGAGATTAACTGCTGTATAGATGTGTAGATCTTGCTCAGTCTTGAACACCAATGTGATGCCTGGTCTGTGTTGGAGTCACCAATCACTAAACAAATCACAAAAGCTACAGGTTGCATTTACACAGTCTGGGAGGTCGAAGAGGTTTGTTCTTGTTTCCTAAACCCTCTACGAGGCTCAGAGAACTGAGTAACTCACTAGAATGTAAGATGCAGAAGTGAAGTTCGTGTGTGTCTTTACTTCCTTGGTCTTTGGTTTTGTGTGTGTGTGTGTGTGTGTGTGTGTGTGTGTGTGTGTGTGCATATGCATGCATATGTGTGATTGTCTGCCTCTCTCTCTCTCTCTCTGTGTAAGTATGCATGTGAACATGTGTATATATACGTACATGAAGCTGTGTGTGCATGCAAAATGTCTGGCACAAGCTATTAAACAGAGCAACAGGGATGACAGGGGACCATGACCTTGCCTCAGCTCTACAAGGTCCCAGCCAGCTGGGGTGTGCACTGTGAGCATTCAGGGTGTGCCTTTGCTCTCATCCCTTCTGTGCCCACCGACACAGATGTATACAGTGGTTGCTTGCTGCCTGTTTAGGAAATCTCCAGAGCCACATAAAGGCATCAAAAATACAAAGTTGATTGTGTTCTTTATACACTATGTGGTATTTGCATAGAAGTCACACACACTGTGTGGGAGGTGATATGCAATGGCATAGGAAGGGGATCCATGCCAGAGTCCCAAGCATCAGAGGTCAAGGTGGGGCAGTAAGAACAAGCATGAAAAATGATATAAATGTAAGAGCGCAGAGGAAAGCCTTGGGGGAACGATGAAGAGAAGAGAAGGTCCCACTGTGGGTATAGTTGTGGGTGTTCGCTCTGACTCTGAATGCTTTCAGAACTGGCTTGGGGACATAGCTTAGTGAATAAAGTCCTGCAAATGTGGGGACCAGAATCTGGATCCTGAGAACCCACATAAATGTTGGCTGGGTGTGGTTACCCCCATCTACTATGTCAGCAGCTGCATCAGTGAGCTCCCCATTGTGTGAAGACCCTGTCTCAGTAAATAAAGTATAGATCAGTGAAGGAAATGTCAGTATAGTGTCCACATACACTGTGACATGCACCCACACATATGTGAATGTGCATAAACTCATGTACACACCCCACACATACTGACATAGGCCAAAAGGAATTCAGAGTTCCCATCTGACCCAAGACAGGTGTTTAGGAACTGGGGACTTGTACTTTGCAGGTATATCTCACTCACTGTATAGACAGAAGAGGGGCTGACAAAGTACTTATGTTCACATTTGCTAGTTCATCTCTTTGAAGGTGGAAGACATACAAAGAAAATGTCTCTTCTAAGTAGTTTGGATCCTGAGGAAGAACTTCCCTGGTTAAGAGCCCAAAAAGCCTCTGGTAGGTTGCCTTAGTTAGGGTTTCCAGTGCTGTGAAGAGACATCATGACCAAAGCAACCCTTAAAAAAGTCATTATTTAATTGGGGCTGGCTTACAGGTTCAGAGATTCAATCCATTATCATCAAGGGAAGAGTATGGCAGTGTTCAGGCAGACATGAGGCTGGAGGAACCAAAAGTTCTACATCTTGATCCAAAGGCAGACAAGAGAAGACTGGCTCCCACGTGATTAGGAGGAGGATCTCAAGGCCCATCCCCATAGTGACATTCTTGCTCCAACAAGGAAAAACCTCCTAATAGTGCCACTCCCTGGGCAAGTGTATACAAACCATCGCATAGGTTCTCAGAGACTTCCCTGGGATAAAAGAGGGAGACTGGACAGAAAGACATTTCACACTGTGACAGCCTACTTTGTGGGTTCTGATGAAGCGAGGGACCCTGTTTTTAAAAGAAAAGGTGATTAGTGCCCAAGGATTGACACTCCCAGGAGCTGTCCTTTGATATCGCCACACATTCATTCACACAGGAACTGTACATGCAAATACTGTACATGCAAATGTAAGAAGTTAAAGACAGAGAACATTCAAATACTAAAGAAAAAAGTACCAAAAACAGTTAGAAAGGTCACATTATCTGCAAAGACATACTACCTGAATGACATCTGATTCTCTATCTGAAACCATGGAGATCGGGTACAAGTGGCACATTGTGTTCTGTGTGCTGAAAGGAAAGAATTACTGATCACGAATTCTCTTGTGAATGAAAAGAGCCTTCAGGAGTGATTAGAAAATATGGGCATTCTCAGAAAAAGGGAGACCAAGAGAATTTGAAGGAACTTCTCCAAACAGGAAATGCGAATAGAAGACCTACAGTTTCAAAACAGAAAAAGAATAATGGAATGGTTAGAAATAGGCACACACACACACACACACACACACACACACACACACACACCTCTTTGGGTTTCTAAAATTTCACTTCATGCTTGAAAACAAAAACACTCTCTTTTTATACTGTACATAATTTATGGTGAGGAAATTCTTAAGATAATTGTATTTTCAAAGTGACAAATTGAAGTAAGTTTTCTATATTTGACCTGACATGGAAAAAAAAAAACACGAATTCCAACAGACGGTGGCCTATTGTGTAAGTGTGTTAAAATGCTGGGAGAAATTTCTAAGGAAGCTGCTGTGGTTTCTATGGCTCACATGTGTGGCCTGGTCTCCAGCTGGTGATGCTCTTTGACAATGCTATGGAACCTTTAGGAGGTTGAACCTTGCTGAAGGAAGTGAGTCTCCGAGGAGAGCCTTGAGGGTTTACAGCAGGGCTCCATTTCGTGTTAACGAAATGCTTCCTGAGTGGGTGAGCCACCTTGCTCTCCCACTGCTGTGCCTTCCCCGCCCACTGCCCTGTCTTCCCAGCTGTGAGGACTCTATACCTCTGAAGCCTGAGCCAAACTATAAACTCTTTCACTCTTAAGTTGATTTTTGTCAAGGAATTTTGTCATAGCAAGGAAGGAACCTCCAAGACAAAAGGCCCTCCACGTGACACATTCTAAGGAAATTCCAAAATGTGTTCAAATAATACATTGGAAAACAAGAGAAAAAAATAGATATTGTGCAATAAGATGATCTTTTAAAGTCCTAACATATTGATAATTGATATATCTGTAAGCTATCCCTGACTACTGATCTGTACAGATGTTGGCAAGCTGATGTAACACAACTACATATTACCTAGAAGAAACCAGAACTTCAAAATAAAGAAACAAAAATTGGTTCAAAGAAACAAAAATCTGAAAGGAGAAAGATACAAATCGATAAATATAATGAGATATTTCAATTTTAATACCTTGTTCTCAACAACTGATAAAAAGCAGCACAGACAAAAAAGATCAAATACCATCAATAAACACCTGATGAACTGTAACAGGACACTTGATCAAATATCAGGCACATGCTTTTCCATCATACCCAGAACATTTAGCAAAGCTGATCATATCTTGGGTCATAAAACAGGTCTTAGTAACACATGGAGAGAACAAGGTTGAGGCTGGGGAGATGGCTTGGTCAGTAAAATACTTGATACACAACATGACCACCTGAATTCAGACCACAAGGACCCACGTAAAATGCCATGTGAAGGAATGCTCCTCTGTAATCCCAGTGTAAATGTCAAACACTGGGGCCTGGAGAGCTGTCTCAACAGTGAAGAGCCCTTGTTCCAGAAGACCCAAGTTCATGCCAGTTCATTCTCACAACAACCTGTAACTCCAACTTCAGGGTATCTGATGCCCTTTTCTGGATGGATGCTATGGGCATAGATGTGTGCATACTTACACAGGAACACACACACACACATATTAAATAAAGTAAATAATTTAAAATAAACCAGTACTAATAAAGGCAAACATTTAAAGCTAGTGTCATATAGTTGTGAGAGACACAATAGTTTTCCTTAAGTCTTGGACCAAGGGAAGGACGTTCATCCCTGTCCTCTTATTTAATACAGTCATGAATAAACAGCATAGAGGAAATAAGAGATGTAGCTTTGAAAGGAGGAACAAATCTATTTCTGTTTGCAGAAGCACATGTCTAGTTAACAAGTCCCTCATAATCTTCAAAAGGAATCCACAGAACTAATAAGTAGATCATCAGAGCTGTAGGATCCATGATCAACATATAAAATTCAATGGCATTGTTCTATCCTAATAAAGAGCAATTGGTAACCAAAATTGGACACAGTAGTACTGGGCTGAGATGATGGTCAGTGGTTAAGAGCACTGGTTACTCTTCCAGAAGACCAGAGCTCAGAACCAGGCACCCACACCAGGAGGCTCACAATCACTGATGACTCAAGCTCTGGACATCCAGCGGCCTCTTACAGCCTTCGTAGGTACCCACAAGCACGTACACATGCACGCATGTATGCACACACAGGCACAAATGAAAAATAATAAATCAACATCCCATGGTAATATTTCAGTCCAAAGGAAATAAAATATTCAGGTATAAAACTAATGAAACTGATCTAGGATCTGTATACTGGAAATTATAAAATTCAACTTTAGGAAAATAAAGTGGAGAAGTGAAGAGCTACACTATGTTCACAGACTAAACCTGTATGGAGTAAAGATGTTAAACATTCATACATTTATTTATAGGGGTAACATGACTCCTACCAATTCTCTAGCATGATTTTATGTAATAATAGACAGAGAAGCTAATATTAAAATGTATGTGTGAAAGTTAGGCTATAGAATAACTAAAGCAAGCTGGTAAATAAGGGTGAAATGTGAGAAAGAACTCTATATGATGCAGTAATCGAGACAATGTGGAGTTGGGAGAGAGCTCGTCATGGAACATGTGAGCCATTGTTAAGTCACCCTTGCATGCCTAGAATAAAGCCTGCTTTGTGGTCCTATGGAATTCTCTTTATAGATTGCTTGATACATTTTGTGAATATTTTTCCAAAGACTTTCGTGTCAAAGGTTATGAAATATATTGGTTTTAAATTTGTGGACTATATGACCCTATTAAATGTCGGGAGCAGGAAAAAATATCAACATCAGCAAAAGGTCTCTCAGTGCTCAGTGACCAAGACTTATCCACAGGGTTTTGCTGAAATCTTGGTCACATGACAGAGCACTATTTCCTGAGTGTGCTCTCATGTCACGCAATGCTGCCAAGGACTACCTGAAGCTCCTGCTGTGAATCTGTATGCTGTGTTCCATTTTGACTGTGCACGTGAAGTGCTCTGCTCTTACCAAACGGTTAGATGGTGGGAAACACTGAACAGTCTATCTCCAGATGCTGCAGAAATAAAAACGTATATTTCCATTATGATTTCACATATATCTATGGCAACATTAGCTCCAAAGATGGAAGGGTCCTAATGTCCCTCGGAAGATGAGCATGCATTCGTACTGTGGGGCACTCACTACCCATTTAATAAGAACCAACTTCTGGGATCCCTGTCTGAGCGACTCTCAGGAGAATTACACTAGGTGATAAAATTGAAAGCCCTGGTTGGGGAAATGGCTCAGGGGATAAAGCCCTTGCTATAAAATTGTGAGGATCTGAGTTAGAACCCCCAGAAACCATCCAATATTGGCTGCAGGAGCACACAGTTGTGACCCCGTGATTTTGGCAAGGGTCAGGGGAGAATACGGAAGATCCCTGAGAAGCTGGACGTCAGCAGCAAAATTAGAGGCCCTGTCTCAATCCAGGCAGAAGCTGAGACCTGACACCTGAGGTTGTCCTTGTCCTTTGACATCTGCTTGCAAATCATGGCATGTGTGCATGCATGTATACACATACACTAGTGCACACACGTGTGTCATACACATTATACATATAAAAAAGAGAAAAAATAAAAGCAAATTTTTAATTACATTGTATGTGTGCGCGTGTGTGTGTGTGTGTTTGACACACATGTGAAGGTCAGACGATAGCTTGTGGGACAGTTCTCTCCGTCCACCATGTGGGTCCTGGAAGCTTGGCTGCAACTACCTTTGTTCACTGAACCATCTTTCTGGTCTCAAAACCAATCAGTCGACAGTTACATACGATGTGATTTATGTAACACTCCCTAAATAGCACAAGTGTGGAGAGAAGGAACTGAGAAGCCTTGCAGGCTGAGTGATTGCTTGTGAGGAACTGAGGACTAGCTGCGGCTCTGATGCCTGTTGTAGGACGGAAAATACACATAGGTGAGTGTACTCACAGCTGGTGGGGTGGATCAGTGTCTGATTGGGGAGTTTTAGCAAAACTGCAAGAAGCTCTGCCTGAAAGAACCTTAGTGAAAGGTCACAAAAGGCCTTCTTGGACCATTTCCTTACTTTCTCTGTGTCTCTACATGATTATTTGACAACAAAAAGGGTTTTTTTAAAAGCCACTATGCTAACATCAGAAGATTTAGAGATGTTGAAGGCAGAAAAGCCAGGCATAGTGGCTCATTCATGCCTTTAGTCCCAGTACTTGGGAGGCAGAGGCAGGAGGATCTCTGTGAGTTTGAGGGTAGCCTTGTCTACATAGTTTGAGGACAGTCAATACTACATAGTGAGAAAGAGAAGGAGAGGGTTGGGGAGAGAGAGAAAAGGAAAGAGGGATGGAGGGAGAAAGGGAGGGAGGGAGAGAGAGAAAGAGAGGGGGGGACTTTGGGGTGAAGATGTCAGGAGAAGTCTTCAAATTAACTTTGATTATCTTTATAGCAAGAAGAAGGGACACCTGGGGGGGGCGGTTACTGGAGGTCAAAGGAGAGCATTATGACAAACAATGACAAGGCCTTAACCTTTCTATTATCATTTGGGTGGTGGTGCTGGAGACTAGGGAGGTGGCTTGGCTGGTAAAGCACTTGCTGTGCAAGTCTGAGGACATGAGTTCAGATCCCAACCTAAAACAGGATAGTGTAACAGATGCCTGTAATCCCACAATTCTGTAATCCCAGAAACCTCTAAAAGTCTCTTACCAGCCAGTGTGGGGAACACAGTGGAAAACAAAAATCCTGTCTCAAATAGAACAGAAGGCAGGGGACCAAAACCTGAGGTTTAGTGGTCACACTCAAAACAGACAGTATTTTAAAGTGTGTGTGTGTGTGTTCCTGTTTGTAGGATATATGCATGCATAAGGATGCAAATGTATGTGGAGTCAGGAGCTGACATCAAGTATCTTCCTCAATTGATCTCTGTCTTATTTCCTGACATAAGGTCTCTCACTGAACACAGAACTTACCAGTTAACTAGATAAGCTCTCCACAACTCTCATTTTGCTTCTTTACAGCTAGCTACTGCCTTGGTCGTCTCTTGCTGCGGAGCACCCTGGCTCTCACCTACTCTCTCCACCAGTTTCTCTACCTACCAGAGTGAGCAACCTCAGCTACAGACCAGAGCACTCAACCTCCAGCCTCCCCACTAACCTCAGGATGGGGTTCAAAACCTTCATCCCACCCTCAATTCTACTGATTATTCCATTATTCCTCCCAGTTCTGAAGGACAGCATGAGTTACATCCTTGTGTGTGTGTGTGTGTGTGTGTGTGCGCGCGCGCGTGCGTGAGACCAGGACATGTGTCACCCCTCCCCTCCATCCACTGTCTCATTTTTGTTCCTAGCTCAGCTCCTTCCATCCTATCAACATTAGAAGGAGCATAACTTCTGACCTCAGGCTCCACCCCTGGTTACATCCATGATGTCCTGTGAAATTTTCAGCCTCAGCCAGTGATACCTTGTTTAGTTTGAGTTTGATCTCCAGAACTCATGTGAAAAAGCCAGGCACAGAGGCGGCAGACATGCCTTCGTGGTTAACAGCATTGACTGCACTATCAGAAGTCCGGAATTTGTATTCCAGCACCCACATTGGGTGGCTCAACTCCCTCTAACTCCAGCTGATCACTGCAAAAGATGATTCCCATAGATGGTTCTAGAAAGGGAAATCGGAGCTCTCCAGTGGCGAACAAGTCCACCCCTGACTTTAAATGCTACAAATTCCTGAAGATGCAAAAGATACATCACTTATACAATACTAAGAGAGTAAGAAACGGTTTTCCAGGGCCAGTGAAATAGCTCAGTGGATAGAAGCACAGTCCATCAAGTCTGGCCAGCTGGGAATTCAATCCCAGAATTTCACAGGGTAGAAAGAGAGGACTGATTCCTAAAGTTGTTCTGCCTTCCACTCATGCACCGTCACATGCATGTGCGCGTGCACACACACACACACACACACACACACACACACACACACAATTGTAATCCATTTTTTAAAAATATTTGAAGGTTGTGCTCCATCTGAGTCAGACTGATAAAGAAGCCAGAGAAACTAGAGCCTATCTTAGCTGACATCCCTGGCCATCGGTTTAGCCAGTCAGCGAGCCCCAGGTGCAATGAGAGAGAAAAAGAGAGAGAGAAAGAAGAGTGACACAGAGAGACAAAGAGACAATGAGAGAGACAGAGACACTGAGACAGAGACAGAGAAAGACAGAGACAGAGAAAGACAGAGAGAACAAGACGAAGAGTGTGCTCTCAGGTCAACAGGGCTTCTATCCAAATATATAGACAGCTTTGGTTTCAGTGCTGTGGACTTTCCTTTTGAAACAGAACTGTACAGAGCCCAGGTGAGCCCCTGAGTTGCCGAATAGCCAAAGATGGCTTGGCACTCCTCATCCCTCCTCCCCTGCCTCCCCACAGCTGAGGTCACAGGCATGTATCACCTGTTTATGCTCTGCCACAGACTGAACCCTGCATGCTCCAAAGCCCTCTACCGTGTGAACTGGCTCTCAGGCCCTCAGAGACTTCTTCACAGTGTTTGCTTTGTATTTTCATCTCAATACACACTGCATTGTGGACTCATAAGATGTTCATTAATGAAGGGTCATTCCTTAACAAGCACCAGACAATGGAAAGTGTTTCAAAAGGACCAGATCGTAAGCAAAAATTGACTCCATACCAAGAGCAGAGCATCTGTGGTCAGCTTTCCAGAAAGTCCAGATGGACAGAGTTTAGTGAGTGAGAGCCAGGGAGAAAATGCTCCAGGGTCCCAGCCTACCCCTCCTTTGCTCTTGTCTCTTCTTGCTTCCCACCAACAGACTAAGTTTCTGGGCACCTGCATTACAAGGGAGTCATACTTTACCATTGATTTCGAAGGTCTCCATCACAGGGAACATGGCTTGGTCAAAATCAGCTCTGTCTTCTGTGTTGCCCAAGAAGTCTTCCTCTTTGAGGGGTTCTTTACTTCCCATTGCTAAGCTTTATAGGTGGCCAAAGCCCTGGAGCCAGCAGAAATGCTCCCTCAGGAGGAAGCAGGGCTCCCATTTAACTGCGGCGGCTAGCTGGAGATGCACACAACTTCCCTTTGGCAATGATTCTTCAATTTGCACAATGTTTCCTGACTGTGGGGACCAGGCTGCTCCTTAGTGTAGAATTGATTTTTGCTTAAATATCAGGCTGTTCACATGTAAAGCTGTTGTGTGGGGAAGCTCCCTGTTATGGGGAATTGAAGAAGTTTGGGAAAGACCCTCCGTGTCCCCAGGCCCTTAGATAACACTGAAATGGACCTTTTGTCTTCCTTCTTGATGTTTTCTCAATCCCTGCATCCATCCAGATCCACCTAGCTATCCGAGGACTTCACCAGCCCACACAAAAATCTTCCTCTGACCCACTTCAGGCTGAGTTCATCTCTAGACTTAGTGGGGCCCTTGGATCAGCATCTGTAACATGACCTGGAAGCCCAGGTCCCATCCACACAGACCAAATCCAAACCTCTAGTTTAATAAGGTCCCTTTGTGATTTAGAGCATATTAAAGCTTAGGAAGTAGGCTGGGAAGATTAAAGTGCTCATTGGGCAAGCATAATGACATGGGTTCAAAACTCCAGACCCTACTGAAAAACAATGGCAGCAATGAAAACCAGGTGTCATTGTAACATCTGCCACTGAAGAAATGATGGGACAGGAACAGGTATCCCTGAAGCTCCCATTGGTCTAGCCACATCAATGAGCCCCAGGTGCAATGGGGGGGGCAGAGGGAGGGAGAGGGAGAGAGAGACAGACAGAGTGACAGAGAAAGAGAGAGAGAGAGAGAGAGAGAGAGAGAGAGAGAGAGAAAGAGAGAGAGATCCTACTTTAAACAGTATGATGGAAGATGGAAGGCCAGAGAGATGGCTCAGTAGGTAAAGGCCCTTGTAGCCAAACCTGGCAGTTTGAACTTGATTTCTATGATCCAGATGGTGAGAAGAGAAAACTGACTCCCACAGTTATCCTCTAGCATCCACATACAGGTATGCACACCATCACATGTGCACATACATATACAGCAAACACAATTAAAATTCAAACACTTTCACAATTACTCTGGAGGTGCCTTTTTGCAGCACACCAGTAAGCTTTCCAAACAACACTCTGTGTGTGTGTGTGTGTGTGTGTGTGTGTGTGTATGCACATGTATGTGTGTGTGCCATGTATACATCTCTCTCTCTCTCTCTCTCTCTCTCTCTCTCTCTCTCTCTCTCTCTCTTTGTGTGTGTGTGTGTGTGTGTGTGTGTGTGTATGTGTGTGCATGCATGTTCACTGCATCCCAGTGAGACCTAAGCTCATTTCTCTTGTCTCTGTTGAACCTGTGGCAGGTCATGATGATTAAGATGCAGATAGAGGGGGTACAAAGTTTGCTGCAACTCATATCTGGTCCTCATGGCAGCTGTACAATGGCAGAACAGTCATTCAAGCTGTGCTTACCTCCCCTTATGCATTTGCATAAGGGAGATACTGATGACTGTTGTATTACTGAATATGGTCACACGAGCTCAGAGCTGGGCACTAAGGATGGTCTCTTGCTATCAGGAACAGCTGATCTGCTGAAGATGTTGGCTACTTTGCTCAGAGTGCCTTGTTCTTCACTACCTTGCAAGTATCAGGACCTAAGTTCAATCCCCAGACCCCATATAAAAAGGCTGGGTGTTCTGGAGTGTCCTCAAATCCCAGCGCTGGGAGATACAGGTGGATGATGCTCATTAGCCAGTCAGCCTGCCACGTCCCCCACCCTATCCCAAGTGAGCAGCAGGTCAGGTAGAGAGCCTGTATCAAAGAACAAGATGGATGATGTCGAGAGCTAATGGCTGAGGTTGTGCTCTGGTCTCTGAACATGCGTATATAGGCTTGAGTTATGTAGAACAGCTAGCTGGCAGCTCCAAACAGAACCCAAGGGTAGTCAGTGTGGGTGGCAGAGGCTGCGGCTTCTCCCACAGGAAGGAAGTTCCCCAAGCAAAAGAGTCTGCTCCTGGCCTGCCCTGAGCCTCCCACCTTTCCCTGGCTCAGTGCTGTCTTTCAGCAGTGGGGATGGTGCTCACTGAAGAATGCTGGGTAAACTAGCAAGTCCCATGCTTAAAGGAATCATTTAAAGAATGTCACCTGTTCCCACGTCGGCTGTGCCTATGGAACCAGGCAGACCCAAGTCTCAGAGCCAGCACCATGAACCAGGAAAATGGCTGAAGGGGAAGTGTTGTGGCACAAGCATGAGAACATGAGTTTGGGTCCCCAGTGCCCATGCAGAGAACTGGGCATGGTAATGTAGCTGTAATTCCATGTCTGGCAAATAGAGACCAGGATTCCTGGGGCTTGTGGGCCGACTAGCTTAACCTACTTGGTGAGTCCCAGGTTCAGTGAGAGATCCTGGCTGAAAAACAGTGGAGAGGGCAGACGAGATGGCTTAGCAGGAAAAAGATACTTTCAGCCAAGCTTGATAACCCACATTCGGTTTCCAGGACACATGTGGTAGAGAGAGCTGACTCCTGAAAGTTGCAACCTCTTCTGTCACACCACACACACACACACACACACACACACACACACACACACACACACAAATCTTCATATAACTTACACAAAATAAAACTAAATTCACGGAACAGCTCTCTTATGAATTTGCTGTGCAATTGCAAACAATCTGCTAAACTTCTCTGAGCCCAGAAAAAAGCTGCAGTTCCTTGAATATTTTAGCTAGGATTCATTATCGAGACAGGACTCACCACCCACAGCATATAAGCTGTCTGGTGTACAAGAACCAAGAACTTGTCAGGTTTCAAACCCAGAACATGGCTTCTATCGCTGCTGTAAGCCAGTACCTACCTGAGGTTCCCAGGGAGGAGTGTTGTGGAACCAGGGATGCCAGTTCCCTGAGCCTTCAGCCCTGGTGCCTAAGGAGCAGGAAGTTGAGGCCTAATGAGCAGTATCCCGGAGTGATCACATGTAGAGGGAAGGTGTGGAATTCTACCACCATCCTGTGAGAACTCCCTAGTTGATGGGATTCACTGTCAAACTCTCATGTCTCTTTAGACTGACTGTATGAGTGTGTGTGTGTGTGTGTCCCTACCTGTGTGAGTGTGTGCATGCCTGTGTAAGCCAGAGGACAACCTTGACTGTCATTCCTCAGGTACCATCCACCTCCTTAGAGACAGGATCTCCTCTAATCTACTAGTCATCAGGTAGGTCCAGCCTACTGGCCAGTGAGCCTCAGAGAGACCTATCTGTCTCCACCTCCTCAGCACTGGGATTAAGTACATGCCACCATGTCTGATTTTTCATAGTGGGTTCTACAGATAGAACTCATGTCCTTATGCCTGTAAGGCAAATACTTTGTCAACTGAACTCTCTCCGACCCCAAGATGAATACTCTTCTTATAAGGGTTTATTTGATCACTTGTGTGTGTTTATGTCCATCTGTTGTGAGTGTAGGTGGGCACATGTGGACATATGACTGGAGGCCAGAAGAATACATTGGGTGTCCTTTGAAATCACTTGTCTGACTATTACTTTAGGTGAGGTCTCTCCCTGAACCCGGAGCTCATCTGGAATCCAGGAACACTTGGCGACCCTTCTGGCTCCACTCCCTGCACTCCTGCAGGCACGTACCTAGCTGAGCTCCAGGTTCATGTCCTCATCACTGTGCAGCAAGTGCTCTTAACCACTGAGCCATGGCTCCAGCCCAAATTATGCAATATTTAAAACACCCAACAGTGCTTACCACCAGCAAACTATCGACATTTAAATAATGGCAGCTTCCCCCAGTACTGAGCAATTCAGCTCTTGTGATCCCTGGTCCCAGCCCATTATAACATCTCCATTACAGGAGACTCCAAAAGTTGCCCTGTGTGCCTACACCCTGGGGCCAGGATCAGTGGGGTCGATAAGTGCGTGGCACATCTGTAAAAGAAGCACTCCGCAGATAGCTATGAAGCCAGGCTGTAAGGAGCACTTCATGTCTTGTCAGATGTAGCCTTCACAATCCTTTAAATCTCCCGTTAGGCACAAAGCACACTATTCCAGGGGTAGGCTACAATCTCTTCCTAAGCTCCACTCAAACACTTTTATGTCCAGGAACACAGATCTGGCTGTTTCTTCCCTCGATGGAGTGGCCCATTTCTATCTGGGAACTGACTTGTTCAAGATATCCAGGGTTGGGTTTCACTTTCCAGGCAGAGTGCGTCTGATTGGATTGGAGTGTCGAGATGCATTCCAAGAGTCCCCAGTGGCGTTTTGTCCAGTTTTCTGATGTCCTCAGAAGTGACAGCTAAGGGCTCATGTTGCTTCGGTATGATAGGAGGAATGAGGATGAGGGACCCCAGGCAGGTATGAGGACCCCATCTTGGAGTCCTCCGAAGAGCTCAACATCACATCGCTTAGTGGGTCCCGCATTTGTTCACTGGTGAGCTGCCTGTGTGTCCAACAAAAAGAGCTCTGGGGTGACCTTATTCTAGCCTGAAAAGTGGAGCAGTGGTGTGGTGTTGAAGTGACTAAGACAATTCCATCTTGTGCTATGATTCCATTTTGTGTCTGCCTAGGCACTTCTCAGCCCTCTCCTTCCCAACAGCCACAATTGCCTTGGCAACACATCTGGGATTTCCATGACCCTGTGTATTAGCCAAAATAAGTAATATTTATACAAACTAACCATAACTGAAAAATACGAATCAGAAATAATTGTTGGGACTGGAGAGATGGCTCAGCAGTTAAGAGCACTGGCTGCCCTTCCAGAGGTCCTGAATTCAATTCTCAGCACCCACATGGTGGCTCACAACCATCTGTAATGAGATCTGATGCCGCCTTCTGGTGTGCATGAAGACAGCATTTTTTTTTGTCTTAATTAGGGTTTTATTACTGTGAAGAGACACTATGACCAAGGCAACTCTTATAAAGGACATTTAGTTGGGGCTGGCTTACAGTTTTAGAGGTTTAGTCCAATATCATCATGGTGGGAAGCATGGTAGCACGCAGGCAGAAAAGGTGATGGAGCTGAGAGCTCTACATCTTGATTCAGAGGCAGCAAGGAGGGACTGTGTCACTGACCTTAGCTTGACCATAGGAAACCTCAAAGACCTTGAAAGTTAATTCAAGCAGAGGTTAAAAAGAAAGATGCTGGAGTTATTCTTGCTACACTAGTACAAACAGAAGTTTGTCTTAAACCACTGAGATGGGAAGTGTTGGGGGACCTTGGCATCCCAGGACATCCTGCCTGTTGTCTCAAGTTACAGCTCATTAGGTAGGGAAGTGAAAGTCCCACATACACAGGGGTAGCAGGGTCGGACCGAAAGTTTGCTCTAAGACCAGAAGAAAGGACAGAGAAGTGACTGCCCAGTTCTACCACTCCTGGTCTCTGCCAGGAGCACTCTAAGTCAACAATCACAGGGAACGTCAATATTCACTGCAGTACCACTCCCAACAGCTAAGTTACAGGACTGACCTGAGTGTGCAACAACAGAGGGATGGGTGAAGAAAGTGTGGCTTGCTTTTATACAATGGAGTTTGTGCAGCCAAAAAGTAGAGCCATGCCTTTGTCAGGAAAACGGATGCGACTAGAGACAATTATATTAAGTGAAGTAAGCCAGCCTCAGGAAGTCCAATATACGGTGTTCGTTTCTTATTTGTGGCTCCCAGATTTTATAGTGATATACAAAATTATATATTTATGTATGCATGACATGAACAGAGACCATGGGAGCCTCCAAGGGAGCTAAAGGGGTTTAAAGGAGGGGGAAGGTCTAAGAAAGGGAAGAGAAGGGACACCAGAGGAATATGCTCAACACTCAATTAAACTGGTCTCCAACCAGGCCTACACTGGGCAAGGCCAGTGTGATGGTTCTATTAACTCGACATGACCTGCAGTCACCACAGAAGGGAATTTTGATGGGGGATCATCTAGATCTGGTTGGTCTATGGGCAAATCTGTGGGTGATCATTTAGATAGTTGATGCGGAATGACTCAGTCCACTGTGGGTGGCACCATTCTCTAGGCAGGGATCCTGGACTGTGTAAATGCAGAGGTGGCTGATCACAAGCCAACGTGTGTGTTCATTATTTCTCTGTTCTTGACTGTGGATGTGATGTGACTTTTCTACAATGATGCACTGTAACCTGAAACTGCAAGTCAAACTCCTTTTCCCTTAGGTTGCTTTTTGTCAGAGCATTTTATCACAGCAAAAGAAATGAAGCTAGAATTGCCAGGAAGACAGCTGCCCCCACCCCTCTGATTTCTAAAACACAAGATCTCCTGAGCCCACACACCACACACCCTGCATTCCTTGAACCCTTGATGTCTTCATGGATAACCAAACTTTTCATTGTACCACTCAGAAAAGAAGATGTCAAAAAACACATTCTTGTCTAAGAGAGAGCAAAATGAGATGCTGGAATGTAATTCCATGAGCAATGTTGACCCTTCCTCAGAGCAGATTTGGGAAATTGTAGCAAACACGGAGTGGGAAACAGTAGCCACCAGTCCCATGCTCATAGGGTCTCAGAACCCCTCCTCTCTCTTTCTTCTCTCTCACTCTCTCTGTGTGACATGTGTGCATTTGTGTGTGTGCGTGCATCTCTGTCTCTGTGTGTGTGTGCACATAAGTGTATGCATCTCTCCCTCCCTCCCTCTTGCCCCCTCTCTCTGTGCATCTTTCCCTCCCTGTGTGCATGCACGCATGTGTGCATCTCTCTCTCTCCCTATTTCTTTTATCCCTCTCTGTGTGTCTGTGTATGTGAGCTTGTGTGAATCTATCTCTCTGTGTCTCTCTGTGTGTTTATGCATGTGTGCATCTCTCTCTGTCTGTGTCTCTGTGTGTGTGTATCTCTATGTGTGTGCATGCACATGTGTGCATTTCTCTGTCTATCTGTCTGTTTCTCTCTGTCTGCACTCAAGTGTGTGCATATTTCCCTCCCTCCCTCCCTCCCTCCCTCCCTCCCTCCCTCCCTCCCTCCCTCTCTCTCTCTTTCTGCATCTCTCCACCCAACCATGTGTACGTGTGCACAAGTGTGTGCATCTCTCCCTCCCTCTGTGTGTGTGTGTGTGTTCACATGCTCATGTGTGTGCATGAGGGAGCCAGATGACAACTTTGGGCTGTTCCTCCCTTATTCTCCACCTTATTTATGAGATAGCCTCTCTCTGTGGCCTGGAACTCATCAAGCAGACAAGGCTGGCTGAACATCAGCCCAACAAGCCTGTCTCCATCACCCCAGTATTAGGATCACTGCACGTACCACCATGCCTGTCATATTGTTTGTTTGTTTATATATGTGCATGTGTGGTATATGTGTATGTGCATCTGTGTAGAGGCTAGAGGTTGACACCATATGTTTTCTGCTATTGCTATTTACCTTTTGAGACAGGATCTCTCACTGGACCTAGAACTCACCAACTACCTACCTACCCCAGCTGACCAGTGAGCAGTGGATATCTACCTGTCTTCCCTCCCCATCAGTACTAAGGGCAGAGCATGCAGACATGCTGACAGGGAGGACTACATCATGTGAGTATTTTATGTGAGTGCTGGGGACCCAAACTCAGGTCCTCATGCTCGAACAGCAGGCTCTTCACCAGTTGAACCATCTCACCAGTCCCTGGCTTTAAAAAGCAAACGTGAGTTCTGGGAATCAAATGGAAGTCCCCATACTTACAAGACAAGCCAACTGAGTCATCTCCCCTACATCTCCCTTGTCGTTTTCAATAACTGTCATTTCCAGATGTTCCCCTGTCCACTCCAAGGCCACTCTGCCACAGGTTGACTATTCCTTGACTCCTCTGACATCTTAATTCCAACAACCCCTAGTCTTAGGACTTCTGACCTCTGATTCTGCTATTCTCCCTTGGTCCACTGCCCACTGTCCACTTCACGTTCTGTCTCACGCCTCATCTGCTTGTGTTCTTATGGTGCTTGTAATCGGCCTCCTGTTCACAGCTTCCTCTGCCATATCCCTTAGTCTTCATTGCTCTTGACAAAACCTGTGACCCTGGTTAGACCCAGTCTTCCAACAATTGGATGTAAATGGGGGGAAAATGAAACTAATGTGATTACACAGACGGTCTGATGGTCTCGTTTAATTACATGACATGAACTGCAAAGGAGCCTTAAGCCTTTCTGGTAATTGTAGAGCAATTTCGTATTCCGCTCACTCTCTCAAGCAACTCTTTCAGACCAGACTTCATTAAACTCCTCTTCTTCACTCTCACCAGAAAATGCCGCCCTCCTCCTCATGTGTCCCAGGATGGGGGGCAGATACACATACATGTGTATTGTGAGGACTCAAGGACAAGCTGGAGTGTTATTCCTCTGGCAACATTCACTTCTTTTGAGACAGGTTCCTTCACTGGCCTGGAAGGTAGACTGGCTAGCCACTGAGCTCTGGGGATCCTTATGCTGCCTCTTCTCCAGCACACACCACACACATGTCTTCTTCTTCTTCTTCTTCTTCTTCTTCTTCTTCTTCTTCTTCTTCTTCTTCTTCTTCTTCTTCTTCTTCTTCTTCTTCTTCTTCTTCTTCTTCTTCTTCCTCCTCCTCCTCCTCCTCCTCCTCCTCCTCCTCCTCCTCCTCCTCCTCCCCCTTCTTTCTCTTCTTCTTCTTCTTTTGAGTTTTCGAGACAGGGTTTCTCTGTATAGCCCTGGCTGTACTGGAACTCACTTTGTAGTCCAGGCTGGCCTCAAACTCAGAAACCTGCCTCTGCCTCCCGAGTACTGGGACTAAAGGTGTGCGCCACCATGCCTGGCTCACACATGGCTTCTTAAAATGTGGATTCTGGCCTGCAACTAACCCTCTTGCTTGCCAGATCAGCCAGCGATCTACTGCCTAAGCCAGCTCCCCAGGCTCAGCCTCTGTGCCCTCTTGCTGGTCTTTCCTCTCTGCTGCACACCATGCTCTCCCCTTTACTAGGAAAACCCCCAGGCACCAGGGAAAGAACTCCAGACTCTCCCCATTGGTGTCTGGTCCAAGGATCCTGCCTGCAATACTAAAATTTCCTGAAATTTTCCAGGCTCCCATCAGGACCTGCCTGTGCTCTCTGCACCTCCCACATCACCCCCTCAGTGATGTGGGCTCTTCTTCCCTCTACCTGGGTTTGCAGTCTCACCTGGAGCACTCCCAACAGCAGAACACAAACCCTGACATTTATTTCACCCTAATGCATAGGCTTCTGGCCTACTTCCCTACAAGCTAACAACCATGTTTCCCCCTTCTTTCTATTAAACTTCCTCAAAAGCCATCTATCCCACTATGGCCAACTCTTCTGCTGCTGTGCTATAGTCTATCAGCTGCAATGGGGTTTCTCCTTGGCAATCGACTGAAACTACCTTTGCTGATACAGCAATGGACTCTTCAGGCAACATTTACAATTCACCCCTTATCAGAAGCACCGTGTGCAGTTATTTCTACCATGAAATACTCTCTTTAGTTACTCCCAAAGACTTTACTTGTGCTGGCTGCTCTTATGTTAACTTGACACACAAACTAAAGTTTTCTGAAAGGAGAGAATCTCAATTAAGAAGTTGCCTTCATAAGATCCTATTGTAAGGCATTGCTTTAACTATTGATTTGATGGAGGAAGGTCCAACCCCTTGTGAGTGATCCCATCCCTGGGCTGGTTGTACTGGGCTCTATAAGAAAACAGGCTGGTGCTTTATGGACCCCTTTCCTCCCACTGGGTTGCCTTGTCCAGCCTTAATACAAAGGGAGGTGCTTAGTCTTATTGCAACTTAATATGCCATGTTTGGTTGCTATCCCTGAGAAGCCTTCCTTTTTAAAAGGGAAATGGAGGAGGAGTGGATGGGGGTGGTAGAGGGGAGGGACTGGGAGGAGAGGAGGGAGGGAAGACTGCAATTGGGATATAATATATGAGAGAAAATGAAATAAAGAAAGAAATAAGGAAAGCAAGCAAGCAGGCTATGAGGAAACAAGCCAGTAAGCAGCACCCCACCATGGCCTCTGCATCAGTTCTGGCCTCCAGATTCCCACCCTCTTTGGGCTCCTATCCTGACTTCCTTCAGTGATGAACAGGCATGTGTCACCATGACTTGTTTGTATGGTGCTGAGGATGGAGCCCAGGAGTCTGGTAACCTGAGATCTGTGGACTTTCTTGGGAAAGTGAAAATGGGCCTGGAGTTAGGGAGTTCCAGGCAGACTCTTGGTAGGTGGCTCACATCTACATCCACTGTGGCTGAAAGAAGCCCGCATAGCAATCTGGGCTCTAATATAGATGGTAGAGTGTGATGGAGTGTACCTCTAATATAAGGTAGAGTGGTACTCAGGACATCTGATGTTGTCCTGCGTCTTCTGCATGCACAGGCGAGGAAAGGCATACTCACTCACATTTGCACATATGTCACTTGTACAAGGAGGGTCAAGATGAAGGCTGAGGAGAGGGCTCAGGCAGAAAAGTCCTTGCCTTGCATTCTCAAGGACCTGAATTTGAACCCTGAGACCCACATTAAAAAACAACCAAATAAAAACCAACAGCTGGATGGGTGTAGTGATACATGCCCAGTCATGCTTCTATGTACACACAGACACACTTAGTCACATACACACACACACATACACACACACACACACACACACACACACCACAGACGTATTCATGCATATAAGAAACATAAATTTTAAAAATGTGTATATGAAGCAAAACTTGACAGAACTGAAGGGAAAAATGAGTCTGGTCCTTCAGCACAGCACTTTCAATAACAGGTCACTCAGACACATGGCAAGTGTCCTAGTTTCATTTCTATTGCTGTGATAAAAATCCCCTGACAAAACAACAACAATAGAGAGAGAACCTAAGGAAGAAAAGATTTATTTTAGTTTACAACTCCATGTTATAGTCCATCATTGTGAAGAAGTCACTACAGCACATCCGAAACGACATGACATGACATGACACCACACAACATGACATGACAGGAGAGAGAGAGAGAGAGAGAGAGAGAGAGAGAGAGAGATGAAAGAGATGAATATATGCATGCTTACTTCCTAGCTTCTGTTTAGCTCCATTTCTTCATTCTTATACAGCTCAGCACCCCAGGCGTAGGCAATGGAACCTCCCATGTTGGGCTGAATCTTCCCACAGACACGCTCACAGGCCAGCCCAGTGTACATAGTAGTCCCTCACTGAGCCTCTTCCTAGGTGATCTTAGGTTGTATCACATGGACATTAAAGCCAACCAGTACAGCAACTACAGAAATTAAGGACTTGAACAACACAGTAAGCCAACTAGACCTATCAGATACACACAGAAGCTTAACACACAGTGACAGAATGCACATTCTAGTCAAGGGCATAAGGGACATTCCTGGGAGATGTCACATTAGGCCACAAACTTGGTCTCAATTGATTTTACAAGTTAGATAAACCAAGTATCTTCAATTACAAGATGAAATTAGAAAGCAATTAACTAAAGAAAAACTAGAAAATTTCTAAGTATGTGGAAGTTAAATGACACACTCTTCAAAAATTATCTCGAAGAAAAACATACAAGAAATACTAGAAAACATTGAGAAATGAATGAAGACAGAAATATAACACACCAAAGCTTATATACACTTACAAGTGGTTAGACTTCAACTATGACATCATGTCTATTTTACTATAATTGTATGTGTGTGAAAATGTGTGTATGTGTGTGTACGTGTGTGTATGTATGTGTAGGAATAGGTGTAGATGTAGATGCAGATGATTCATATGCATATATATATATACATATATATGGAGAAGAGAGATGACTATATGTGTTTGCATGTATGTATGTGTGTATGTCTATGTGTGTGTTTATGGGTGGATGGATGGATGGATGGATACTACTGGTGTAGATGGCTCAGTTGCTGCCTAAGCATGGAGACCTGAGTTCAGGTGGCTATAATCATGTAAAAAGTTAAACAAGGCAGCACCTGTCTATAATCTTAGTGCTGGGGGTATGGGGGTGGGAATAGAGTTCTGAGGATCCTTGGAGCTTTCTGGCCAGTCAGTCTAGCTGAATTAGTGAGCCCCAGTCTCAATAACCAACGTGGAAAGTGATTGAAGACAATAGTTGGCACACATACACACACACACACACACACACAGAGAGAGAGAGAGAGAGAGAGAGAGAGAGAGAGAGAGAGAGAGAGAGCAAAAGTGACATTGAGCCGGGCAGTGGTGGCGCACGCCTTTAATCCTAGCACTTGGGAGGCAGAGGCAGTCGGATTTCTGAGTTCGAGGCCAGCCTGGTCTACAGAGTGAGTTACAGGACAGCCAGGGCTACACAGAGAAACCCTGTCTCGAAAAATCCAAAAAAAAAAAAAAAAAAAAAGGGACATTGATCAATATGGCCTCTTACCATTCCTTGCTGAATAGTTTTTAACCCTAGTTAATATGGAGAGTGGGGCTATCTTCCTCTTTTCTCTGCTCTTATCCTCATGAAGACTGGGTTCAGAGGGAGACTCCCTTGGGGAAATAGCAGAGTTCATTCACTAGCTGTTTAGTGTCATATGACTTTGGGGATGAATGGAGTGGTCTTAGCCTCAGAAAACAGAAGTAGGTGCTTGTGAAAGCGGACCTGGACCTTCAAGTGTTGCTCAGGGGTTGCTTCTCCTTTTATTTCTGCACACTGCTAGCAGGCATCCCCGGCACTGTGAGAGCAGAGGCAGTGTGGGCAGAAGCCCTCTGTGTAGAGCTCGTTGAAGGCTCATGGACACTCAGTGTGCTGGTTAGTTCCATGTGTCAGCTTGGCATAAGCTAGAACAACCCGACAGGAGTCTCAGTTTTAGAATTATCTAGGTCAGGTTGGCCTGTGAGGCTGGGCTAATTGGGGTGAAAAAAATGCATCCTGAAAATGGATGTCACCATTTTATGGGCTAGGCCCTATGCTGTGGAAAATTGTGTGTGTGTGTGTGTGTGTGTGTGTGTGTGTGTGTGTGTGTGCTGGTACCTAAGGAGGCCAGAAGAGGATGTTGGATCCCTGGAGGTTGGAGTTACAGTTGTGAACTGCCCAATGTTGGTACTGGGATGTAAACTCAAATCCTCTTAGAGAGCAGCAAGCTCTCTCAGGCACTGAGGCATCTCCCCAGCCCCTGCTGGACCATGTTAGAGAAGGTTGTCTGAGATCAAGCAGGCAGGAAGCCCGGGAGCATCCATTTCTTTCTGCACTTGATGTGATGGAACCAGCTGCTTGAGTCCCTGCCTCACCTTGCCCACAGTGATGCACTGCATCCTAGAGTCAAAGGCCACATAAACTCTCTTCTCTCCGGACCTGTTTGTGGACAGGACCCCTTATCATAGCAAGAGAAATGAAGCGAGGGAACCTAGAGAGCACTGGGGACCCAGAGGAAGGACAGCAACTGCACTTCATGTGACTGATAGCTAATATAGCTTTGTGTAGGGTGGTATAGTCAAGAGAAGCCTGAGGTCAAATTGTCTTCACGTTGGCTGAAGCAGAGGCCCGAGTGGCTCTGGGAGGCATGGGAATGGGTCAAGCTGAAGTTAAGAGATCAGTACTCACTGGGCAATTGACCTGAGCTGAACTCAGAGGTGGATGGAGAAGCACTTGGGCTTCCAAAACAGACTGAAGATGCCCAGGGCTGCTACAAGCAGTTGGCTTCACAGGTTTGGGAGCAGCCCAGAACCCATTTTCCCTTCTAAGAACCTCCTGATTTCCTTCATCACAATGATCTCTTCTTGACTGGGAATATAGCTTAGTGGGTAGAGTGCTTGCCTAGCACATGTGGTCCTCAGGCCAATTCACAGGACCGCACAGACTGGATGTGTTGGGGCATGCCTGTACTCCTAGTAGCAAGGCTAGCCTGGGTTACACAAAACTCAATTTCAAGAAAAGAAGGGGGAAGAGAGGAAGAGAAGGAGAGAGGGAGGGAGTATGAAGGAAACAAATGAAGGAAGGAAGGAAGGAAGGAAGGAAGGAAGGAAGGAAGGAAGGAAGGAAGGGAGGGAGGGAGAGAGAGAGACAGAGAGAGGAAGGAAGGAAAGAAGGAAGAGAGGGGGAGGGGAAGGGGAGAGAGGGAGAGGGAGAGGGGGAGAGAGGGAGAGGGAGGGAGGGAGAGAGAGAGAGAGAGAGAGAGAGAGAGAGAGAGAGAGAGAGAGAGAGAGAGAGAGAGAGAGAACACTCGGTTGATCTTCCTTACTGTCAGTCACTCTATGACACTCATGCAGAGAACCAGAGCAAGCCCAGTGAGCAGCAGACTACAGGAATGGCATGACTCCATGTGGGTCTGAATTCCTGGCCTGAAGGCACCAGTCTCCTTCGCAGCAGCTAGTTCTCATCAGATCACTCTTGCCACATGATTTTGAACTGCCTAGCTTCCTGGCCTGTGCTGTGACCTGTTTCCTTCCTAAACTCAGTTCTTTCTGTCATATGGAAGTCCCCAAACGATTGCAGTAGTGCCCTTTTGTCAAGTTGGCTAGAATTTCGTTTCTATTGCACATAACTAAGGAACACAAAGCACCCTCTCTGTATGAGGGGCTTCCAGGACTCGGCCAGATCTCTTCCTGCTCACCTCTTAGGTCTATTTAGGTTCATGTGCCTGTGCCTGTGGAGTTCCCTCGATTTTGACTAAGGGCTAACAGCCTCCCATCAATAGAGGCTCACCAGGAAGTGGAGCTCAGAGTAATGAATAAATGTGGTTGATCCACTCCTCGATCTTATTAATTACCCAACTCAAAGCCAAAACTTATTGATCCTTTGTCAACAGTTGCCCGGCTTCTAAAAGAATAAATTGTGTGCATTTGTTTGCATGTTCAGGTGTCTTTAGGTGTGTCTATTCATGGAGGTCTGAGGACAGTCTCAGGTGTCATTCCTTAGATACCCTCCATGCTGTTTTTTAAGACAGCATCTCCCACTGGTTTGGAATCTCTCATGTGGGTTGGTCAGATCTGCTGTCTTTGCTTCCTTGGCACCAGGCTTACAAGCCTGGGCTGCTTTTAAAATATGGGTTCTAGGGAATTGAACTCAGGTCCTCATGCTTGCAAGCAAGCACTTTATCAACTGAGCCATCTCCTTAGGATTTTTATTTTGTTTAATAGTAGAATGGTGAACAAAATCAACATAAACCTTTTAATAAAATGAAAATATCAGAAACAAATATCCAAGGGGACTGGATAAAGGGTCACCTTTCAATGAACCCCCAAACAAGCTTCAGAGATATCCCCCTTTCACTCTTGGGAGATGTGTCAAGTCAAGAACACTCTACCTGTCCCCAGCAAGGAGTTTTTCTGCTCGTTTCCATGACTTTGGATAAGGTGACTGACCCAGATTTAAGCCCCATTCCTGGGGTTGGAAAGATGGCTCAGTGGTTAAGAGCACAGGCTACTCTTCAGATGTGCTGAGTTCAATTCCCAGCAACCACATGGTGGCTCACAACCATCTATAATGGGATCTGACATACAGGAGTACACACGCACATTATATGATAATAAATCTTTAAGTCCATAGCCCATTCCTATAGCTGCAATCTTTCTCACCTCTGGAGGGTCAATGGCAGCAGAAGCCATCTTGCATTAATACTGCATGGCTGGGGAGTGAAATTCCATGTATCCCTCATGAATAGGTGGGGCCCATGTCCCCTGGAAACACCACACCCCCTTCAAAGAAAAGCAGGGATTGCCACACACCAAGAAGGGGCAGCAGCTGATCCCACCTACCCCTCAGGCACAGGCAGCAGGAATGGCAGCCACAGACTGTGGCTCCTAAATGCTTTTGGCCCCTTTCCCATACTTGTTTTCCCATCTGACTGGAAATGTTGAGGGTTCCTAGTGATCTTCTGGTCATTTCCTTCTCATCTTAAACGAGCCAAATCCCTGTAGACGGTGTTCACAGAGTGTTGATGACCAGCACATGAGAGCTACAGTGAGGCTGGAGGTGGAGTGTAGGGGCAGGAGCAGGGGCAGGGGCAGGGGGGAGTGCATGCCCAGAGTGGGTGAGAGCATGGCCTCCATCTCTGGCACAACAAAAGGAAAAAGAAAAAATGGGAAAATAAGAGGAGAGGGGAGTAGAGGGGAAGGGAGAGGAGGAGAAGAGAGTAGAGAGGAGGAAAAAGAGAAGGAAAAGGAAGAGGGGAGGGGAAGGGAGGAGAGGGAGGGGAGGAGAATTCAGCTAGTAAAGTGTTTGCCATGCAAGCATGAAGATCTGAATTCAATCCCCAGGACCTACTTTTTCTTTTTTTTTTAAAGCTGGGCACATTGGTTCACACTTTTAATCCATATATTGGGAAAACGGAGACAAGAGGCTCCCTGGGGCTCTTACACAAGCCAGCGTAGCACAAGTGGCATGTTCCAGGCCTGTGAGAGGCCCTGCTTCAAAAACTGCGGACTGCTCTTAGGAACTATACTCAAGGCTGATTTTAAGTATCCATGCGCTTACACATGTTCTTCATGTGCTCACACACACTTGCATTTTTGTACATACATGCACACACACTCTTAAAAAGATGAAAAGACTTGAGATCATCTGTCTGACTCTGGGAGGCATTTTATTTTGGGGAGACAAAAAAGCCTAATTTTGTTCACTTGACAGAGGCTGAACACTGTGGTTGGGCCAGCGTGTCCTCCTGAGCATCCACGGCTCTTTTCTCCGCCCATCACATCTCTCTGGCCATCTAGAAGGACTTCAGTTGCCCAAGGCCAACCTTGAAGACTGTGCTGGTTGTCTTTTTGTTAGTGTGATAAAACACTGGTCAGTACTCGCTGTGATGTGGGAAGGGTTTATTTCATTTTACAGGTTATATCCATCTCTGAGGGGAATCGAGGCAGGAGTTTGAAGCAGAAGGCACAGGGGATTGCTGCTTACTAGCTTGTTCCCCCTGGTTTGCTCAGCAACCCCAGGCTCACTGCCTACAGAGGGCTGGGCCCTCCCATATCAGTCATTAATCAAGAAAAATGCACCCACGGATGAGCCGACAGGCCATTCTGATGCAGGCAATTTCCTCCACCGCGGTATGTCTAGGCTTGTGTCAAGTCAACAAAAACTAACCAGCACAAAGACCCTATTCCTTAATCTTACAAGCATGTCCAACCACTGCCCAAGGCACTTGTATCCCAGCACAGCTAAGAATCCTCCTCCATGCAAAACTGTAAACTTACTTGAAACAATGAGACAGGGTATGATTTTTTTTTTTTTAAGCTCAATTGCAGTTGAGTCGGTGTAGTGGATGGTGATGTCCTTCTCAGTGTTGGACCTTTCATTTAACCGAAGCTGTCTTCCAGGCTACCCGCCTCCCCACAGAAGCTGCTCCATGCCTCAGCCTCCTCAGGCGGATATGCTGCGCCCAGCATTTCCTCAGGACAAGCAACCTTATGCTAGGATTTTTCAGGGCTCCCACTAAACTGCAAACTCCCCACAGACAAGAAGCACAAAGTTCAGGACTTACGTCTAGTTCAGACAGAACTACAGAGCTGAAGAAATAATTGAGAAATATCTAGATTCTGAGAAGCATCCTCCATGAAACGTACCAGTGGCTCTGGATTGTGTATGTCTGAGTATAAAGGGCAAGAGGAGGAAAGGGCAGGCCCACTTCATCTCTTACTGAGTCTGCTGAGACAAACCAGGAGAATATTCTGAGCTGGGTGTAGTAGCATTCACCTTTAGTGCCAGCACTGGGAAGGAAGAGTTGAGGAAAGCTTGTCTACAGAGTGAGTTCTAGGTCAGCCAAAGAGACTTAGTCTCAAAACAGCAAGCAAGCAAGCAAGCAAGCAAGCAAGAGAGGGGAGGGGAGGGGAGAGAAGGAAAGGAAAGGAAAGGAAAGGAAAGGAAAGGAAAGGAAAGGAAAGGAAAGGAAAGGAAAGGAAAGGAAAGGAAAGGAAAGGAAAGGAAAGGAAAGGAAAGGAAAGGAAAGGAAAGGATATTCTGAAGACCTGAGACCTGTTTTAGTACAACACAAAAATAATCCCCAGGCTAGGGAGACACCTTAGGTAAAAGCACTTGTTCCACAATCATGAGGCCTGGATTTCAGATCTCCACACTCACACAAGCAAGGTGGTCCTGAAAATGCCTATAACCTCAGCTCTGATGAGGAACAGAGATTAGAGGATAATTAGGGGTTGCTTGCTTCCAAATTCATCAAGAAAGCTCAAGACCCTGGTTTCTGCCTCAAAAGAATAAGCAGAGAGTGATGTCCTCTTTTGGTGAGAGTATACACACACACACACTCACACACACACGCATGTGCATGCACACATATGTGTACCTCATACACACATACACATCCCTCACAAGTACACACATAGACATGCAGGTACATACACACACATGGGCATATACACACATGCAAACATAGATACACAAGTGCATACACATATGTGCATGCACACATAGATACACACACAACTGCATATACACATTTGCATACACACATTTGCACACACACACACACACACATACATAGATACACACATTCAAATGCATACACATAACCATGGGAGCTAGGGAGATACCTTAGTTGGTAAAGTGCCTCTCTTGTAAGCATGAGGTCCTTAGTACAAGTTCCAGAACACACATAAAAATGCTGGATGTAGTATGTGTCTCTATAATGCCAGCACTGGGGATGCAGATGGCAGATTTTTGGGGCTGGTGACCAGCTAGCCTAATCAATATGGTAAGTTCAGTCCAGTGAGAGACACTGCTTCAAAGAAACAAGATGAATACCATCTTAAGAATGCCTCTGAGGGAGGCTGTTCTTCTTTTCTACACATATGCATGCATACATGCATCTGCACAGACATACAAACGCAAACACATACCCCCCCTCTCTCTCTCTCTCTCACACACACACACACACACACACACACACACACACACACACACACACACACACACACACACCTTGCTCCCTTCTGTCATTTGATCCTGACTCTATTCTCTTGTATGCAGTTGAAGTCTTCGAACTAACAGTTCTGGGAACTGTACTGAAGATGGTGAAACCATCTAAAACCCACAAGCAGAGAGTTCTGTTGTTAGTCTACAAAGTTCCCAGGCTATTATTATCTCTCTTGTGCCATTTTGGAGGGCAGACTCTAGTTAGTCGATTATTGTTGTGCAAACTAGTTACAAATAGGGAGGGAAGCAAAAGTCCTGATGGAGTGTTTCGGAAGAGCTGGGTGGAGGGAGCCAAAGTCATTGCACTTCTGTGTGTTCCATTCTGAAGCAAGATTTTAGAGCATCAATCCTCCAGCACTAGGAAGGGGGCAGCTGCAGGTCAGCACCTCCCTGGGTCAGGCAGGATTAGATACTGACTCAGATTCTTCGATGCAATCCTCTGTCATGTGATGCTACTGGTTTGCAGAAGAAACATCTGTAGCAACTGAAGTGATTGCTCAAAGGCATGAAGACCTGAGTTCAATCTCTTAGCACCCATGTAAGAAGTGGTGACACACACATAATCCCTGGGCCGGGGGAATGGAGACAGGCAGATCCCTGAACTCACTTGCCTGCCAGCCTACCATATGAATGCCAGGACAGTGACAGACCATCTCAGAAAACTAGGTGGCACCAGTAAAGCCCCCTACTTCCAAGTCCAATGACCTGAATTCTATTCCGGAATAGAGCTAGAAAGGAGCTGTGGGGCAAAAAGAGATAGGCAATATATGCAGAGTGGCAAACATAAGCCACCTGCCCACATTCAAAAGCCAATAAGTAAATAAGTAATTAAAAATGTTTAAGTGTGGTTTTTTTTTTGTTTTGTTTGTTAGGGTTTTTTTTTTTTTTTTTTTTTTTTGAGACAGGGTTTCTCTGTGTACCCCTGGCTGTCTTGGAACTCAATCTGTAGACCAGGCTGGCCTCAAACTCACAGAGATATGCATGCCTCTGCCTGCTGATTAAAGTTATGCACCATCACTGCCAGGCTTAAGTGTGGGTTTGTAATTGATGGAACCAGTGAGATGGCTCAGCAAGTAAAAGTGGACAGAGTTTCTGTAGAGCACCACCAGAAGTTGACATCTGGCTGTCCAGCACACACCTGCACACACTCAAAAATGTGCTAGCTGCTCTTCTTAATCCGGGAATTCTAAAATGGAACCTGTTGAGGTCTTGTGATGAAAGATGAAGCTGTGGCTCCATCCTTTTCCTGCCCTGTTATCTTTGTAGGGTTTACATTGCTGTGAAGAGACACAATGACCAAGGCAACTCTTTTAAAAGAAAACACTTAATTGGGGCTGGCTTACAGTTTCAGAGGTTCAGTCCATTATCACTGGGGCAGTATCCAGGCAGTCATGGCTCTGGAGGAGCTGAGAGTTCTACATCTTGTTCCAAAGTCAACCAGGAGAAGACTGGCTCCCATGTGGTTAGAAGGAGGATCTCAAAGCCCACTCCCACAGTGACACATTTCCTCCAACAAGGCCACGCCTACTCCAACAAGTCCATACCTCTTAATAGTGCCACTTCCTGGGCCAAGCACATTCAAACCACCACATCTCCCAACAGGTAACTAGTTTATAAATCTGTAGTTACTGCTGAGGTTGTCCTGATCATACACCTGTGAGCACAGCTCAACCCAATGTGAGTGTTCACTGTGGCTGCCTTTCCTCTATTGCACATTTTTTTTCTGTAATACTTGGCTTGTTTTTTTACCATCACTTTTGTTCCTAAGAATCCATCCTTAAGTTTGACAGGATGTTCTGCCAAATGTTTTAAAATAACAAATATTAGCTTTCAACTAATCAGAAATGCTAAAAACTCCAAGATTTTGCTTTTATTTAGATAATTCTCTTCTAAAGTATTTTTAAAATTTGAATTAATTTATTATTATTGTGTTTATGTACATAATGTGTATGAGGGATATATGTGCTAATGTGTGCTTATAGTGGCCAGCGTACAATCTTGTACTGTCAGTTCTATCCTTTGTGTGGGTTCCAGGGTCAAATTTAGGTCATCAGTCTTGGTAGTAATCACCTTTATCTACTGTGCCATGTTGCCTCCCCTTCTCTGTTGTTGGAAAATACATATGTGTATAGAACATATTGTGATTGTATTTATTCCCATTACCCTCTCTTATCCCTCTCCAACCTTGCTGACTTCCATCTTTCCAGTGACCACTTCTTGTTCCAAAGTATACACACACACACGCGCGCACACGCACACACACACACACACACACATACACACACACTTGCAGGTCTTCAGCAGAGAGCTGTATATTCATGATTACAACAGCCATATCCCATCTAGAAGACAGCATTTCACAACACCCCTCTCCACTCTCTGGCTCTTACCAGAATATCTCTTTATACACCATGGAGATAGCACTCTTAAAAGATGGCTTAAAACACGTATTACTTGTTTATAGGGTTCATGTACACCATGGGACATGTATGGTGGTAACAGGCTGGAGAACATGAGTAAGTCCCTCCACCACGTGAGTTCTCGGGACTAAACTTGGGTCTGAACTTGGGTCATCAGTCTTCACAACAGGTACCTTTGCCCACCAAATCACCTCTGGCCCAAATGCTCTTTTTTTTTCTTTAGTGTACTTTTAAATTAGGTCTATGAAGATTTTCTCCCAGATTTGCTTTTTTAAAAAACCACAACTCTCTTCTAAGTACTAAAAAGGGGTAATGTGCTAAAGATAAATCATATGGTTGTTTCAGATACAAAACAAACAAACAAAACAACAACAAAAACCAAACCACTACCCATCCCCTCATCCCCCGCAACAAACAAACAAACAAAAAAACAAAACCAAAAAACCCCTCCCCATCTAATTGAAGCTTATCAAATGTGCTATGGAAGGAAAATTCTTTGCCTTGAGAAAAGGCATCTCTCAACATCTGAAATAAATATCATAGAAAACAATAAAGATGGGATGTTTTTCCCCAGCATCAGGCTCAAGGCAAGAACGTCTAGTCTTACCATGTCTATCTGAGGGCTTGATAATGTAATAAGATAATCAAGCCAAGTATAAGCAAAATCTTACCCGGGATAGGACTATGCAGAGTGGGTCGTGCTTCAGCAGTAAACAGCTGTGGTTGTTGCGCAGATTCCCCAAGGCGTCCGTGATGATTAGCTTTCACCAGATCTTGGGACAGCCTAGAATACCTCGGAAGACAGTCTCAATGAGAAACTGTCCTCGTTAGGTTGGTCTGTGGGCATGCCTGGGGGTTAGTGTCTTGATTGCCTTAATTGATGTGGGATGCTCACCATAAATGTGAGAGGTACCTTCTGGTGGCATTTCAGATAAAGGGATGTGGAAGAAGGAAAGCTTTGCTCTTTTGTTTCATTGGACTTCACTCTTGTTGGTAAGTTCATCTACTTTGTTGCTACAACTGCAAATTCCTTTGCATTAGAACCAATTTCCCACAAAAACTGAAACCAGTGGGTCTCCAGGAATTTCCCAGGCCTTCATTGTCAGCTTGGAACTGCTGAGACCTCCAATCTTGCGGACCCAGTTCCTACTAGATTCTCAGTCTCTCCAGTATGAGTCAGCCATTGTTGGATGACCCAGATGATTGTGTAAGACAGTGTAATAAATGCTCTTTTAATAACCTTCCATCCTATTGGTTTTGTTCCTCTAGAGAACTGTATACCTATGCAGTATTCATAGCAGCTGGTCTGGTGTGAGGGAGGTTTCCCTATATTGTTGACTGATACTCTTCTGCTCACAGCAGCCAGGGTGGGGGCTCAAGGAAGAACATAAAATCTGTCAGTTACTGGGTCACATTACCCTGAATTCCCACGTTAGCATATTTAAAGGGAAATCAAGCATTACCAAATGTCTTAGAGTTTCTATTGCTGTGAAGAGACACCAAGACCATAGCAACTCTTATAAAAAGAAGACATTAGTTGGGGCTGCCTCACAGTTTCAGAGGCTTAATTCATTATCATCGTGTCCAGAAGCATGGCACCACACAGGCAGACATGGTGCTAGAGACAGAGCTGAGGTTCTACATCTCTGCATTCACAGACAGCAGGAAGTGACTATGAACCTCTAAACTTGGCTTGAGCTTCTGAGATCTCCAAGCTCTTTAGTGACACACTTCCTCCAACAAGGCCACACCTCCTAATAGTGCCACGCCCTATGGAGACTAGAGATTGGGTCATCCATTTTCATTCAAACCCGTGCACCAATGGTGTTCACAATTGTAGCCTGTCATTCAAAAGGCATTGGTGTCTCTCAATGTTTATTCCTGCTCCTACATCTCAGAGAGTGCCCATCTTCAGATGATTGAACTGAAAGGATAGTGGCCCCGGGGCTCAGCTGCTGCCTGCCTGGTGCCAGTGGTCTAGTTCATAAATCAGTGGTGTTAACAAGATGCCATCTCTGCTTTTAGGAATATACATAAATACTGACACCGCCTCAATCCTAAGGAAGGAATTTTGCTCTGCACTGTATTCCAAATTGAGCCACATGATTATTTCTGAGTGTGTGGATGAGTCCAGAGGTCAATGAAGATACCAGTTTCTTCAGGTATGAGCCTCAGGCCTTGCCACTGTGAAGGAGAGTGAAATCTCCAGTGTACTTGGGCTGCGCAGGCTAAGGGGTATTGTGGAAGTAGAAATGAAGGCCATTCCCACGAAGACAAGAGGGTGTGGGCGTTGCAGATCTGGATTTTAAGGCAGGGAAGGAGACAGTTTAATGGTGTCTAATATCCAAAGTGATCATTTCCAATGAAATTACTACTATCAATCAACCTATATAATTACATACCTAAAAGCTAACAATAAATAAAAGAAATGAAATATAATAAAAAGTATTAAGAAAGTACAGGAAGAAGGTTGAAAAAAATCAAAATGCAATCATGGTTTCTTACTGTAGACAACTACCAATTTGAAATGTAATAAACATAATATAAGAAACTATCTCGCTAATATTGTGAAGAAAGAGATGAAATATCTAACAATACATGCAACAGAGAAACCAAGCCTCAGGTAGGCAGTGGTGATACACGGCTCTAATCCCTGCATTCAAGGCAGGGGCAGGCAGATCTCTGAGTTTAAGGCCACCCTGGTCTACAGAGTGAGTTCCAGGACAGCCAGGGCTACACAGAGAAACCCTGTCTTGAAAAGTGAAAAAAAGAGAGCAACAGAGCGAGAGAGAGGGAGAGAGAGAAAGAGAGAGACAGAGAGAAAGAGAGAGGAAGGAAAAAAGAAAGAAAGAAAGAAAGAAAGAAAGAAAGAAAGAAAGAAAGAAAGAAAGAAAGAAAGAAAGAAAGAAAGAGAGAAAGAGAGAAAGAGAGAGAGGAAGGAAGGGAGGGAGGAAGGAAGGAAGGAATAAATAAATAAATAAATAAATAAATAAATAAATAAATAAATGTATTTTCAGGGTTGGGGGATGCTCAGCAGTTAAGAACACTGCTGCTAGCAGGAAACTAGAGTTCTGGTCTCAGTACCACGAGCTAGGCTCAACTCCAGCTTCTGGGAATCCTACAGCCTTTCCCACGATGGGCACTGATCTGATGTGCCCATGTGCGTGTGTGTGTGTGTGTGTGTGTGTGTGTGTGTGTGCGCACACACACACACACACCACACATACACATGTAAAAACTAAAATACTTTTTAAATTTTTCCAAATTCAAATGAAGCATGTTTGGGATTCAGCTGTGGTTCCACATCCTCCACTTCCTCCCTCTTAGGTCCAGATGATGCCTGTTTACGTGGTTGAAGTGGGTGGGGTCTGCAGGGTCCTGGTCATGCCAGAGAGATTGGGCTTCACCAGCTCGGGACATTCCATATCCACCCACTGAGAGGATGGAGGGTCTGAGCTCTATCTTGAATAAAGACTCTTTGCTTTTGCATACAAATTGGATTCTTGGTGGTCTCTAGTGGTCTGTGGGGAGCTCACATACACTTTATTTGGAGCAAACCAGGGCTATATATGGACCCTGAAGAGTGGGAAGGTGTTTTCAGGGTAAATGAAAATCATTGACTGAGTTTAAAGCCCTGAAATGCCTCGTGTGTACGGAGAGGCATTCCAGGAATCTCACTTACTTGCTGAGTGGAGTCTTACTGGGGTGGGGGTGGGAGGGTCGAAATTGTAGGGTTTCCAAGGGCTGTTCAACTTTCCCCAGGTAGAGGGTGTGGCAGGTCAGGCTCCAGGGATAAGGTCAGAGAAAAGGAATCCCTGCTGGAAAAGGGATTCCTCCATTTTGCACTGAGCTCAGAGGAGCTATTCGGCCATGGTAGATTGAGACCTTAAAGAGAACGGTTTCCCCACAACGTAAATTAATAATTTGGGTAAAAAGAAACAATGCTAAAACGCTGTCAACTATTCCTACATGAATTTACGAACCTAATGTACATTAAAATAAGTACATTAAAAATACTAACAAAAATGTTTTGCAGGTGTGTGTGCGTATGTGTGTGTGTGTTTAGACCCTTTTAATAAATTACATTGGGGCTATATTGGTCAGCAACCTGTTACAATAGATAAATGAATAAATAAAAAGGCACACACGTCAGATGTAAAAGAGATGATCTGACTATAGGAATATGAAAGAACTTTCCAACCAGCAACTGTTTGACCACGTCAAAGTTCCAGCTAGCCAGATAGGGCGATAGGAAGCTTTGTTTTAGAATGATAAATTAAGAATAATTTTTAAACAAAGCAATGGTTTTCATCTTGACATTTTCCAATAGGTGTGTCATCGTACATTGTCTCAATCCACCCTGCTACCCCATTGTTCTCCTCCCTGGTCCTTGCCTTCCTTTTCCTGGTTTCCTTTCCCCCAATCACCTCATGACACATGTCACTCTCATGACACATGTATTCCATCTCCATTAAGAAAAAAAAAAACAATTTTTTTTGCAAATGGCATCTCCATATGTAAAGAGCACAACTAAAAATAGGAAAATGGACAAAAACGCTTTTTTCAGGGTAAAAAAAAATGAGTCATAAAAAATAGGACTCCAAGCCGGGCGTGGTGGCGCATGCCTTTAATCCGAGCACTCAGGAGGCAGAGGCAGGCGGATTTCTGAGTTCGAGGCCAGCCTGGTCTACAAAGTGAGTTCCAGGACAGCCAGGGCTATACAGAGAAACCCTATCTCAAAAAACCAAAAAAAAAAAAAAAAAAAAAAAAAAAAAAAAAAAAAAAAAAAGATAGGACTTCCAGTTTTGAAAAAGTTGGGATACAAAGAACAAAAAGCTGGCCCAAACATCTGAGTAAACATCTAAGAGGCCATTCTCATGACTGAGACACTGTGGGGTGGGGGGCGGTGCAGGGGTCTCTAAGCCTCTTTTGATGAGCAATTTGGCCATATGTCTAGGAAAGCATTTGTGCTATGGTTTTTGATGTGGGTACAAGGACTCTTTTGAAGCAGTGCTCACGACAAGAAGCCTGGACAAACTCTGGCTTATGACCCTTAGAGGTCATAAGCAAGCATGGCCTGTTTTCCTGTGGCTCCCACTTACAGCATCATATTGTGCTGGAAATATCCCCAAGGGGCCTTCCACTTTGGTAATTTTTTCTGTCTTGCCTTCACCTTTTCCCTCTGCCTCAGCTCAGTCCAAGACCCTAGCCTGCGAGAAGACTGGCCTTGTCTCAGGCAGGGTCAAGGCTGGTGTAGTCTGGAACAGAGAAGTGATTGTCTATTGTAGATTCAACATCTCAGCTTGGGTCAAAATAAAACCATGGGCTTGGAAACTCCTCACTTGCATAAATAAAACTCTGCAGACTCATGGTTGGGTTTTCATATTTCAAGAGTCAAACTTTAGAAAGAACAGGGGAAGTAGGAGTGGCCTCTCATGGGGCCAGAGGACAGTATCCAGGAGCCTCATCTTCCTTGGGTTTCCCAACCTCTCAGTTCTTCAGTAGCCAGCAAGAACCATCCCCATGCAGTGTGTGTGTGTGTGTGTGTGTGTGTGTGTGTGTGTGTGTGTGAGAGAGAGAGAGAGAGAGAGAGCGAGAGCGAGAGCGCATTGCAATGCCTCCTGGTCTTCTCTAGGGGCTTCTATTCTGGCAATGAGGCAGGCAACCATGGAGAATGACCAGACAGTCCAGACGGCCTCTCCAGGGCTCAGAACAAAGCTAGGTCCACCCATCTCCTCTGGCCTTTACTTACAGTCATAGTGAGGTGGTCAAAGGAGATCTTCAAATTAAGACAGTAAAGGTAAGGGTGTTTGAGTCAGGGTTCAGAGTAGAGGGGTCAGCATGGGGGATAAGAGTGGGGGATCAGAATGGGGGTTAAGGATGGGGGCAGCCAGAGGGAGGGGTCAGAGTGAGATGGTTTCACCATGACGATAAAAACAGTAGCTCTCCTCTTTAGGGATCTCCCTTGTGAGTTCCAGAGCATTAGTGGATGCTGATGGGGACTGTCCCTGAGGTTTGTGGGCACGCTGTGGTTACAGCCTGTGAGCCAGGCACATCAGCAGGAAAGATGTATGCAAACCCACCTCACAGAGGAACAGGGGCTCAGAGAGAAAGCAGAAGCTGCTGAGGCTTCAGAACTCAGCTGCTGCTCAGTCCGCAAAGCCCATCATGATGTCATGGGCCACAGAGGGTGGTGGGCAAGCTTGGTGGGACAACCAGGCCTTTCACTGTCCTCTTGAGGCAGGAGAGGAACACAGGGGAAAGTCATGGGGACATGGGAAAGGAAAAGGCCACCCTGGGCTTCACTTGCTCCTTCCTGCTGAGGAAGTCAGGAGGCTTTGAACACCACTGATAACGTCCAAATTGCCCACTGAGACAGCACATGTTGTCCTAAAGACCTCACCATCAAAGATCATATAACCTGTGCTCATTTGTGACCTCAGATGGCCTAGTAATGCTGAGAATTCTCTCACCCGACATTTAAGAAAACCCTTCAGAAAACCATCCTGCAACTTGTTACAACAAGAAAATTCCTTTACTTCCCACTTTGTTGTATGACCCACGCTACCGTCTCGCCAGCGAAAACGCACGCAGGCCACTCGGATCCTTCTGCAGTAAAGCTTTAATACATCTCGAGAGATAGATGATCAGCTTCAGGACAGGAGACCCAGAGAGCAGAAAACCCTTCCCTTTTATAGGCTGCAAAAAACGGTTGGAAATGTGCACCACCTGGATTGGCTGCTCACTATCAGTCAGTTAACGCCACGAGAGAGGCAGGGCTCAGGTAATGGAAAGATACCCTGACGCCCGTGCATACTTACAAGCAATGGATGTCAGCGCCATCTTGTAACAGCGACTGTGAGGGCGGCTCCTCACAGTTGTAATCTACCCTCTGAGCAATGTTAAAGACGGGCAAGGGTGCTTTTTATCAGGTGTTAGAGCTTTAACTCGGGAGTCCCCAAACCCTATACACATCACAGTGAAAAACAGCTCAGAACTACTCAACTTTGAAAGCCCGAACCCATGCTCTCTGACTCTCCTCTGCCCCTTTCTTCCTATTTTTTAAAATATATTTTACTTAAAATAGAGTTCAATCACTCCCCTGTCCCTTTATATTCAAGAAATAGCAACTCAGGCTGGCGAGATGGCTCAGTGGGTAAAAGTGATACACACAGCCTGACAACTTAAGTTCCATGCCTGGGATTCACCAGGTGACAGTGGGGAACTGATTCCCGAAAGTTATCCTCTGTTCTTTTCATGTGCCACTGGCACACCTGTGCCTCCACTCACACACACACAATAAACAAATGGACTCCAACACTGCTTCTCACCAACCTGTCCTTGAATTCTTTTCCTCACAAAAGCAGGGCCCTAAGAGAAAAGGGACTCGTCCAGTACTAGTGACAGAGTTGCTGCTTTTCTGTCCCTATCTCTGCTGACACTCTTGGTTAGAAAGACACACACTCCCCCAGGCCCTTCCTATGTTTAGGAACATTGCGACAAGATGTCCGTTCCATGCCCTGTGCACATGATCACATTCTCCAAGGCACCATCTCCACCTTTCCGATTTCCTTTCTTGGTACATAGAGCAGGTGCGGGGCATGAATGATGCCAGCTGCAGGTCCTCGGCCCAGAGCCTGCATTGTCCATGATGATGTCTGTTTTAGAATGGCGTTCTTACTTCCTCATCTTTCCCGGTTTTGGATCCTTGACACCATCTGTGGTTCTGCACAAACATGCAACTATTTTGTGGAACAAGGGAAAAGACTGAGCGAGAAAAAGACCAGAGTGAAACCAAGTGGTGACAGGGAGTTGTTGACAGCCAATGATGGTGTGGCATGTTGACACAAACTTCCTCCTTGAGGAATACCTGATGTCAGTGTGTATGTCACTCAAAGCCTTCAGGTACCTGATGTCCCTGGATGATGCAGGCCAGGTCAGTGACTTGTCTCTTGTCTAAGTATATGACTACTGTATGCATGAATGCAGGTTCAGAAGAGGGGGACCAGTGTCCTTGTTGGCTATTCTATACCAGTTCCCCTGAGGCAGGCTCTCTCTGTCTTTTTAGCTAGACTGGAAGCCAGAGGCCCTAGGGATTGCTCAGTGCGCTCGTTATTCTTGGTTATTGGCTTGACTAAGTCTGGAATTAACTGAAACCCGAGCAGCTGGGTAGACCTGTGAGGAGGTTTTCCTAATGAAATCATTTCAAGTAGGAAGACCCACCTTTAACCTGAATCTTTTGATGTGAGAAGATCCACCTTTAATGTGGACCACACCTGCTGGCAGTCTGTATAAAAGACACAGATGAAGGAAGCTCTGTCTTTGTCTGCTTGGTTTTACTCTGAGTCCAGTGCATCCCTTCAGCACCGTGAGAGCCTACTTCTTCAGGATCCTGTCACATAATAAAGACAGCCGAGGCATCCAGCCTCGTGGAGTGGATGGCGACTAGATTCTTGGAGCTTCTGTTGGTAGACTGCTGTTGTTGAACTAGCTGGACCATAGCCTATAAGCCACTTTAATAAACACACACACAATTATTTCTGTTCCCCTAGAGAACCTTGACTAATACATCCTGTCTTGCCCACCCCCCACCCCCACCCCCAGGAATCTGAAGTCACAGGCATGCTCAGGGTGCTTTGGTTGTAATGTGGATACTGAAATCCAAACTCCTGTCTTCCTGATTGTGTAGCATGTACTCTTAACCAGTAGAGGCATCACTCCAGAGGCACAATTCTCGCTGAGAGGCAGGATCTCTGGCTCTGAAAAAATGGCTCTGTGTTAGAACACATGGGGCAAACAAAAGCCATTTCCCCTTAGAGGACTTCCTTCTAGAACACAGCAGAGTGGCCTTTGCTCATGATCTAGGTCTAGGCAGAAACCTCAGGCCACACATCATGGTCAAATCAAGAGCTGGACTTTGGTTGGGTGTGGTGGAGGAACTTTGTAATAATCCCATAACTCAGGAGGCAGAGTTAGGAAGATTCAGAGTTCTGAGCTAGCCTGTGCTACCCAGCAAGGCCCTGTCTCAAAACATCAATAATAAAAATAAATAAATAAGTGAATAAGTAGGAACCCAACTTTGAATTCTGGTGGAGGGTCATGAATTTGAGAACAGCCTGGGTTATGTAATAAGATTCTGTCTCAACATCCCCCCCTCTAAAAATTTAAAAACAAAACAAACAAACAAACAAACAAATTAACAAACAGTCTTTTGTTCTAGCATGTGGGAAGCTGGGGCAAGAAGCATTTAGATCTATCTGAGCTACAGAGCAAGACTGCCCAATACCAAAGCAACCCTGTTGGTCTTTCTGAAGATCTACAATGCCTTCTATAAGTTCTATACTCACCCCAAATACATGCTCTGGAAGTTTTGTCCCCCATGTGGCAATGTTGAAGTGGTGGACTGTTTAAAAGGTGGGACTTGATGGAAGAGAGGTGGGTGGTGGCCTCTGCCCTTATGGATAGATTAATGCTGGCTTTGTGGGAATAGATTAGGTCTGACAGGAGTGAGCTGCCTCGCAGAAAGCAAGCTACTGGGAATCAAGGCCTGGCTCTCTTCAATCTCTGTTGCACATGAATGTCTTCCTTACCCCTTCTTTGCAAGGTGAAACAGTCATAGTGGCCTTGCTGACATAGTTGCACCATACTGTATTGATGCCCCGGTCACCAGACTCATGAATCAAATGAAACTCTTTTAGTTGTTTGTTACATTGCATTATGTAGTTTGTCATAGCAAAGCAAGATGGAACAAAACAGCAGTTATAGAATGACTCAGAGTGAATCAAGCTCTTTTCTTTGAGCTCTATAGACATAGCCCCAGGCTAGAGGTTTCTGGAAGCTCCAGATGTTACCAGTTGACTGAACATAACATCTCAGTATCTGCCTGAACTCTACTTACTCCAGCAGATGTTCTAGGCTCGTAGGTATGCCCATTCTATTTCTGCTGTGTGACTGTGTAAGATAGGTATGCTTATATGCATATGTATGTATGTGCACAATGTCTATGCACATGCTCATGGGAGACCAGAGATCAATATCGGGTGTCCTCCTTGATCATTCGGTATCTTATTTATTGAGACAAAGTCTCTGGTGAGCCTTGAGCTATCCTTGAGGTTTGACTATCCTAGTTGAACAATGAACTCCAGGTATCTGCTTGTCTCTGATCCACAGCCCTGAGGATATAGGCACATGCCATCCACCATGCTTGGCTTTTACACGGGTACTGGGTACTGGAGATGAAAACTTGAGTCTCAACGACGATATGCAGCAAACATTTCATGATTGAGCTACCTCCCCAGGCCCTGTATTCAACCTTTTGAGATTGTGATGAATGTCATCTACAAAGTTCACAAATGAGAACTGCACAGTTGAGTTGCAAAAAAAAGTAAAACACTGGATATTGATATTGTTTCAAATAAGGTGCTCAGCTTCCTTCACAGGTCTCTGTGCTACTTGCAATTGAACTCACTTGCACATAGAGGCGAAGATGTTACTGGATTACCAAAAAGGCCGCTATCTCTGTAGGAGCTGGAGTTTTTCCTGGGCAAGATTTGCTAATGCTGGCTGTTTCCTTACTGGACCTGTGTGGGCCTCAGCCCCCTACACTGTGCCACAGCCATGCACTCTTTTGCTCTGCCACAGTGGCTCGGAAAGTCACAGGGAAAGACAAAGTCAGAGCTGTCCATTTGTCACTGGGGCTCACTGCACTCCAGGACACTGGCAATGAGGATTTAACTTAGGTAGTGTGACACCTTGGGTTTCTTTGTGTTGCTGAAAGGTTCACCCACCTGCTCCAATATCACCACACTCCACAGTATCAATGGAGTGCAGAGGCTGGGGAGAGGAGAGCTCGGAAGGAAAACACTTTAGCTCTTAGTAGACAATTGGGCAAATCCCCGCTCTTAAGTTTTTAATTCAGTAGCAAGGCTCTGATGGGGAAGCCCCAAGATATGTTTGAAAGAAGGTTGTGGCTCTGGTCTGCACAGCACTAACGTCTATCCTCCTGGGCATGGAACTCAGTTGTGATCAGCAAAAGAAACAGAGAGAGAGAGAGAGAGAGAGAGAGAGAGAGAGAGAGAGAGAGAGAGAGAGAGGAAGAAGAAGAAGAAGAAGAAGAAGAAGAAGAAGAAGAAGAAGAAGAAGAAGAAGAAGAAGAAGAAGAAGAAGAAGAAGAGAAGAGGGAGAGATGCATCCCTCCAAGCTCTTCTAGACCACCCCAAGCATGATGTTCCATTCTTCTAGCAGTGAGGAGATCCATTCTGATACCCAATGCTCCAGCACCCATCACCTTGGCAGGCCACCTCTGATACTCAAGAGAGCCTGCAGCAGGAAGCCAAAAGCCAGAATTGCTTTCCCTCGGCCTCTTAGTCACCCCCTTTGAATCTGAGAACCAAGTCCTTCCAGATGAATGTTAACTGGAGTGACCCACCTAGGTACTTGGAAGTTTATGTGAGTGTGCTCACCGATATACCTGCATCTGGAAGCCAGAGGTCAATGTCAGGGGCCTTCAACCACTCTCCAGCTTATGTACTTATTTAGAGACAAGGTCTCTTGCTGAAAGGAACTCACAGAATCAGTTGACTGTCTCACCGCTGAGTCCCAGGATCACCTGACTCCACTCTGCAGTACTGGGGTTACAAAGGCACAGAATTGTGTTTGCCTTTTTTAAAACATCCATGTTTAAATTCGGGGGGAATCTGCCATGTTTGTGAGGTATCCCCCAAACACTCAACTCTGTGTTTAAGACAGGGTCTAGGTATCCCAAACTGGCCTTGAACTGGATATGTATCTGAATATGACCAATCCTCCCTTCTTCCTCCACCCTGTACTACTGAGTTACAAGCATGGGCAGCCCTGTCTGGTTTAATGAAACACTTGTTTGAACTCAGAGCCTTGAACATGCAAACTGAGCGCTCTACCAGCTTAGGGACACCCCTAGTCTTTACCTAGGAATTTCTCTAGCATCCTTGGTTGATTCCTTCCCCCCTACAAGTATGGAAAAGTCCTTGAAAATATTAGGCAGGTTAGCTGCCCCCACCCCTGCTGGAATGCTCTGGGCAGAGCCTAAGGCTCCCCACTCCTCCAGGAACTTCACTGGGGTTCAGGGAAGAGTCTGGGTTGCCTGTTCGGGGTTTATTCTTCATAGTCTCACCTGCTGTTTGTCATTCAGCTCGGGCCTGAGACGGGCTGAGTGGATTGGCACTAAAGCAGGCGATTTATATTCTGAGCAGAGTTTAAATGAACTGCGCAGAAGTCAAATCTCGAATTGTTCTTGTTTACCTTGAGCAGGGCTGAAGACTTAGGCTTGGGTCCATCCAAATTCCTAATGGACCGACTGCCCCAATTACAGATGATGCTGCAGGAGTCTGGATGCCTTGGGAGGGGCTCAGTGTCCTTCAGCTTGGGCAAGGGATGCTGCAGGGCACAGGGAAGGTGCATGACACGGGGGAAGGGTGTTGGGTCAGAGAATGACTTTCACAGATCATCTGCCCTCTCCTGCAGCAAAAACTTTATAAGACAGCAGCATTCAAAGGGGACAAGACTTTACAGTGGGTAGCACTGGGAGGGGCCGCCTATGGTGCTGTGGGTGACACAGGATGGGTTAGTATTTGGAGGGGGGTTGGTTTTTGAGACAGAGTCTCATACAATGGAGGCCAGCTTTGAACTCTTTATGTAGCTGAAGATGACCTTGACCCTCTAATCTCCATGCCTCATCCCCCACCCCAAGTGTGAGGTTTGAAGGCGCACACCACTGTGCTCATTTTAGAGATACTGGGGATCTAGCCCAAGACCTCCCTCTTGCATGCTGGACCACTCTCTATGGTATCTCATTCAATATCTGATGCACAAGCACGCTGGGTTAAAAATGTGGGAGGAAGAATTGCATTTATGTTTACCTCCCTGCAAAGCCAGATGGCCAGTTCTGAAGCAGGACATTGACCTAAGACCCTTGTCATAGCCTGAGCAAAGCAGAAGTGCGATGGCTACCACAGGAGAGCAACACTTAACCTCCAAGGGGGGCTGTGGGAAAGAGATCGGAATCAGTCATCTTTCTGGCTGTGAAAGCTTCCATCTCTAAACTCTGGTGCTGCTCTGGGCAGTCCCCAGGGTTCTGACTCCAGAGTCCCCCACCTAGACAGCAGCAGGATAGAAGCTCTGGTCTCTGGACTCACTTAGCAGCCCAGCACCCATGGGATGTCGATATCTTAGCCCAACTATTCCTATAGCCTGGGCCTTTCCAGTGCAGCTCTGGTAAGCCAAGTGTGCTTTGGGAAGGTAATCAGTAGGGTCACCTGCCGGTTCCTCCTCGTCCTCTCTCCTCCAGGGAAGTGACACACAGACATGCATGCACACTTGTATATTTACAATATGCACAGATGCATAGCTGTGCTACCTATCAACATCGGTATGCACATATATGGACATATAGCTCCTCCCATGAGAAGTTGTTCTTTCTGGGTCAAGAATATTTCCTGGGGCTATAGGTGGAGCTCAGCTCAACAGAGTTCTTGCCTGTCAGCATTCTGGGGGATCAGAAGTTCAAGGTCATGCTTGACTATATATCCTGTGCCCAAGGGCAGCATGGGATACGTGAAACTGTCTCAAAAACAAAACCGAAGACTTTCAGGAAAAGTTATTTAGGTTCAGAAATCCCCTGGTCTAAACCCCTGTCATTCAAGAGGTCAGAATTGTCACACAGGGTCAGCTTCTTGGCTTATCAAGGCTGAAATTCTTTCTGGTGGAAGTCCAGAGAACTAATTAATGAGAGGGTGGGAGGTGTTTTCCCTGACTCCAGAGTCTGCGTGTTCCTGTGTGACTGGGTTGAGTTTCCCTTAATCAGTTCCAATCTGGGTCTGTCATCCTTGTCTTAAATGTAGTTATAATTTCAGCTGTCAGTTTATTTCCCAAAGTGAAAATAGCAAACAGGGCTTTAATGAATCAATCACCCAGCGCAATTGTGCAAACAGGAAGCTGAGAGGCGATGGTTAGTGTGCCGGGAATCTGAGTCTTGTTTCCTGAGCCCCTCTCACGGATGGCTGTTGTAGATGCTGGGGATCCAGGGCTGCAGCAGGATACATCAGGGTATTCATCCACACCTATGGGAACAAATATACCTCTGAGGTGGCTGGGCAATGGCTCAGTTAGCATGGTGCTGCTATGCAGGTGTGAGGACCTGAGTTTGGACCCCCAGTATCTACATAAATAATGAGCAAGTCAGCAGACATGCATAATCTCAGTGCTAGGGAGGCAGAAACAGAGACAGATCCCATAAGCTTGCTGTTCAGTCAGCCTAGGCAGATTGGTGAACTACAGGTTAATGAGAGAGAGAGAGAGAGAGAGAGAGAGAGAGAGAGAGAGAGAGAGAGAGAGAGAGAGAGGAGGATACCCCAGTATTGACTTCTGGCTTCATATGTGTGTGTACATACACACACACACACACACACAATGCTTCTGTGATAAAAGATCCCCACATTCTCTCTGCCTGGTACCTCACTTAGTAACCAGGAGTGTGCCCATGGCCTTGTGCCTTCCTAATGTACTGAGGCTTTCTATGTCTGTCATCACATAGTGGACAGGGGAGGGGAGAAGACTGATGTGCAAGCCCCAGGTTCCCCAGTCACGGAACATGGCTAGGTGACTTTGCAGCTGTCCGTGTCTCCTTTCTGGGATACAGAATTAGGTGAGCATGTCCTTCAGGAAGGAAGAGACAGAGTAAAGGGTTCTCTTCATCCTATGAGTCAGTGCTGACTCACCTTAGCAGACACACGATGCCTTTTCATTCAAGGAAATCCACTGGTGGATTTTTCATCATTACCTGGATATTTCATGGTAATGTCAAGAGGGCATATGAGAAGGGAGGCTTTCTCTCCCCAGCTCCTTAATAGAAGAAGGAAGGGAAGGCTCACAGGACCCTGAGTGTGGGTTCCATCTAGCCACAAGTGACCTTGGTAGATGCTCAAGTATGTAGGAAATAGAAGGCTCACAGGACCCTGAGTGTGGGTTCCATCTAGCCACAAGTGACCTTGGTAGATGCTCAAGTATGTAGGAAATAGAAGCTGGCTGAGAGAGAGGAACTCCATGATGCAACAACGTCCATAAGGTCGCCATCTGTGATGGTGCAGAACTTTGAAGTGAAGCAGATGTTTGGGGGTAACTCACATTCCTGCGAGTAACCTTTCCCCCAGGCTCTGTAAAGAAACCCAATAAAATTATCGTCTTACCAGCTGGACTTGGGTGGAATCACTTACTTTGGCCTGTGGTTAGTACTCTATCTGGGCTGAATAGGCATTTGTTCCCATATCCCTGGGAAAAGTTCACGCAACAGGAGAGAGTTGAAGTGGCAGATGGAGAAATACCTACGTCCTTGAAGCTGTCTCTGGGGCTCAGAAACATCCAAACTTGGAATCGCTCTCTGTCTTCAGGCCTCTTGTTTCTGAACATGAAGGCAGTGTCTGATGGATCTCCTCCCTACAGCTGATACCGGCTTCCTGCCTTGTTCAGGAACAATACAGCTCATGGTCACAGATACATTTCTTACTCCGGTCAGGGGCTCCTAGGGCTGGTAAGGGGTCTGCCCATCACAGACATGAAGCTCTGGCTACCTAAGGTTAGAAAGGATGACCACCCAAATCTCTGTGGTCCTGGAAGCTTCTGTCTTTAACTAGCACCAATTGCTTGACCACTTCATTGATTGAAGCAAATCACATTTTGTGTGTGTGTGTGTGTGTGTGTGTGTGTGTGTGTGCGCGCGCGCGCGTGCGCGCGTGCAAACACTTACACATGCTCCATGCACATGTGTGCATGTAGAGGCCAGAGGACAAGTTGCTGTTGCCCAAACACTGTTCACCTTGTTTTTTGGGACTGGGACTCTCACTGGCCTGCAACTTGCCAGGTATCTTAATCTTAATGACCAGTGAGTCCCAGAGATCTTCCTGTCTCTGCATCTTTAGTTCAGGGATTTTAGGCTCACACCACCACACCAAGCCTTTTTTACTTGAGTTCTAGGGATCTAACTCATGTCTTCACACTCATATGGCAAGCAATTTACTGGATGCTCCTGGGAACTGTAATCTTGCTATGTGCCCTGACAGAAAAGGCTGGAACAGTTTGGTGAATAGTATCAAAGTCTAGCATACTGACTTAAAATCCACTGAGTGTGGCTGCATGGACTGGTACCAGCCATTTCACCTCCTTGAAGCTTGTTTTTCTTTCTATGATTGTAAGAATAACATACATAACAGATGCATTTTTAAAGCCCAACAAAGACCAGGGGAGTGAAAAGCTGAGGGCCTATATGTTTCCAGCAAAGATGCTGGCTGGCTATGGAGCTCTGCCTCAGTACTCTACCCCTGGTAGTGAGGACACAGGCTGTCTCCCATTCTCATGACAAAAGAGGGCCCGTGCTAAACTGGGATTGCAGAGGTGAGGATGGGGAGAGAATGAGTCTGGAACTATTTTTCCATAACAAAACTCAGCAGTTCATCTCCTCCCAGTTTGAGTGGCTGAAGTCCAAGGTCAAGGCACAGGCAAGGAGACTCTTTCATCTGAGGCCCATCTGACTTATAGGGAGCTCCTCACTCCTAGGTCTCCCTATAGCTTCTCTGTGCCTGATTGTTCCTGATGTCTATGTGAATTCAAATCCTCTGCTTCTAGGATACCAGTTGATTGAAGGAAGCGATGCCCTAAAGGACACAGTTTAACTGAATTGCCTCTTTAAAGATTCTGCCTATAGATCCAACCCCATTCGTGTGTGTGTATGTGTGTGTGTGTAGGGGTTCTTGTGACAATATATAACACTTGCACTACATATTGCAGGTTTATTTTGCCTACATGGGCAGCAGTCACAGAAATGAAGAGTTTTGCAAATGAGAAGATATTTCTGGGACAGCCTGAGGTCTGGGGTTCATTCTCAACCCTTGCCTTCCTGAAGAGTGAAGTTCGAGTTATCTATGGGCTAAAGAAACAAAGTCAGCTGAGGTATGAGATGGAAAAGGAGATCGGAGGCGAGGGGACACAATCTGCAGTCTGCGCATGCATAAGGAAAAAGTATACACATAAGCAAATACAGTGAATGCATAGCCAAACATCCTGGTGCATACACAAACAAATACCACTGCTTGAAGAGAGCCAGAGAAATGGCAAACATTGTCACTGAAGAGCTCCAACAGGGGGAGTTTGGCTCCCTGTAGCCTAAAGGTCATGGGTGGGATACTTACTTAGACAATGTAGGCAACCTTTACCAGCTTGACCCACACGTAAGGAGCATCATCTATACCCACAGGCTTGACATTGCCAACACAATGACCCAACTGACTTACCAAAGATAAAGAGGTCATGAAAATATCTCATAATATTTTAAGTTTATGATCTTAAGTTGGGCCACATTCATAGTTATTTTGGGATGTGTTTGTCTTCTGAACAGGGAACATATTGTTAGGAGTCAGCAAAGCTATTGGGAGTCCACTGCTCAGATACCTGGTCTTTAAAATTGGTGATCAGAAAAACTGATCAGGGGTTGGAAGGATGGCACAGCTGTTGCAAGTACTTGCTGCTCTTGCAGAAGAACTGATTTGGCTTCTAGCACCCACATCCATTTCTGAGGGATTTGAAGCCCTCTTTCTGCTGAACACATGTGGCAGAGAGAGAGAGAGAGAGAGAGAGAGAGAGAGAGAGAGAGAGAGAGAGAGAGAGAGAGAGAGAGAGAGAGAGAGGAATGCAAAAATACATCTTTTTGAAACAACAAAACCAAAACCACCAAATAAGCAAAAAAAATGGGACCTGGAGAGATGGCTCGGTGAGGAAGGGCATTTGCAGAGAGCCTAGGATCCCAGCACCCATGTGGCAGCTCACAATTGCCCATAACTCCAGTTTCAGGGATTTGATGCCCTCCTCTGGCCTATATGGGTAACATCACCCTCTTGGTGCAAATACATGCATGCAGACAAACACTCATACACAAAATAAAAATAAATACATCTTAAAAGACAAAAGAAGTGATCAAAAGCCAGGAAGAACAGGTTTGACACGTTAGGTTTGACACTGAGGGAGTTAACAGAGGCTGTTCAGAGGCTCAAAGAGGACATTCTTGTCTTCCCAAAGAAGACTGCACAGGAGAAAGACTCACTAGCTACATGGTTGATGTGGCAGGGGAGAAAAGTGTGGTAAGAAGACAATAAAGAGCAAGAGGAGGGATAGATAGAAGAAGAGGGACGGGGTGGGGTTGGCTTGCAAGGCTCAGAGCATGGGCTTGCAGCAGGAATCAGCACAGCTTGGGTCTGTGTGGCTGTCACCTGCTCTGAGGGTCTGCCCTTCGAAACTAGGTCTGTAGATGACGGCACACACCCTAAGCTAAAGACAGCCAGCTTGAGCCACTCTGACCAGTGACAGTCACCAACTTGTGTGCAGAAGGATTGGTGGGCTAATGAAGCCTGGTGCTGTGGAGTTTACTTACAGATAAACTTGTAGAAGATATTCATAATTAATTGTGTAGGTTTAAATGCTTAGGGAAGTTTATTTATAATCTTAACTGTAGTCTTTACATTCAGTTCACCTTAAGCAGAATCCTAATTTGGGGGAAGTAGGCATGCTCTGTCCATTTTAGGGAGTCTAGTCAGACCTCTCAGGAGAGGATGTGACAAGACTTTCTGTCAGCAGCTCTCAGGGGTCTGTGTACCTGGTAAAGAAAACAGAGTGTAGAGAAAGAGTCCCCAAATACAAACAGCATGAAGAGGACTTTCTCCAGGGGGCAATGCATGTTTCAGTAGTATTTGCTTTGCACTCCATTCTGTGAGCTAAACCATGTCCTCTTAATACTTATACCGTGGGCTGACAAGACAGCTCAGTGAGTAAAGGAGCTTACTGCCCCATCTGACAACATAATTTTGATGCTTAAGACACACCTGATGGAAGGGGAAAACTGAATCCTGGAAGTTGACCTCTGATGTGTGTGCCTGCACAGGTACACACATACCCACGCTCACACCCACATCCTATACAAACAAACAAACAAACAAATGTGATATTCACATGTCAAAATCCTAGCCTCAGCATCTCAGGCCATGGCTTTGTTTAGCGAGAGGGTATTTTTAAAGGCTGGGATGTGGCTCAGTTGGTGTGCTTGCTCAGTGTGCACAAAGGCCTGAGTTCTATTCCCAGCACCTGAACTGAGCTGGCAGAGGCAGGAGGATCCAAACTTTAAGGTCATCTTTGACCACATATGGATTCTGAGGCCAACCTGGACTATGATGCCCCTTTGAGAGACAGGGGAGGAGAGAAATGCATGGGAATGACCTGAGGAGGATACATTCTGGTCTTTTGGGACTGGTGTCCTTCCTAGAAGAGATTGGTACCCAGATTGGTGATCAGAGGAGGCTACGCATAACCAAGGAGAGAGGCTTCAAGAGAAGCCAGACCCCAATGTCCTCAGCTCCCAGCTTGTAAGGATATAAGTTCTGGTTATTGAAGTTATCCAGTCTGATGTACTTGACTGTCTCAGCCCTAGCAAACTAATACAGTCCCTGAGATCTGGGGACCAGAAAGAGATGACAGTGGGTGGTAAAGTAGAGACATTCAGAATGGTGCAGTGGACAGGCTCTTTGTTGCAGCTCACCGGAAACAGTTTTCTCTCTGTGTTTCTCTGTCTCTGACTCTGTTCCTGTCTCTGTCTCTCTCTTTGAGGGGGAGGGGCATATGTGGGTGGATATATACACAAATCTATGCATATGGAACCCAGAGGTGAGCTTCAGGTGCTGCTTGGTCAGCAAATCCCAGGGATCTGCTCATCTTTCCAGGGCTGGGATTACAGATGCCTGCCATCATGCCACCTTGTTGCCTGGGCATAAAACTCAGGCCCTCATGCTTAAAGAAAAAAAAGCACATTATTGGCTGATCCATCTCTCCTGCCCTGCAAATCGAGTTCTGAAAACATGTGATGCCCAATCTCTCTCCCAAAAGGTATTTAAGTAAACAAGGAAAGAGGATTTTCCTGGTCTTTCTTGCAGTTCTTTTACGGTAGAATGTTCCGGTGGGGCACCTCACTCCTCTTTAAAGCTTGGAGAAGGTTCTCCTGTTAGGTGGAGCAGGTTAGCAACATCTGTGTCCGTAACTGCAGAGGTGATTGGTAACGCTTCCACTGTACAAACAGCTATACAGATATTCCCTCCACCATCCCAGCTGGCCAGTCCTCTGTCCAGCTCTGAGTGGTGAAGGCCTCTGCCAGACATGGCCTGGCAAAAGACTTTGTGCAACTGCTCACAAAGTGAGGATGAAGCGGTTTTATTGTTATTGTCATCATTAATCCTTTAATTAAGGTCTCCTTTATTCGTGTCAATATCCTGCCCCGCCCGATTTCCTCTCCCTCTCTTTGAAAGCTCATCCGTTGGGCTGGCTTCTCCAAGCTCTCTAAGCTCAGATTTTAATTAAAATCAGTCACCAGCCTAGAATCTTAAATGAGACCCTCTCCCAGACTGTGTTAGAAATCAGATTTGCTGCTCTTTCTGTGCTGGGGATTTTTAGCATGATGATTGATTGATTGATTGATAATACAAATGGCTTCTGTTTTGAGCCTTCTTTCTTTGGGTCACTATTCAGATGTAAAGCTACCTCTCACGTTTTATAGAGAGTTTCATGGGCAAAATGCTGAAGAAATTTAAATGGTGTGTATTGATTACTTTTCTCATTGCTGGGACAAAATACCCGACAGAGGTAACTTAAGTGGGGAAGGGTTTGTTTTGGCTCACAGTTTGAAGATTCAGTCCATCACTGCAGGGCAGGCATGGCAGCAGGAGTGTTAGGTAGCTACTCATATTTCAGCCACAGAGAGGAAGCAGAGAGAGATAAATGTGACTACTCAGATCTCTCTCTCTCTCTCTCTCTCTCTCTCTCTCTCTCTCTCTCACACACACACACACACACACACACACAAAATTGAAGACCTTATCCATGGAGTGGTACTGCCCAGATAAAGTGAATCTTCCCATCTCAATTAACTGAATGTAAATGACCCTTAACAGGTATTCCAGGAGCATGTCTTCAAGAGATTATAGATCTGGTACAGTTGAGGATCAAGATTAACCGTGTTTAAAGCAAGTAGGAGCATAGGAATGGGGCTGGAGAGATGGCTCAGTAGTTAAGAGCACTGCCTGCTCTTCCAGAGGAGCATCTATCTCTACGTTTTGACTGTGGATGTCATGTGACCAGCAGCCTCACTGTTGACATAACTTCCCACCACGATGGATCGGACCCTCAAACTGTAATAAACTCTTCTTTCAGTTTCTTTAGTTCAATGTTACATCACATAAGGAAGTTACCAATCTAGTCATGCAGATGTGACAAAGGTTGGACACCAGGTTCATTCTGCTTGTCAGGGAAGATCTCACCCTGTCAGCAGCACCTTGTAATCTCACCCGAATTCCCACTTCTTGATAGAGACCAAAGAAGTGGGCCATGACAGGGGCTAGTCCAGAGAGGGAAACACAAGCAAGGGATTGCCACTCCTGGAGGAAAACCAGTCTCAGTTCTCCTGTCTGAATTTCCTCTCTCTGTAACACGTGCTGTAGTTTGGATGGGAAACTTCCCCACCCCAGACTCCCAGGTTTGAACACTTGGTACCAGCTGGTGCTGCTGTTTGGGAAGGTTGTGGTTTTGGGTGGTGGAGTCTTGATGGAGGAAATGAGTCTCTGAGGAAGACCTTGAGGTCTTAGGGCTGATTCCTGACTGGGCCTTTTACTTGAAAGTCTTGCTGCTGTGAATTCTTGAACTGTGAGCCCAGATAAACCCTTATACTGTTTCTTATCAGAAATTTGGTCACAATAAGAAGGTAACGGATTCCACATGGGAAATGCTTGTGCTAGGATGCCAAAGGGAAAGAACACACTGTAGTCTTATGTGAAGGGTGTCCATGTGGCAATGCTGGCACACAGCATCCAACAGGAGCTTACTGGAATGCTGGTCATTTCTGACGTTCCCCATCTTATGTCTAATACTGCTGTGACATTATTTGTGGCAAAGACTTCTTCTCAATGTGTGGATCTAAGAAGTGGCCAGGTAGAGATAAAATCCCATAAGGGACTCCAGGGCCCAGAGGTCTTTCTGCCATTTCCAAAGGAGTTCGAGTAGAAACTGGTCAGTGCCCAGAGACCAGGAGAGTCATGGCTGAGCTGGGCAAGGACACCTCTGTTCGGAGCTGGATTTCAGGAGCATGATTTGAGCTAGAGAGATGGCTCAGCCAGTAAGGTGCTTGCTGCAAAAGTACAAGGACCCCAGTTTGAGCCCCCCAACCTATATAAGAAAAGCTAGACACATCAGCATGCACCTCTAATCTCAGTGCTGAGGAGGCAAAGCATGCTGGGTCCCTGGGGCTTTCCGGATAGTCCGTCTAGCGAAATTGGTGAGGGCCAGAGCCCAGAGACATCCTATCCCTAGAGAAAGCTATGAGATGGAGTGAATGAGGAAGACACAAGACATTGACTTCTGGTCTCTACATGGACATCCTGTGCATGAACATTCTGCCTGCCCCATCTACATCTTCACCAATACCCACACCCACACCTACTTACAGGAGGAAGAAGAAGAAGAAGAAGAAGAAGAAGAAGAAGAAGAAGAAGAAGAAGAAGAAGAAGAAGAAGAAGAAGAGGAGGAGGAGGAGGAGGAGGAGGAGGAGGAGAAAGAAGAAAGAGGAGGAGGAGGAAGAAGAGGAGGAGGAGACAGAGAAGGAGAAGAAGATGGAGAAGGAGAAGCAGCAGCAGCAGCGCCACTGCCACCAGAACCGTGTTTGGTCAGGCCAGCGATCCTCAGCCTTCGGCACTGTTGACATTACCTGACACTGTTGTCAGGTAATTCTTTGTTGTCCTGACGTCTGTGGAGAGGATGGGGGAGGCTTACTGGGGGTAGAGAGGTTTGCTGAGGTGAATAGACATGAAGCAGGCCAACCAGGAGACTTCCCCTCATAATAGAAATGTTCTGGCACATTCAGGAGAGTTGCTTTAGGAACCGTGGAACATCCTAAGGAAGTTTCCAGGAAGGTCCCTGCTCTTGAGCTCACAAAGCTGCTACACCTGAATGCCATGGACACTTCTTTCAGGGAGGGTCCTGGAGTGTAGGAAGCTCCCAGGAGCAAGCTGGGGACAGAGACTGGAATGGGAGCCTTTCATCCTATGGCGTGCCTCTAGTGCCCTCTACCGACAGAACTCAGTAGCAAGGAGCAGAGTTTACAAGATTTGATTTCCAGTCTTCCAGTCCGGATGGCTGAAGGACAGATTTGGAGAGGTGCAGCAATAAACTGATATGTAACACACACACACACACACACACACACACACACACACACACACACACACACACACACACACACCCCACAACCACAGTGGCGTTATCAATGGGACCAGAATTTAAAAACCCAGAGAATCCCTACAGGTGTGTGGAGGGAAGGGTCAGCTGTGGCAGGAGGGTGATCAGCAGAGAGGGCCTTTCAACTTTTCTCCATCTTCTTCCTCCGTAGTTTCTGCTATGGCCACAACAGATAGCTCCACAAAGGTTGTGGAAGCTGGAGTTCGCTGTACAGAGGTACATCCAGTTGCTTCCGTTTGCATGCAGACTGGGACTGACTGTTAGGGAACTGTGAAGTTGCAAGACCACTTAGCTATGTGACCTTGGGAGCAGGCTGTCACCCATTGTCTGCACACCTGACCTGTATGTGCCTCTCTTGCTCTTTAAAGTGACTCCCCATCCACCATGCCGCCAGCAGCCTGTCTCTCCTGTGTTGACAGATGAGTCATCTTTCCATACCAAGGGCAGCCGAAGTCGACTGCATTGGCATTCAGAAACTCGGACACCGGGGCGGTTCCATCAAATACCTCCTCCACTTGTCATTCCCAGCTCCCTACCACTCACTCTCGGTCTGTATGCAAATGAGGAGAACCGTATGTTCCTTTTATGGTAGAGCATTCTAGAAAGTCACAGTCAATAGGGAACTGCAAGATAGAAAAAGGTATTGAGTCTTTTTATGTCCTTCTGTCTGTCTTTCCACGCCCCCTTTCTTCCTAGATGCTTTGAGCCAGGAGCTAGGAGCACAGATCATCCTTTAGGGAGGTGGGTTCAGAACAAGTCCAATTATAGAGAAGAGTGTCCCAACTTTGCCACCTGGTGGCTAAACTGTAGAATACAGTTCTCGGGTGGAAGACCTTTCCTTCCCTTCCTTCCTTCCTTCCTTCCTTCCTTCCTTCCTTCCTTCCTTCCTTCCTTCCTTCCTTCCTTCCTTCCTCCCTCCCTCCCTCCCTCCCTCCCTCCCTCCCTCCCTCCCTCCCTCTCTCCTTTTTTCTCTCTCTTTCTTTTTTTTGTTAAATTATTTATTTATTCACTTTACACCCCAATGCCAGCCCCCTCTCCTGCCAGTACCACCTCACTGCAGATCCTTACCCCATTCCACTCTCCCCTTCTCTTTTGTGAAGGGGAAGCCCCTGGGTGTTAGCCTCTCCCACTAACCACTCACCTCCCCCAGTCCCTCTTCCACACGTCAAGTCGCTGCAAGACTTGGCGAATCTTCTCCCACTGAGGTCACTCAAGGCAAACGGGATCCACAGGCAGACGGCTAGGCAACAGACCCAGGACAGCCCTTGCTCCAGTTGGGGGACCCACATGAAGACCAAGCTGCTCATATGCTACATATGTGCAGGGGACCCAGGTCCAGCCTGTACTCACTCTTTGGCTGATGATTCAGGATCTGGGAACCCCCAAGGATCCAGGTTAGTTGACTCTGTTTGTCTTCTTGTGGAGTCCCTGTCAGTCATTTTCCCAATTCTTCAATAAGACTCCCCAAGCTCCATCTAATGTTTGGCTGTGGGTCTCTGCATCTCTTTCCATTGGCTGCTGGGTCGAGCTTCTCAGAGAACAGTTGTGCTAGGTTCTAGTCTGCAAATATGACAGGGTATCGTTAATAGTGTCAGGGATTGGTTCTTGCCCATGGGATGGGTCTCAATTTGGGGCAGTCATTGGTTGGCCATTTCCTCAGTCTCTGATCTGTTTTTGTCCCTGCACTTGTAGGCAGGACACATTTGGGTCAAAGGTTTTGTGGTGGTTACGGTCCTTATGCCTCCATTGGGAGTCCTGCCTGGCTAGGTAAAGTGGCCACTTCAGGATCCATATCCCCCACTGCTAGGAGTCTCAGTTAGAGTCACCTCCCGTGGGCCTCCCACCATCCCAGGTCTCTGGAAGATCCTAGAGATTGCTCCCCACCCCCTTTCCCTTCTCTTTCCCCTGCTCTCCCTACATCTGATAGTCGCCCCCCCCCCCCCCGTTCCCCCATACCCTCTCCCACACAGTTCCCTCCTTCCATCAACCTCCAATATCTGTTTGTTTCTTCTTCTGAGAAAGATTCAATCATCCTCCCTTGGGAACTCCTTGTTATGGTTCTCTGGATCTATGGATTATAACATAGTTATCCTGTTACTTTGTGGCTAATATCCACTTATAAATGAGTACATACCATGTACTTTTAGGTCTGGGTTACCTCTCTCAGGATAATATTTTCTATTCCCATCCACTTGTCTGTGAAATTCATGATACCCTTGTTTTTAATGTCTGAGTAGTATTCCATTGTGTAGATGCACCACATTTTCTTTATCCATTCTTCAGCTGAGAAACATCTGGGTTGTTTCCAATTTCTGGCTATTATGAATAAAGCTGCTATGAATATAGTTGAGCAAGTGTCCTTGTAGGATGGTGGATCATCTTTTGGGAATATACCCAGAAGTAATACATTCCTAATTTTCTGAGAGACCTCCAAATTAATTTCCAGAGTAGTTGTACAAGTTTGCACTCCCACCAGCAAAGGAGGAGTGTTCCCCATACTCCACATCCTTGCCAGCATGCACTGTACCTTAAGTTTTTGATCTTAGCCATTCCGATGGGTGTAATGTGGAATCTCAGGTTTGTTGTGATTTTCATTTCCCTGAAGACTAAGGATGTTGAACATTTCTTTAGGTGCTTCTCAGCCATTCAAGATTCCTCTGTTGAGAATTCTCTGTTTAGCTTTGTCTTAGGTTTTAACTGCTGTGAACACATCCCATGACCAAGGCAACTCTTATAAGGACAACGTTTAATTGGGCTGGTTTACAGGTTCAGAGTTCAGTCCATTATCATCAAGGCAGAAGCATGGCGGCGTCCAGGCAGGCATGGGATAGGAGGAGCTGAGAGTTCTACATCTTCATCTGAAGGCCAGTAGGAGAAGACTGGTTCCCACGTGGTTAGGAGGAAGGTCTCATTTTCCACCCCCACAGTGACCTACTCCCTCCAACAAGGCCACACAGAGCACAACTACAGGTACTGCCCCGCTTCCTCCTGCCCTGCCAGTAAGGTGCCACCAAACCTCTACCCTTCCTTTCTTTCAACTCTACTTTTAGGGTGTTCACCTCCTAACATTATCAGCCAAGAAAAAAACAAGTGTGGAGGTAGGGGGAGACCTGCCTGCTAGACCACAGGGCAGCGACATGGCAGAGCAGCTCCCTCCCCCCTGCACCTAGGTGAAAAGAGCCCACCAGGCAAAGACAATAAATGAGATCTTGCTGCTGAGAATTCAGAAGAAAACGCACCTGAAACCCTCATTTCCTAGTTTACCTCGCTTCTTTATTTAAATGGTTGTTTTTCTCCCTAGCATTTGTGTCTCCTAACCCCAAATTGTCCTAAAATGTTTCAATTTGTTTAAAATTTCTTTTAAGGTTCTGTACTGGCTGGTTTTGTGTGCCAACTTGACACAGGCTGGAGTTATCACAGAGAAAGGAGCCTCCCTTGAGGAAATGCCTCTATGAGATTTAGCTGTAAGGCATTTTCTCATTTAGTGATCAAGGGAGAAGGGCCCCTTGTGGGTGGTACCATCTCTGGGCTGCTAGTCTTGGGTTCTATAAGAAAGCAGGCTGAGCAAGCCAGGGGAGGCAAGCCAGTAAGGAACATCCCTCCATGGTCTCTGCATCAGCTCCTGTATCCTGACCTGCCTGAGTTTCAGTCCTGACTTCCTTTGGTGATGAAGAGCAATGTGGAAAGTGTAAGCTGAATAAACCCTTTCCTCCCCAACTTGCATCTTGGTCATGATGTTTTGTGCAGGAATAGAAACCCTGACGAAGACAGGTTCAAAAATCATATCTGATTTGCTCCCATAAGTCAAACAAACTATGCAGACAACCATTATTTAATCCTTAACAACCACTTTCCTTTTATAGACAAGCTGTTACTGCCTATCCCAAATACACAATTAATATTGTATTTTCTTCTTCAACCACCCAAAACACGTAAATCCTCATCTCTTTCTTCTACTTTCCTTAATACAACACAGGTATCTCCCAACCTAAAGGATGCCTTCCATGACTAAATTTCTCAAACACCCTTACTTTTTTTCTAGGATCATAACAAGAGATCACAATGTGCTCTCAAGCAAATTATTATAGATTTAATACACACTGCCCACCCTGTGCAGACATCCCCCCTGCTGGGGTTTTGCTCCTCTGTTGTGATTATCCTACAGGTTTATCTCTACAAATTGAAAAAAGTCAGTGGTGTTGCCATAGGTCAGATGGAAACCCGGGCGGAGACCGACCTGCCATCGCCTTGGACCTGCCTTTGTTCGGACACATCATCGGACTTAAAACTTCTGGAACAAACAGACACTGAGACCCACAGAGGACAGACTTGGGGCCTTGTAGGGTAGTGGGCCAAGAGTAGTCTGGTCCTCTGTTGAGCTAAAGGCTTTGAAGCCCCAGAGACCTTGAAGGGACTGTAGGAGCTTCACCTGCTCCCAGGCACAGGGCCCCTGTCACATAGCTGCAGCTCTCCCATAGATTTGTGGCCATCAGTCACATAAGGGCAACACCCCAAACCTCTCCACATGTAGATGAGGCATCCCTAACATCTCAGACCAAGATAATAGGAAAAGAGACGTGACCACAAGTCACATAGGCTCAAGATGGAGATCTCCATGCTAACGAGGTACCTAGAGGTCTGGAGGGCTTACCCAATAAGCTTCCCTTCCCAGATATTCCTCCCTGTAAAAAGTATTTAATCTGGGGCCCACCCTGAAAAGTGGGGTGTGGTTTACACACCCACTTCCCATCATGGCAGTAAATGGTTTGGAACCACAGACTGTCTCTTTTCATCAGGATCTGCCGTGGGGAGCCACGGAGAAGGTCTTTTCCTATAGAGCCATTGTCTAATCTCCCATAGAAGGCCTCTCTGCACTCCCAGCCACAATCACCACCAAGCCTGCCACCACTGTCAAGCCAAAGATCATCACTGTGGGACCAGCTGGAGCTCCCCCAACACACACCCTGGGCTAGATCCAGCCCAAGGCCCTAAATTCTGTTTTCAGCTCTTCCTCAACTTTGAGCAGCACCTGGATGTCTAAGAGCCTGGGAAGCCCAGGGCCCTGGCTGTATCACAGGCTGTTGGACCCCTGAACCATCTCTAGCTGTCATGTGCCTCATGGCACAAGCAAAGTCAGATTCCCCACGTTCTGTCCCCTCAAGTGGCTGTGCCCTGTGGCAGAACAGATGAAGAGCCCACAGACCTACAGGACCTTCTCATGATAGATGAACTCTCTTGCCAAAGCCAAATGGCTACCAAACTTGGGGAAATGTACATGATAGTAAGGAAAACATGGTGTCTATGTAGATAAATCAAATATTATTTAAAACTGATTTTAATACCCTCACAAGCTCTACACAAACTCACTCTCAATTTCAATTCACTAAACACTTAATTAGTTCAATAATTCCCTGTCTTCTTAACCCCTTCCTCTCATTACCCCTCTGGCTTATGTTTTGTTTTATCTTGATGCTTCCACACCACCCAAGATTTTCACTACAAATAACATTAGACAGTCACTTGGATGGCACCTCCCCTTTATAAGGAGAAAAGGAGGAGCTGAGGGACAGCAGGCAGTGCCAGAAAACTTGGTAAGGTTGAGTGGGTCTGAGTCCCCGGCACCCAGGCACCCTCCTGAGACAGTAGGTGGCTCCCTGCTCCCTGCCAGATTCCTGTCCTGGAATACGTGCCACACTTCCCACTTAAGGAAATGTGACCTGTGATCACATAGCCTAAAACAAAGTTCTTCATGCTAATGAGGTACCTAAAGGCCTTGAGGATTTAGTCAATGAGCGTCTCTTCTCAGACATTTCTCTCTACAAAAGATATTTCATCTCTGGTCCACCCTGAGAAGTTGGTATGCATCCATTTTCCACAGCGAACTGTCAATAAATGGTATGTATAAACATAGACTGTCTATTCCATCAAGAACTGCCATGGGGGAGTATGGAGAAGACCTTCAACTACAGCCTAAGTTTCCTAAAGAAGGCCTCTCTGCACCCCCAGACAACCATCGCTAAGCTAAGAACAATCATCAATGAGCTAAGCCAGAGCTCCCATCCTCTCCCACAGAAGCTAGACAATGTAGCCCAGTTAGGGGAATAGGATCCACAGTCAGGAAAGAGATTCAGGGGCAGCCACCACTTTGGTTGTTGGGGGGACCTGCATGAAGACCGTGCTGCACATCTGCTACCTATGTACAGAGGGTAGGGATTAGGTCCAGGCCATGCTAGTTCTTTGGTTGGTGGTTCAGTCTCTGGGAGCCTCCACGGGTTCAGGTTACTTTACTCTGTTCGTCTTCCTATAGAGTCCCTGTCCTCTTCAGATCCCTCAATTCTTCCCCAACTCTTCATTTAATGTCTGGCTGTGGGTCTCTGCATCTGTTTCAGGCAGCTTCTGGATGGAGCCTCTCAGAGGAGAGTTATGCTAGGATCCTGCCCACACAGCCTTCTTCAAGCCTATACAACCTCCCGTGAACACTGCTGTGGAACCTGTCATCAGAACCTCGTGGCTTAACATTTTCTCTGGAGATCAAGCCCAGATTCTTACATTGTCTTTTTTTTTTTCTGAGTGAAGGACCCCCTAAAGGGATACTTCTAGGAAGTTATTCTGAGGGGCTGTTAGATGTGGCTCAACAGTTAGGAGCATATACTGCACTTGCAGCGGACCCAGGTTCACCTCCCACATGGCAGCTACAACTGCCTGAACAGTTGAGCTGTCAGTTCCAGGTGAGCTGGCGCCCTCTTCTGGCCCCCACAGGTTTCTGCATACACACAGTGGGTATAAACTCATGCACATAGGAACACATAGACATAAATTAAAAAAAAATAAATATTTAATTTTTTTTTTAGTTTGAGATAGCACCAACTAAGTTGCTCAGGTTGTCCTTGAACTCACTCTATAGTCCAAGCAGGCCTCAGACTTCCAGTCTTGCCACTCACTTTCCTGAGTAGCGAGTAGCTGGTGTGAAAAACACATGCCATCACATCTAGCTTCCTGTGGCTCAGCTGTAATGACTCAGCTCTCTCTCTCCCTCCCTCTATTCCTCCTTCTCCTTTCTCTTTTTCCTTTTTCTTTTTTATGTGTGTATATATAGTGTGTGTACACACATGCATGTGCACACATGTACATGTGAGCACACACCTCTGTAGAGAAGGGTGTTAAGTGTCCTGCTTTGTTGCTTCCTGCCTTAGTCCCTGGAGACAGGGTCTCTCCCTGAGCCTGGAGCTAGGCTAGCAGCTATCCAGCCGCCATGATGCTCCTGTCTCGACAGCACTGGAGTTACAGGCACATGCACAGCTCTTTGCATGGGGGCTGGGATCCAGACTCGGGTTCGCATGCTTGTATGGCAAGTGTTCTTCCTCGCTGAGTCATCTCCCCAGTACTGAAACTCCTTTTTCAGCCCCTTGGGTGTGGCATTTGTCTTCTAGAGCTGGAGGGATCTCAAGGAAAATGATGCCAGTCTTCACTATGGAGCCTGCACACTGCTGGGCACATGATTCTTCAAGGCCATACAGCCTCCCAGAGGCAGCTCCCCCACCCCACCCCAAGGAGAGACAACGAAATCAATCATCCTGTCTAGAAGTCTCTGGAATTTCACAGCCTCCCTGTGTCTTTTCTCCTCCGAATCAGAGCTAATGAAGAGATCTGTGGAATCTTCACCTCCATCTCCCGAAGGTTGCAATCTAATTAGGTTCTTCTCTGCAATTAATGATTCATAATTAAAGAGGAGCAGAGCCTGTGTGTCATTCTTGGGCTTCATCCATTAAACAACAATGTCCAATCTTGAAATCCCTCCTCAGACAGGCAGAGATGGCACTCGTGTGGGCTAGAAACTCTCCCGCTCTGCTAAACTAAATTTAATTATACAAGGAGTGCAGAGGTTTGCCTTCCTCCCTCTTACTGTACTGTAATTAAAACTCAATTAGGGGCCGAGCTGGGCAACATCATTGCTCAGGTGTCACCCTGGTGAAGAGATGACTGCTCAGCGCTGCTCACGAGGAGGCCGGATGCTTCCTGGAGCCTTCACCACGGAAGGGGTCATTTGGATGGTCCTCTATTTCAACCTACTTCTGGAATCATCATATATTAGCATCCTTAGTTTCAGTGGTGTTTTTACTAAATTTCTAAATGTTCTTGGGGCTGGAAAGATGGCTCAGTGGGTAAAGCGCTTGCCTAGGAAGTGTGAGAATTTGAGCTTGGATCCCCAGCATCCATATCAAGCCAGACCCTGTAGCATGGCCCTCTCTGTTGGAAGATGGGAAGCTGACATAAAAGAACTTGTGGAGGTCAGATACTTGCAGACCAGGTAGCCTGGTGAATAAAGTCATGAATAAGAAACCCTGTCTTGAACTAGATGAAAGGCAAGAACCAATCCCTAAGGTTGTATTGTGACCCTCATAGGCACACCATTTCGCCCACTGGCATTCACACACAAGCCATAATTCACATACAGAGAAGAAGGGGAAGATTTAACATAAGGGTTTTTTTTTTTTTTTGCACACATCTATGACAGAGAATGAAACAAGCCACATCTGATCTGTCAGCTGCTTACAACGGCACTAATGTTTCATGTGTTCTGTATATATACATACAAAACTACAGTGACTCTATTCAAAGACAGAGACATCAAAGAGCCTACAGTGTGAAACAATATAGCCAGGCTCGAAGTCAAGCACTGGTGGCTGCATGTTAGTTATCATCCTGTTTTGAACGGTGTTTTCCTGCTCTGGGGTTGTGGCTGTTAGTAGAGTGCTTGCTTGGCTTGGCATAGACCCTAGGTTCCACCCCCAGCACTTCATAAACTGGATCTGGTGTCTGACGTTGGCGACAGCCTCCAGCTGGAGACAAAGAGAACAGCACAAACCAGAGCAAGCTGCCCACTTCTGTGTGGTCCATGAGTGTCCACTTACAGATGGGTCAGGCTTTCCACTTCTACAATGTCAGTGGTCAACATCACCCGCTGTATCTCTGGGTGGGTTGCAAGGTAAGGCTGTAACCACCTAACCATCCCACACAATAGTTCCTAAAGTTCTGGCTTTCCTGAGGGCATGTGGTGGTTTTCTCACTGAGTAGCAAGGTAACTTTGGCTCTCTGCCAAGAGCAGAGAAGAGGAGGACGCCAGAACACCTGTCAACACCCTATGAATCATGGGAATCAGATAACAAGGTGGATCCCCAGGGCCAAGCTCAAGAGCCTGCTGATGCTTGTGACAGTGGGATCCCCACCCTTAACCCAACTCCACCCCTCAGGGCCCAAATGTCAACCAGGCTGAGAAGGGCATCTCTATTCTGGGAATCCCAGCAATACCCACAGCTTAGGGATGCCCAAAAGGTTTGAGTGACTATACCACCTCTGTTGTGTCCAAACACGTTGGCATTGGGCTGGCACTTTGTAAGGGCTCAGGGCTTATAAGCTGAGTTTGTGCACTCATCCAGTGGCACATGCTTAGCTCATCAGGGGGCAGTATGTGGAAGGGTCAGAATCACATGGTGGTCAAATGTCAGCTGTGGAAACTACAGCACCCTGTCTCTTTCTGGTCCAGGCTTGTCACGTTCCACCTATCCAGGAGACTTAGATTCCCATTTTATATTTGGCAAATTGAGGCACACAGAAACCCAAAGCTTTGGAGATGGTGAGGTGGTTCAGTCAGCAAAGTGCTTGCTATTCAAGAGTGAGAAACTGTGTTTGATCCCCAGAACCTGTGTGAATAGCTGGAAATGGTGGCACACGCCTGCAGTGTTAGTGTTTGAGAGGCAGAGATAGGTGAGTCTCCTGCATCACTTCAGTCAGCTAAACCTATTTGACCAGCTTCAGACCAATGAAGAGACCCAGTCTCAAAAAGCAAGGTAGACAGTACCTAGCTAACACACATATACCACACACCACATACACACTCTACACACACACAAAACACACACGCATGCGCACGCACACACACATACACACATCCCAAAATCTTTTCTCCAGCCTACACACACCACCTACATCAAGGGGCTGGGTTATCAGTCCAGCTAACCTGCTTCCAAAATCCCAGACATTGACACCGCTGTTCTCTTGCTCACAAACAACTCACTTGCCACCTTAATCTGGAAATGGGGTGAAACCCCTCCCAATGTCCTTCTTCCTTTTCCGAGTAGCAGCAATAACTCATGTGACAAGGGGTCAGAGGGGAGGATGGGACGGTGGAAGAGGTGGTGGAGAAGCCAAAAATAGGCTAGGGAGAGAGTCGTTCCTCGTTCCCTCGTTCAGGAGGCCCACTCAGTGGGTTTTGAGGGTAAGGCTATGAACATGTCGTGGTGCACTTGTGGAGGTCAGAGGACAAGTTCTATCCTTATTTCTCATCTTGTTTGAGGTGAGGTTTCTGTCTTGTCTGAGTAATGCAGCATAAGCCAGGCTAGTTGGCCTGCAGGCATCTAAGGATCCTCCTGTCTCTGCCTCCAGGCTCACACTAGAGCTCTGGAATTACAGACACATAAGACCATCTGCCTTTATTTGGGTTCTGGGCATTCAAACTCAGGTTCTTATAATTGCACAGAAGTGCCTTACCCACTGAGCCATTTCCATAGCCACCCACTCCATAGTCTGCCTCTCTTCTCAAGCCCTTCACTCCTTCCACACCTTTGCACCCCAGCTTTTTCAGAGGCTCATGAGTTCACTCACCCCTGCCTCTTGAAAATGAGCCCTCCTACAACCGGTCCCTGGTTCCAGGGTCACACAGATAAGCTTAGCTCTCTGGAAGGCCACACAGGCTCAATCTAGTTATTGACCTGGTTGCAGGTACAGTATTGGCCCTCTTAGCTTCTAAGACTCCCTATTGTCCCCCCTGGGAGGGCAAAATTGCTCCCAGGTGAAAGCCACTTGATTTAGACAGACCAAAGACAAATGATGTGCCAGCCACTCTGCCAGGACCATGAAGGTGCTTTAGCGGTATTCTAAATATTGGCTGCGGTGTATGGACCATGGGCAGCTCTTGTTCCTACCCATCACTGAGGAGGGAGCATTCAGCTTCACACACCTTCTTCCCATCAGCATGGCCTCACATGTTCTACTCTAGTGAGAATACCCCTGCTTCTTGGGCAGAGAACACAGCAGCTTATTTTTCTATGGCCATAGGATCATGATCCTGATAATAAATGGACTGGGAGATGGCTCAGGGGGTAAAGGCACTTGCTGTATAATCATGAGGACCTGAGTTCAAATCCTGGAACTAACATGAAAAGCTGAGTGTGGTTTTGAGGGCATGCATAATCCCAGCATGGGGCAGGAAGTTATGCATAGACAACAGGGCTTGCTGGATGCCTGGTTATCTCTGTTTCAATGAGAAACTGTCTCGAAGGAATAAGAGCGTTTGGATCAGGATTCCTGGCATCCTTCTCCAGCATCTGAACATCCACATGACTAGGGTCACACATCTGCACACATGTGGTCATATACCACACACATTCATATACACACACAAAGAAAAGTTAATTTAAGAGATGTTGTCAATATAACATGTACAAGGAAGTAAAATGAGGCTGAAGCAACCTGGGTTCTGACCCTGTTCTGTCAGAATCTTTGATAACCTGTGCAAGCTGGATAGCTGTTCTGAGCCTCTGTTGTCTGGACCTCTACAAAGTTAACTATGGGGCCAGTTCTGTGCTCTTTCCTCACTAAAGAATACATGATTAACACGGTGAGCTGGGCTGGCCTCTAACACAGTGAGCCTTTTGGTTAAGCTGAGAAGCAGGTAGGTTTGAATCCTGGACTGAAGATTTTCCACCTGTGGCTGGGGGTTATGGAACATGCATCCGGCCATGGATTTTAACAATCCTACAAGCTGGGGCAATAAGTTAGGGGGTCTCCCTCCCCAGCTCTCTCATCTCACAAAAGGAGATCCTGAAGCTGTGTGTGTGTGTGTCTCTCTCTCTGTCTCTGTCTCTGTTCTCTCTTTCAATAGGATCTCACTATGAAGCTTTAGCTAGCCTGGAACCCACTAAGCAGACTGGCTGGCCTAGAACTCACAGAGATCCACCTGACTCTACCTCTGAGTGCTGGGATTGAAGGTGTATGCTGTCATGCCTGGATTTTTTTTTTTTTACAATTTTTATTAGATATTTTCTTCATTTACATTTAAAATGCTATCCCGAAAGTCCCCTATACCCTCCCCCATCCTGCTCCCCAACCCACCCACTCATGCTTGGCTTTTATCCATCCTCCCCTTTTTAAATGCCTGCACTCACACATCACGCACACACACACACGGTTTCATGTGGTGAAATTTGTATAGCTCAGATTTTTAATTTGACTGAGTACAACTACTCATGGTTGAAGTTCAAATCAGTGACTAGATGGGCTATTCAGTCATTCTGTGCTTTACCCTGTGACCTCCAGCACTTATCTCCTAGGCCAGTGGGTTAGCCAGCTGTGGTGGTGCATGTATTATCCCAACTCTCTTGTGGCAGAGGCAGGATTTAATTAGTCCAAGTTTGAGGCCATCCCGGTCTATATATAACTTGCAGGCCAGCATAGGTACATAAAAATACCCTGCCACAAAAAGAATAAAAACAACACAGGTTTATGATATCAGCTCTCTCAGAATTTGAGCAGGAGGATGGAGGGTTCGAAGCCAGCATAGGCAGCATCATGTTTCTGAGACAGGGTTTCCCAATTGCCCTAGAGCCCACCAGGTAGATTAGGCTGGCAAAGCAGTGAATGGCAGAGTTGGTACTGTCTCTGCATTCCAACATTGAGATCACAAACACACACCAACACACCTAGCATTTTTGTGAGAATTTTGAAGATAGGCTTGATTTTGTGCAGAAAGCCAGCTGTGAGTTCATGAGTGCCACTGCCAGGTCATGTCTAGAACACGATATTTTATGGCACTCTTTCCTTAATCATATTTTAGGGAAAAAATAACGTTATTGGAACCTTGAAAAAAAAGATTTGTATTTTGGTTTGACACATGCTGCCTATCTTTAATCTCAGTGCTCAGGAGGCAGAGGCAGTTGGATCATTGTGAGTATGAGACCAGCCTCTACATGGAATATTAGAGGCCAGATAGGGCTGTATAGTAAGACTCTGTCTAAAATAATAACAGCAAATGTGTATTTTTTAGTTTTATTTTTTATTAAACTAATAAAATTTATTTTAACATATCCAAATCAGTACTGACATTTTTGTCATCAAAATAATTTATAATAATTAAATGCCTCTTAAATATACATGATATCTTCTGAAACTAAAAGTAATATGCACTCAGCCAGTTTTTAAAAATCTATTTAGAACATTAAACATGATAGAAATGGAAAAAAATCTCTTATGAAAGTCCTTTATGGAAAGGAAATTGTGAAAAGTTCCTAATTAGACAGAAACCATTCTATCTCCAAGGAAGAATACTCAGTGTAACTGTGGCTTCATAGAATGAACTGGGTAGTGTTCCTTCTGTTTCTATTTTGTGAAATAGTTTGAAGAGTATTGGTATTAAGTCTTCTTCGAAGGTCTGATAGAACTGTGCACTAAACTCATCTGGTCCTAAGCTTTTTTTGTTTGGGAGACTTTTTATGACTGTTTCTATTTCTTTAGGGGTTATGGGACTGTTTAGATGGTTTATCTGCTCTTAATTTAACTTTGGAATTTGGTGTCTAGAAAATTGTCCATTTCATCCAGATTTTCCAATTTTGTTGAATATAGGCTTTTGTAGTAGGATCTGATGATTTTTTAATTTCCTCAGTTTCTGTTGTTATATCTTCCTTTTCATTTCTGACTTTGGTGATTAGGATGCTGTCTCTGTGCCTCCTGGTTAGTCTAGCTAAGGGTTTATCTATCTTGTTGATTTTCTCAAAGAAGTAGCTCCTGGTTTGGTTGATTCTTTGTATAGATCTTTTTGTTTCTACGTGGTTGATTGCAGCCCTGAGTTTTATTACTTTTTTCTGTCTACTCCTCTTGGGTGTATTTGCTTCTTTTTGTTCTAGAGCTTTTAGGTGTGCTGTTAAGCTGGTAGTTTATGCTCTCTCCAGTTTCTTTTTGGAGACAGTCATAGCTGAGTTTTCCTCTTAGCACTGCTTTCATTGTGTTCCATAAGTTTGGGTATGTTGTGCCTTCATTTTCATTAAATTCTAAAAAGTCTTTAATTTCATTATATTTTCCTTGACCAAGTTATCATTGAGTAGGGCATTGTTCAGCATCCATGTGTATGTGGGCTTTCTGTTGTTCTGGTTGCTTTTGAAGACCAGTCTAGACCATAGTGATCTGATAGGATGCATGGGACTATTTCAATCTTCTTGTATCTGCTGAGGCCTGTTTTGTGATTGATTATAGGATCAATTCTGGAGAAGGTACCACGATGTGCTGTGAAGAAGGTATATTCTTTTGTTTTAGGATGAAATGTTCTGTTAAATCCATTTGGTCCATAACTTCTGTTAGTTTCACTATGTCTCTGTTTAGTTTCTGTTTCCATGATCTGTCCATTGATGAGAGTGGGGTGTTGAAGTCTCCGATTATTATTGTGTGAGGTGCAATGTGTGCTTTGAACTTTAGTAGTTTCTTTTATGAATATGGGCGCCCTTGCATTTGGAGCATAGATGTTCAGAATTGAGAGTTCTTTTTGGTAGATTTTTTTCTTTGATGAGTATGATCCTTGCTTTATTCGATATTAAAATGGCTACTCCAGCTTGTTTCTTGGGGCCATTTGCTTGGAAATTGTTTTCCAGTCCTTTACTCTGAGGTAGTATCTTTCTTTGACACTGAGGTGTGTTTCTTGTATGCAGCAAAATGTTGGGTTCTGTTTACATATCCAATCTGTTATTCTGTCTGTTTATTGGGGAATTGAGTCCATTGATGTTAAGAGATATTAAGGAGTAATGATTGTTGCTTTCTGTTATTTTTGATGCTATTTTTATGTTTGTATGGCTATCTTCTTTTGGGTTTGTTGAAAGAAAATTACTTTCTTGCTTTTTCTAGGGTGTAGTTTCCCTCCTTGTGTTGGTGTTTTCCATCTATTATCCTTTGTAGGTCTGGATTTGTGGAAAGATACTGTGTAAATTTGTTTTGTGGTGGAATATCTTAGTTTCTCTGTCTATGGCAATTCAGAGTTTTGCTGGGTATAGTAGCCTGGGCTGTCATTTGTGTTCTCTTAGGGGCTGTATAACATCTGCCCAGGATCTTCTAGCTTTCATAGTCTCTTTCATAGCCTTTCATAGTCTGTTGAGAAATCTGGTGTAATTATGATAGGTCTGCCTTTATATGTTACTTGACCTTTTCCCCTTACTGCTTTTAATATTCTTTCTTTGTTTTGTGCATTTGGTGATTTGACTATTATGTGATGGAGGAGTTTCTTTTCTGGTCCAATCTATTTGGAGTTCTGTAGGTCTCTTGTAAGTTTATGGGCATCTCTTTCTTTAGGTTAGGGAAGTTTTCTTCTATAATTTTGTTGAAGATGTTTACTGGCCCTTTAAGTTGGGAATCTTTGCTCTCTTCTATACCTATTATCCTTAGGTTTGGTCTTCTCATTGTATCTTGGATTTCCTGGATGTTTTGGGTTAGGAGCTTTTTGCTTTTTGCATTTTCTTTCACTGTTGTGTCAATGTTTTCTATGATATCTTCTGCCCCTGAGATTCTCTCTTCTATCTCTTGTATTCTCTTGGTGATGCTTGCATCTATGACTCCTGATCTCTTTCCTAGGTTTTCTATCTCCAGGGCTGTCTCCCTTTGTGATTTCTTTATTGTGATTTTTATTTTAATTTTTAGATCCTGGATGGTTTTGTTCAATTCCTCCACCTGTTTGGTTGTGTTTTCCTGCAATTCTTTAAGGGATATTTTTGTGTTTCCCTTTTAAGGGCTTCATGCTCTTTACCTGTGTTCTCCTGTATTTCTTTAAGGAAGTTATTTATGTATTTCTTAAAGTCCTCTATCAGTATCACAAGATGTTATTTAAAATCAGAGTCTTGCTTTTCTGGTGTGTTGGGGTATCCAAGGCTCACTGTGGTTGGAGAACTGGGTTCTGATGATGCCAAATAGCCTTTGTTTCTATTGCTTATGTTCTTGCCCTTGCTTCTTGTCATCTGGTTATCTCTGGTGTTTGTTGGTCTTGCTGTTTCTGACTGTGGTTGTCCCTCCTGCAAGTCTGTGTGTCAGAACTCCTGGAAGACCAGTTCTCTCTGGGAATTTGGGTATGGACAGCTGTGGCACAGGGTCAGCTCTGGGGTGCAGACAGAAACTGGAAGGATCCTATCCCAGGTTGCTCCTCAGTTCCTGTGACCTGAGGGCTCTGAGCAGGTTCCTCTGAGCAGAAGTGATGTTCTTACCATCACTTACAGGCTTATCAGCACTCCTGGGAGACCCACTCTCCTGGTGGTTTGGGGTAAGGCTTTTATCCACCTCTTGGTACTAAGATTCAATCTTAGTACTTGGTACTAAATCAATGTGATTTTAACTACAGGGAACATGAAATACAGGGACAGTCCCTGGAGGGCCATCATCTGCTTCTTGCATGATCTATGCATTTCTAGGTCCTTCATCTCAAAGTCCATAGCACACAAAATCCATCTCCTGCTGTGGAGAGCCGTGCCGCGAGCAATCGCTGTGGAGAGCCATGCGTGCCGCGAGCAATCGCCATTATAAGATGGCTCTGGCCTCCGCTGTGCCTAACTAGTTAACAAGCCTTGTACGCAGGTGCGAGAGTGAACTCACTCCTAGTCACTGCCCATTCTCGGGGCATAATAGTGGGGTGATGGGCGAGCAACAAATCAGGAGCTGACATGCCATATCAGGTGCTGAAACGCCATGGCTGAGGGCTATATAAGCGACTCCATTTTCTGGGGTCGGGGTCTTCTCTCCTGAAGAAGCAATAAAGTTTTTGCTGCAGAAGATTCCGGTTGCCCCGAGTGTGTTCTTGCCGGCGGGGACAAAAGCTTGGGATATCCTGCTTTACTTTTTAATGTATTTCTACAAACAGCTCCACCTATAGGCATGAAAAACAAAAACAGTTCAAAGATAGAGAGTAAGACTATCATGGTCCAGGTAAGAGACTCACTCCACAGAGTGGTAAACATAGAAGGTAGGGAGTCACCAATTGCTATAGCATTGGCCTGGATAGGGAAGAGTCAGGGAGCACAGGAATGGTAGACACTCAGCTGCAGTTTTCAGTAAGACACCTTTCAACTCACCACACACTACGAGCCTTCCATCTAAAAAAAGCCTGATTGCCCACCCTTTGTGTGTGTGTGTGTTCTCAGGTGTGCACCCATGTGTGCATAGCATGTATATGTGTGTGAATATGGAGCTCAGAGGTCAGGTTATCTTCTTCAATCACTTTCCACCTTGCTTTATGTGACAGAATCTTTCCACGAACCAGGAATTCATTGATTCAGCTAGAGTGCTGGCCAGCAAGCGTGAGGGATCTTCCTTCTCTGCCTCCTCAGTGCCTGGATTGCAGCAGAGACCAGGAAGCCCATGACTGGCTGAGCCAATGGCATAGGATTATGCCATTCACCCTGTAGTCTTCCAGGAACCTCCTCCCATCCCAGCTTCCCCAGCCCATCCCCGCTCAAGCTTCACATCTCATCCTTTGGGTCACAGTTAAGAAACGACTCGCTGGAGGACCCTGTCACGATCTAAGCAACAAATCCAGGTCACCTCTGAGATGGTCTCCTGCACATGCTCCAGCCCCACCTCACCCTCCACATCTTCCAGCTTCATCCAGGCTTTCATTGGCCCCTCACCCTGCTGGCCAGAAAGCCACATGAAGGCAGAAGGTCTATAGTGGAGCTTCCTAGTTCTCCACTATAGACCTGTGCCACCAGTAAGCGCTCATTGGAAGAGAACTGTACAATGGCATCACACCCACTCTTTGAAACCAATGAAAGCATTTCATTACAGGGGATGTGGAGATGGCTTAGCCAATTGAGAGCACCTACTGCTTCTCAAGAGGAACTGGAGCCGGGTGGTGCTGGCGCATGTCTTTAATCCCAGCACGTGGGAGGCAGAGGCAGGCGGATCTCTGTGTTCAAGGCCAGCCTGGTCTACAAAGTGAGTTCCAGGACAGCCAGGGCTATACAGAGAAACCCTGTCTCAAAAAAACAAAACAAAATCAAAATCAAAAACAAAACAAACAAAAACAAATAAACAAACAAAAGAGGAACCGGGTTTGGTTCCGGCACCCACATTACACAGCTCACAATCACTTGTAACTCTAATTCCAGAGGATCTGAAACACTCTTTGGCCTCTGCAGGTAACTCACCTACATGGTACCTATAAACACACATACATATAACAAAAAATAAAATAAGTTTGCTTTTTAAAATTCTGTTTCAGGGGGCTGGTGAGATGGCTCAGTGGGTAAGAGCACCCGACTGCTCTTCCGAAGGTCCAGAGTTCAAATCCCAGCAACCACATGGTGGCTCACAACCATCCGCAACGAGATCTGGCGCCCTCTTCTGGAATGTCTGAAGACAGCTATAGTGTATTTACATATAATAAATAAATAAATCTTTAAAAAAAAATTCTGTTTCAGAAATATACCCTAATTTGACTGCCCAGTTATGGCATATTTTGAGAGTTGCCACTGGTATCAATCTGTTTCCCTGTTGCTGTGAGAGAATGATTGAGGGAGGACAGGGTTATTTTGTCTCCCAATTTGAGGGGACAGTCCATAGCAACAGCCACCTCTGTCACAGCAGCAGTGTGCAGCTGGAACTCCTCAAAAGCTCACATCTTGACAGACAGGAAGAGAAGCCCAACTAAAAAACTCCAAGGCCCACCCACTGGTGACCTACTTCCTCCAGTGATGCTCTGTCTTAGTTAGGGTTTTACTGCTGTGAACAGACACCATGACCAAGGAAACTCTTATAAGGACATTTAATTGGGGCTGGCTTACAGGTTCAGACGTTCAGTCCATTATCATCAAGATGAAAACATGGCAGCATCCAGGCAGGCATGGTTCAGGCAGAGCTAAGAGTTCTACAACTTCATCAGAAGGCTGTTAGCAGAATACTGGCTTCCAGGCAGCTAGGATTATCCCACACCCACAGTGACATACCTACTCCAACATCCAACAGGGCCACACCTTTTAATAGTGCCACTCCCTGGACTGAGCATATACAAACCATAACAGGCTCCATTTCCCAATGACTCCACCACTTTTCAAACAACATCACCCATTGATGACTGAGATTTCAAAACAAGAGCCTGCAGGAGAGATTCCTCATTCACTTCACACCAGCTTTCTCTAGTTTTATGAATCTAGAATTACATTGAGAATTTTGCAAATTATTTGGCATGAGCTCTAAGACAGCATCTTGAGCTAAAATTCCTAGCAACGACATTGCTAGGTTCCCCCCACCCCCCCACCCACACACACATATATTGAGTTACACTGCCAGTTTCTGAGTTTGAAAGTCTGGCTTCCTAATGGGTGTTCATGTTAAGTTACACTCTTGTTGCTGTACAAAATATCTGGCAAAAGCAGCTTAAGAAAGGCAGGGTTTTATTCTGGCTCTCAGTTTTTTGTGTTTTGTTTTTCTAAAGATTTATTTACTTTACTTATGAGTCCACTGTAGCTGTCTTCAGACACACCAGAAGAGGGCATTAGATCCCATTACAGATGGTTGTGAGCCACTACGTGGTTGCTGGGAATTGAACTCAGGACCTCTGGAAGAGCAATCAGTTCTCTTAACCACTGAGCCATCTCTCCAGCTCCCTGGCTCTCAGTTTTAAGGGATACAGTCCATCATGGCAAGGAAGTCACAGCAGTGGAAACTTGAGGGGTCCCAATCAAGTCCATAATCATAAAGCAATGAAGGCATTTATTCTGGGTTCACCTTTCTTATTCTATTCTTATACACTTTTGGACTCTATGCCTAGGGAATGGTATTGCCTACCATGGGCTATGTCTTTCCCACTTCAATTAAGACAATCAAGACAGTCCTCACACAGTCATGCCTACAGGCCAACATGACCTAGAAAATTCTTTATTGGAACTCTTTTCCTGGGTGATCCTAGATAGTGTGTGGACAAGTGAAGCTATTTATCACAGTCCCTGTTGTTTTACACAGGGTATTGGATTAGTGTTAGCCATCTTGGAGAAACTTTTCCTGTCACTGGCCTTATGAGGAGTTACAGGAGTTCACATCTTTTCCAGAGTACCTTGAAGAAGCTGTTGTTACCTGGGGAAGAGGAAGTTCTCCAGTCATCAAAGTGTTTGCTGAGTTCCCCATTGACCCCCACAACCACCAAGCTGGAAGGCCGGGTGCGTCCATTTAACAGAAAGCTAATAGAAATAATTAGAAATAATAAATTGACATTATAAACATGAAAATATCTACTGTCTAATTATTGTGTGGCTATGTGCAGAATGCTTTCAAAGTCCCATTTAATTCTCAAAACAACCTACCGAACACCTGTATTTATAATATATATATATATATATATATATATATATATATATATATATATATGTGTGTGTGTGTGTGTGTGTGTGTGTGTGTGTATGTGTATATATATATATATATATATATATATATATTATTTTGTTTTATTGGAATGTGTGTAAGTATATGTTCTTGTGTATTCACTGGTATACAAAGAGGCCAGAAGAAGATGTTAGATCCTTTGGAGCTAAAGTCACGTGCATTTCTGAACTGCCCAGTGTGGGTGCTAGGAGCCAAATTCTGGTCCCCATAATGGAGCATCAATAATTTTAGTCACTGAACTGTGTCTCCAGCCCATAATTTAAAAACAAACAAACAAAAGTAAAAAACAAGACACAATCTCATGTAGCCCAGGCTGGCCTCAAGCTCAATTTATAGGCAACTTCTGATTCTTCTACATTCATTTCCTGGCTTCTGGGATTACAGGTGTGCACTATCTTGCCTTGTTTTAAAGCATTAAGAATAAAACTCAGGGCTTTCTACGCCTTAGTCTACATTTATAGCCTTGTATGTGGGTGGTTTTTGTTTTTGTTTTGTTTTGTTTTGTTTTTGGTGTGTGTGTGTGCATGCGCACATTAGCATGTGTGTGTAGAGTGTAGTGTATGAACACAGGCTCGCACACAGAGGTTGTCTTATTCCCTTGAGATAGGGTCTCTTACTGAACCTGAAGCTAAGTTGGCATCCTGGCGATTCTTGTCTCTGCTTCCCACAGCATCAGGGTTGGAGGTGCAGGAAGTCATGCCCAGGTTTTTTATGTGAAGCTGGGGATTTGAACTCATGTCCCCATGCTTTCACAGCAAGCCCCCTTACCAAATGAGTCTTCTCCCCAACCACTTCTACTTATAAAATGTTGACAAGTGTGATAAAGTAGTAGTATGGCAGAAAGAGAAATGTCCTCACCAGATGTGCTGGAACAACTGGAATCCTGTACACAGACCTTCCTAAGCCTTGGGACTTCCTCAGAGTCATCTGAAATGTAACTAGACATGAATCATAGGCATAACTACAGTAGCTGGTAGGTTAAACATGACAGAAGAAAATATAGGAGGCACATTGTGGTCTTGAGTTGGTCGAGAATTTCTTTAAGAAAATGTAAGAATATATGGACCATAAAAGAAAGAATCAAACTGAGCTCGATAAGGGTATATATAGCTAAGGGCCATATATACATATACATACACATACACATACACATACACATACACATACACATACACATACACATACACATTGTGTTTTTATATATATACATATATATGTATGTGTGTTATATATGTATATGTATATGTATATGTATATATATATATATATATATATATATATATATATATATAATCACTTGCCTAGCATGTATGAGTCCCTGGATTTGAACTCAAAGACCAAGAATAAAAGTGTCTTCTTTTTTAAACTTTTTTTCATTATTTGAGAATTTGTACGTGTGTATAGTTTATTTGGATATAATTCACTCCCATTTCCTCTCCTGTAACCCCCACTTTTCCTTTCCAACTTCACATCCTATTTTTTTAACCCATTGAGTCAACTGAGTGTTGCCTGCATTACGTGGTGTGGGACCATCTATTGGAACAAGGGTAGCTTCTTAGGAGTCAAATCCCTGAAGAGAACCAAGCCATGAATTGCCAATAGCCTTTCTTGTGTATGTAGGGGGAATTGCTTGAGATGCAATTCCCAGACCTGTTTGGGTGGCTTGATCCTGTGCTGGTCTTGTGCATGTGCTGCTGAGAGTTTGTATGTGCAGCTTCTAGCTCATGTGTTCTCATATCCAGCAAATACTGATGCACTGTAGATAGCCCCTCCCTCTTACCGTCTTCCCTTTCATTCTGTGATGATTCCTGCTCATTGGTAGAAAGGTTATGGTAAAACTGTTCTGTTCAGAGCTAGCACTTCACAGTTTCTTACACGGTGTACATTAATCCCTTGCGGGTCTCTGATATTGATCAACAGCTACTTTAAAAAGAAGCATCTCTGATGAGAGCTGAGAGATGGTACTGATCTATGGATAAACGTATGAAAATGTTTGGAGTAGTTTACTACTCCATCCGTTTGGTAGAATGATAGTGGTAGGCTCTCCCCTTGGGCATGTGACCTAGCCAGTCACAGGTGTTTGACCCACTCAGTAGAACAAGGCATGGGTTCTGGCTTGTGGAACAGCCTTGAAATGCGATCAGAATATATTTGGTTACTTCTATAGCATTTATGCCACTATTTCCCAGTAAGGAATATCTTGCCAGGCCAGTTGATATTGTAGCTTACAGGGGTCACAGCTGGGTAAGGTTATTGGGTGCAGAACCTTGCAGTGCTCTGAAAACTGATGGAGGGAAAGAAGCTTCCAGGTCAGTACCAGCCTGATTTCTCTATGTTCTAAGACTCAAGTACATGTTGTCTTCAGCGGTAAGGTCTTACTGCCGAGTCCCACAGCACTGGCAACAGTCTATAATGTTAGGGGGCAGACTATGGCATCCCACTGAACAACAACTGGGAAAGAGAGAAACACCTGGCACTAGGCTTTTTTTTTTTTTTTTGATAACCAATGAGAAAAACAAACCAGAGATTGGTGATGCACACCTATAATCCCTTGCAGTACTCTGGAGGCACAGGTAGGCAGATCTCTGTGAGTTTGAGGCCAGCCTGACCTACAGAGTGAGTCACAGTATAGCCAGGGCTGTACAGAGAAATCCTGTCTCAAAGAACCAGGAGAGAGAGAGAGAGAGAGAGAGAGAGAGAGAGAGAGAGAGAGAGAGAGAGAGAGAGAGAGAGGACAACTATGGTCATTCTCTCACAAAAAAATACAGGAAAGAAGAAAGAAGAAGGGATGGAGGGAGTGATGGAAGGAGGGAGGGAGGGGAGTTACTGATGTTTTAGCATGATGGAGTCTCAAAATAGAACCCCTATGGAAAGAAATAGGGCACAAAATGCTGTAGGCTGTATGTAGTACCATTTACTTGAACTAGAAGAGGCAAAACTGTGGGGACAGAAACTGAATCAATGGTGGTCAGGGGCTGCTGGTTGGAGATACTGATTGCCAGGGATCAGGAAGAAACACTGGTGTTTTGAACAATTCTTATCTTAACAGTAGCCATGGCATCGCACTGGCTACTTACCACAACTTGCAATGCACTGATAAAGCTGGTGGGTTTGGCCATATATGGTTGTTATGGCCAACTAAGCTATCTATAGAAGAGGAGGAGGAAGAAGAGATGAAGAAAAGGAGGAAAACTTTATTCCTATCATAACCCAGAAACTCATAGAGAGCTCTACGTGTGCTCCAAATGAATGCTCCCTGACATTCACAGCAGCCTTATCAGTTACAGTTTCCACTGGGTACCAAACTAAATGTGCATCAACTGCAAAATGCTTTACAATGTGGGGTAAGTAAACTGTGCTGCCAGACAGAAGAACTGGTAAGGATGAGTGAGCCCAAACCCTGTGAATCTCAGGATTGAGAACGGCAGGGGTAGGGCCACATCCCTGCCAACTCTACCTGCTCTGGAACACTCACCATGACACCCCACTGAGGGGACCATGACAACCAGTCACCTAGCATAAAAACCTAGAGCTCCCCATGCTAATGAGGTATCTAGATAGGCCTGAGTGTTCAGCCAATGAACTTCTAGGCACTCCTTCCCACAAAAGGTATTTAATCTCTGGTTCACCCTAAGTAAGGTATATGCATTCACATTCACCATCAAATAAACCAATCGGAACAAGGAAGGACTGTCTCTCCATCAAGGATGGGGTAGGGAGCTTCATTGTAAAAAGCTCCAGCTAAATCTCCTAGAGAAGGCCTTCTCTCTTCCAGCCCCTCTGAACTCTCAGCACTCACTCAGGATCAAACCCTGTTCACCCCTTCCTCGACTCTGCTTTCTCCTTCCTACCTGGCATGTGGATGCCCTTAGGGGAAATGCAGACCTGGGACCCCCATTCTGACTTGCAGCTGAAGGTTAGTTGTGCCTGGGTACACTGGACACTGGGAACCAAATTAATTACCCCAGACCTCACTTTTTCCCATTCTGAAGAAACACAGACTGAGGACACCCCCCCCCCCATTATGGACTGTGGTCTGCCTCCCTGAGCAGCGGGCCAGGGGCACTCCAGGCGCCCTAGTGACAGGGCAGACAAACAGCCTGGATATACAATGTGTGCACTTTTCTGTCGCACTAGAATGCAGGAAAGCCCACCTTGGTGGTGGACACCATCCCAGCTGGCTCTCACATCCATAATGTGGCAGTCACTCAGCACACAGTGGTATGTGTCACATCCTTACAGTCACCTGAACTGCATCTGCAGGCAAAGCTAGCTTGGGTAAAGGAAATCTAAATTGCCCCAATTGCGCTGAGGTGAGGGGAGCCTCCTGGGGTTGTAATGTTGAACCTCTAGATGGAGGTGGAGCTTGCCAAAAGTGCACTTTAATATATGTTGGACCTCCCTGTGAAGGCTCTATGCCCCAATATAGGGGAATGCCAGTACCAGGAATAGGAGTGGGTGGGTTGGGGAGCAGGGGAAGGGAGGAGGGGATAGGGGATATTTGGAGGGGAAACTAGGAAAGGGGATAATATTTGAAATGTAAACAAAGAAAATATCTAATAAAAAAAGAAAAAAATATATGTTGGACCTCAATAAAATTATTTCCTTGGAGATGTGTATTCAAAAAGTACTCAGAGATGGCTCAGAGGACAAAGTACCTTCCTCAGAAGCATGGGGACCTGAGTTTGATCCCCAGAACCATTATAAAAGCTGAATACAATGGTGTCCTTGTAATTTCAATGCGGGGGAGGCAGATATGTCTGGTGGGAAGATCTCTGGATCTGCTGATCATGCATATTAGCTGCTTAGTGAACTCCAAGCTAGTGAGAGACCCAGTCTCAACAACAAGGTTGACAGTACCTAAGGAGAAACACCCAAGGTTAGCAACACCTTCACACATGCACATGAGCATACGCACCAGAATCTCGCAGACACCTACTTGTCACCTGCCAGCCTCTAGACCTGAGACCTGGGCTGCTGAGGGTGGGCTGCTGGTTATTCAATGTTGAGGTCTTTCTGCTATATCCTCAAGGACAGGAAAGCTTACTGAGGTCCTGAGTCCATTCCACATGGTGCAACTCTTTACTGAAGGTAGCTCTTAGCCAGAATGGGTGGGGCACGACTGTACTCCTGGGACTCCAAAGGCTGAGGCAGGGGGATACATCCCATCTTTAAGGAAAACCTGTGATATAGTGAGACCCTGTTTCAAATGGAAAGAAGAAGGAAGGGAGGGAAGAAAGAGGAGAGGGAGAGAGTCCATCTTGATTGAAAACCTGACTGGATCTAGACACACTCACTTAGGAGACAGACCTCTAGGCGTGTCTATGATGGGATTTCCAGATGTAATTAACTGAGGTTGGAAGTCCCTCCCCAGCACTGTTCCATGGGCTGGGGTCCCAGACTGAATCAAAGAAGAAGGTGAGCTGAGTGACAGCATCCATCTCTTCTGATAATGGATGCTGTGTGTCCAGCTACCTCAGTTACCTGCCACCATGTCTTCCCCACGAGGATGAACTGTATCCAGTAACCGTGAGTCAAACCTTCCTTCTTCCTTCTTAAGACCCAGAGTCAGGTATTTTGTAACAGCAACAAGAAAAGTAGAAAGGAGAGAGAAAGATGGGAATGGGGCGGGGTGGGGTCAAGAAAGGAGAAGAATTTGAGCCCTAGGAGAGTGAACTCAAGAGTTTAATGTCTCCAGCTTCTGCTCCAGTCCAGTCACCCGGGACCTGAGACTGCTCTGGTTGGGGAGGCAGAAATCCGGCCTACGTAGGGCCACAAGCCTCTTCCGGTCAGAAAAGCACCAGGGTAGCTAGGGCGCAGGGTCGGCTGACACTCGCCAGCTACCCACAACACCCGCCACAGGATCTTAAGACTTCTGGTGAGTGGAACACAGCTTCTGCTCCAATCCAATTGCGCGCGGGACCTGAGACTGCATTAGTTAGGGAAGCAGAAACCGGCCTGAGTAGGGCCACAGGCCTCATCCTGCCGGAACAGCACCAGTGTAGCTAGAGCGCAGGGTCGGCTGACACCCGCCAGCTACCCACGACCCCCGCCACAGGATTTTGAGACTACTGGTGAGTGGAACACAGCTTCTGCTCCAATCTTTAAACAGTGACAACGACAACAAATAACCCCAGAGATTACCAGATGGTGAAAGGTAAACGTAATAATCTTACTAACAGAAACCAAGACCACTCACCATCATCAGAACCCAGCACTCCCACTTCGCCCAGTCCAGGGCACCCCAACACACCGGAAAAGCTAGACACTGATCTAAAAGCATATCTCCTGATGATGGTAGAGGACTTCAAGAAGGACTTTAATAACACACTTAAAGAAATACAGGAGAACACTGCTAAACAGGTAGAAGACAGTAAAGAGGAAGCACAAAAATCCCTTAAAGAATTGCAGGAGAACACTGCTAAAGAGTTACAAATCCTTAAAGAAAAACAGGATAACCTAATCAAACAGGTAGAAGTCCTTAATGGAAAACAGGAAAACACATCCAAACAGATGAGGGAAATGAACAAAACCATACTAGACCTAAAAAGGGAAGTAGACACAATAAAGAAAACCCAAAATGAGGCAACACTGGAGATAGAAACCCTAGAAAAGAAATCTGGAACCATAGATACCAGCATCAGCAACAGAATACAAGAGATGGAAGAGAGAATCTCAGGTGCAGAAGATTCCATAGAGAACATCGGCACAACAATCAAGGAAAATGTAAAATGCAAAAAGATCCTAACTCAAAACATCCAAGAAATACAGGACACAATGAGAAGACCAAACCTACGGATAATAGGAGTGCATGAGAATGAAGATTTTCAACTCAAAGGACCAGCAAACATCTTCAACAAAATTATAGAAGAAAACTTCCCAAATCTAAAGAAAGAGATGCCCATGAACATACAAGAAGCCTACAGAACTCCAAATAGACTGGACCAGAAAAGAAATACCTCCCGACACATAATAATCAGAACAACAAATGCTCTAACTAAAGATAGAATACTAAAAGCAGTAAGAGAAAAAGGCCAAGTAACATATAAAGGCAAGCCTATCAGAATTACACCAGATTTTTCACCAGAGACTATGAAAGCCAGAAGATCCTGGACGGATGTTATACAGACACTAAAAGAACACAAATTCCAGCCCAGGCTACTATACCCAGCCAAACTCTCAATTAACATAGATGGAGAAACCAAAGTATTCCACGACAAAACCAAATTCACACATTATCTCTCCACGAATCCAGCCCTTCAAAGGATAATAACAGAAAAAAACCAATACAAGGACAGGAACCACGCCCTAGAAACAACAAGAAGGTAATCCCTCAACAAACCTAAAAGAAGACAGCCACAAGAACAGAATGCCAACTTTAACAACAAAAATAACAGGAAACAACAATTACTTTTCCTTAATATCTCTTAATATCAATGGACTCAACTCCCCGATAAAAAGACATAGACTAACAAACTGGCTACACAAACAAGACCCAACATTTTGCTGCTTACAGGAAACTCATCTCAGAGAAAAGGATAGACACTACCTCAGAATGAAAGGCTGGAAAACAATTTTACAAGCAAATGGCATGAAGAAACAAGCTGGAGTAGCCATTCTAATATCTGATAAGATTGACTTCCAACCCAAAGTCATTAAAAAAGACAGGGAGGGACACTTCATACTCATCAAAGGTAAAATCCTCCAAGAGGAACTATCAATCCTGAATATCTATGCTCCAAATACAAAGGCAGCCACATTCATTAAAGAAACTTTAGTAAAGCTCAAAGCACACATTGCACCTCATACAATAATAGTGGGAGACTTCAACACACCACTTTCACCAATGGACAGATCATGGAAACAGAATCTAAACAGGGACACAGTGAAACTAAGAGAAATTATGAATCAAATGGATCTGGCAGATATCTACAGAACATTCTATCCTAAAACAAAAGGATATACCTTCTTCTCAGCACCTCATTGTACCTTCTCCAAAATTGACCACATAATTGGTCACAAAGCAGGCCTCAACAGATACAAAAATATTGAAATTGTCCCATGCATCCTATCAGATCACCATGGACTAAGGCTGATCTTCAATAACAAAATAAATAATAGAAAGCCAACCTTCACGTGGAAACTGAACAACACTCTTCTCAATGATACCTTGGTCAAGGAAGGAATAAAGAAAGAAATTAAGGACTTTTTAGAGTTCAATGAAAATGAAGCCACAACATACCCAAACTTATGGGACGCAATGAAAGCATTTCTGAGAGGAAAACTCATAGCTCTGAGTGCCTCCAAAAGGAAACAAGAGAGAGCACACATTAGCAGCTTGACAACACACCTAAAAGCACTAGAACAAAAGGAAGCAAATTCACCCAAGAGGAGTAGACGGCAGGAAATAATCAAACTCAGGGGTGAAATCAACCAAGTGGAAACAAGAAAAACTATTCAAAGAATCAACCAATCAAGGAGCTGGTTCTTTGAGAAAATCAACAAGATAGATAAACCCTTAGCCAGACTCACTAGAGGGCACAGGGAAAGCATCCTAATTAACAAAATCAGAAATGAAAAAGGAGACATAACAACAGATCCTGAAGACATCCAAAACACCATCAGATCCTTCTACCAAAGGCTATACTCAACAAAACTGGAGAACCTGGATGAAATGGAGAAGTTCCTAGACAGATACCAGGTACCAAAGTTGAATCAAGATCAGGTTAATGATCTAAACAGCCCTATATCCCCCAAAGAAATAGAAGCAGTCATTAATAGTCTCCCAACTAAAAAAAGCCCAGGACCAGATGGGTTTAGTGCAGAGTTCTATCAGACCTTCAAAGAAGATCTAATCCCAGTTCTTCACAAACTATTCCACAAAATAGAAACAGAAGGTACTCTACCCAACTCATTCTATGAAGCCACAATTACTCTGATACCTAAACCACAAAAAGACCCAACAAAGATAGAAAACTTCAGACCAATATCCCTTATGAATATTGATGTAAAAATCCTCAATAAAGTTCTTGCTAACCGAATCCAAGAACACATCAAAACAATCATCCATCCTGACCAAGTAGGTTTCATCCCAGGGATGCAGGGATGGTTCAATATACGGAAATCCATCAACGTAATCCAGTATATAAACAAACTCAAAGACAAAAACCACATGGTCATCTCGTTAGATACGGAAAAAGCATTTGACAAGATCCAACACCCATTCATGATAAAAGTCTTGGAAAGATCAGGAATTCAAGGCCCATACCTAAACATGATAAAAGCAATCTACAGCAAACCAGTAGCCAACATCAAAGTAAATGGTGAGAAGCTTGAAGCAATCCCTCTAAAATCAGGGACTAGACAAGGCTGTCCACTTTCTCCATACCTATTCAACATTGTACTTGAAGTCCTAGCCAGAGCAATTCGACAACAAAAGGAGATCAAAGGGATACAAATTGGAAAAGATGAAGTCAAAATATCACTTTTTGCAGATGATATGATAGTATATATAAGTGACCCTAAAAATTCCACCAGAGAACTCCTAAGCCTGATAAACAGCTTCGGTGAAGTAGCTGGATATAAAATTAACTCAAACAAATCAATGGCCTTTCTCTACACAAAGAATAAACAGGCTGAGAAAGAAATTAGGGAAACAACACCCTTCTCAATAGTCACAAATAATATAAAATATCTTGGCGTGACTCTAACTAAGGAAGTGAAAGATCTGTATAATAAAAACTTCAAGTCTCTGAAGAAAGAAATTATAGAAGATCTCAGAAGATGGAAAGATCTCCCATGCTCATGGATTGGCAGGATCAACATTGTAAAAATGGCTATCTTGCCAAAAGCAATCTACAGATTCAATGCAATCCCCATCAAAATTCCAAATCAATTCTTCAACGAATTAGAAAGTGCAATCTGCAAATTCATCTGGAATAACAAAAAACCTAGGATAGCAAAAACTCTTCTCAAGGATAAAAGAACCTCTGGTGGAATCACCATGCCGGACCTAAAGCTTTACTACAGAGCAATTGTGATAAAAACTGCATGGTACTGGTATAGTGACAGACGAATAGAATTGAAGACCCAGAAATGAACCCACACACCTATGGTCACTTGATCTTCGACAAGGGAGCTAAAAACATCCAGTGGAAGAAAGACAGCATTTTCAACAAATGGTGCTGGCACAACTGGTTGTTAACATGTAGAAGAATGCGAATCGATCCATTCCTATCTCCTTGTACTAAGGTCAAGTCTAAGTGGATCAAGGAACTACACATAAAACCAGAGACACTGAAACTTATAGAGGAGAAAGTGGGGAAAAGCCTTGAAGATATGGGCACAGGGGAAAAATTCCTGAATAGAACAGTAATGGCTTGTGCTGTAAGATCGAGAATTGACAAGTGGGACCTCATGAAACTGCAAAGCTTCTGCAAGGCTAAAGACACCATCAATAAGACAAAAAAAACCACCAACAGATTGGGAAAGGATCTTCACCTATCCTAAATCAGATAAGGGACTAATATCCAATATATATAAAGAACTCAAGAAGGTGGACTCCAGAAAGTCAAATAACCCCATTAAAAAATGGGGCTCAGAACTGAACAAAGAATTCTCACCTGAGGAATACCAAATGGCAGAGAAGCACCTGAAAAAATGTTCAACATCCTTAATCATCAGGGAAATGCAAATCAAAACAACCCTGAGATTCCACCTCACACCAGTCAGAATGGCTAAGATCAAAAATTCAGGTGACAGCAGATGCTGGCGAGGATGTGGAGAAAGAGGAACACTCCTCCATTGTTGGTGGGATTGCAAGCTTGTACAACCACTCTGGAAATCAGTCTGGCGGTTCCTCAGAAAATTGGACATAGTACTACCGGAGGATCCAGCAATACCTCTCCTGGGCATATATCCAGAAGATGTCCCAACTGGTAAAAAGGACACATGCTCCACTATGTTCATAGCAGCCCTATTTATAATAGCCAGAAGCTGGAAAGAACCCAGATGTCCCTCAACAGAGGAATGGATACAGAAATTATGGTACATTTACACAATGGAGTACTACTCAGCTATTAAAAAGAATGAATTTATGAAATTCCTAGCCAAATGGATGGACCTGGAGGGCATCATCTTGAGTGAAGTAACACAATCACAAAAGAACTCATACAATATGTATTCATTGATAAGTGGATATTAGCCCAAAACTTAGGATACCCAAGATATAAGATACAATTTGATAAACGCATGAAACTCAAGAAGAATGAAGACCAAAGTGTGGACACTGTGCACCTTCTTAGAATTGGGAACAAAACACCCAGGGAAGGAGTTACAGAGACAAAGTTCGTAGCTGTGATGAAAGGATGGACCATTTAGAGACTGCTGTATCCAGGGATCCGTCCCATAATCAGCTTCTAAACGCTGACACCATTGCATACACTAGCAAGATTTTGCTGAAAGGACCCAAATATAGCTGTCTCTTGTGAGATGATGCCGGGGCCTAGCAAACACAGGAGTGGATGTTCACAGTCAGCTATTGGATGTATCACAGGGCTCCCAATGGAGAAGCTAGAGAAAGTACCCAAGGAGCTAAAGGGATCTGCAACCCTATTGTTGGAACAACATGATGTACTAACCAGAACCCCGGAGCTCTTGTCTCTAGCTGCATATGTATCGAAAGATGGTCTAGTCGGCCATCAATGGAAAGAGAGGCCCATTGGACTTGCAAACTTTATATGCCCCAATATAGGGGAATGCCAGGGCCAAAAGAATGGGAATGGGTGGGTAGGGAAGTGGGGGGCGCTATGGGGGACTTTTGGGATAACATTGGAAATGTAATTGAGGAAAATATGTAATAAAAATATTAAAAATTAAAAAAAAAAGAGTTTAATGTCTCATTGTGGAGATTCTGGGTGCTGCTCATGCATATAGCTTTTTAATTAAAAGAATGATTGTATTCATTTACTGTGTGTGCGTGTGTGTTGTGTATGTGTGTGTGTGTGTATGTATTTGTGTGTGTACCACAGTATGTGTGTATCCCAAAGATCGACTGCAGGTCATCAGGCTTGGCAAGCAAGTGTCTTTATCTACTGAGCCATCTTTCTGGCCTATGGAATCTACTTTGGTCCCCTCGGAGATCTTGTTTAGTATAAACGGAGAAGGAAATACCCTCTCTTTGATGGTTATCTATATTCTCTTGGCGGTGTTCTTCTAGAAACCCCTAGCTGAATGCTGAGGCTGTAGCTCAGTTGGTATGAGCTAATTTGAGGCTGGAGAGATCGCCTAATTGTTTAGAGCCCCTAATGACCTTGCAGAAGGTCAGAGTTCAGTTTGCAGTACCCACATGAGGCTGCTCACATCGGCCTGTATCTTTCTGGCTTCCAAGGCCAATGCATTCATGTTCACCAGCTCACACATACACATCAATTTTAAGGTGCACCAACTCTTTGGGTAATACAGGAAAGCCACCTATTTCCTTTGAGTCCCGGGTCTCATTCTAAGAGCACTAAGAGGCAGAGGCTCATAGGTAGGAAGCTGGAGACTTTGAATGGACCACTTGTCCTCAGAAAATGCATGGGTCTGTTGAAATCCCAACACATTCCCAGTAGATATTCACAGCACTTGACAAGCCGTGGAGAGCAGGCTGACACTGTGGTTGATAGGCTTGATTTTTAAAGATATATTTTATTTTTAATTATGTATGCACATGAGTGCAGTTCCCATAGGGGCAAGAAGAAGAGCAGGAGATCTCTCTCTCTCTCTCTCTCTCTCTCTCTCTCTCTCTCTCTCTCTCTCTCTCTCTCTCTCTCTCTCTCCTTTCCCCCCCTCTCTCCCCTCCCCTCCCCCTCTTCCTCTCCTTTTAATTTGAATACAGTTTTTCCCCCACTCTTTACTCCCCCAAATTCCTCCCACCTCCCCTCCCATCCAGATCTACTCTGATTCTGTCTCTCATTTAAAAAGAACGGGCTTCTAGAAGATAACAAAACAGCAGAATCAAATATCAGATAAAATGGAAACCATCATATTGAAGTTGGATATAATAAGCCAACAGAAAAATAGAAATGCACAGGAGAAGGCACAAGAAGCAGAGACACACCCATTTACACATGCAGGTGGCCCATACGGAAAGCTGTAGTATTTATGCAGGGGACCTGGTGCAGACTGGTATAGCCCTGTGCTTGCTGCTTCAGTCGCTATAAGGTCACATGAGCTTCACTCAGATGTTTTTAGAAGGACTTGGCCTCCTGGTGTCCTCCATCCCCCTGACTCCCCCACTTCTTCTGCTTCCTTTTCTGAGGGGTTCCCTGAGCTCTGTAGGGAGAGACTTGATGAAGACATCCCACTTAGAGCTGTGTGTTCCAAAGTCTCCCTGTGTGATATCTGGCTGGGAATCTCTGTATCCATCTGCTGAAGGAGGACACCTGATGCCGAATCTCTCTTCTCTTAGGAATCTCTTCTCTCCCCCTCCCCCTTCCCCTCCCCCTCTCTCTCCCCCTCCCTCCCCTCTCTGTAGTCTCTGGCTCTATACTAAGTGACTGAGCTATCTAGACTCTGGTTCTTGGTCACAATTGTGCTCATAACAGCTGAGTGCCTCTCGGCCACACACTGGCATTTTTATGCCCCTAAATTTACTCACTTGTAGTTATAGCTGGATATATAATTGACATATTTTGTACTATCAAATAAGCACAGTAGTGCATAATTTGTGGGATTGTTGTGGAGGATAAACTATAAAATATATGCAAAGACTCGTCATGTGGCATACACCTTTAATCCCAGCACTTGGGAGGTTAAGGCAGGAGAATCTCTATGAGTTCAAGGCCAACCTGGTCTGCAGAGTGAATTCCGGAACAGCCTGGGCCATGTAGAGATACCCTGCCTCAACAAACAAACAAACAAATACATGTAAGGAACTGACCTCAATAAATGATGATGATGAAGATTGTATTTGTGAATAATGTCACATCTTCAGAAATAAATAAATTTGGAATTAGACACAAGAACACACACACACACACACACACACACACACACACACACACACACACACAGCTTCTGTGTGTCAGGTTCCATGTTGTAAATATGGCAGTGATGAAAGGAAGTGAAGGGGACGGAGGGGTGAGTGAATGTACTACAGTGACAATTGCAAGAACCCGACCACCTGCAAGTGCCTGACGATTGGTGCAGTACCACAAAGTGGACACACGATGGCGCCAGAAACCATTATTTGGAAGTTCCCAGTTTCCTCTGAACTCTCCTATTAGGGAGAAAATGTGACTGTAATTCTAAGCTGCCCATGCGCATACCTATCAAGAGAAGGAAACTAGTGGGAAATCTTACAGATAGCTGCAGAAACATCCAGGTTGGCCTAGGGACTGAGAACTATGGCTCCTATAAAGAGGGGACTGCTCTAAGGTGCATGAAGTTCTGTGTTCTGCTCCCAGCAGGATGCAAAAGCAGAGGTGGAGGTGCGTGCCTTTAAGCCTAGCACTTTGGAGGGAGAGTGAAAGGATCTGAAGTTCAAGGTCAACCTCTACTACATAATGAGTCTGAGGGCAGCTCAACTGGGCTACATGAGACCCTGTCTCCAAAAATAGTAGGATTGGCAGTTCAATATGTAATGTAAAGGTTCTAACAACCACATTCAGGAAAATAAGAATAAACATGGAGCTAATTTGCATAATGCCTTGTATTTAACTCTGAATATGTAATATGATTCTGTTAGTGTGTGATCATATACAAAACATTGAAGTATTCTATGTGCATGTGTGTGTGTGTGTGTGTGTGTGTGTGCAGGCCAGAAGACAGTTTCAACTATTGTTCTTAGTCACTGTCCACTGTTTTTCTTCAGTCTGTCATTGGCCTGGAACTTGCCAGGCGGGCTGGCCATCGAGTCTCAGATATCGGGCCGTCTCTGTCCCATGAGAGGATCATAAGCACACACCAACATAACTGGCATTTTTACTGCATGGGTTCTAGGGGATGGAACTTGGGTCCTTGTGCCTGCAAGGCAAACATGTTACCATCTTCTCTGTCTCCCCCATCCGAAGCTTGTTGATTTGCATGGACTGCTGACTCAGTTTCCTCTAAAGGCCCCCAGCCTCTGCCAGGAAGTTGTAATAACACGCTATTACCTGAAGGAATGCTTTTGGCTTCCAGGCCCCACCCCAATGCCAAGGAGCCTCCAGTGTGGAAATGCCTACATTCAAGAAGAAATCACTTTCAACGGCTGGTATTATACTGAGAGCTGGGGAACCCGGCGGTGGGGGTGGGTGGCACACTGAAATAGAAGCCTCCAGAACGGCTTGATCAGAGGGAAGTATGTTTCTTTTTATTCTTCCTTCTTATTGAAAATAGATTTTTTTTTCCTCACATAATGCTTCACTGTGCTGCGGCGCTGTGTGTGAAGCTTTGCCAAGTAGAGAGTAGACAGAGAGGCCCTTAAAGTCTGGATTCCCCCTCAGAAACAACCGATGAGAACTATCATGGGCTGGGCACATCTCTCTCAGTAGAGTGCCTGCCTCACATGCTGGCTGACCTGAGTTCCATCCTCAGCAGCACACAAACCCAGTGTAGTGGCACAGACCAGTGTTTGGAGAGGGAAGGTGGGAGAGTCACAAGTTCAAGGCCACCCTCAGCTACAGAGTGACTTGGCTTGCTGGTAGTTCTAAGCTGCCCCGTGCACATATCTGTCAGGAGAAGGAGCGAAAAGTCCCCCAAATAGCTGCGGAAGCTTCAGGACCTACCTAGGAACTGAGAACTAGGGCTCCTATGAAAGGGGGCTGGTCTAAAGTGCATGAAATTCTCTGTTGTGTTACCAGCAGAAGGCCAGCTTGGGCTCCAGGAGACTGTCCAAAAAAGGAAAAGGTAATACTTTGAAGGAGAAGTTGTTTCAAGTTGAAGCAAAGTGGTAGCTGGTTTAAATGGGAAAACTGCATTCAAAGCTTCATATACTCTTCTGGAATGGAACATTTATTCCAATTTTGAAGGAGGGCGTGTCCACATAAGGCTGAAAAAGCTGAGTCATCTTAACAAACTAGAGAAGACAAAAAAGAGGGAGCCATGAGTGGAGGAGACTTGCATTTGCAATTGTTCCCCAAGTCAAAAAGGGAAACTGGGGTGAGCTGAAGGGCGAGGAACCCCATTAAAGTGTAGTGGTTACTCTGTTAGCCCTCAGAGGCCCAGAGATTTCTGGGTGGAAATTTCCCGCCTGCCCGCCCGCCCCCCCCCCCGCCCCCCCTCCCGAAGCCTCTGTGGTGAATCATGATAGTCATGTGTCCTCAAAGCCCCATTGGTTTCGGCAGGCACCAGGGCCCCAAATCACCACTCGAGCAGTGGCAAGGAAGCTTCTAGAGAGAGGAGAGGAGAGGGAGGGGTGGGTGGTGGAGGAAAATCACTTCAAGCCTCAAGGCTTGGAACTTCATCAAACTAGAGAAATGTGATGGGGTGGTTAGAGGCGTTTCCAATCAAAAGCTCCAGAGAGGAAACTGGATGGGAGAGATGGCTCAGTGGCCGCTCTTCCAGAGGACCTGTGTTCAATTCCCAGCATCCACATGCCCACTCCCAGTTGTCTGTAACTCCAGTTCTAGGGGATCCAACAATCTCCTTTGGGTGTGCATGGGATGCACAGGCATAAATACAGGCAAATCAGCCGTACACATAAAATAAAGTTATAAGGAAAAGAAAAATAGTTCAGAGAAGCTAAGTATTGCAAGAAGTAAGTGTGGGCTTAAATCCCAGCACTCAGGAGGCAGAGACAGAAGTGCAAGGTCAAGGCTTTCCTGGGCTACATAAGTCAGCTTGCAGGCAGTTGGAGCTCTATAGTAAACAACATAAGGAAGATGAGAGTAAAGGGCAAACCGATTTGTACAACACCTAATACTTAGATGTCAAAGTAGCTGGGGGTACAGCTCAGTTAGTGGAGGCCTTGCGTGGCAGGCATGAAGGAAGTTCAGGGTTCCATTCTCAGCAGACCATAAACCATATGTGTGTGTGGGGGGGCTCACCTGTGATCCCAGTGCTGAAGAGATAGAGGTAGGGGGAATCAAAGGTTCAAGGCCATCCTCGGTTCCATACATTTTGGAGTCAATCTGGGCTTCATGGGACAGCAACTCAAAAAGAAAGCAGGGAATGTGGGGCACGGCTTTAGTTCCCACACTTGGGAGACTGAGGCAGTCCAAGCAGATGAGTTTGAGGTCAGCCTGGTCAACATAACACATTCCTGGCTAGCTGGGACTATATAGTGAAACCCTGTCTCAAAAACAAGGGTGGGGGTGGGGGGAGGAAGGAAGGAAGGAAGGAAGGGAGGGAGGGAGGGAGGGAGGGAGGGAGGGAGTAAAGAAGGAAGGAAGTAAAGAAAGGAAGGAAGCAAAGGAAATGAAAGGGAAAGGGAGGGAAGTGGGGAGAGGAGGGTGGAGAGAAGAAAGAAAGAAGAAGGAAATGAAGGAAGTTGAAGAGAGAGTTTACAAACTGGGTGCCCCAATTTCTCACCCACACTGTGAGAACAGAGAGGAGTTTGAAGAACTCTGATCTGGTGTGAATGTGACTGAAGCCACCAAAATGCACCCAGAAGAACACAGGTCAGGGGTCAGAGGCAGCCATGTCCTGAGTGTCCCACAGCTTGCCTGTGCAAGCTGTCATCTAGCATTCTCCAAGACCAGGTTGTCCACTCCCCCCAGCCCTGTTCACACCTGGAGAAGCTGAGAGAAGTTCAAAGTCAGGGTAGGAAGGAGCCTCCTCTCTGTCTTCCCAGAACCCTTCAATCAAGTCATTGCATCCTGGTGAGGTAGAGGTAGGAAGGGGAGGGGAGGGGAGGGGAGGGGAGGGGAGGGGAGGGGAGGGGAGGGGAGGGGAGGGAAGAAAGCCTAAAGCCCATGCTCTTTTGGCTTGCCAGCAACTTGACTTGACCTTCTCAGAGGGAAGATTGAAAAGTGGGATTATCTGAAAACCCAGATTTTCACAAGAACTCAGGATCCCAAACAACAGGTCAGGGATACACAATAGTGGAGGCAGGTAGTATCCGAACCCCAAACCATGGGGGCTGGGGAATCAGTCAAGGCTCACATGGTCCCTCCTTACTCCCTAGTTGATGTTTCCCCTAAGTGCCTAAGTGATCTGTTATTATTGTTAACAATAATATATTGTTAACCATTCTGTTATTCAATCCATTATGTCTCTCCATCCTCAATTAGTTCAGGCTTATAGGCAACTGGCTCCAGAGTCAGAGGCTGCAGTTATTTAGTGAAGAAAGCCAGGGTCCACAGTGTTACCTTCCAGGCAGTTTAGAGGTGGAGCCTCCACCTATGCTGAGCTCAGCCTCAGAAGAAGCTAGGCTCCCCAGGCTCCTCCTAAGACATATTTGAGCTCAGCATGAGGCTATCTGTGAATGTGCTTCTTAGAACATAATTACCACCATCAAGATTATTGTTTGAATTAGGCATTTACATGACACTTAATATTTCCAAAGCATTGTGATCCCATTTAATTAGTTTTTCCTTGCGACATTCCTGTCGCACCCACACTTGATAGCTTGGGAGACTGACAGACTGAAGAGATAAAGAGTAAAGCCTGATGGAGAGGAGGCACACCCTGTACAATCTCTAGCTTCTGGCCTCTCTGGTGACCCAGCCAAGAAGAGCCACACCATCTGCATATCTCTCACCCCAGCCCTCAGCCGCCTGAGGTCAAGGCTGAGAGGGGAGGAGGGGGACAGAGTCTCTTCCCAGGTAGATTTTTGGCACAAGGTCCAAATACCCTTCAGAAAAAGTTCAAGTTCATACCGCAGACACCCTCTGTCTCTTTCCAAACCTTTCTATTAAAGGTCCCTATAAAATTCTGAGGCTGTGATTCCCAAACCAAGAAGTCTCCCAGAGGAAGCTTTTAGCGTCTCACAAGCCTAATGGGGCTGTTAAATGATGGAGCAGGTCAGGTCAGCTGCTGGGCTCATGAGACCTGAGAGAGATTTCTCTGCCTTGAATCCAAGCAGGATGTTCAAAAGTCCTGAATTGGTCTCCTCCCCTACCCCACCCCCTCAGCTCTAAAGCTTCCCCCACCCCGCACCCTCAGATCTAAAGCTTTCCCCCTTCCTCCCACCCCACCTCCTCAGCTCTAAAGCCTCACATACACACACACACACATACACTCACACACACATACACACACACACTCACACACACACACACACACACTCACACATACACACACACACTCACACACACACTCTCACACACACACACTCACACACACACACACACACACACACACACACTCACATCCTGAACCCCCAGTTCTAAAGCTTTTCTCCAATTCTCTGAAGGAGAAAGAAACGTCATGGAAAGACAGACGCTACTCTGTGGGGCCCACCACCCAAGGACTGCAGCCGCCCTCTTCTGTCCTGCTCTCCACCATAGCTAGTAGCCTCCAGCCTTTTCTCTGCCCAGAAAGCCCTGAACCCTCCCGGGTAGCAGAATGGGAAGAAGCTCCACCCACACTGATTCTGGGTTGATCCAGGTCCTGGGAACAGATGAGGTGCCCTGAATTGTGTCACCTGGGTCTTCTGGTAAAGCTGTGCCTTGGTGTCATCCTTGCTTGCAGCCTAAGTGTCTTTTCATCCCTACCTCATGCCCACCCACCACCGGGAGGTCTCCAGGCATCAGGTATTCTATGCAAGATGCTGACAGACAAATGGACAGCTGCAGGAACAAGATTGTCCAGAAGGGTCTAGAAAGTCTAGATTCATTTGTTGTCCAGAAACCCATTGGGAAAAATCTGGGTCCTGGCTGTAATCCTGCAGTAGGGAACCCCACTGTGAGCTGGGGGGTCTACTCAGAGGGAGTATTTCTGGCCAGCCCACGCTCAGCCCTCAGGACCTCTGATCTTGGAAGCCATTAGCAAGAAAAGAAGCAGACAGCAGTGTGAATGGGGAAGGGAGAAGGATTCGTGTTTGTGCCTGTGATGGATTGGGGAGGTCCCTGGACCATTGTTCAGTCCTGTTCCTGGAGCCTACAATGGCAGCTGGACCTGGGAAAAGAGGAAGGACTAATGACTTGGAGAGATGAGTCAATGACCTTTGAACCAGGATCGTAAGTCCCATCATTGGCATGGGTCTGCAGAGCCACATGTCCCCATCTGCATGCCCTTAGGCCTGGTTATGTCTCTCGGTCAATTTCTGCCACTGTAGTCAGTGGGTCTTGTACTGTTCTAAGGTATGTCAGGCCCAGAGCAAGTCCGGCCTTACTGGTTAGTCTTCCAAAAGGAGTGATAGTCAAAGTGCCCCACCTGCATGCCTCTCCTGTCTCTCCATCTCTAGGCCTCTCTGTCTCCACATTCTTTCTATCTTTTCATCTCTCCTCTGAGCATGGGTAAAGAAAACCCTCCTGTTGCTTACAGAGGAAGGTGGTGAATGAGTGGCAGTCTCTGGGTTCTTGATGGTTCACTGTGCCCAAGCTCGGACATCGTTCTTCCATCTGCTTCGTCTGGGTTGTGAGGACTGCAGGGAGTAAATACCAGCTGCTCTTGGGTCCCTGCAAGGCTCCTCTTAGTCACTGCTGATCCTAAAGTGCTAAGGTTGCCATCTGGGTGGTTTGTGGTGTCACAAGCCGGGTGTAGAGGACAAGGACCACCAAACATAGATACCACAAATCTCAGCCTAAGAGTTCTCTGTTCCCTCGGGTCTCAGCTGGTGACCAGGTGGTCACTGTGCAGGACAAGTGACCAGACTTCTGGGACCCACACTGTATCTAAATGAGACCGGAAGTCCCATCATCAAGCTATGTGATGCCCACAATCTAACCCCTATGGGAGCAGAGCGGGGGAGGGGTGGAATATGGAGAGCAGGTGGCCTCAGAATGGAACTCTCAGGGTTGGGGAGAACCTGACAGGGCTCCTCTACACTGACAGTGACAGGGAAAGTCCCAGGTTTGTGAGGTTTTAAAGGAGCCTCTCTGTGAAGGTTTTGTGAGCAGGCCAGCCACCCCAGTCACCCTGCGCTTCAAATCTAGATCTGACCTTTAAACCAAAGCTACTAGGTCTGCCCAGGGCGATTCTGTCTGGTTAGGTGCTGCCCAGAGCTCCTGGAAGGGGCATCCCTGACTTCAGCCCCAGCCACACAGTGCTGGAGTCCCTGGGTCTCTGCTGGCAGGAGCTGGCGCCACTCTCAAACTTCTACAAGCTTAGCGCTGCGGTCGTACTTGAGCCTCTTCCCACATCCTATTTCTAAATTTTGATAAATCGGAAAGGTGAGAGAGAAAGCAGCTTGAGGCTTGATGCATCCTCCCTGGCTCTCTGCACTCTCTTTTCTTCTGCTCCCTGTCCGTCTAACAGGGATCTCATGACCTCAGAGGGTGGGAACTCTCCTTCTGGGGGCTGAGTAGGTCTTTGCTCTCTGTCTTGCCTTGGTCTCTGCCAGCCTTGCCCTTCTGACTGCCACCTGGGCGGTGTCTTCTCATTTAACCTGCCACCCCCACCCTGTAGCCATTGGGTGTCTATAACAAAAGTCCTCAGTGGACATCGTGCACAGTCAGCAAAGTTCTGTTGCATTAAAACTAATTAAGCTAAGGGCTGGAAGATGGCTCTGTGGTTAGAGAGCTGAGTTTGGTTCCCAGCACCCAAGTTAAGCTATCACTTGTGGCTTCAGCCAGGGGATCTGACACTCTCTCTGGCTTCTGCAGGCCCCATTCAGAGGGAAGCTTGGGGTAACTGAGAAAGCTCTGACACAATTGAAATGGTTCTACATTAAATATATACAAGAGATTAGAGCAGAAAAACAGGGGAAAAAAACTAGACACAGGCTGGCTATATAATAATGTTTTGAGGTCAGTGTTTGATCAAAGTTAGGATTGGAAGCAGATCTATCCACTCCACTCCTCTGTGTTTGGAAAAAGGGGAAGGGAGACTCAGAGACAACTGGTGTCGCCTCCCAGGTCACACAGCACAGCTCAAACCAAGTGCAATCTATTGTCATTTAAGAAGTTTTAGGGGCCTCTTTCCCTCCAATTTTGCCTCTATTAGATGGGAAGATCTGACAGAAATCATTTTTTTTCCCAGGGAATTTAGTCTTTCTCTTCTCAGATATCAAAAGCCACCTGACTCAAACTCAAACCCTGGCTCATAGCCGTGCCCGTGCAGTTCTCCAGATTTGTCGACAGGTGGCACATTCCTCACAGGCAAAAAAAAAAAAAAAAAAAAAAAAAAAAAAAAAAAAAAAAACATGGCAGGGAATCCTCCTCCCCATCCCTTCCCCTAAGGGATGCCCTCCCAAAAGCAGAGAAGGGGCGGGAATTCTCCCACTGATTACAGAAAGGTTGGAAAGCCTAGACCTTAGAAGTTGGGTTCTAGCTGTACAGTGTGGAGAGTTTTCACGTTCCACCTTAACAGAGGCCAAGGAATATCTTTCCAGGAAGGCTAGGCTCAGTGCTCTATGAGGATCACCCCTGGGAGGTGTCAGCGTCCCCCAGCTAACAAACTCCCACTCCTTCCCAGACCAGTAGCTGTCTCCCTCATCCGCCAGCCCCAGCCTCCTTGGGTCCCCTTTTGTGTGGAGGAGGGGAGGAGAGGGAAAGTGCGTGCCTTTTCAATTGTGGAGATCATTGTCCTAGAGGTAGGTTGCTTAATCTGTCCATTGATTATCGACTTTGCCTATGATATTTGGCTTGGCTGCTTTGCTCGCTGAGAGATCACACTCTTGACTTCTTTGAATAATAATTCTGAGGTTTGGGGCGGATGTCTTAAGTGGCCAAGGGAGGGGTGGTCTGGAAACTGCGTGGGGCCTGCCTTTTACTCCTCTACCCCCATCTTTCTCCTTTTGACACCCCCCAACTCCTGGCTCACTAACTACCATTCAAGTCTGGAAAGTTCTAGTACCGCTGTAAAAGGGACAGTCTTCAGAGGATTAAAGAATGCCTCCTCCCCTCGCGTCATCACCAAGACTGGCCTAGCTTCCACTAGGCACACATGGGAGAAAGTGATAAACTTTAAGGAATGAATGGAGCATAGGGTCCTTACTGGAGACCACAGCCCCTTGTCCTCTCCTGGGACCTAGACCCAAAGACAGTCCAAGGCTCCTCCTGGCAGCTAACCAGTGCTTGGAGAGCCCTGGGGCCAGTGGCCTCCTTGGGGGAGGTGACTTATGTTCTCCAGTTGTCTCTGAGTGTGTGGACAAGGTCTTTGAGCCTACCCAAATCTCCCAGGTCTCTTTTGCTCTTGACCTTGGAATACGATGCCTAGCCCTCCACACACACAATTCAAGTCCATCGTTGCTGAGTTGAGTTTCGGTTAAAACCCAAAAAGTCAGTGACTGTTTTAATCTGGATTTAAGCAGCCTCTTTGCAATTTTCAAAGACAGTCATAGGGGAGCTGGGGAGGAAAGAAAGGTTTAGGCCTCCAGCAGCTACTCTGGGTAAGGGGTCCAAGATCCTTGCGTGTTCTTCCATCGGCTTCTAGGGCTCTCACTTACAGATAACCTCGAAACCCCCCTCAAAGTGCACGCAAACGCGCAGAAGCGTACAAGTGGAGACCGTTCATTTCATTCACACAAACGCGCAAATCCTACTTCTAGCCTATATAGAAATGGACCCATTGTCATTGCCCACAAGCATAAACCAAGCACAACTCCTCGAGGTATACACTTTCATACATGTGCACTCAAACTAAGTCCTTTATGATGAGGGTCACATGCAAACACACCCCAACGCCCACCTCCCCCCAAGTTCTGCTGGAGCAGGCTAAACAGAAAGGTGGTCCAGAAAGGTCTCCACAGTGCAGTGACTCTGACCCAAGTGAAGGAATTGCTGCGTGGGGAGGAACCCGAGGAGACTTCTTTCTGACCATACCCTTCAAGTTCTTGAAGCTTTTCTTTCCTGGCATGCTCACCTCTCAAACAAAACTTTTCGGGTTTCCCAGACAGTTACCCCTGCCGCACCGATCTCTAATGGACATTGCAGTTTATCCAGCACCTTGTCCGGAAAGAGGTTCCCCAAGCTGCAGCTCCGGAGGGTTTAAGGAGGCTGCGATTTCACCGCGGGCCTGTGGGGAGGGAAACGGGAAGGCGCTGGCCTGGAGCCCGGTGGCGTCGGGAGCGGGCTCTCGGATTTCTTCCTCCTTACCGGTCAGTGGGAGAAGAGCCAGAGACGGGAGACAGCCCGTGTCCCTACGTGTGCTGAAGGAAGGAAGGAAGGAAGAGGAAGACAGACCCCCACCTCGACAAGGAAAAAGAACACGGGCTTTGAATTCTTCCTCACCGCCCCCCCTTCCCCTCTTTTTCTCGTTGATTTTTATTTATTTATTTAATTTTTGTCTCGGACTTTCGAGACGGGTCTAGACCTCTGGGGGAGCAGGAACAGATACGAGGGACTAAGGCAAACCCGGAAGCTGCTCTGGCCCCTCCTCGCTCACTCCCACCCCGCATCCTCCTCCTGCTTGCAAACACTCTAAGCCTGTAGGTGTGGACACCGAACCGAGCCGGATCCAGGCGGAGCAGTCACTCAGACAGGTGGGGACTGGAGTAGGTCAGAGGGCCCCCAAACCTTCTAAGGAGGGGAGAAAACTAAAGAGGGAGGAGGCCAAAAATAAAGCGTCAGATGAAAGGTCTAACTAAATTAATTCTAAATACCCCGCCTCCGCGCCACAGAGAGGAGTTGAGTCCAAATTGGAGTTTGGGTGCTAGGGTTTGGGAAGGGTTCTGTGTAAGAAGACAAACGGGAAGCTTGAATAAAGAGACATATATATTAGAGAAGTGTGCGGAGTCTCCTTGAATTTAGGTAGTACTGGCTTTAAAATCCTCCGGGCTGGCACCAGTCTCGCGGAATGGTTCAGCTCAAGAGCCGTTTGAGAGGGTCTGGGAGGGGGCAGGGATGAAAACTCTGTTTTCAGTAATGGGAGCCTAAGAGCCCTGCATCTCCACTCCTTACTCTGGCTCCTTGCTCTCGGAAGCACAGCCTGAAACTCCCGCTGCTAGCGGGAGGAAACCCGCTAGCAGCGATGGGCTGGCTGGCTTCAGCGGTCCCAGGGACCAAGCAAGCGGGTGGGCAGTTGGTCTAGCTCCTGGAACTCGGGGGCCCCAGGAGACCCTATGGAATAAATGTTAGGGAATCAGTACCCCACCCCACACCTCTATTTCCCACAGTCAAGGAAATGGCATGTGTATGAAAGAGAGAGAGAGAGAGAGAGAGAGAGAGAGAGAGAGAGAGAGAGAGAGAGAGAGAAAGAGAGAGAGAGAGAGAGACTCCAGAATAAAATGTCTGCACTCCTGCTGCAACTACTAGAGGTGGTCTTGGTGGTGGGGATGCATCCAGATAATCCTGGCATAGTCTAAGGTGACAGCCCCACTGACGGGCTTTTTCCTTGAGCTTTCTAGGAAAACAGATTGGGGGGGTGCGTTTGCTCACACACAGAAAAGGTAAAAGAAAAAGAAAAATTATCACCTCAAAGCCTTCTCCACACCCACCCAGAACTTTCCCGAGGCTTGCAAACAAAACTTCCTCTCCTCATTTCTTGGGTTAACTGAGAAATTTATTTTCAGAGATTTGGCTTCTGAGAGTGCCCCCAATTCATTGGCTTCCTCCCACCCCTTGTCTGCCTCTTCCAGTGCCACTCTTGGCTTCTAACGAAATTCCTGAAGACCCTTAACCAGTACCCAAGAAATCCCCCTCCAGCACCCACCCACCCCATATTGTCATGCCCTCCAAATGAAGACCGAAGCCCTGAGCGCTAATTGAATTAGTCTATTGAAAAGACTGTCAGGTACAATCACGCGGCTAGAGGCCTCACATTTCCCAAGGTCTATAGGCTTTGGGGACCTGCAATGTATAGTCTGACCTTCTGGCTCACTATAATGCCCGCACTTGTACCAGAAATCTCCCTGCATTCACTCCCAACAAAACCGCTGGTCACCCAGTCCCCGTAGGAAGGCTGCACGCTATTGTGTTGGGACAACTCATTCATGTCCCGCACCACGAGGCCCCACCGCCATCTGATCTACACTGGAAATGGGATTACCACTGTGTGCAGGCAACACCACCTACTGCAAGCCCACTGAGCTCTGATTCTGAGCCGAGAGGCTTGGCTTTTAGATTTGCACTCACCTCTCCCACCTCCATTTTAAGGTGGGAACTGGAGGGAATTCTTAGCTTGTCTCAGCACAAACAAAATTCAAAACTCATTAGAAAACCCTTCCGAGTAGGAGATTTCCCTTTCTGAACTATCATGCAAGTAGCTCTCAGCAAATGCGTTACACTTCTCTGTAGGCATTGGTGAGGCTGACTTGGGCCCAAGTCATTTGAGGAGCTCCTATCCTCCAAAGAGTTACACACCAACACACAAGTAATGCGTTTGGAGACTGGGTTTTCCGTGGATGGCTCTCATGCACACAGGGGAACAGACACGAACACAAGCACGTAAATGATTTGTGGCTGTTTACCAGGTTGGAAAGAGGGGAAATAGATATACTTTCTTAGTTTTCACCCTTAGAAAAACTCATGTCTTCCCTTTGTCTGATCTCAAAGTTCCCGGCAGCCCTCCCTTCCCTAGGCACACATGCACTTTTCCCTCTGCTTGGCCAGATGTCTTTTGCAATGGAAGCCAGAGTTGAGCCTCTAGGAATAGAGGATGTTCAGGGACTAGGGAGGGTTGGAGGGTTTCGGAGGGGTCTCTGTATTCAGTGTACCATGCTTCCCAGCCCGGGGGGGGGTTGCTTTGGGGGTAGGAGGACTATCTTACACTCTCACGCATTTTTTTTTTTTTTTTTGGCATTTGGAATTAAGCAAAAATCCTTTCCTTCTTTGTCTTTTCTCCCATCCCCAGTTCACTTGGGCTAGATATGAAAAGGTGGCAAGGGAGACAGTAAGACTATGGAGGAGGTAATGCCCAATCTGTGGCCTTATGCGGGGGCGGGGGGGTGTCTCTTGCAGGGGTAGCCACAAAGCTGAAAACAGCAAGGCAATGGAAGGACATGCTGATCTCCATTCCTTCCTGTACTTGGGACCCCAAAACTGGACACGTTTGGAGCAAAGGGCTGCATTCCATTTCTGGTCGGTTCCCACACCTTCTTCCTGCTGCCTTACCTGTCTGCCATCCTGGCCTGAGCATTTATCAAATGACAAGACATCCCTCAACTACCAAAAGGCAGAGGGGAGTATCTGGAAAACCATGAGTACTCCAAGGCAGTCACACTGACATGCACCCTGCACACCAACACCAAGCCCCTTTCCCCGATACTTCAACACACCACTCACCCTGCCCCCGCTGTAGCTTCTCACCCACAAGCCAGCCCTGGGTTCCGAGATCTCTGGACCCCTCACACAAGTGTCTCAGCCAATATTTGCTCAGCCTGCACACACCTCTCGCCAAGGCTTGCCAGGACGTCAGCACAGGCACATATAGTTCCCAACAGTGTGTTCAGTTTTAGGAGGGAGAGGAGGGCGTGGAGCCTGGGTGGGGGTCGTGGAGCTCGGGCGACAGGTCTAAAGGAGCATCCGTCTGGGGCTGGATCTGGGGGGTGGAGTGGGGTACAAGCCACTGCGCTGCAGAGGAGCATCGCCTAATCCAGCAGGAGCTCGTGGGCCGCGGGTGCATTTATCATCCTATTACTGTAACAAATCCGAGCTCTACTACATGAAAGGTAAAATGAATTACCGACGTTAAGCCGTCAATAAAGTCATTTCTGTAAATGGTGTCTCCAAAGGGCCGCCGCATTATTCAGCTGGCTTTATCAGCTGGCTGGAAATTACGTACAGGACCGGGCCGCGCGGCGCGCGGGGCCGCTCACTTTGATTAAACGTCTTGCCAGCGCTATGTGACAGAGCTTTTGACCAGGGTTTTATTCACAGGCCTGTGATGAACGCCAAGCTGATCAGGCGGAATGAAGAGTAATTAAAACCTATAAATTATCTTCCGCAGCCCTTCTCACGGCGTCTCCTGCAGGCGAGATAAGGCGTCGAGACCCTATTTACGGCGCTGAAAGGGACCGCGGCGCACAAAAGCTACGCGGCTAAATAGGATATTGATAGTGTCCTAATTAGAATTTAATTAAGTACCCACGGTCGCTTGTGGGATAAAGATTTCAATTTTGCGAACTTAAATATAAATAAAAATCCCACCCCTATTTGGGGGGAAGGAGTGAGGGCAACTGGAGATTTCGGGGAGCCCTTGGGTTAGAAGCAGAAGGTAACCCACAAAAAGCACAGTGGATGTGGAGAAGCCTCAGAAAGTTGGGGAGACCGCGGTGGCCCCAGAGACTCAACTCTGGAGAGGTTCTTGCCACCAAGCCACAGCCCAGTGCTTTTTGGAAACCCGGCCCAGAGAAGTCGGGAGATTCTCGGCTGAGCCGAGAGGCACCCAAGCAAAAGGCAAATTCTGTTCTTCGTCCAGGACAAACTTTGCATCATTGCTCCGGTTAGACTGGTGGGTTTGGTTGTATGTTCTTCTTAATCTAGCCTCTGTATAAATAAAATCTTACTTTTTTTTTTAACTAGGGGTAGAGAATGTAAGTCAGAAACTATGACATTTGGGGATGGCGATCAGGGAAGTGTAGTTCTGCCAGGATCTCCAACGGGACATTGGGTGGGAAAGGCCTCCTCTGTGGAGGCTCTTGGACTGAAGGCTTCAGCAGTCTATCCGACCCTCCAAAACAGCTCTCCAGGAAATCTCTCCAGCGTCCAGCATCACCCTTCACTCCCTAACCTGTGTTGAGGAAAAACTTTTGAGGTACTTCACTAGGGAAAGGAGGAAATGCCCAGAATATAGCAGCGTGGGAACGACTGGAGGCGAAAGTGCTCAGGGCTCCACCCCAAGACGCCCAGGAGTGGGCAGCAATACCAGTGAATTCAGCTTAGAATTAGGGTAACCCGTTGTCCAATCTTCAGCCGGCCAAGGCAAACATTTGAAGCGCGGTAGTTTTATTGTTCTGATTTTTACTTTGCAGGGAAATCTAACACAGAGGTTTCACTGAAGTTGAAACCCAAACCTAGGCCTTGCAAAGAGGCACATCATGTCGCCTGGCTTAGGTGCTCTTTTGAGACAACTCTACCCGGCTAGGGCAATCCGGATTTCCCTTAGCCAAGGAAGAAAAGGGCAGAATGCGCTAGGGCTCTTCTGTGGCCTCTGGACGTGGCTCCTCCACAGCGTCCGGACAGCTTGTGGGTGTTGGTGATCCAGACAGGGAAGGGCATCTCTCAGCGACAGTGTGGCTAGCCACTGACACAAACCAACAGTGCCAGCAAGGTGTTGCAGGCCTCTTGGGTTTGCCATTAGTGGGAAACAAACGAAACCTCTGAAGGTAGCCAGCCCTAAGTCTTTCGCTCATGCCCGAACTCTTGGTTTCATTCACACACACACACACACACACACACACACACACACACACACACACACACAGACAGACAGAGAGAGAGAGAGAGAGAGAGAGAGAGAGAGAGAGAGAGAGAGGAGACAGAGAGACAGACCGAGAGACAGAGAGAGAACGCGGGAGTATAAGAATATAAACTAAATCGGCGCCCGGGGATGGGGAGGGGGATGTATGGTATCCCAAATCCCTGCCGCTTGTCGTCGTTCCCAGCATGCACGAACCCATAGTCCTGTATTTCTCCAACAAGTTGTGGACTTGCTTCTCTTATCTGTCTACATTTCAAATTCTAGCTTTCTCGGATCTCTTCATGCCCTCTTCAGTCCGGATCTGAAGGAGGGGGAGGGGCGTGGGCACAGATGGGGGCAGGGCAGGCCGGACGTACGGGGCCTGAGCCTCTGCACCCCCTCTCCACCCACGGCCGCCGCCCCCGGATTATTTATCCGCAAAGTCCCGCGCGCGCCCATTGGGCCGAACCCTGAGTGTCAGCGAGAGTCCTGGCTCGCCATTGGTCCCATACACGTGCGGCCCTGACTCACGTGCTTCCGGTTTGAAGGCAAAAAGTGTGCCTGGGTGATTTTTTTTTTTTTTAAGCGAGAGAGTTTGTGCAAAGATCCGAGCTGTCAGAGATTTCAGGGGGGAAAAGGGAGCCCGGCACTGGCGGAGACGCGCTCTCCCTGCAAAAAAGCAAAGACGATTAAAGGCGCTGCCAGCCTCGCGCTCTGGGCACAGCTGAGCGTGACACTGGGGAAGTCAAACCCCTCTACTGCCTAGGAAGATGGCTAGACTTTAAAGATTATTTTTTTCCCTTTAAGAAAAAAGTCTCGGAGCTTTAAAAAAATTCCTTTTTCTCTTTTCTTTTTTTTCCTCCCCTTTTTTTTTTTCGAGCCGTGGCTTACCCCCCCATTAAGACCAATCACTGAAATCTTGTTGCTGAAAGAAAAAAAAAGAAAGAAAGAAAGAAAGAAAGAGAGAGAAAAGAAAAAATAGCCAAGTGTCTTCACTGTATCTGGATGTCTACAAATTAGAGAGAGGGAGAGAGCGATATTTGCTCCACCAGAGCGGGCGAGAGCCAGGCCAGACGCTCGCCTTTCTTTTTTCCGCCTGCACCCGCCCTGTGCCTTCGCTGAGGCTTCGCTTTGCCTCCTTCCTCTCCGCGCACCCCCACGGGCCCGCTGGCAAAGTGGGGTGGGGAGCGAGGCGCGGGGGGCGGGGGCCGGCGCCGCGGCCAGGGCTGCCGGGCGGCCGAGCATGGAAGAACAGCAGCCGGAGCCTAAAAGTCAGCGCGACTCGGGCCTCGGCGCGGTGGCGGCGGCGGCGGCGGTGGTGGCCGCGGCGGCCCCGGGCGGCCTCAGTCTGAGTCTCAGCCCAGGAGCCAGCGGCAGCAGCGGCAGCGATGGAGACAGCGTGCCGGTGTCCCCGCAGCCAGCGCCCCCGTCGCCTCCTGCGGCACCCTGTCTGCCGCCCCTGGCCCATCACCCGCACCTCCCCCCGCATCCCCCGCCCCCGCCGCCGCCGCCGCCACCACCGCAGCATCTCGCAGCGCCTGCTCACCAGCCGCAGCCCGCGGCCCAGCTGCACCGCACCACCAACTTTTTCATCGATAACATCCTAAGGCCTGATTTCGGTTGCAAAAAGGAACAGCCCCTGCCTCAGCTCCTGGTGGCTTCGGCTGCAGCCGGAGGAGGCGCAGCAGGAGGAGGAGGAAGCCGCGTGGAGCGTGACCGAAGCCAGACTGGTGCAGGTAGAGAACCCGTTCACTCTCTGGGCACACGAGCTTCGGGGGCTGCCTCGCTCTTGTGTGCTCCAGATGCGAACTGTGGCCCACCCGACGGCTCCCAGCCCGCCACCGCTGTTGGCGCGGGCGCATCCAAAGCCGGGAACCCGGCTGCTGCGGCGGCCGCGGCCGCAGCAGCGGCCGCAGCGGCAGTGGCGGCAGCGGCGGCAGCAGCCTCAAAGCCCTCGGACAGTGGCGGTGGTAGTGGAGGCAACGCGGGGAGTCCCGGGGCGCAGGGCGCCAAGTTCCCGGAGCACAACCCCGCGATCCTACTCATGGGTTCGGCTAACGGTGGGCCGGTGGTCAAGACTGACTCACAGCAACCCCTAGTGTGGCCCGCCTGGGTCTACTGCACACGCTATTCGGACCGTCCGTCCTCTGGTGAGTACCCGAGCCGGGATGTGCAATTGTGTCCAGGCCATGCTCTAGAATTTCAAGCCGTCACGCCGGGGAGAGCCCAGTTTGAAGCTCCATCAGCTTCACGTTTCACTTCTATTGCCCCGGGTCCTAGTCACAACCGATCCTGTGCTCGATTCTGCCCTGCCATGTTGGCCTTTTCGACCAAGGAAGTTACAGCTATTGGCACGCACAGAAGGCTCCAGTTTTTGTCCTTTGATTTTACGAACTCTGAGCCCTGAGATCATTTTATATTTTATTTTATTTTATTATCTCGAAGAAAGATATTTAATTACTCATTGATCTATTTAGTAGGGAAAGGGCGCTTTGAGCTGGCGGGAAGATAGGCCTAGTTAGTGACTTGGTTCTGCATCTACCACCATAGTCCTGTCCAGGACTGGCTTTAGCCAGGGAGATGAACCGGAGAAATATTTTTTAAACAAACACTATGGATATTATACTGTGGAGAGTCCATTTGCATAAAAACAGATATGGGAGAGAGAAAAAAGAAAACCTCCATCTCTTGCGCACAGCCCGGGAATGGGGAGTCAACCCGCGTGGGTAGAATGTAGAGGAAGAAGGCCCTAGCCAGAAAGGTGAGTAGTCTCTGCTCACTGGTGCTGGCAGGCCTTGGGAGAGCAAAATAAGCAGGCTAGTGGAAGGTTTGAAATCTGGACCATGGGCAAGGGAATCAGCATGTGCCTGGCAGGGCTCCCCTGTCCCTTCGGCCTGGGTTTCGTTCTTTCACTCTCTCCTTCGCAAATATGCCCGTTAATGGCTATCTGCGTGTCTTAGGTCAATTCTCTGCTTTCTTTTCCTTTGCTGGAGCACCTACCCAAGGTCAGCTGCTGGGCCCTGGAAGAGGGGGCTCAGGCCTGCTTCTCCTTGCACAGAGCAGGCGTTTCTAGGAGGCCAGCGCCGGTCCCCCAAGGAGAACAGCAGGGGCTTGGGTCCAGGGTCAGCTTTGGGCCAGGCAGGGGGCCGGGCAAAAGGTAGCCACAGGCGCCCCACTGCTGGCTGGTGTCTTGCAGCCTTGCTGCTTCGGGCTGGGTGCGGATCGATGCGCGCTATCAGCCCCCGCCATCTCGAGCCCCGTTATTGACACGTCGGGCTCCCTGAACCTCCGAAAAGCTGCTTTGATTGACTCGCCTGATGGATAGAGTGATTGAGCTGTCAGGCTGAGTGGGTCGGGCCGGCCAGGAGGCTACAATTTTATTACAAGTGTCCGTGCCTCTGCACACAACAACAACACTACAACATGCTCGGGACGCACCTCCCGCAGCGGAGTCTCTTGGAGGATGCGCACATTTCCTGGGCCATCTCTGCCTGCTTGTCTCATGACTCATCTAAACCCAAGTCTTGCTCAGGAGCAGGCCTTGTCTTTGTTCCTTGCTCCTTTTCTTTTTATAGACCAGAAAAGGCAGGGACCAGATACTTCTCCAAAGGCAGTTAATGTGGAGGAGTGACAGCTTAGACGTGATTCCTACAGCCAGTAAGGCCTGGACTCCTCCACACACAGCTACTGACCCTAGGTGCTGGTCGGCTGCTCCATCCAGTTACTCAATTTTTCCAGTGACTAGGTTTGCACATGCCAGCAAAGACCCTTCTCTCAGATAGTTTTAGGTAATAGCAGACAGGACAGGAACGGCCTCCATAGCTATCACTGAGGCCTCCATAGCTATCACTGAGGCCTCCATAGCTATCACTGAGGCCAGCAGTTCATCCCAGCAAGAGTCCCATGAAGCAGGCTTCAACCCTCCAGCCAAGGTCCAGCCTAGTTCTCTCTCCGGGACTGGACCCCCATACCAACCTTTCACATTAGCATTTGAGAGAGGCCTCCTCCTCTTGGAGAATGGCCTTCCTACATCCCATCTTGGGGTGATAGCACAGGTCCCCCGCTGTGATTGTTTCTTTCACCAGCATCTCTTGGTCCTTGTTATGCTTATGGGTGGGGACAGCACGGGAAAGGTTATCACCAGCCCCGGGCTTCCCAATTTGTTTGTGTTACTTCAAGACTTTTGCACCCTGAAATTATGCAAGCAGGTTCAGAAAAGAGAGAACACAACCTCCCTCCCCTCCCCACACCGTGGAGAGGAGTCCTGAGGGTCCTTCGGTTTTTTTCTTTCTGACATCAACCAAGAAGCTAAATAGAATGTCCCAGGCTTAAACTCATAGACCAGGGGCTGCAGCCCTAATAGGAATGGGCAGGCAGTGTCCTGCTTCGCTACTGAAAGAGCTTCCTTCAGGTCGAACAGAAAGAAAAGAAGGCAGAAAGGGAGTCCTGATTCTCTGGAGTTGGGTGATTTCAGCTTCCCTATTCTCTCTGAGGTCAATGTTGAGAATCAGGTAGGAGCTTTGCATAGTCCCCCCCCCCCCTCTCTCTCTCTCTCTCTGTGTGTGTGTGTGTGTGTGTGTGTGTGTAGCTTCCCAAGAATAAAGTGGGAACCAAAGTAGACCAGCCATTCTTCCCAGGGCCTGACCTTACTGTTGTATTTTATTCCAGGGCTAAGAAGACATTCTGGTTCAGTGATGCCCTAAGTCTAGGTTATACCTTGGGACTCCAAGAACTCATTGTATCTTTAATTGCTCCCCCAGCCCTATTTTGTTGTTGTTGTTGGCCTTCTGGGCTGGACAGTACTGGGAGCTAGGTCTGTTCTCTGTCTTTCTTGAATTGGGTGGCCCTTGCAATCCCTGCCAGTGTGCCTGTTTGGTTTCCGAGTCCCTCCTGCAGAGGGGGGCCTAGAGATCTCAATGGTGTAGAGAGGGGCTTTTTGATGGAGATAGCGGGACCCAGCAGCTGGCCTCTACAATCGCCCTGGAAACTCGGGATCCCCGCCCGCGGTTTGCTCCACACAATTTTCTCAAGGCTTACTCTGCCCTCTCCCCCTCCCTCTGCTCCTGACCCCCTTCCTCCCCTCCCTGGCCCTGTCCTCCCCGCTGCAGGTCCACGCACCAGAAAGCTAAAGAAGAAAAAGAACGAGAAGGAAGACAAGCGGCCGCGGACGGCGTTCACGGCAGAGCAGCTGCAGAGACTCAAGGCGGAGTTCCAGGCAAACCGCTATATCACGGAGCAGCGGCGACAGACCCTGGCCCAGGAGCTCAGCCTGAATGAGTCCCAGATCAAGATCTGGTTCCAAAACAAGCGTGCCAAGATCAAGAAAGCCACCGGGATCAAGAACGGCCTGGCGCTGCACCTCATGGCCCAGGGACTGTACAACCACTCTACCACCACGGTCCAGGACAAAGACGAGAGCGAGTAGCTGTGGCCAGCTCCGGGGCCCGCGGTCCAACGGCGCCCCGTGCCACCTCCAGGCTCCGCGGGGCTGCCGCTTCACCAGCCCCACGCAGAGACGATCGCTATGGAGGGAGGCATCAATCAGGGCGACAGAGAAAGCGAGCAAGAGAAAGCAATCCTCCGACTGGACATTCATATAGGAACAAAACGGTTTTTGAAACGGGAGAAAGACTCGGACAGGTGCTATGGGGGAAAAATAAACATCTATTCTCTAACTCACTGTATAAGATGAAACTGCGAATTCCTTAAAGCTCTATCTAGCCAAACTGCTTACGACCGTGTATATATTTAATTTCAGGTAAGGAAAACAAATATGTGTAGCGATCTCTATTTGCTGGACATTTTTATTAATCTCATTTATTATTGTTATAATTATTATAATTATTATAATTATTTTATCCCTCCTCCCTACCTTCCTGCACCCTCCCCCAGCCCAGTTTCGTTTTCATTGCTCTTTTCCTTTGAATGTTTTTGCTTCTCTGGGTACCTCCTGCACCCCCAACGCTGGCCCTGGTTTCTCTGGGACTTTTCTTTGTGTGAGTGTGAGTGTGTTTCCTTGCGTGTCTGCCCTTCGCCTCTTCTCTACCCACCCAGGATTCTTCTATTGGTCTTGTCTATCCCTCCCGTAAAATCCCTTTCCTTTTCTGGAGACTCCTTGAGAAATACAACCCCACAGACTGCGAGACTGAACCGCCGCTACAAGCCAAAGATTTTATTATGTTCAGAAACCTGTAGTCTGAAATAAAATGTTCACTGTGTTCATGAGTTGCTGACTGCCCTCTTCTTTGTGGGATGAGAAAGAGCCCATCCAGGTACTGTGTGGCGACCACCCTGACTGTACAGGGTGGGGGCAAAACCCTGGGAAGCTCAGCTATGACTGTAACCATCATTGCTCAACAAATGCTGGTGTGAAAGGGAGTGTATGGCACAGGCTGTCCAGGTTTGCTTTGGTCTTGGTCTGGAGGATATGCCGAGTCCCTGAATATATTCTGGGCGACTCCAATGCCAGAAAGTCCAGTCCTTCACTGCCCTTCCCCCAAAGGCTCCAGCTGGCTGCCTAAGCTTGTGCAGGTTCAGCCAACTGAGTCCTCTTGTTCAGCCTGCTTCCATGCACAAAACTATACCTCTAGGCCTCCTTTCTTTTTTTTCCCTTCCTTCCTTCCTTCTTTCCTTCCTTCCTTCCTTCCTTCCTTCCTTCCTTCCTTCCTTCCTTCCTTCCTTCTTTCTTTCTTTCTTTCTTTCTTTCTTTCTCCTTTTTTTTTTTTTTTGTGAGAGTGTAAGACTAGAGGCCTTACCAGGGCCTGCAATGGTGGCAGACTGTTTGCAAAGCTGCCCAGCTTTGGCCCAGAGTCTCTTCAGCTCTTCCTTTGGGCATGGGAGCCCCCCCCCCCGCCCCCGCAGATAGCTAGTCTGATGTGATGCTTGCAGGGCTTCACTGCGTAAGAGTCTCCTCATACTACAGAGAGAAGGCCTGACTGTGTGAAAAGCTGTATCTAGTGATCCTGTTTGGGGGGGTCTGGAAGCCCCCAAACAGCCAGAGGCCTACATCTCCCTGACCTGAAGCTTAAGTATAGAGGTCCCTTTTCCATATCCAGCAAAGCTTGGCCAAATTCCTCATTTCAAGGAGAGGAGATTGTACACAGAAGATCCTAGGACAGGCCAGACACCTGGCCAACCCAGAGAACCCTCTGGGGAGTTGTCAGTGAATGGGACAGACTGACACCCCCTGAAACTTTCAGAGGCTAAGGGGTGAAAGATTTGGAAAGACTAAGAGCCTATTTAAGAGGTTCCCATCTCTCTTTTGTTTAGAATTTTATACACTATAAATTCTACTCTCCTTTTTTTTTCCTATATGCAAGATGCATGTCACATGTATGCAAGTATGTATAGGTATGTACGGAAATATGCCAGATGGGTGCCCACAGGTTTGTGTGCACATGTAATAGTGTGCACATCATGGTGAGCCTCGGTTCCCAGCCATTTTGTTTGTATTCTGCGTGTGTTTTTGTATTGTGCAGCTGAGTGGTTGTTACACCGCAGGGTCTGACACATGATTGGACATTTGTGAGTTCACGGTGTCCGTGTTTGCACTAGTCTGCATTTGCACATCAGAATGCTTGCCTGGTGTGTCTGGGATTTGCGTGATTATGGGGACCTTTCCTGATGCCTCCTCCCCCCAACAGGATTGATTTTTGGAAGAAATGAGAATGGCCCAGTTATCCCACTCTTTCCTTGAAAAAGTCCCCGAAATTTGGCTCAACATCCCCTTTCTCACCAGGGAACTAAAAGTGCTAGGCTCTGTACCCCAGGAAGAGTCCCACACTGTCTCTGCCTAAGGGCTTGGGAACTTGGGGTCCAGTGGCCTGGAGAGCAGTTGGAAGTCCATTAAACATTCCTATGGGTCTCTTACGTCTTACTGTTGCTTTGGGAGTGGTGCCTGCACATAATTGGTGTTTAGAGGTGACTGGAAGCATCCATCTTGACAGTGGTGCATGGCCTCTTTTGCCGGTTTTGCCGGTTGGCCTTCAGGTGAAGAAGTCTGAGGTCTGAAGTGCTGGCCAGCTCAGAATCTGGAGCAGTCTCCACCCCCAATCCCCATCTCCTTCTCCCAAAAGCACAGAAAGCACATGGGGACGTGAGTTCATGGCTCTTCTACCTACTAGTTTACCAGCCATGGCCCCTGACTTAACTGAAGCATCCACTGCCACTTATTTTCAGGGGCTAGAACAGAAGCAGCTGCAAGAGCAGCTCCAGGAAGTGTCCCATTCCTGAAGTCCTCCTCCTACCACCCAGAACAAAAAGGCCAGAGACAAGAGATCTCCACCCACTAACGCCCAGGGACAGCAAAGGCCACTAGTCCAGCTCCTGGGTGTGTTGGCTAAGCCTCTGATGGGAGCGGTATTGTGATGTAATTTGATTTCTTACCCATTATCTCTCTTTATCTTCTAATCACGTGGGCAAATAGAGTTTTCTTCATTGTTCAGCGGCAGAAACCGGGCTCTGAGAACTTGGAAGCTTTTTGTCCTCTGAGCCTGTGTCTTTTTGTAGCCCATACTTCAAAGATTTGGCCAAGGCCTTGTAGTCAAGGTCAGGACTGACCTTCCTCTTCTCTCTCCTTCCGATTTGCAATTTTCATTCTCTCTTATTGGGGCAGCGAAGAAGGGGAGGACGGATCCAGTCAGACCTTATTCAGGCACCCCTTCTTTTAAAAAGAGAGAAGGAGAGAGTAATAATGATCATAAATAGGCATTGATTTCTCAGATTTATGGGGCTGGCTTGGCGAGCTGCCCGTGTATTAAAGGGGGGGGGGAGGACTAGCTACATCGAGATAAATACTTGAGCTGAGCACACCAACCCAACTTCCTCATCTTCTCCTTTTCCTCCCCCTCCCTTAAGGATTGGGATTGAACCATATACTTAAATCTTCCTCAGCCTAGAAGGAAATACAAGCTACAGGAGTCTAAACAATATCGATTTCAAGATCTCTTTTTGAGGGCAAAGGTCTCTGTTTCCTCTCTTTTTCCTACCAGGGTGGGGGGAGGGGAGAAAGTGGGAGGGATAGGATGAAGATAGGGAAGGAGAGGCTGCATGGAAGCAAAAGTCACTTGGTGAACATTCTGTGTGTGCACACATCTGCAGTGGACTAGCTTTGGGCATTTTGACTTGTACGTTGTGCATATATTTATTTAGGCTAGGGAGGCATGTTGGATAGATAGGCTCCAACGGATGCCTGATTCCCAGGCTTCTATATGGGGCTGCCCAGGGTACAGAGGAGTGGCTCTGGCTACCATAACCCCATCAGTCACAAGAGATGAAGCTACCTGGCAGCCAGTCAGCACCTCAGAAAGTTCCCTTCCTCCATATCCCTCAATGAGACCCAAGTGCTGAGACAGGGGTGGGCTCTGGCCTCTCCACAGCCTGAAGCTAGAGGCACCAGAAGAGAACCTGCCCCAGTGCTAGACCTTCTCTGGGGTGGCTCTGGAATTTTTCAATGGCCAGCTGTGTGTGTGTGTGTTCCAGACAAGCCATGGTGGTAGACATGATATGATTTGCTCGTCTATAGGCAATAGGAACGGGGGTGGGGGGGGCAAGGGTGGGTGGGTGGGTAAGATGGGCAGGAAGGCCATAAATCCAGTAGAATCTCCCATTTGCTGCACAGCCTGGCCTTGTTTAAGCTGAACATGACACTGTTCATATTAAAGACCATAATGGTCCCTCTTGGGGTTACAGCACTGCTCCATTGCTCTTGACCACTGGAGGTTCAAATCTTCCCTGGACCTCTAAACTCATCTAAGAAGACTCCTACACTTGAAGACTTATAAGAAGGAGGCATGTCCATGGCAGTGCACTATTTTAATCCTAGCACTCACAAGACACAGGGAGGCAGAAGGATCTTTGTGAGTTCAAGGCCAGCCTGATCTAAAGAGTGAGTTCCAGGCCAGTCAAAACTACATGGTGATATTCTGCCTCAAAAATAAATAAGTAAGAATAAAATAATATAAAATATATAAAGAGAGATGGTGGAGGCTCTGGTTACCTTGCCCCTCAATCGCCCCCAAACACACATAACCGAGCCCCAGTCTGGGAGTAGTTCTCGGGGATGCTCAGATACAAAGGCTTGCTTTATGTGTGAAAACAATCCATTCTGACACAGAAAGGGTATTTTTGAGAAGCACAACAAGCAGGAGGCGAAGCCCTCAGATGTGCTGTCTATATCCCATCAGGAGAGTGGTGTCAGTGGACAAGCAAGCAGGACACGCATGCAGCTATCTACACATGCATATGTACATGTATGAAGTGCATGCATGTCGAAAGCAAATACACTTGGTACTTACATTCAGAGGTGTGATCACAGCAGGTGCAGAGACACTACCAGGGCACAAGGTTCTGACAAACACCTGGGCCAGTGAACACTACAATACAGGCGCTTACTGACACATCCAAGTCCCAACTTGTAGGCTTTGTTCCTAGCCAGGATAGAAGACAAAGATCTCTTCTAAGGGCCTCTGCATGGTTGCCACCAGAGAGAACTAGGGCTGAGAGAGATGGGTTGTTTGGGAGTCCGAGATGGGGAGTCAAGGTTTTCAGTCTCGGACCCCTGCTAGTAGCAATAGCACAGTGGTTCTGGGACTTCCTGGAGATGACAGTTGGAGAAGCTGGAGGCAAAATGATGTGTTCCAAGCAATTTCTTAGAGAACCTGGCTTATAGCTGGCCCACACAATTTGCTTCAGGAATGTGTTTCCATCTTCAGCCGTTGACACGCCCCTCCCCAGGTGGAACAGATTTCCTACCCTATAGCAGACTTGGAACTGGGGTGCTTTGAAGATATCTGGGAGGATTCTAGGTTGAGAGGAGGAAGGCTCACTGTGGATATCGGAACACTCACCCAAGTCTAACCCTAAAGAGAATTCTCTAGCTGCAGACTCAACTTTGGGCAGTGGGGGTAAATTGAGGTGGGAAGAGGGCACAGAGGAGGTGCCTCTTCAACACTGCAGGGGGGTGTATAAATCTACCTACTGAAATTTAGGAACTAATACCAAGAATTTTTTCCCTGTCTCATGCAAACACATCCATCCCCGTAGTGGGGATGGATTGGGATGGAGGAAGGTGGGGGTAGTGGGGTAGCACTTCATTCCACGTGGTGCCTAGAAACCAGGGCCTTCTGTGTAGAAGAGAAACCCCAACACTCAAAAAGCACAAGAATTTTTTACTTCCTAGGGTACTCTATTGCAAATGGCTGGGATTCCTGACAGATGACAAGCTTTTCCATAGAAGACTCTGTTTGGCCTTGGAGTTAGGGGAACCCTAGGGGACCCCAAGCTCTCTAGGCCTTAACATCTTTTGTGTTGGTGAAAAGCATCGATTACAGGGATGATTTTCAGATTTCCACTGCAAAGCACATGGAGGACACAAAAGCTGTCCTACCAACCTCTCAGCTGGCCTCTCCTTATCCTTCCCACCTCTTTCACATCTGGACATCTGGCAGGTCAGAACAGATGCGGAGAGGGAGCATAGCAAAAATTTTAAATTATTGCCAATATGCTCACTACTTCCTGGTGGATGGTTGAACACATCTGACATTCATCCAGACAGGCACATGTCTTTGAGATCCGTACCTGTGTATCTGTACCTATGTCTGTATCACCTTGTCCAATTTACAGATAAGAAAAAGAGGTCAAGGTCGTCTTCGGAAGGTCACATTCAATCTCGTTGAAGTTTACAACGCTGGGCCTCCCCTACAGCTGAACTCTGACATTTGATAAGGATCTGAGGTGGCTGCTTTTCTGGGGCCTTCGATCTTAAGTAGGAGGAGGCTTCAGTGCCTCCTTCAATCTTCCTACCTTCCCTAGATAGTAAGGAATGCAAGACCCACGGGTCTATATTAGCTTTCAAGGGAATCCAACACTTGCCATCCTATTTTCCCTTCCCTATGCGTTTCCACCCACATCTTCCTCTCGCACCTGAGCCTGGACTAGGCCGACTGAAAAAGCAGGTACTAACCCAGCATCGTATTCCTTTGGCCATCCTCCAGCCCGCCCCGCCGCTGCCTGCGCACCCCACAGTCCTCCGAAAGAGCTGCGCAATCCATTTCAGGTCAGCACAGACCAGGTCGCAGGCCTGGGGTCACCTCTCTCCTGTACCTTGGTGAAAATCAAACTGTTGGGGGTTCCATTGAGGCCTCTGAGCGCACCTGTTATCTCCGCGGGGAGCCCCCAGATCTATGAGTTCAGCGCTCTTGCGGCAAGGGCCCTGACTCTGCTGGAGATACTCCGTGAAAAGTCCCCCGCGCCACCTCTCCTACGGTTTGGTAGTAACACTCAGCCAGTCTCCATCCTGCCCGCCTCTCCCAGGCTACTCTTTGTAGGTTTCGGTTTGCGTTTGCCTCGCTTCTCTCTGCAGCTCTTAATGATTTAGGATTCGGTCCCTTCCTGGTTCCTTCACTCCAAAGTCTTCATTTTTGCATCGGAGGTCTCCCTGTTGCTTTGGGACAGTTTCCCCCATCTCTGGGACTGCCCCCCCTTCCTAAAGTACTCCAGACAGGAGAAGGACTGAGTGTTCCTTCGGTCCACAGCCCTCCCTCTCCATGGGTCACTTGGCCCAGCTCTTGATTTTGTTCAGCTGTCTGTATCCAGCGGATGCTCTGGGGGTCCAATTTGGTGACAGTCGCTCCCTCCCACTCCTGGTGTTGCTAATGTGTAAGGACACGCTGACCTTGAGTGCAGACAGGCTGACCTCTTACGCTTCTTCTTCGCAGCCGCCCTCAGCCCTCAGTTGACTGTGTGGAGAGAGGGAAGTGGGGAGGTGGATTCCAGTGGGGGCTCCTGGGGACCGGCCTGGGGATAGTGAGAATCACATCGGTAACCGCACCGCCGCAGATGCACCGTCCGGACCTGGGACGGGCCAGGCCTGGAGTCAAATGAGGGAGGGGAAGGGCTGGCCTTCAAGACTGAGGAAAGTAGACTTTATTTGTGTTGTTGCTTCAACACATCCTGGATAGACAACACTTCACATTTCCACCGACATTTCGTGGCGCCCAGACCCCTTGCACTCGGTCCCCTTAGCTTCTGACTCTGCCCGACCAGGGCTGGGCCCCAGTCCTCTGCCAGCATGAGCTCAGGGGAGTGCTTGCTCTGCGTTTGATTGGGGGAAGTGCTGTCAACTCAGCTTCAACTTCATTCTTGGTGAGCGCTTCAGAAGTCCTTTTTGGGGGACTAGGGGGACGGTGAAAGTAATAACCCCCCTCTTCCACACTAGCCTCCTTTTGTGCCAGTACAACTTGGCTGGGCAGAAACTTTCACATTCCCTCCCTTGTTTGAGCGGAGGTATCTGGCCAGTTCTTCACCGGGCTCCAGCTTAAGTCTCCCTAGAGTTTCTTTACAACCAATTTATCTTTGCGTTCCTTCCTTCCCCGAGTTATGCCCACCCAAGTCCTACAGAGCTTCCTGGGGGGTGCTGCCCTTTTCTGTGGGTTTCAGAGCCTGCCTGGGTCCTTCCATCTTTTGCTCTCTGCGGACTGACCGCTGGCCTTCGTTCCTGAGCTTTCTGGTGTTTTCCCGAGCTGTCCGAGGCTGAGGAAGAAGATGGACACAGGAGGGTGGCTGGACTCCCCCGTCAGGCCTCTGAATTTCTTCAGGGATGATATAGCCTTGAAGTAACAAGTTGCGTGTTTGTTCTTTCGGAGACTGGCCTGGAACTGAGATATCCCAAATATCTAGAAAATGCTCAGGAAATGGAGACTAGAAAGACATCCACTTCCTCGGACCAAGTTCAACCCAAATCAACAAATGTTCCCTGTGTATCTTGGTTAGAATTTACAAATGGTGGATAGAAGTCCCCTAATCCCCCCTTCCCCCATCTTCACGCTGCACTGACAACTTAGCTTCTCCCCCCACAAAAACAAAAACAAGCAAAAACCACCACCTAGAAGGAAAAAAATAGCAAGTAGCTGAGGGAGGGGTTGTTTGGACGAGAGGAGGCACCTAGAAAGGGAAAAGGTTGCTGCAGCCTCAGCAGTGGGCAAAGGAGCCTCTAGGAATGGCTGGTTTCTATTTCTCCTGGACTGGAGACCTAGGAGCTCACGGGCCTTAACTTTTCTAGGTCCCTCACTGTTCCCACAAGCTACATTTTATAACTTTACTTCCTTCACTCCAGGCAGGGAAGCTATAAGAGTCTTTGGATATGGTCCACCCATCCCGGCAACTCACGTCCTGCCTGGCCATCCTGTGAGCTTCCCCAGGATGGAGTAGAGACTTTTCTCTCAGAGACCCTCGAGGGCCAGAGTGTCGATGATCATTACTTTAAATTAAAAGTCCCTCATCCCTTTTTGTCTAAGCTTCAACTTAGTTTCAGAGAATGAAGCATGAAAGCTTTGATAGAGATTACCAATGCTTCATTTATTCCAGCAAATGGCAAACACGGCCCAGGAAAACGGAGCCTCGCGTGCAAGCTCCTTGTCTTGGATCCTCAACCATCTCAGCCTTCACAAGCTCATTTGGCTGTGAGACGCACTGGGCAGGGAGAGTCTTGTACAGTGGGCTTCCCCCACCCCCCATCCCCAGGGAATCCTGCCGCTTAGGGCTGAGACTTCATGCTGTAGTAACAGTGTAGCTGTTGAGACCAGCCTGAGAGGGTAGGGATTTGGCACCGGGGAAGTGAGGGGGAGTGGTCCAGAGTGCACCGATCCTCAAGAGTCACTAACTGGTTATGCGACTGTGACTAAGGATTCTCACTCTAAACCCACCTTATCATTCCCTATTTATGGGGGGATCCAGGGGAAATTCCTATGTACTGTATGGCAAGCTGGAGAGGGCCAGGAGACCTCATTTTCTGACCTATTAACATCCCATCCCAACCCCACACCAGCCCCTGGGACTTTATACTTGCCTATAAGATTGAAACCAAGCGCAGGGTTTTCTCTGTGGCCGACTTTCACCCATTTCCTGCAGACCACCCTCCAGGTCTGGCACACTTCACCCCACTCAGAAAAAGTGCAGTTATTTTGGACTCAGAGCCTTCGAATCTTGCTACACAGAGCTCACCTTGTGATCCGGGGTAACAAAGTGTGCTAGGACCATTTCACAAGATAGGCAGCGATGGAGCCTCCAGGAGTTTAAAAAAAAATGTGAGTTTTATTCTTTTAGACACAGCAGGGAAGTTTGAAGCAGGAACAGTTGCCTCCCTGGTGGGAGATCAGCCTCAAATTCCTTTGTGACACTGTGTTATTAACTTCCAAGTAGGCAATGACATCTCCACATTCCAGCCACCTGGAAGCCCCTGAAACAGAAAGATACCTTTGGGGGAAGGTAGTCAGAAAAGATAAGCGGCCCTTCTTCCTGTCACCTTAGCCAGCTCAAAGGGCATAAGCATCTTTGTACTTGAAGAACTAAGTTCCATTTTCAGAACCCAATTTGTTTTTTTTTTTTTTTTTTTTTGAAAGCCAGGTGTGATGGCACATGCTTGTCCTATCAGTGTTAGGGAGACCCAGACAGGAAGATCCTTGGGTCAGTCAGCTTAGACTACTTGCCAAGTCTTAGGCAAAGTGAGAGACTTTGAGAGACCCCCCTCTCAAAATAGCAAGATGGACAGAGCAAGATGTTGATGAGCAACAGCTGAAGTTGTCTTTTGACCTCCACAGGCACCAACACACGTGTGCCTGTACTTACCTACACACCCCATGTATCTCTTGGAGAGCAAGGTGACCCCACAGAGCCCACAGGGGTCTCACCATAAGAGAAAGTGAGCTGATGAATGAATGGGGTGCCATTCGAAGTGCAGAGGAGTACCTAGCTCTACACTGGGGAGGAGGAATTGAGGTAGGGGCGGAGGCGAATACCTTGTGGACTCCTGGAACTCTTGCTCATTTTTTACTAATTACTCACTAATTACATCATGGAAGCAGGTGAAGGCAGTTGCCTGGAAGCTTGACCACTTGAGTTTGATCCCAGGATCCCCACAGAGTAGGAGAGAGAAGATCCCATGTCTACAGGCATGCGTACACGCACACAAAAATGAATGAATAAAAATGTAACAAACCTTTTTGCTTTTTTAAAAATACTTTCCTGCCATTTTGGATTGATGGTCTGCAAAATCAGAGGAGGAGGGGTCTTGAAATTTAATTAACAATTAAATGAGTAGCTCATGAGGCACATGAACTACTGGCCAAAGAGGGGAACTGCAGACTCAAGGACCTTAGAGATGGGTTTTGCTTTTTCTTAATGCTGTTGTTTTGGCTGTTCTAAGAGGGTTTTGACATGTGCCTGTCTTTTGGATGCATGCATTTTATGGGGAAGTGTGGTGAGAGGAAGTCCTCCATCCTTTCAAATCTAGAAAGTGCCCCTCTGTCCAGTGCTGGTGATCCTGGGCAGTGACTTGAAAACAAGTTGCTTAGACGACACAGTTCAGACCCTAATGCTGCCAGTGGAGAGTGTTCCTGTGTCCTCATGTCCTCGTTCCTTACCCAGTTGCTCAATGTGGCTGAAAAGGAGTGCTTTTGAGAGGCATCAGAATGGGCGTCAGAATGGCGAGTTCTGCAATTGCTTGCCCACCTCCACTACAGCGGCGATGCTTCACATGACACTTCCAGATGGTTTCATGAGTCAGATACAATTGTACAGTCCCTGTCTAGGCACTTGAACTGCTGCACACCTCTTAACCTCCATGAGCTCAGAGGCAGTGCCTGTGGGACCTTGGTGGGTTCAACTGAGTTGAATTTGAGATCTGTTGAACAAAAAAGGAAAAGTGGGATTTTGGAACATCTACCTTAGCTTACCAAAAGCTTCAAGGGCAGGGTGAAATTCCAGTGTTAAAGTGCTTGCCTAACATGCAAAAAGCCCTGGGTTCAATCCCCAGCACACCGTGAACAGGATGAGCTAGTACACCTTTGTATCTCAGAGGTAGAGGAAGGCATGCTAGAAGTGCTAAGGCTTCCTCAGCTACATAACAAGTTAGAAGTGTGCCTGGACTAGCCAAGATCAGGTCTATAACTAACTAACTAACTAACTAACTAACTAACTAACTAACTAACTACCTGCTTTGGAAGTAAAAATTTCCCCCCAGTTTCTTCTGCACATGAACTACTGGCCAAGGAGGGGAACTGCAGACTCAAGGACCTTAGAGATGGGTTTTGCTTTTTCTTACTGCTGTTGTTTTGGCTGTTCTAAGGGGATGCATGTATTTTCTGGGGAAGTGCAGTGAGAGGGAGCAGTTGAAGGTGCATTTCAGGCAGTAACTTTTGGAGTGGGGCACTCAGGAATGATGCATAGAGTACCTTGTTTGTTCTGGTGTCTTATGAAAGTCATAAAAACCAGAGGAGACACTGGTGAAGTTATTCCTGGTCCTGTATTGGTTTTGTGGTTCAGTTATTATTAAGGAAAATACCATTCAAAATAATCACGAGCAAGCTGGGCATAGTGGTGCACACATTTAATCCCAGCACTCTGGAGGCAGAAGCAGGCAGATCTTGGTGAGTTAGAGGTCTGGTCTACATGGTGAACTTCCAGGACAGCCAAAGCTACATAGCAAGACCCTGTCTCAAAAAAAAAAAAAACAAAACAAAACAAAACAAAAACTAAACAAGCCTCCCTAACAACAACAAAAATCCTAAGCATTACATTTCTATATGAGCACAACCTGGGTAGAAATTTGAAACAACTTACTGGGCTGTTTGCTGCTATTGTTAAACTACGTCGAATAACTTTGTCATTGCAGGTTGTAAAGGTTATGTTCTTGGAATTCTCAGCCTTTTCCTGGGATTCTTTTATGTACAGTCTATACATACACACATTTCTAGTGGAAATAACACCATGACATGGCACACAGACATGGCACTATTGAAACTGCTCTTCCTCAATCATCCTAGACCAGACTATGGACATGAACAAAGTGGTGGCCAGAGTGCAGAGTGGACCCCGAGCCACCAAGGTCCAAGAGTCTGGCAGTATGTAGGTAAGAGATGGAACTCTCTTTTAACCATTTTCTTTCGCTTGTTTGCTTGTTTGTTTTTTCGTTTTCTCTGGTTCTGTACCTGGAATCTATATCACTTTTAAGCTAGGCAAGCGCTCTACCGCTGAACTACATTCTCCACTCTGTAATTTTCTTTCAATACAAAGTGGGAACTGGAGGGATAGAACAGTCAGTAAGTGCATGCCTTGCAAGTGCAAAGACCTTGGATTCAATTTCCAGAAGCCACATAAAAGGGAGAAAGAAAAGAAGAAATAAAGAAGAAAGAGCCCAACATGGTGGTTTGTGCTTGTTAGGTAATTCCAGTGCTAGGGAAGTAGAGATGGGTAGATTTCTGAGACTCTGGCTGACCAGCCTAGGTAAGTAGGAGACTAACTTTAGGTAAGTAGGAGACAAGTAGGAGACAGGAGACCCTGTGTCAAGGAAATACATGGTGACAACTGAGAAATAACACTGGTTATTGTCCTCTGTTTGCCACACACATACACACACAGTGTGTATATGTAGCTCCTACACACATGCATCCCAATATACCAGAGCTTGCAAGTACATGTGCCTGAGCATACATGTGCTCTCGTTGTGTGCGTGTTTAAAGTCTCTTTCTTCTTATTTTATATGGCCAAAGGTTTTATAGAAGGGCTCTTCATACTTGGGAACCTTAGACTGTGAACTGTAAGCCTCTTTTGGGGGTTCATGAATTTCATACAGAAAGTCTAGACACCCCAACCATCAAGCAGAGCAAGCCCCAAGACCAGCTGGAATCATGGTGAAAGGCTAACAGTGATCCTTGTGTCATCTGACTCAGGACAAGCAAGAGTCATTCTAATCCTCCCCACTGCTTCTGAACTTTTCTAGTTTTGCCACTGATGTCCAGAGAGACATTGAATTGCTGGGGAGATGGGTAAGTTGGCAGCACGCTTGCTAGGAAGATGTTAGGATCTGACTTTGGTCCACAGTACCTACAGACATGTCTGTAGTACTGTCCTCACTGCAATGCTGTAATCCCAGTGCTGGGAGGCAGAGACAGGCGGATTCCTGAGACTCTATGACTAATCCAGCCAAATCGAAAGCTCCAGGTTCAATGAGAGGTTCCTTTTTAGAAATAAGTGGAGAGGGACTATGGAAGACACTTGATGTTGACTTCTTGCTTGCACAGGTGCATGTACACACACAAACACACATGAACACACAGAAACACACACACACATACACATGAACACAATGAACACAGAAAAACATACACAAACACATACATACACACTAACATACATGCACATACTCTAAGGAAACAAAAGTTAATCCTACCATAGGACCATCTAAGCTTGCTCACTCTATATTCTATCTATCTATCTATCTATCTATCTATCTATCTATCTATCTATCTATCTATCTATCTATCTATCCATCCATCCATCCATCTATCCATCTATCATCTACATATCTTCCATCTATTTATTTATTTATTCCTCTAGGTGGAGGAAGACATGAGAGGCAAAAAGGAAAGAGTTTCTGAGAGACCTAAGGCTGATCTTTTTTTAAACCAGAGTTTTGCTGTTTAATAAATAAAACTTGCTCATGTCAGTCTGGGAGATGTGATGTTCACCTGAGTAGATGAAACATTTATGAGAGTAGCCTGGGGGGGGGTTGCTTGGGGTACAGTTTCCTTCTGCTCCTAGATGAGATTGTAGGGAAGCAGGTGCCTTAGCTCAGATGGTAGGGTTCCCACCAGGCCTGGCCTTGGGAGAAGAACTCACACTTCCATAAGGATGGGGTCTCTATCTTTTGGTCCTTTGTGAGCCTGTTGGGGCAGCAGGAAATGAACCCAGGTGACTTTATGGGGAAAGGAGGAGAGGGGTAACGAGCTGCTGGTGCTCAGTTCTATCTGTTTTCTTTTCCTTCTGTGCTGCCCCTCATCCTGTGCGACTGTGAGTACAACTAGGAAAGTATGGCCAGCAGAGAGAGAGACACAGAGAGAGAGAGAGAGAGAGAGAGAGAGAGAGAGAGAGAGAGAGAGAGAGAGAGAGAGAGAGAGAGAGAGAGAACTGGAGAACTGCCTGTCCTGTCTGTCTTTGTCCTAGGTTGGGAAGGCCTCCTGGTCAATAAATACATATTAATCATGTGAGGGAATTGACATGCAAATGAAGGGCACCATTGACAAGCCTTAGATGGCAGAGGGAGAGCCCTTGCAGCTGTGGTCCTGCCTGGAGAAGCCAGGGCTGCGCCCGGTGATTGGTTAGGTGTTTTTTTTTTTTAGGGGGCAAAGCCTTCTTTTCCACTAAGTCTGTAAAAGGGGGACCTGGCCCTAGAGGTGACTTCAGGATCTTTTGCCTACACGTTTCTTAGCTCTGCCAGCTCTCCAGATTTTTTTTTTTCAAAAATTAATTAAAGTCTGTCAATGGCAGGCCACCCTTGTGGATCGCTGTGTCTCTCGGCCCAACTGGAAATCTCCAAAGGTACTTTGTTCTTGTGATCAAAGAAAAGTTGAGCCAACCAGAAAAAGAGTTAAAAGCTTAGGTGCATTTTTTTTAGAGGGACGCTTGATAGTGCAGGAATAATTATTACCTGCCATTGTGAATTACTGCTTATAAAACAGCATGCTGTGTATTGTTGTGGCTTTCTGGAGCAGACACCTTCAAATAACCTTGGTATAGGCAGGACTAAGTTTCAAGTCAGAGTCCTCAGAATACCTAACACCCGTGGGCACAAATATTTCATATTTTAACCTATTGTGGTAAACTGTGAATTTGGTGTTGGGGAATTATACATACAGAGCCTGGTGTTATAAAAACAAAACAGTCATGTTGTATTACATACCCAGCAGGTCATTGTGATGAATACAGTTACTTTACTCATCAAAATCATGGGTACATAAACTGTTTTTTATTCTAAAAACACTGATAGTAGACTAAGTTGCCATTTAGGTTGAAATAGAAATGTACAGTGTTAATTTTGTCTACAGTCAGCCTGGCTTCAGTGTTCTGCTCAGGGGTATGGATGGAGTTTTATGGTTTAGGTTTTGAGTTGTGTCTGTGGGCTCCTATTATCTGGTAGACATGCATGGTGACTTTAGAATGATACCATAAGCTCTTGGCTTTGGTGATGCACCTTGGTCTAAGGATGTCAAAATGGATTCTGATTTGGTAAAGACCTGGGCCATCTGGGCTTCTGGCAAGTCAGGTCCTGTAAAGTCTTTTGTGGGTGTTCGAGCTGGGCCTGGTGCCTCTCATCTTTTGCGGTCTCTATCTAATCTTACCTAATGCTCTGCAACTGAATATTAGACATTGTTGTACAACACAGTCCTGATGGAAACTCATAGGAATATAGATACGGGGGGACTGTATTCTTCTGAAAGGAACAGTGACAGCAGTAGTTGTAAATTAACTGTCTACAGTCATGTGCAGACCCAGCTTGTTATGTATTCGGGGTTATATTAACCCTAATCAAGATACTAGCTTGCTAAAACACCCACGTTTTCATTTTAAATCTATCATGGTGTTCTTTGATAGAGGTGTGTTGATCTCGAAACCCCATAGTCTGTTCAAAATTCAGACACAGACTCTTCTAAATTCCTTCGACCAACGTATGATGCTTAAAGCATTCTGCTAATATTTACCTAGATTCTAGATGGATCGAGGATTACCTGGAATTAGAATGCAGCGAACCTGTTGTCTATTGGATTTCTCTGTGTGCATGTTTGTGTGTGCACACAGGGAAAGGAGCTGCTACTAGAGATAAATTATTTAACATGATTTTCCTGTATTGTGGAGAGGGAGGTTGAGCCTCATTTTTCGGATTATGATTTGTGTTATGAAATGCTTATCAAATGTTTTCCAAAGATTAGTTTAATTTTAATTAAATAAACCTTTCTCAAGAGGAGGCTCCCAACTCTTCCTGTACCCAGAGGCTAACGTACTTGTTGTTTTTAATTATTTTGTGCTGTTACCCAAACTGCTTTGGGTACTCCTGCCCAATTAAATCAAAGGCCCAGGTTCCTTATGCACAATATGTTTAATATTTAATTTTAATTAAATTAATTAGATTGTTTATTTAATTTTATGTGCATTATTGTGCATTGAATAATGTAAAATTCATGGGGTGGAGAGGTAAATCGTAGCTTCTCCAGTCAGGCCCACTACAAGGTTTCTAGGAAAGTTCCTTTCCGTTTGCAGGGGAAATGTCCCAATGCCAGGCAAAGTGAACTGTGAGCTACTTCCCCAGTGTCCTTCAGCTGTAGCTTCTGGAGGCTGGGTTTGTAGGTCTCCTTCACCCGCTGGAGCTGGCCTGCCAGTCTGCAGATGTTTGCAGCTGGTTGGCAGACGCAAGAGTGTGTGTGCACACTGTGGTGACATTGTCTGCTTTGCTGAGCACACAGCCACCAGCATAGGAACTCCGAAGATCGACAATTTTTTATTTTTACCCAGAGGCCTGGGTAAAACTTTCCATAACATCTTGCCCTGTAGAAACAGTCTAAGCCAGCTGGTTTCAGAAACCCTCCCAAGGCTGAGCATAAACACCAGCAGGTATGTTTTGGGATCTCACCTTTGGCCTGGAAGCAGTTTCTTCCACTTTCTAGTTTCCATCCCAGTTTGCTTGTGTAGGAATGTTTGTATGTGCACAGTGACCAGCTTTCTGTTTTTCAATGGAGGGGCTAAACTGCCAGGAAACCAGCTTCTACAGAATTGGGAAGCAGAGAGACGCAGACACTAAGATAATGAAAATAAAGAGCCCCTTCTAATACTGCTCACTGTTCCGAAACTCACACCCGAGCTTGTAAAACACAGGACACTGGAGTCAGGAGTTTTGACGTGCCTGAGACGAAGGAGTCACTGAATTCTCTCTTTCCTGTTTTCTGACTTAGCAATCACTTAGAGTTATCACTCCCAGCATGACCTGGCTTTTGGGTTGTCTGAGCCAAATTTCTAAACTTGACCTTACGTCACGGAGTATTCGCTGGATTTCTTTTCATCTCGAGGGTTTTTGCCCCTTGACCACAGTTGAGTTCTTATACCTCTCCTCACTCTGTACAGTTTTTGATGAAATAGATTGAGTCTTTGTGGGTGCCTCCTGCTTATTGAAACTTGTTAGCTACATTCAAGGAAACTTGATTAACTCGGCTGCAGGCGAAAAAAGACAGAAAGGGAGAAAAGAAAGAGGGAAAATGGGGAAGAAGGAAGAAAAGGAGAAGGAAGGAGAGAGAGAGAGAGAGAGAGAGAGAGAGAGAGAGAGAGAGAGAGAGAGAGAGAGAGAGAGAGAGAGAGAGAGAGAGAGAGAGTTTTCTTGGGCCAAGGTGCCTGGCTCTTCGCAGAGCCCTTCTAACAGAGCAGAGCTGCTAAAATATAAACGGCTTTCTCCTTACTGCAGTTTATTTTCCCCCCGAAGGCTGGTTTTGTTTCAGTAGATTAAATATTATCATAAAAGTAGCTGGTGATGCAGTAAATTAAAAATCAAGTTGTGGAATATTTTGCAAAAGCCTTTTGTTTATTTTTTTAAACTTCTATAGCCCTTAACCAGTCACGGCAAACATTAGCTTAAATGCATTTTCCCAAACAGAACTTTTTTGGCTTGAAACAAGAATTTGGAAAAATTCAAATTCAGTTAGATGGAGTGGACCTAGTGAAAAAGCTACTCAGAATTTCTTGAGAGTAAGGGTAGCTGGTATGAAAAAAAACCCAAAGAAACAAGCAAACAAACAGACAAACAAACAAAAACCCCACAGAAATCTCCAAGCCCCCTAGACCACCGTTGCTTTCCATTTAGTCTGCACATCTGTAAACTCATGGACAATTTTAGTGTAAAACATAAGGCTGGCAAGCTGTATAGGAAATGTATGTATGTGGGGACAGATGGAGCAGAGTCCGGGGCAGTGCAGTGTCACCACATTTAACATCAAATTATGAATTAAACAAGAAGAATGAATAACAAATTAGGATTCGCTTAAGCCTAGCTTTGTGCAGCCGGACAATGAAAATTTATTTGAATGCTATTCCTTGATGATGTTACAGAGCTTTCCCCAGCAGAAGATACCCAGTGAAGACAATTATTGGAAGTTCATCTTCTGGGCACATCTTAGAAACCTTTTGATGGGAACGGAAATGTCTGTGCAGATTTAGATTTTCTAAACCCTCCCCTAGTCTACTCAATGACTGCTTCAGAACTCCCAGGGTCGAGGGGATTTGTTGAGCGTGTTCTGGCGGGTGCTATCAAACAGGTTAAAATTGAGTTTCGGGGGAAGGTTTTGTTTTGAGTGTGTGTGAGAGAATTATCGAATACTTGACTGGCTAGGACTTCTGCAGCATGTTAAGGACTGGCAGGCTCCCTGGACTCCAGCTGTTTGCTGAGGACGACCTCACTTTGCAAAGCTAAGTGCCTTTTCGAAAGTCTAGCTGCACGCCTCTCACCTAGATGCAACCTGGAAATCAGGCACTCTGGCCTCCTTAATGCCTTCCCCACATGCTGAACCTAAGGCGAAGAAAGGAAAGGTGTCTGGGATATGAACCCACAGAACAGACAAGTTTGGATATACTAGGAGCCATTTCTAGTGTTACTGGGTGTGAGGAAACTTCTCAAGCCACGAATGTAACTTATGGTATATCAGCACTCGGTGTATTGAGACAAAACAGAGAAACATAATAAAATAGACAGTGATATACAACCTGCTTGGACCTAAGGAATTCAAGGAGAGTCACAAAACACTGTCCAGCGTGACTGAGGGTTCCGTGTAGGAAGACATTATGCCAGAGTAATGCTCTATTATGGTTATTATTGTTTACAAATTGTAATTTTGGGGAGGGGCACACATGCCACTGTGTGTGTGTGGAGGTCAGAGGACAGGTGTCAGGGATCAATTTTTCTTCCTACCCCATGAGTTGGGGAATTGAGTTAGGTTGCCCGGCTTAGGGGCAAGCGTCTTTACCCACTGAGCCATCTCTGTGGCCCTTAGCATCATCATTATTATTAATATTTTTTTCCTTAGATTTTCAAGAAGTTAAAAGATGGTTGTCTTGATTTTACTGCCCCTGTGTACTGTCTGTCACTGCTGGAGTTCTTTCTCCAAGGAGAGATGTCTTTTTTCAGGAAGAGTGGCTGCTGTGTAGCTTGCCGAGCACACTCCCCTGCAATCCTGTCTTTTGGATCTCACACACAAAATCTCGTAGAAAATAAAAGTAGTCAGGAGATCCATTCAGTCAAAGACTGCTTTTCTAGCACACAGGGAGTCCAGGATTTGATTCCCGTCCCATTGTAAACTTAGTGTGATGGGGTTAGGAGGATCAGAAGTCCAAGGTAATTTCTTGGTTTGTGGATTTCAAGGAGTGTCCCCAGGACAAATAAGACCAAGCCTCATAAAGAAGGAGAAAGAGGGAGAGACAGAGCATAAGATGAAAGAAAATAGTAGTTAAATATATTCAAATAGTACCTTGTAAAATTAAAAAAGAAAAATTCCAGTTTGGTCAAAGAATAGCCTTTGCATTTTAAAAAAAATTTAGACAGTCCATTTCTCACCTCTTTCTTCCTCCTGGCCGGATTGCTTCTCTACAACATGAACATTAGCTATAATATGAACATTAGTGTGCTCTATGTGTGTGACACCTTTGAGACTTTTATAAAAACTGGGGCAAAACCTGGAGCCTGCTCTCTGTCCCCCGCCCTGGGCTCTTCCCCTCCCGTCCTTGGAAGATTTGAGCAGCTCCAAGGCCAGCCTGGTGTCCTCTGTGGTACCGTTCCATTTTGTGCCCTTGAGCAGGAGGCAGCTAATTTCCTGCCTTTGGTTTCATTTCAAAATGGGCTTCGTTTTGAAGAGTTGGGGGCTAGGGAGGTAGAGAGGAAGGAGGGAAGTATATCACCCTAAGCAAAACCGTTTGGCAGAGGTCTTCAAGGATGGCCGCCCCCCTCCTGCAGCTGCCTCTGCCCTACCTGCCCAGGCCCAACATGCTAATTACATTCAGGCTAAAGGCAGCAGCAACTACCTGGCTGCAGCCCAGAGGATATTTGATTTTATTTACAGATGAGTTGTTCCCCCTGAAATCTCGATTGTTCTGGAAGCTGTGACAGAAGGTAGGCCAGCCTCCATTTTCGGCAGCTCCAGCTTAGAGCTGCAGCAGGACCTGCCTTAATTAGCTGTGTCATTCAGAACAGAGCCACAAGCCGCTAGGCCTGGAGGAGGGGCAGCCCAATGTCCTAAAACCTGCTCCCTGCCTTTTCTGTCAGATGGGACTCTTTTTTAAAATATTTATTTATTTATTTATTTATTTATTTATTTATTTATTTATTGAGACAAGGTTTCTCTGTGTAGCCATGACTGGCCCAGAACTCATTCTATAGATCAGGCTGACCCTGAACTCTGAGATTTGCCCCTGCATCCCAAGTGCTGGGTTTAAACATGTGTGCCACCATGCCTCGCTCAGAGGGGACTCTACACCTGCCTGATCAGTGCTCTGCCTGGGTCAACTCTAGACTCCCATGTCCCCTCATGTTCCCCTAGTAGGACTCCCAAGTTCCCAGTTCACACCTGCGTTTGTGCCCACCCTCATCCTTTCTGTGTGCAAGGATTGCGTGGCACACCCTTATTCGTGCCAACTGAAATGCTGTAGACTTTCTTTAAAAATCTTTTTTTGTTGTTGTTTTGTGTTTTACATTTATTTGTGTGTGTGAATGCTCATGTGCAGGTGCATACAAAGGCACATACGTAGAAATCAGAGGATAAGGAAGAGAGTCAGGTCTCTCCTTCAGCCATGTGCTCTGGGGATCATACTTAGGCCACCAGGCTTAATGACATGTGCCTTTACTTACAGAGCTTTCCTGTTGCCCCTGAAACTATTTTTAAGAGTTAGTTTGCAAGTGGGCTGGGGAAGATGGCTCAGTGTGTGGCGCTTTTTCCATGCAGGCATGAAGACCCAAGTTTATCTCCTTAGCACCCACATACGAAGCCACATGTCTCCCACCCCCAGTGCTGGGGAGCGCGGGTTGCATGAAGAGACACTGGCCAGACAATATGGCTGAGTCCGTGATCTCCAGGTTGAGTTAGAGACCCTGTCTCAAACAACAAACAACAACAACAACAACAAACCCCACAAAAAACGAACATAGAAACACACAAATGAACAAAATCAACCAACCAAAAAAACCACAGAAAAGTGAAGCGCCACTAAGACCTCTGGCCTCCACATGCATATTTACACTTTTGTATACACACGTTTACATTTGTACATGTTAATGTACAAATGCTTATACTACACACACACACACACACACATACACACACACACACACACACACACACACACACACACTTCACAGACCATACATATACTCTCCTTCGAACACATGAAAAGGGTCTTGTCGGTTTATATGTGAGTCTCACTTTTGCACAGAACATCGCATTTCCAAGTCTGTGGTCATTCCCCTTTTCCTCACACTTGGCTCAATACCTTTCTGCTCTTTTCCAAGCTTACATTCGTCCCAGGAGAGGAACTTGCCGTTTTTTTCAGAAGAGTACACAAGCTACCAGGAGAGTTGTGAAAGAGTGCTCAGAGTGAAGAAAAGCAACATACCAACTCCCAGGTTCTCTCCCCCTGAGGGAACACAATAAATGTGGGCCTGAGAGTTCTGGGCGGAAGTTGCGTTCCTGTAACATTGTTGCCACCAAATCTGACCTATCTCATCCCACCCACCCCGAGAACCAGCTCCAGTGGGCGCTGGTGAGCTACCAAACACTTTCTCGAGAGGCTATGTTTGCATTTCAAGGCATGTAGGGCAGGCTTCTGGGACTCAGAAGAAGCCACCTTTTAAAGGATAGCAGAGATGCTGAGGATGAGGAGACAGATGCGGATGTCATTGAACTTCTGGTCCCTGGTGCTCAGATTATAGGCATGCACCACCATATCCTGTTTATTCTGTTCTGGACATGAAACCCTGGGCCTTGTGCATCAGTAGACAGCAGTCACTCTGGCAATTGAGCCACATCTCCAGGACAAACAGGGATGGAGGGAGCGAGTCACGAGGGAAGCAGAGTACTCCTCAACAGGCCTGAGTGAACCCTGGCAAATCAGGTGCTCCCAATATGCTTGTGGGGAGAAAACTGTGATCGTTTCACATTTGAAATATGGTGTTCAGGCTCTGGGGAGATGGCTCAGTTGGTAAAGTGCTTGCTATACAGGCATGAGGATCCGAGTCTGAACACACAGCACCCATGCAAAGGCGAGGATGCTGCAGTGAGCGCCTGGAAATCCATTGCCCGGAGGGCAGAGGCAGAAGGATCCCTGAGAGCAACTAGACAGACTAACTAACAGCTTCAGTGAAAGGCCCATCTCAGCAAACAAGATGGAGAGCAGATGAAAGAGATATTTGAAGTCAACCTCTGGTCTCCACACACACAGACACACAGAGACACACAGAGACACACACACAGAGACACACACACAGACACACACACAGACACATACACACACATACACACACAGACACACAGACACACACAGACACACACAGACTCACATAGACACACACAGACAGACACACACAGACAGACACACACAGACACACACACACAGACACACACACACACAGACACACACACACACAGACACACACACACACACACATGTTTGCACACACATGCGGAGGGGGAGTGGAAACAGAGCTCCCTAGAATGTCTCGTTCAATCCATTGCTGGTTTTCCTGGTTTGGACTGTTTGATTTTGAACTGTTTTGTTGCTTCTTGTTTCTCTACAGAGTTTAACATGGCTCTGCTTTGGCCAGAAGGCAGGTGAATCCCCCTTTTCTCTGTTTGAAAAAAGAACCCTTGTATATGCAGGGCAAGCAGCCTACCACTGAACTCCACCCCACCTCCACCCTTGGTTTTCTTTTGGGGGGGGAAATGGTGTCTCAGGGAAGGGCTTGGATGCACAATGCTTTCAAAGGAAGGAAGACTTTGGAGTTAGACTAGACAAAGAGAGCTATTCATGTGAAGTTTAGACCAGCTGAGGCCAAGTCGCAGGTAGTCACTTTGGGAAAGTGTCCTAATTTTACCTTTACTGTTGTAAAACACCCTGACCAAAACAATTTAGAGGGGCCAAGGGTTTACTCAGCTCTCAGTTCCAAGTTATAGCCCACCACGTGGGAAAGCTAGGACAGCCAAGCAGCTGCTATCCCCCTCCGCATCCCCCCCTTTCTATGCAATTCTGGATTCCTAGGTTAAGGAATGGTGCCACCCGCAGGGGGCTGTATCTTCCTTCATCAATTAATAATCAAGACACCTGCCCCTGACATGCCCACAGGGTAACCTCATCTAAATAATTTCCCCCCTGTAACTCTCTTTTCAGATAGTTCTAGACTGTAGTAAGTTGACATTTTAAACGGATCATCAAAGAAGGGTACATCTCCTGGGATAAGTTCTGACAGCGCTAACCACCAGGCTCATGAAAACAGGATATTATTTTTGTCACAGATCATTACACCGGGATTTGGAGACTAGAGACAAGTCCCATCTCCAGCTTTGTGACCTTTGAGTTGAACTCTTGCCATCTCTGTGTGGGACTCTATTAAAGGAAAGGCCAACCAATCAGGTTCTGAGGGAGAAAGATCACGTGATGAGCTTCAGCTTCTGTTCTCACCTCACCATAGACACCCTGGCCAGTTACAGGATGTTTCCTTGTCTTGAAGTGGAGATGCAACAGACATACCATAAGCACTTTGTGCTGCTTAGAAGGGCTGGCTGTTAGTCCCAGGCATCTTTGATTAATACAAATGGGAAAATGAATTTATTATTATGCAATGAATATTTATAAGGTAAATAGCGTTTATCAGATACCAGGCATATTGTTGGTCTTCAGTAAATTGGAGTCATTACTAGCACTGATATTATAGATATTCTGGATGGCCAATGTTTTAAAAAAATGTAAGCCAGAGCAGAAATGTTGCCTCATGATGGGGAAATGGTAGGTGCTCACTGTCATGATGGGACTACTTTCTAAGTCTTCCCAGGAAAGACTGATGGAAATATGATGGTCTCAGACTCCTGGAGGCCAAGGCTTCCAAAGCACGGTGAAGGGGTCGGCTATTCACTATGACTTCTGGGCTTTAAACAGGAGGCAGAATCTGAAGGGCTTATCTGAAGGATTCCTTCCACTGAGAGTGATGGCCCTGATACTGGCTTCTCTTTAGCTCATAGCAGGCTTTAGCTACCACACGACGTGGGCAGGATCCGGGGAGTCTGATAGTGGAGGGATACCTTGATGGATGCAGGCTTGGGATTAGAGTGTGGGTTGGTGGAAAGGGTTTGACCACAGCTGGGCACTACATGGAGAGGAAAGAGGGAACCGTTGGGGTGGTGGCTTTGGGCTGACAGCAACAGACTGAGCTTCTGTGCGTGTCAAGCTAGGAGAGAGCTAACCTTCCTGCAGCTTTTGCCCAGATAGGCAGTGATGCTAACCACCCTTTTGGTTCAATGGTTCTAGCTACAGTAGACCTTTTTCTGTCTACAATTGGCAGCCTAGTCCCTCCCTTTCCCTCAGGGACAGCAGTCAGTCCAAGGGAAAACCTACAAGAATGCTTGTCCTCTTCCTCCTCTTCCTCCTCTTCCTCCTCTGTGTGTGCCTCTGTGTGTGTGTGTGTGTATGTGTGTGTGTGTGTGTGTGTGTGTGTGTGTGTGTGTGTGTGTATACACCCATGGAGGACAGAAGTCAATTCTCAGGAACTATCCACTCTTTTTTGGTGACAAAGTCTTTCACTGAACCCGGAACTCACCAAGAAGGCAACTGGTTGACCAGTGAGCCCCGGAGATGAGAGCAGACTGCCAGTGCTTGGCTTTTTAATACATATGCTGGGGATCAGGCTCAAGTCCTCATGCTGACACAGCAAGGACCTGAACAACCAAGCTACTCTTCCAGCACCCCTCCTTTTCTTTAATATTCACTATTAAAAACTATCAAGCTGGCGAGATGGCTCAGTGGGTAAGAGCACCCGACTGCTCTTCTGAAGGTCCAGAGTTCAAATCCCAGCAACCACATGGTGGCTCACAACCATCTGTAATGAGATCTGCCGCCCTTTTCTGGTGTGTCTGAAGACAGCTACAGTGTACTTACTTATAATAATAAATAAATAAATCTTGAAAAAAAATAAAAAAAATAAAAACTATCAAAAGCAACCACCCACAGCCTGGTCAAACCACACAGCCATTGAGCTGCCCTTTTCCGAAGCCCCTCTTTGTCTTGCCCCTGGTCTTGTTTGCTGATGTGAAACTGTGGATGCCATATAGTCTGGAGCCTTCTGTTTACCTTAACATCTTGCTCTGCATTGTCTTCATTGAGCTCAAAACCATTGAGAGGCCATTGCCATACTCTCAGAGGGTATCCTGTGGCATGGCAGGTGCCCCCATCATGGGTGTGGGTCTTAGTTCCTTCTTTATACAACCTCTGGTCACTGAGAAGTCTGAAGATAGGCAAGGCTGGGGAATACAGGAGAAGAACTTAGAGACCCTTTGGGCTGGAGAAACCTGGGTGCCAATAGGAGATTAGCTAAAACCCGGGCACTACTGAACTCTTTTGGAGTTCACCTTGTGAGGGTGGTGTCCTGCCTGGTTTATAGGATTTAGGTGGAAGCCTGCTGCTGATGTTGAAAAACTCAAATCCTCCATGAATCTCAGATGTGTCATGTGTAAAATGGGGTGCTGGTACATAGTTCTTGAAATTAGTATGGGATTAACTGAGATAATGTTTAAAAAGTGAACGCTGAATAGATCCTGGCTTCCTAGAGTTTCTCCTCTGAATGCTTGGAGAAGTTCTTATTTTTCTTTACTATGATTTTTAAAATTGTGAGGGTATGTGCACATGAGTGCAGGTGCCTGCAGAGGTCAGAAGAGAGTGTCAGATCCCCAGGAGCTGGAGTCACAGAGGGTTGGGAATGGCCGGAAGTAGGTGTTGGGAACTGAGCTCAGGTCCTCCTCTGAGCTGTGTCTCCAGGCCAGTGATTTTTGCTGTTGTAGTTTGTTTTGTTTTGTTTTGTTTTTGAGACAGTGTCTTATGTCGGTCTGGCTGGCCTTAGACTTGCTGTGTAGCTAAGGATGACCTTGAACTTCTGGTCCCCTCCTTCCCCCTCCTGTGCCTTCCAGGGACTGTGCCACCATCACCCCTGGTTTTGTAGCACTGTCAAGCAAAGGCAGGATGCTGTGTATGATAGGCAAGCACCCCACTGACTGACCTACATCCCCAGCCCTTGTCTTAAAAGACCCATAAACAGTATCCTGAAGATGTTGTTTGGGCTTCTATCTTCTCAAAAACTCACTGAGGGTGCCTTTGAAGTGGTCTGATCTTCTTTGCCTACTTTCTTCCCAGGGGAGAAACTCCTGAGCTCCACCAGAAACACCTTACAAGTCAAAGTATGAATATTATAGTGGTTCATAATGACATTCAAAAGGTCCTTTCATTGCCACCACATTCCCTTTCGGGAAGAGCTATCTTCTCTTCTATTTTCCAAGCCTTTCCCAACCTTATTCTAAAGTAGTGGGTAACTGGAAGTTAGAGATGCAGAACTCAGTAGCTGACTGAATAATCGATGGGCACTAACAGGGCCTCGGGTTGGTAAGGTGCCGTGCTTGCACTGGAGACTAGGAAGTCTGGAGGTGACTACCCTGGCATGTTTGTTTGTTTGTTTTGTTTTATTTTTTTGAGGCCGAGTTTCTCTGTATTGCCCAGACTCCCAGGCTGTCTTGGAACTCACTCTGTAGACCAGGCTGTCCTCAAACTCAGAAATCCACCTGGTTCTGCCTCTCAAGTGCTAAGACTAAAGGCATGGGCCACCACTTCCCAGAATAACCCTGGCGTTTAAAAAAACCCAGACTCTGTGTTCTAGACTTGCTCAAATCTCCAAATTTGGAAAAACCTAGAATAGTCTCTACCAAGCCTTCTGTGGAAGATCTGCCTCATGTGAAATGTAAGAACCCTGTAGGCCCAGGAGAGCTTGGACTCCATTTTAAAGCTAGATACCTTAAATAGTAAGAATGATTGTGTGTAGGGGGATAACTCATTGAGTAAAGACATGCTGTCATACAAAACACAAGGTGACCTGGGTGGCAAAAAGTAAAATAAATAAATAAGGTGAAGAGTGGTAAGACATCTCACATTAAACTTTGGTCTCCACATGCATGTGCCTATACATATGAAATATGAACACATATGTACACGTATGGACACACATACCACACACACACACACACACACACACACACACGAATGAATGGATGAGTGTGAACAAGGGAGATGACCTCATTAAACAGTGTCAGGTGGCTGTGGGGTTTTCCTCAGACTTTGTGAGGTTCAGACAAGAACAAATGGATTAATCCTGACAGCAGTCATTTGTCAAACATCACGGTGACAGCTGTGTCACCTGCATTATTGCTATGATTGCAAAGCAGGTAGGACTGTCTCTTAGAGACATGGGGTGACTTCTGAAGGTCACCTTGGGAAGGAGTTCCAACTACAGTCTAAGTATCTCAAGGCACAACACTGACTGAGTATGGAAACTGAGTCCCTTCTATGTATTTATGAGAGTTCAAGTTTCTTTGAGAGTCATCTGGGCCTCAGTTTCTTTATCTGTAAAGCACAGAGCTTCCTGGCGGGACTGTTAGAAGACTTGGGGAGAAATGTTTGTGCATAGTGAGTCTCCAGTCAGTGGCAGTGAGCAGGCTGCTGCTGTGAGAAAAGGTCATGACCATTCTCTAGCCTAGAGGGTCACAGATGATAGGTATGAGGGTTTTGGATTTGATGGTGTCACCATTGACAACCCAGCTCTGAAATTCTGCTTTTTAAAGTGTGTGTGTGTGTGTGTGTGTGTGTGTGTGTGTGTGTATGTGTGTGTATAGGCCAGAGGCTGGGTGTTCTCTCTCTCTCTCTCTCTCTCTCTCTCTCTCTCTCTCTCTCTCTCTCTCTCTCTCCTCCCCTCCCCCAAGACTTCCTCTGTGTAGCCCTGGCTGTCCTGGAACTCACTCGGTAGACCAAGCTGGCCTCAGAGGTCAGCCTGCTTGTGCCTCCCAAGTGTTGGAATTAAAGGCGTGCACCATCACCTCAGTTTTTGAATCAAGGTCTCTTATTGAACCTGGAGTTCATTAATTTGGTCAAACTTGCTTGACAGAGAGTTCTGGAGATTTGCCCATCCCTATTTCCTCAGCACAGGGATTAAGGCATGTGCTGCTGTGTGGATTTTTACATTGTTTCTAGGGACTGAATTCAGTTCTTATGCCATCTTTCGAGGCCCCCACGTCTGAAATTCTGGAATGGACTTTGAGTTTCAGAATGGACAGTTGATGTCCTAGAACATTTTGCTTGGGAGGCAGAAGGATTATTCTGCCTTTCCTGGGATCCAGTTTAGCCATTCCTGGTACCTGAGGCAGTGGTAGGAATATCTGCCTCCCTGTCCTGTTAGAAATGGCACCATCATCTGTCAGAGGAAGGGCTTGCTAAGAAGGCTGTGGGGACACTCTATGTGGACAACCAATGGGGGCTGCTGTGTATCAGGTCCTAGCCAACCCTTATCTATCCTTGAAGCAGGCAGGAGAGCAGGCTCACACTCTGCAGGACTCAGCTATGATGACTCTTTGCTAGGACTTCCAAGATCCTGTATGTAGGAACAGGCTCCATATGGGGATGGAGGCCCTTAGAAGGCAGCTAGGGCATGACTGAGGGGCTAAAGAGCATTGCGAGGGCCAAGAGAGGCACCATGCAATGTAGACAAAGCCCGATCCACTAGACAACAAGAGCACAGAGTTGGACAGTCTTGATGATAGTAAAATTGCTCAGTAGTGACACACCAGATATATTACTAAGAATATTGTATGTGCCAAGACTCTAGTACAAACCATTAATTCATGTGAGAATATAAAGCAGGTAGGATTATTAACTCCATTTTACAAAAAGGGAAACTGAGGCAGCAGGAGACCTAACCCCATGCTTTAGATTCCAATGTTAATGCTCACTAGCTTGCCTTAATTCACAAGGTGTGATCTGCAGCTAGAATGCAGGCTTACCCAGAAGAGCAGCTGTTCCTGCTGGCTCTTTGTGATCGGTGGAGTTAGGCATGGTGATAACATACCTTTTAACCGCCTTGGGCATTTGGCTTCCTGTATGTGTGGAGGGTGATGGTGTATTTGGACAGGAGGACATCCTCTGAGGGCCCTGCAGTCTGCAAGCAACCCCACCCCTCTTCTCCCTGCTCCCTTTTGGTGTGCCTTTTGTCCACCCTCATGGCTTCACGGGCAAACAGGCTTGTAACTGCCTTAAATGCATCTCAATACATAGCTCCTCTTCTCAAGGTTGCTCTCCCAAGGTGAAAATCCACGAGTCTGTCACTCGGAGTTATTTTACCCAAGAGGAGGGCCAAGGAGCCTTGACTAGACTAGGCGTCAGGGCAGCTTAGTGGGAACAATGACCAAGTGACCACCTCTCTGTTTTGCCCCTGAACATTGAACATATGGTCTAATTTATTGTCTGTCTATCTATCTATCTATCTATCTATCTATCTATCTATCTATCTATCTATCTATCTATCTATCTATCTATCTAGTTTTCTATGTATTCATTCATTTATGGAGCTGAAGGCTGTACCCAGAGCCTCACACGCAATCACATGCACTACCATTGAGCTATATTCCCAACTCCCCAAACATTCACAAGTTTGTGTGTGTGTGTGTGTGCACGCGTGCGTGCGTGTGCATATTCATATATGTGCCTGTGGAGGATAGAGGTCAACTTCAGGTGCTGTTTCTCAGGCTGTTGTCTACCTCGTTGCTAGAGACAGATCTCACACTGCATGGCGCTCTCTAACAACCCCCAGGATCTGTCTATCTGTGCCTCTTAGTTCTGGGTTACAGACACACAGCATCATTTTCAGATATATTTGTGATTTCTGGGGGAGTCAAACTCAGGTCCTTGTACTTGTGAGGCAAATGATTTACTGACTGAGCATTGTCCCAGCCCCCAAATGGGCACAGTTTTGGTGGAAGATTTAGAAGTCATAGTCTTATTTAAAGTGGATAATTCAAAAGATAAAGATGCTCCCATCAACCAGATCTGGGGTTGGGGCAGGCGACGCTTACATTTTGTAAATGTCCTTCCTGTATTTGTTCTCAAAGTTTGCAACTAATTGGCTGGCCTGTGTATGGAGGTCAGAGGAAGGGCTCAGCTGTTTGACTGGGGACAGGGGAATTTTGACATCAGAAAATAACTGATGAGATAGGCTGTGGCAAGAAGGGAAGGAACTCTCCTGCACTGAGGTCCAGGTTGTTTCTGAAAGGCTGCACAGGTGTCCTTTACTAAGAGAAGCCGTCCTGAAAGCCAGGAAGGGGTTCTTTGTTTCTGGTAGCAAGCAAAAAAGTGGGAGGGATGCCAGGGAGAAATGGAAATTTCCCAGGGGAGACGTGCAGAAGGGTCTGAGGGAGATGAGTGTTGTTTGGGAGCTACAATCATCACCTCGGGCCCGGGAGCAGGTGACTATTTGCCACTGCTCAGGTCCTTTGGAGTCCACTATTTGGAGCCAGTCCTCCAAATTGACATTAGTTATATTATCTACACAGCTGAAACAAAGGTGGCTGCCTGTTTTTTATGTGTATATTGTATATGTGTGTATGCATTTGCATGTGTGGAAGTGTGAGAGCAGATGTGTGTGTGTGTGTGTGTATGTGCATGTGTGCATGCATGGGTGTGGAGGCTAGAGGTCAGTGTCAGCTGCTGTTTCTCAGTTGTTTTCCAGCTTCTTGTTTATTTATAGATGTCTGTTTGATTCATTTATTCTCTCTGTGTGTATGCATATATGGTGCAGTACACATGGGAAGGTCAGAGGACAGGCTTCTGGGGAGTGGATTCTCACTTTCCACCTTGTCTTGAGGCAAGGTCTCTCTTGTTTCTGCTGCAATGTTTCATACACGAGCTTCTGGGTGGTTTCCCAGAAGAGTGAAGGAACTAGAGATTCAAGCCATTGGCTTTTTTAAAGTGTGGATTTTAGGGATCAAACCCAGGTCATCGGGCTTGCTAGAAAAGTGCTCTTGATAGCTGAGCCAACTCCCTGGCCCTCCATGTTAGATTTTTTTGAGACAGAGCTCACCAATTGGTTAAACTGGCTAGACTTCAGGTATCTTCCTGCCCTCTGCCTCCTTAGTGCTAGGATTATGGCCTGTGCCATTACACTGGGCTGTTTTCATGGGTGTTGGGGATCAAACTTGGGTCCTCACAGTGCACTGCAAGCATTTTACTCAGTGATCCAGCTCCCCAGCCCCCAAAGTAGGCATCTTTCTACATGCTTATTGGTACTTTTTTATGTTTCAACTTTCAAAATATTCGATGGAGTCTTCCGCAGTAGTTCCAGAGGCAGAGCCTGGGGGTCCTTTAAGGATACATGTGGGGAGAGTTGTTCAGAAGCTTGGGTCATGGAAGGTAGAGGTTGAGTGTTGACACAGATGTCCCTCAAACAATGTGAAAATCAGAACAAATTTTGGAGGTTGTCTTTTGTCCTCTATAGGTACACCATTCTTACACATGTGAGTGTACACTCACATTTCACACACATATACACACAGAGACACACATACAAACACAGACATGCAGGGAGAGAGAGACATACACACAGAGAGACATACACATACTCTGTCTCTGTCTCTCTCTCTCTGTCTCTCTCTGTCTTTCTCTGTCTCTGTCTCTCTCTCTCTCTCCACACACACACACACACACACACACACAGAGAGAGAGAGAGAGAGAGAGAGAGAGAGAGAGAGAGAGAGAGAGAGAGAGAGAGATCATACACTCTCCATTCTCCAGCTATTCTACCCTAGGAATTCTTCCTCTAAAAGTGTGCTACAGCACCTACAAGGATACTCACTAAAGGACTGGGGACAGAGAATGTATGAAGACACAAGAATTCTGGGGGCAGGAAGTAGGTACATGTGGGCCAGACACAGGGCTAGATGCCGCGCAGACACCGAGAAGAGTGGAGAGAGATATGTTTGCATGAATGGGGGTAATCCCTAATATACATTGTTAAGTGAAAAGTGGTTACAGGGCTGTCAAGATGGCTCAGTGGGTAAAGAGGCTTGTCACACAAGCCTGATGGCCTGACTTCCACATGGTGGAAGGGAAGAATGGACTGCTTCAAGATGTCTTCTGCATACACTGTGACATGAACCCACCTGACGTAAGAGGGAAGGTAGTATAAGAAAAGGTAAACACTTAGTGCAGATAACCGAGAGTCAGTGACAGGGGTGTCTCCTGGCCAGTGTACTTATTCTGCAAGTAAGATCGGGTATGCTTCCCAGGGAGGTTGGCAGCCATGAGCTAGAGGCCTGAGAATGAGCCTGAGGGCTCAACAGTCTGAGTTGTGGGCCACAGAACACTTGGAAGAGTGGAGGAAGCATAGCATTCAGAAGTTTTGAGGGTCCTCCTCCCCACATGCCATGGAACTAAGAGAGAGTTGCAAAGCACCAGTGACTTTGAAAACAAACCTAAGAGTGAATGGACTCAGAACCTGCTTACCAGGTTCTGTTAGTCTTGACTCCCCACTCCCCTGCCATTCCCTCCTCCAGGAGGCCGGAGTCCCTAGCATACAATCTGGGAGGCCTAGGAGACCACTTTGGCTTTATAAAATCTCTTGACTAGGCCCCAAATGGTGTTGTGAGCAGCAGCTTCTCCCACCAGGTGGGGCTGGTGCAACCTGGCCTTTCTGAAGTTGGAGCAGGTGGGATAGCCTTTGCAGCCATGTGGGGACTTTCATTTGCTGGTTTCTGATTAGCCCAATGGAGATAGTTAGATCCATCGTGCCAGACCAATGACAATCCTTCCTACGCATACCTCCAGTGCCTGGTGCCCTGTGGTGTCACAATTGCTATGGCAGATGTTTAAATTAATTCATGGATTCTGGGCAGGTAGCCTGAGTTTGAATCCCAGCTGGGCAAATTATAGTCTCTGGAACTTAGGATAATTTTCTTTACTTTTCTGTGTTACATAAACAGTAAAAGTGGGTTAATTGTAGTCAAGTGCTCAGTCAAATTGTGAGGGCTAAAAATGAGATATAAGTAATGCCATAAAACATTTGGCATTGAGCCTGACTTTGAGACAGAGATAATATTAGCTACTATTCTGTGACTGTGTGTGTGTGTTTGTGTGTGTGTGTATGTGCATATGCATGAGTGTTTATGTGTATGTAGCTCCACATGTATGGGTTGGGAGGGTGTGCATTTTGGGGTTGGAAGTCAACCTTGGGTGCCATCCAAAAACTATCACTGTGTTTTTTAAGGTAGGGTCTCTCATTGGTCTGCAGCTCACTGAGTAGGCTGGGGTGGTAGGCCAGCAAGCCCCAAAGGTCCTCCTGTCTCTGTCTCCTCAGCTCTAGGATTACAGGTGTATGTACTATTGTTATCTATCTATCTATCTATCTATCTATCTATCTATCTATCTATCTATCTATTGTGTTGTGTGAGTGGGTCAGAGGACAATTTGCAGAAATTGTTGTCTCTTTCTAATATATGGGTTCTAGGGATTAAATTTAAGCTTGTCAGGCTTGACAGCCACCCTTAACTGCTAAGCCATCTTGTCAGTCATACCCAGCTTTTTCTTCTTTTCTTCTTTTCTTCTTTTCTTTCTTTTTTTTTTTAAAGATTTATTTATTTTTATTATATGTAAGTACACTGCAGCTGTCTTCAGACACTCCAGAAGAGGGCGCCAGATCTCGTTACGGATGGTTGTGAGCCACCATGTGGTTGCTGGGATTTGAACCTCGGACCTTCGGAAGAGCAGGATGCTCTTACCCACTGAGCCATCTCACCAGCCCCCTTTTCTTCTTTTCTTTTTCTTTTCCTCTTTTTTTTTTTTAAATGTGGGTTGTGGAGATCTAACACAAGCCCTTTTTGTTAACCAATCAATTTACCTCCCAACCTCCCATTCTTATCATTTTCTTGAAACACTTGATGCTGATTTTAAGTTAAATTAGGCTATAGACACACAGAAGAGATGCTGGTATTGCCATTTCCAGTGTGGTGATTTGGGCTTCCTGGACTTAGAGATCCCAGAAACAGACAAAACACGTTTAGTTAGGCCATCACTTTCTTACAGGAAACCGTTTCTCATCTGGCTACTAACCATGAGGGATATTGTAATTGAGGACTCCCTGGAGCTTCTTTTGATGAAAATCCTGTTCAAGGAACTGAAGAGATGCTCATAGGTTAGCTGAGTGTTTGTAACACAAGTATGAAGATCTAGGTTTGGATCCCAGATCCAGAGCTGGTGGCAGACCCCTCGGAAGACACAGAGAGGTGCATTTCTTGGGTTTATTGGCCAACCAGCCTAGCTGAAATCATAAGCTCCAGGTTCAGTGAGAGACTCTGTTTCAAAAGACAAGGTGGAGAGGGCCCCCAAGGGGATAGGAACTCCACAGGAAGACCAACAGCGTCAACTAACTGAGACCCTTGGGGGTTCTCAGACACTGAACCACCAACCAAAAAAGCATACACAAGCTGGACCTAGCCCCCCTCACATATATAGCAGATGTGCAGCTCGGTGTTCATGTGGGTCCTGGACAACTGGAGTGGGGACTGTCCCTAAAGCTATTGCCCACCTGTGGAATAAGTTCTAGCTGGGCTGCCTCGTTTTGCCTCAGTGGAAGAGGATATGCCTATCCCCACAGAGACTTGATGTGCCAGGGTAAGGGGATTCTCAGGGCATGCTTCACCCTCTCAGAGGAGAAGGGTAGGGAGAATTTAGGGAAGAATTGTGGGAGGGGGCACAGCGATCAGAATCTAAAGCGAATAAATAAATGTTTTAAAAAGAGGAAAAATTAAAAGTGCAGGCATTTAAAAAAAGATAAGGTAGAAAGAGATTGATGTTAATCAATGGCTTCTAAATATGTAATTCTTGGGCTTGTATACACACACACACACACACACACACACACAGAGAGAGAGAGAGAGAGAGAGAGAGAGAGAGAGAGAGAGAGAGAGAGAGAGAGAGAGAGAGAGAGATCATTGGGGAACTTGGAGTGTTTGGAGTAGCCCAAGAGGCCAGAAAATTGAACATAGAAGACTTCAGTGGAAGTGTGTGTAAATGTTCTCACTATGGGGAAACTATAGACATTTTCAAGCTACAAAGTAGAAACGGAAGGGGAGGCTGTGCTGAGGAGGCTGAATCACTGTGGCCATATTTCTTGGAAGGTAACATGATGAAATAGAAGAAAGTACGGACAAAAAGACAGACAGAGCCTCTAGCAGAGGTTGACCCTGGCAGAGGATGGAGAAGGCAGATCTTAGGGGTCTTAGCAGAGGGAGTCCAGGACCGGGGGACAGGTATTGAGGGTGAATGCTGGCTCAATCCTTTTCCCACATTAGACCTCTGGGAAGGGAGGCACAGAGACTGAAGACAGAGCCCTGTGCGGGGCTCAGTCAGGGGTTGGAGATGCATTACAGTTCAATTTGTAAAGGACTTGCCCAGGATTCAGGAAGCCCTGGTTTCCTCCCCAGTACTACAGAATCCTGGCATTGATGGTGCACAAGGTAATCCCAGCACTCAAGAGGTGGAGGCAGGTGTGTTAAAGCTGTGGTCATCTACCACACAGAGAGTTTCAGGCCAAGCTGTGATACATGAGGCCCTGTCTAAAGTAAATGGGTAAATTAAACAAAAGGAAAATAGAAAAGGGGGAGTGTCAGACTTAGCTGTGGCTTCCTGCTGTTAGGACACTGGTTAGAATTCAACGAAATATTTTATTTACGTTTATGTGTGTGTGTTCTCTCCCTCTTTCTCTGTATAGGTTCTCTCTCTCTCTCTCTCTCTCTCTCTCTCTCTCTCTCTCTCTCTCTCTCTCTCTCTCTCTCTCTCTCCATGCATGTACACATGCAGTGCCATGGTGCATGTATGGAGATCAAAAGACAACTTCCAGGAACTGGTTCTAGAAATGTTGGGGTCTGAGGATGGAACTTAAGTGGCTGGGCTTGGCTGCTGTCTCAACAGCTGATTCATTACTTTTCATCAAGACCTTTCCTGTATTCAACAAATTGATCAGGCAAAAATCCAGAACCCTTCTGTGTGTGTGCACGTGCGTGTGTGTGTGTGTGTGTGCTCTCTGCCACTGAGTTCCTTCCGCAGTGTCTGGAGTGTTTTTAGGGTGAAAATCTGAAGGGCTTCCCTCTGCATATTCCTGGTCTCTGCAGTCTCTGCAGATCTTTCCTCCACCACCACTTGCATATCGAGGAATTTGCTACAGTAAGGTAAGGGTTTGTGAAATAAGCTTTATCGGGATCAGAAGGCTCCTGGGCCGAGCTCTCCAGTATTTAGACTAGGGCCACTCTTCCTATATCTTTGGCAGACAGTTGAGCATGCACGCAGTGTTCTGCTCCTTAGCGTGCAGAAAGCCTGGATTCCATCCGTTGCATGGTCTAAGCAGGTGCAGGTGTGTGGTCAATGGAGAGTCTAGTAAGGCATCGGCCAGGACCTACCAGGACAACTGACACCTCTCTACCCCATCTCATCACAGAAGTGCAATTGAGTCTCAGTGTGCGGACAAGAGAAGAAATGATTTTTTTTTTTAATTTACTACAATGAAATCTCAGCTGCAGGAAAGCTAGGACCAAAGCTTTCCTCCCCCCCCCCCCAGCCCCCTTCATCCAACTTAACATTGTAAGCATTTTCCTTACAGCCTCCCAAAGTTTAAATATTAATTTGCCTGTAATTGGTGGAGAAAACAAACAAGCAATTAAAACCGCTACAGAACCGACTTTCTCTTTCCTGTGCCTGGCCCTTCCCTTTCATTTTGCTCCCACCGCCTAGAACTGGCTGTAAGACAATAGGACCCCAGGCTGTGTGGAATTCTAAGCCCCGCTTGCCTTAAAGCTACAATATGGATTTAATTTATATGCAAATGAAAGCAATAAAAAGGCAGACACTGTAGAAATTATAGGGTTCCCCCTCCCCTCCTTTTCTTAGGAGAGCACAAATCCTTTCTCTCCTCTTCCTAGGAAGACCTAATTATTATTGGTTCTCGCCACCCCCCTCCCCAACTCTGGGTGTAAACTGGGCCGTTTAAGGAAAACAATAGAATATTGGAGCATTCCGGGAATTTCACAGTCTGACTGTCTCCCCCCTCCTTCCCCCCCAACAGGGCATGCTGGGGTTCTTCTGTTGACCAGCAGAACGCAGACCTGATCAAAGGCTACCGGAAGCCTTAAGTAGACCAAAATGGGGGCTCAAATATGCTAATGGATGAGCTAAATATACTTTAATCCTGTTATAATACAAGGTAACTTGGAGGCAGGGAATGGGCCTGGTGGCTTTAGCCTGGATGGAGGGGCCCTCCCGGGGCACCCCTGTGAGTGTTGAATAGAAGTTGCTTCCTATTCTTTCTCTGGTTGGGGGTGGGGTGGGGGCTTCCTTCCTCAGATGCCCACACCAGCCCCGCCTGTCGCGTTTACAGAGTGTCAACAGTTGGGTGAGCAAGCCTCCTCAGTGCTTAGATCAGTATCCTGTGACCTTCCACATTGAAGCACGCCATTCAGCCAAGCCTTCCAGCTGTTGCCTGAATGGGCGAGAGGTTTTTTTCTCATCTTCTTCTTTCTTCTTCTCTTTTAGAGTAGGGCATGGCTTAGGAGGACACTAGGCAACAGTTTTAAATTAGAACTTCCCCACCACCCAGAGCCAGGGGGAAGCCTAGCTACAGGGCTGGCAGATGTATTTTGGAATGGAGCTAAGCAGGCCTGGAGGGAAATGGGCTTCTCAATTCACTTTCTGGACCCAACATCAGTCTTCCTGCAGCCTAGGCCTTAGGCCACACCTTCTGGCAGCCTCAGCCTTATCTACTTTAGACACAGTTTGAGCTGGAAGATCTATGTCAATTCTTACAGAGCCAGGCCTACTGCTGGTATCAGAAGGTTAAAAAAACAGCTCATATTGAGGCCTAACTTCAGAGTCAGGAGCTCAATTCCAAAGTGGGGGTCAGAGGAGTGGGGAAGGGGCCCACACATCTATCTGTTTAGTCCAGATTCCATAGTGGATATATAAAGGTGCAATGGTGTGTTTTGGGTTGCCCGGTTTTGTGAGAACCTCAGAATGTGACAGGCAGCTTACATGGAACTCCTGCTTTTGCTCCTGTTTGTGCAAGGTTGTGTTTTCCCGTCTTCTCTCTTTTCTCTTTCATTCGCTGTTCCTCTTCCTTCTCCCTTCTCTCTGCTCTGGTTGAGAATCCACTAGAATCCTGTAGACAGAAGCCTTCAGGTGCACTTCATTTGCAGGTTGTTGCAAATGAAAGCCTTGGAACTGGGCCACGAGCTCAGAGACCATTGCTCCTTTCCTGTCACTAAGGCCTTGCCTTCCTGCTTTGTGGAGCTAGAGAAGACTGTCCAGCAGGTGTTCAGGGTAGTATGTATGGACTCAGACTCCCCCGGTGCTCCATCTTTGTCCTGCTTGGCAGTTAAGAATATTACCTCAACAGTACAGAGGAGGGGAACTTGGGGAAGAAAGGAGCCACGGGCATAGAATCTGGAATTTGGAATCATAGAATTTGGAATCTGACCCTAGTTCTACCACTTACTGACATTTGGGGCAAATTCTTAACTCTCCTGCCTGGGATATTTAATCTGTAAAATAAGGGAGAAAGTAGCTATCTCAGGATGGTGGGATTATGTATGATAATCTTTTCCTGGAAGCAGCTGTTGACAGGTGACTCTTTTAGGACTCAACCTTGCTCCAGCAGAATGTCATTTTTCCTGGTCACCAAAGAGTCCCTTTGGTACTTTCAAAGTCAGCAATGGGGATAGCTCAGGCATTTGTTTAATGTTCTTCTGCATGGGCCTCTAGCCCAATATTTTTTTCTTATTTAAGGCACTGATGTTGCTACAGCCTAGCTCAGGTGTGTAAGCTCTGTGGTTCATGATGTGTCTAAGGTTCTCTCTGAATTCCCTTTTTTTCTTTTTCTGTGTTTCCTTTTGAATATCATCTTCGAATCCTGCCTAGAGTTAAGATCTCCTGAAATCTATGGGAGGCGGTAGTGAGGGAGTAACGACTCTATACAAATGTCTTCTGCAGACAACATGTTCTATTTCTTGCTTGAATGAAACATCTACCCCTGGCAATGGATCTCGAAGCTCAAAGCACTTTTTCTGTTCTTATAATTTATAAAATGTTTTCAGTTATGTAGTGTTTTTTTTCCGAGTCAACAACACGAATGAAAAAAAAATGTAATCAACATTAATTTTTGTCAGAATAAGTTGGGGCCAGTCTCAGTTGAAGAAGTCAGTTACCTAGGGCATCTCACACTGCCCTTGCTGACCTCTCCTAGCTGTAGCAATAGGAAAATAGAAACCAGTTCCCAGAGGTACAAGAACTCCAAACCACCTCCAGCACAAGGCCCTAGACCCATACTGAATCGAAGGGTCGGTCATTCTAGTAACACTTTTGTCAGGAGCAAATTGTGAAACGATCTTTGTCCCCATTGTGGACAAACACAATATTATCTTGACTATAGTATGGTCAAGATATATCTTCTGGTTCACTTCCAAAATGCCATAGCTAATACATCAATGGTGATAGCATCTACTGAGGGATTCCTCCACTTCCTTTATTCAAACTCTTCGTGTCTCACACGTTCATTAACATCTCCCCCCTCCACCGTGTCTCATTACTATCTCATCAAACATTTATTATCACTTCAAGATAGATAATTAAAATTTTATACAGTTATTTCTCTATATGACAATCCAGCAGATTTCCAAACCTGCCTCAGCCACCCCAGCACTCAACGGGCACCCTAACAGTTGGATTAGAAAACTCACAAATTTTCAATTTGATGTACAGAAATCTTCATGACAATATCTAAGATTCATTTTTTGGATGAAAGTTTAGACGTCTGGCCAGACAAAGCTTGTTCATCTAATAAATAATTGGATTCTAGTGATAATATTGTAAGAGCCACAAACAATGTATATGGGTGATTTTAAGGCTTCAACTGGATTTGTTAGAATTGAGTACTCCCAGACAGCAGAGGCAATAAATGTAAAAAGATTAGTGGAGAATTACCCTTTCCAGATGCCTGTTACATTTAGGATTAGAGGTCCTGATACGTGTTATATATCACACAAACTGCACAGAGCGCGCAAGTATCAGGTTCATCAAGATGAGGAAAGGTCTTTCTTCCCTGGAATTTAAGAATGGAGGCTGGTTTTTTTTCCGGCTACTTACAGCTTGGAAGAAAATTTCCGGATGGTGGGAAGATCCAGTGTTAACAAGAAAGACGACCTCTTATTCTTCCTGGGCAATTTCCCAGTCTAGACCTCGAACATTTATCTGAGCCCAAACTCAGCCCCAAGGGGCTTGGCTCGAAATTTATCAAATCATACATACTTGGTTTAGTGAAGGCACAATTTCTTTTTCTTTTCTTTTTTTCTTTTTTTTGCTACCAAAAAAATAATCATTGCCAAGCTCCAGGAAGTCTGGGGGTCTCTCCATTATTTTTTTTTTTTTTCATAAATAGGCAAACCAGAGACTTGCCCATTTAGTTCTATTTAAATTAATGCCACTGATTAATGCTACTTTTTTCTTTAGGGAAAATATGAATGCTGCCCTTCAAATATGTCTTACCCAGTCCAAAGAAGGAGGAAGCGCTGAGTTACCAAGCCACAGCTCTTACTTGATGAAAATCCCAGTCTCCTCAGACTCCTCAAAATCCCAGTGCCCTCAAACTCCTTCTGTTACTGAGGATGACCTTAAACTTCTGACCCTTCTGCTCCTGCGTCCTGCGTGCTGCGATTACAGGCTCCTGCCACCATGCCTGTTTCACGAAGTGTTGGGATAGCACCCAGTTTTGTGCATGCTAGGCAAATACTCTGCTCCCTTTTCTTTTCTGTGTGGCTTTTGGTTCCCTAGTAGGATGCGTGATATGCACTGGTCAGGTGGGCTGGGGGTTGGATAGGTGAGGCAGGGATGTGAGAGGCCAGGGGCTTACTGTAGCCTTGACTTTTGATAGGCATTGTGTTGCCCTGCTGGCGAAGGCACTGGACTTGCCAGGATTTTGGAGGAGAGTTTTAGCAGATGCTGGGGAGGTGCTTGGGTCTGTGTGGGAATAGATGGTTATGTATGGCACATCTGATGTCATATGTTCAGCACTTGGCATTAAATCTCTTCTCCTAATCACGGGGTCTTAGCAGCAATCACATACCCTAGCTACAAGGTTTTTTTGTTTTGTTTTGTTTTGTTTTGTTTTGTTTGTTTTTATTCTTCCTCATCGTATGTGCTGTGCTGTGTGTGTGTGTGTGTGTGTGTGTGTGTGTGTGTGTCTGTGTGTGTGTATGTTTGTTCATACACATGTGATGGTTAGAGATCAACTTGATAGTATCCCAGGAGATGACATCCTTGTTTTGTTTTAAAAGTGAGATAGCTTGCTTGCTTTCTTCCTTCTTTCCTTACTTTCTTTTTTCTTAACTATTTAAATTGCTAAATTACATCTCTATTTCTTATCTATCTATCTATCTATCTATCTATCTATCTATCTATCTATCTATCTATCTATCTATCTATCCTCTATGTGTGCATGTGTACCACAGCATGCCTGTGGACATCAGACAACTTGGAATTGTTAACTGTCTTCTTCCTCCATGTGGGTTCCCAGGGATCGAACTCAGGCCATGAGATTTGGTGGCAAGAGCTGCTATTTGCTGAGTCCTCTCACTGGCCCCTCACTTTAACTGCTTAGAAAGGGTCTCTCACAGAATCTGGAGCTCACCATAGAACAAGACTGGCTGGTCAGCTTTCACCAGGGACCTGCCTGTCTCTGCCTTCCCAAGACTGGAATTACGAGCACATTCTGCCTCACCCAGATTTTTACATGGATGTTGGGGCTCAAGCTCAGCTCCTTATGATTGCTTATGGATTAAGCTGTCCATCTGGACCAGTTGTTTACTTCTGATTTGAGACACAGTTGAAATTTGTTGGTGTTTTGTGAGGTCATTTTCTTTTCCTTTTTTTTTAAAATCTTTTTTTAAAAAATAATTATTTATTATATATAAGTACACTGTAGCTGTTTTCAGACACTCCAGAAGAGGGAGTCAGATCTCATTACGGATGGTTGTGAGCCATCATGTGGTTGCTGGGATTTGAACTCCGGACCTTCGGCAGAACAGTCGGGTGCTCTTACCCACTGAGCCATCTCACCAGTCCGTGAGGTCATTTTCATTATAAATCTGTGACATAGACAACTCTGAACCACCTTGTAGGATGGAGAAAAAGTGGGTTCCAGAATATTCTAAAGTGTGGGAAGGTGTGGGAACTCAAATGTGTCCATCTCAGGACCTGCATGTCAAATGTGAACAAGAATGGTTATGAATGTGGCTCAATACCATTATATTATTATTATTATTATTATTATTATTATTATTACTACTACTACTACTGGTCTCCATTTTGTAATTTTAGTGTGAATTTAAAATTTTTTGATACATTTATGTGTGTGTGTGTGTGTGTGTGCGTGTATGGCAAAGAGGTCAGAAGACATCTTTTAGGAATTGGCTCTCTCCTTCCACCATGTGAGTCCTAGGATTGAACTCATGTGGTAAGGTCTGCTCAGCCATCTCATTGGCTCTTTATTTTAAACTTTGTAGATAACAATTTTGTGTTTGCAATGTCAACAATTTGGACATGCTTAAAAGGTACCTATTATTCTCTCTCTTTCAAGTTCATGTAAATGTTATGTATATTCATGAAAGTCTGTTTGGCCTGGGACAGTCCTGTCATTGCTTCACTGGATCTACATATTGTCTTGCATCTTGGCAAAGGTCTGTAGCAGCAGGTGGGAGAACAGGGTTAGAACTGGAAATGATGGATCCTGACTGATAGACAAGATAGGGTAGGGAGATCCATGGCAAACTGCTGTGCCAGACTTTGTCTCAAGGGGCCATGGCACATCCCTGAGGATTTGACTTTCTCACTCAGATTGCAGAGGGACAACCCAAGCTTTTTTTTTTTTTTTTTTTTTTTTTAAAGATTTATTTATTTATTATATGTAAGTACACTGTAGCTGTCTTCAGACACTCCAGAAGAGGGCGCCAGATCTTGTTACGGATGGTTGTTAGCCACCATGTGGTTGCTGGGATTTGAACTCTGGACCTTTGGAAGAGCAGTCGGGTGCTCTTACGCACTGAGCCATCTCACCAGCCCCCAACCCAAGCTTTTTAAGGTGTGTTTCCATGTCCTTCTGTCCTCAGTGGTCTATGAGTTTTTTTTCCTCTAGTCAAGATTAAGTTTCTGTGTCTGCTGTACAGATCTGGCATCTCTGGGGACACAGTGAGCCAAAGAATAGCTCTCACATTTTAACTGGGGCCTGGAGACTAGAAACTGAGGGTCATCCAGACTGGAACAGGAAGAGCTGCCAGGATCGTATAGCAGAAGCAAACGTATGCAGTGTTCAGCTTGCATTCTTCCTTAATTCTCCCTTCGCTGCGGTGGTATCACTGAGAAATGTACTACTTTGCAAGCCAGACACAGCCTAATGTCAGGCAAATCTGAGCTTACCCTCACCCCTACCCCGTTAAATTGGTTTGATCAGCCTGGTGGCCTGGAATGTCTGAGGGCTTTCGAAAGACACAAGGGCATTTGTTGGGGGGTCTCGCATATACTCCCAAATTTGACATGGCTCAACAGTTGCATGGCTCCTGTCTGCCTTCAAGACAGACTCAGCTCACTGCCCAGCCCCTGACTCCCGACACAGGACAGTTAAGACAGGCTGACTCCACTATTTTTCCAAGACAGTGTCTCTGTGTATAGCTCTGGCTGTCCTGGAGCTTGCTCTGTTCCAAGGTGGCCTCAAATTCAGAGATCCACCTGTGTCTGCCTTCCGAGTGCTGGGATCAAAGGTGTGCACCACCAGCACTTCCCAGCTCCAGGCTCACTCCTTAAAACAGTGTCTGATTTAGAATAAATTTCTCATTTTAAAAAATGGAGCCAGGGCTTGGGGGATACAGCTTAGTTGATGAAGTGTTTGATCTAGAAGCAATGAGGACCCAGGTTTGAGCCCCGGAAAGAGAGGTCAGATGAGATGGCTACTAGTTGCATTAACAGCACTGTGGAGTGGAGATGAGGAGAACACTGAAGCCCACTGGCCAGCCACCCTAGCCCACTTTGTAAGTTCTAAGTTATCCAAACACTGTCTCAAAAACAAAAGAATACAAAATAAAAGGTACGTAGCACCTTGAGATTGATATCTGACCTCCACATCACTTGTATACACATGTACAGGGCCGTACATGTGTACCTACCCACACATGCACACACAACTAACTAACTAACTAACTAACTAACTAACTAACTAACTAACTCACTAACATAGTGAGAATTTCCATGGAAAGTAGCATATATATAAGTGTGAGACAGAATCTCCTTGCATAGCTTATAGATCAGGCTGTCCTTGAACTTGAGTGCCTCCCACCTCATTCCTCCAAATGCTGGGATCACAAGTGTGCACAACTGCACCTGGTCTATGGATGATTTTTTTTTTTTTGCTTTTGTTTTTGTTTTTAGAGACAGGGTTTTGAGACAGGTGTAGCCTTGGCTGTCCTGGAGCTTTGTAGACCAGGCTGGCTTCGAACTCAGAGTTTTGCCTGCCTCTGGCTGTAAAAACATTCTATCTCTGAAAATATCTGCACAAAATGCAGAAATGAGGCCAAGATGAAAGCACAGATATGGCACATCTGTGTATATCATATCTTTACAGTGCACGGAGCTCCAGCAAAACTGTTTGTAGCTCTAACAGTGGCAACGAAACACACACACACACACACACACACACACACACACACACACACACACACACACACACAGAAAGGCTAGAGAGGTCTGGTTGGTTGCCACAGTCTGAGGCCAGACAGTGAATTCCAGGAGAGCCAGAGAGGTAGAGTGTGGTTCTATCTCAAACCCCAAATCTATGGTTTAAGAGACAGCTAAGTAGTTAAGAATGCTTGTTGCTCTTTCAGAGGACTAGAGTTCTGTCTCCACCACCCACATTGGGTGGCTCACAATTGCCTCTCTCTCTAGCACCAAGCTTCTTCTGGCTTTCATGTACATCTTTATGCACATGTACACACACACACACACAAGTAAAAAAAATAGCATAAATAAAAAACCTTGAACTCAACAAACAAACAATCTTTATCAGAGGATAAACCTTATCAGAGACACTATGTCCCAAACTTGGAAGGACCAGCACCTGAGATTCTGAGCTTCACCTTTATGCTGTGACACAAATATCTTCAAAACGTTCACGAGTGTGCACACACATAAGCATACACACTGCACACACACACATTATTAGTTTCAGAGTAATGTAGTAGAATACATTTTAATGTTAGTTTAACTTTTTTAACATTTAATCCAAAGTTCTGGTTCTAAATTCAGCTTTAAAAATACTTTGCTTTAACGAATGTGGAGCCAAGAAAAGAATCTTTGCAAACTCGCCGACCCAAATGGGAGAAATGCCCCGTTGGCTGTGCTTACTAAATCAAGATGCTCATAAAAAAAAATGCAGCAATTATGCTCAGGATTTTACTGAAATTCATCTAGTCAGCTAGTCGGTTTCCATCTTCCTTAATGTCAATTTGTATAAAATAATCAAAAGACATACTTTAACACATGGGTCTGAGAGCCACTGAGGCTCTTTTTCTGGAAAATGTTTAAATCGGTTCAAAATTGTTTCCAAGTTTAGAAAGTATTGTGAGCATCAGAGCTGTTTCTAAAGGAATAATCTGTAGTCATTCAGCAGACAGAATGGCAGAGTCATGGAGATGTCTCCACACATCTGTGTGTACACATCTTCACAGCACATGGTGCTCCAGCAAAACTGTTTGTCACTACTGTTATAATATCGTTTCTACCTGGAAGGGAAAGATATTTTTAAAAATTAGAAATATGCCAACTCTAGTATTATAATAGCCCATTTCTCCATAGAAAATCCTCGGATATAGAATGTGCATTTTTGTAAAACAGAAATGGGTAGTTCACCTTAAAAATCAGTTACTTAAAAAAATATTTAACTGTAATACTTAAGTTTCCTTTGTTCATTTGTTTACTTGTTCCTTTTGTCTTTTCCTCCTTCCTTCCTTCTCCCCTCCCCTCTCTCCTTCCTTCCTTTTCTTTCTCCTCCCTCCCTCCTTATGCTTTCCTCCCCTCCCTCCTTCCCCTTTTCCTTGCTTCCTTCCTTCCTTCCTTCTTTCCTCTCCCTCTCTCTCCTTCCTTCCATCCTTCTCTCCTTCCTTCCTTTTCTATCTCCTCCCTCCCCTTTCCCTCCCTCTCCCTCCCTCCTTCCTCCCCCTCTCCTCCCTCCCTCCCTCCTCCCTTTCTTCCATTTCCCATAATAGACCTATACAGCCCACACTGGCCTCCGACTCACTATGTAACCAAGTATGAGCTAGAACTTTTTATCCTCTTTTCATCCTCCTGCCTCTGTCTCCGAAATGTTGGGATTTTAGATGTGTGCCACCACACCCAGTTCATGCAGTGCTGGAGATCATATCCAGGGCTTTGCTGCTGTACCTTTTATTGTCTCCTCAAACTCTGAGCCAAAAGAAACCCTTCCCAAGGCTGCTCTGGTTACGTATTTTGTTGCCACAAAAATGTAATTAACATGTTGGTGGAAAGGTGGTCATTGTGATGATTGCATGGGCACTTTCTGGAAGAGAAAGAGAGAGAGAGGGGGGGAGAGGGAGAGAGAGAGAGAGAGAGAGAGAGAGAGAGAGAGAGAGAGAGAGAGAGAGAGAGAGAGAGAGAGAGAAACATGTAGTGCAGAGACCATAGGTCAACCTTGGAAGTCATTCCACTGGTGTAGTCCATCTTGTTTCATGAGACATGCTCTTCTACTTGACTTGGGACTTGCTGCCTTGTTGATGCTGGGCCACCAGTCATCCTTGGGGACACACCTGTCTTCTCATCCACAGGGCTGGAATTACAAACAGTGCCATCCCTGGCTTTATTATGATTATTTTTAATTAACCTGGGGTTTGAGGCTCTGAGTTTCTATGCTCATGATCTCATGCTTACATGGCAAGCCTTTTACAGATAAGGCTACTCCCCTAACCCCCATTCTGAGCCCCACCAGCCTGCTGAATCTAGTGAGTGACAGGGTCTGACTGTGTTTAGCAGGTTACTGTGGCTGGTATATGGTGGGGTTGAATAGAACAAGAGAAAAAAGTGTCAGGGTGGACACAGGGGAAAAGAATTCACACATTGGTGATGATAATTTAGAGTAAGATCCTGCACACAGAGATATGAGAAAGATGCATGTTATGACAACCCTAGTGGTCAGTATCATGACCATAAATAGTTATATAGAGATAGTAGCAGGGACTGTATGCCTTTCAGAAACATCCAACCTTTTGACATTATGATGTTGCAATTGTAAAGTTTATGCTGGAAAAGTGATGTGATCAAATGAAACAACCACAACAACAACAACCACAACAACAACAAACCAAAAAGCCAAACAATCACAAGCTGGAGAGAAGATGGCTTCGTAACAAGTGCTGGCTTTGCAAACATGAGGGCCTGAGATTGTACCCCAAGAATGCACACATCAAGGTGTGGTCGTTTGTCATTTTAATCCTAGCACTGGGGAGGCAGGGACAGGCAGACCCCCAGAGCACATTGGGAAGCCATCCTAGCCCATCCAGGGCAATGAGAAACCCTGTCGCAAAAGACAAGGTGGATGGCACCTGTGCTGGGTAGTTTTATGTCAGCTCAACACAACCTAAAGCCATTTGAGTGGAGGGAACCTAAGAAGTCTGTAAGATCAGACTGTAGGCAAGCCTGTCGGGCATTTTCTTAATTAGTGATTGATAGGCAAGGGCACAGCCTACTGTTTGGTGGGACACCCCTGGGCTATTGGTCTAGCTTCTATAAGAAAGCAGGCTGAGTTAGTCCTGGGGAGCAAGCCAGTAAGCAGCACCCCTCCATGGCTTCTGCATCAGCTCCTGTCTCCATGTTCCTTCTGTTTTTGTGTTCTTGTTTTGACTTCCTTTGATTGTGAACAGCCCTTAGGAAGTGTGAGCCAAATAAGCACAAATAAGTTGCTTTGGTCACAGTGTTTCACTGCAGCAACAGAAACCCAAACTAAGACAGAACCTAAGGAACTACATTCAGGATTGTTGTCTGACCTCTATACACATCCACAGGCACCCTCACATACCTGTGTACTTACATACACTTGAACACACATATTACACATACACAAACCCTCTCCAAATCTCATAGTATTTTAAGCAAGTTTATGATTTTGTGTTAGACCATATTTATAGCATAGCTTTCTTTTGTCACATGTGACATGGTCAGTGATGCACAGGTTAGACACGCCTGCTAACTGTCTGTGGGGTGATGCCTCTTATCCACCCATAGAGTCTGCCAACATCTCTTCAAACAAAACACTCAGTGATGTCACTTGGCCTCTTGGAATCAGTGAACACGGTTCCATTTACGCTGTAGAAATGAGCCAATGCTATAAACCAGGGCATGCTGTTTCCTGGAGAGCCAGTTGTTAAACATTTACTAACCCATCACTACTAACATGCAAGCTCCTTTTACTATCTAGCATCTGAGGGCTCCCTCCCAGGGTGTGCCACACTGTGGCTCAGGGATCTGCTGCCTAGTCAGTCTCTCGGCCTGAGCTGGCAACACTCCATCCTTGAGCTGTGTGGGGTGCATCTGGGCAGCTGGTGAGTACACATTCTGAACACACGGTGATTCAAACTCAGCAAACATTAATAAGCTGACTCTGCCTGCTGGGAACAGCGCCTGGCACAGGACGGCCGCTGGGATGAACTCCGTCTCATCTTTTCTCCTTAAACCGGGACAAATGAACCAGATTCCAAGAAAATAGGTGCCAGGCCCCAGGGGAACCCAAAAATGAAGAACGAGTGAGGTTTCTGGAAGATTTGAGAGAATAATTTGTTGCAAGGGAGGGGGTGCTAAGGGTGGGTGAGCTTTGGAGAATGAACAGGTCATCAGAAAGAAAAGAGAGTGGAAGGAGGAATTGCTGGTTAGGAAAGAGCACAGAAGCAGGAAGGGATGAGACATGATGCTCTAGTTTCAGTAGTGTGATAGAATATCCTGATAAAAAGCAGCTTAGGTGAGGAAAGGGTTTCTTTGGCTTACACTTCCAGGTCACAGTCTTATCTTTGAGATGGAAGGTAAGTCAGGAATCTAAAACAACTAGGCACATCACATTCACAGTTAGGAGCAGAAAGAGAATAAATGTAAATGCATGCATGGATCCTTGTTTGCTTGTTTCATCTTAGCTCACTTTCCCCTCTTATATACGGTCCAGCATTTACTGCCTAGGGAATAGTGCTGCCCACCGTGGCCTGGGTCTTTCTACTCCAATTAACAATCAAGACAATTCCTCCTATACATGCCCAAGGGGTAACGTGAGCTAGATAATTTCTTATTAAGGCTGTCTTCTCAGGCATTTCTAAGTTATGTCAGATTGACAGTTGAAAATAATCAGTACACATGGCTTTGGCATAAATAACCTAGTGGTTTAAATGTTTGCATATGAAAGCATGCATGTGTATGCATCCTAGAGGAGACCTTGAGAACCATGGTTGTTTGTAAGAAGTTGGAAGGAGATGAGAGTCTGAGTGTGCCAGAGGAACAGTGGTATGGCTAGTTAAGAAAACTATTCTGGAGTGCCATTTGCCTTCTGCATCCCTATGCACTCCAATATTCCACAGACAATTTGGCCCATGCCATACACAGGAGCACTGCTGTTGGCTCTCAATAAGCTTTCAGAAAGAGGTACTGTGCCGACTAGTTGTTATCTGAGACCACTACGATGACATGGGATGATATATATATATATATATATATATATATATATATATATATATATATATATCTCAAGGCACTGGCTACACCGATGCATGAGTAAGAATATGGCCTCATTGCTCCATATGAACATGCACCCAAATACATACAGACAATCTCAAACATGTGCCCAAACATGCAAAACACACACACACACACACACACACACACACACACACATGACCTAATCTGCAGAGCCAGGGTGTTAGTGGTGAGAGGACAAAGAATCAATTCCAAAGTCACCCTCAGCAGCCCTAGGAACTCCTCCAGACTATTAGAGATCTTGACTTAGTCCAAACCAGAATTTAAACCAGAAAAGAACTTCAGGGTTAATTGGTGTGTGCAGCAGACTTAGGAGCCTTGGATGTTTTATTGTGATCCTTTAACCTCATTGCTTTCAGGTAATGCTGGGGAAACGGCTTCCTCTGAATGTCACTGTGAGGCTCCAGCCTGACCGTGATTGCCAGGTTCCAAGCCTGTGACCAATGGTTCCCAGTGGTGGTGGCTGGTGCCAGGCTATGTAGTAAAAAGTGGTTAGCGGAGTGGCCTGGTATGGACTGGGTGCTCCATGCACCAGCCAGCATTTTCACTAAGGCCCTGCTCACTCACACACTATGAGTCTAGCTTGTTAATGCGTTCTACTGGCTGGAGAGGCTGCTGCTCTCAAGCCTCGGGTCCCACAATTTAAAATGAGGTTCAACAACAGAGTCTCAAGAGTGCTCTGGCTCCAATGCATTTTTCCATCAGACCACTACCTCTCTGCTTCCCACCTGACCTGTTTGACTGGGATCCCTGACAGGGAAGTGTGGGCTATGGACTGGAGAGAGGGCTGAGGTCTGGTTTTAACTCCCTTGGATATTCAGCTCCTTGAAAGCATCTAGGTTTCACAGGAGGATGTAGAGGTTGGGCTGGTTCATTTGAGGTTGGAGGCAACGGGTGGCACACTAGTTTCCCATGAGAACACAGCACAGTGTGCCTCATAGAGGAGGACACTCACTTAGCGTGACCCAATTGATTAAATGATTTAGACCCTTACAATACTAGCCTGACCTCAACTTTCTTATCATATCTTGAATAGGCCTTGTGTTTGAAATACCCATGTCTTCTTCCAAAGAAGCCTCCACTCCTATACTCCTAGCCCAACCACTTGTACCACTGTGCCGGTATGAGTAACGATATGCCATCGTTTTAGAAGAAGCTTTCTTAGACTAGTGCAGGCAGGAGAAGCAACTCCCAGGCTTTCCCCTGAACTGTCCTCCCTGCGTTCCCTTCCTTTGGGATTCTGGACAGAAAGCTCTCTGCCTTCCCTCCCAGGTGCCCTTATGTCCTTTGCTTCTTTGTTTTTGTTTGTTTTGCTTTGTTTTTCTGCCTGAGGTTTGACCCAAAGTTCCTCATCCTAAAGTGAATGTTCCCTCCATATAGCTATGGCTCCTTCTATCCTCCTGCTTCATCTCATCTGTTTACTTGCGTTGAATGGATCCGTTCGTGCCTTTCCATCCAGTCTCACCTTTATATGTTCCACTGGCTGGAGAAGCTGCTGCTCTCAAGCCTCTATCTTGGCTATCTTTCATCTCTCTCTCTCTCTCTCTCTGTCATCTATCTATTATCTATCTTTTATCTATCATCTATCTATCTATCTATCTATCTATCTATCTATCTATCTATCATCTATCTTATCTATCTGTATCTATCTTATCTATATTATCTCTATCTGTCTGTCATCTATCTATTATCTATCTTTTATCTGTCATCTATCTATCTATCTATCTATCTATCTATCTATCTATCTATCTATCTATCTATCTATCATCTATCTTATCTATCTGTATCTATAGTATCTATATTATCTCTCTATCTCTCTCTGTCTGTCATCTATCTATTATCTATCATCTATCTATCTATCTATCTATCTATCTATCTATCTATCTATCCATCCAACATCTATCTTATCTATCTATCATCTATTATCTATATTATCTCTATCTCTCTCTCTATCTGTCTGTCATCTATCTATTATCTATCTTTTATCTGTCATCTATCTATCTATCTATCTATCTATCTATCTATCATCTATCTTATCTATCTGTATCTATCTTATCTATATTATCTCTATCTCTCTCTGTCTGTCATCTATCTATTATCTATCTTTTATCTATCATCTATCTATCTATCTATCTATCTATCATCTTTCTATTTGTCTATATTATCTATTTGTTATCTATCTATCTATCTATCTATCTATCTATCTATCTATCTGTCTGTCTGTCTGTCTATTTTCAGTTGCATTTGTGTGTGAGTGTGTATGTTTATGCCATGTGTAGAGTATGGAGGTCAGGGGTAGCTTGAAGAGGTTAGTTCTCTCCTTTCATTATGTGGGTTCCAGAGATTTAAATTAGGATTTCAGACTTGGTGGCATGGCTCTGAGCCATCTATCTTGTTGACCACATCTATTTGCATGTGTATGCATCTTCATATGTGTTTGTGCACATGTGTATATGTATGAAGAAGCCAGAACCCAATGTATTCCTTAATAATCTATTTATTATTATTATTTTTAAAATTGAAAATAGATTTTTCATATAATAGATTTTTCTAATATAATTTGTTCTCCTCATCTTCTTCCAGATCCTCCCGTTTCCTCAGCCATGTCACCTCATGACTTCTTTCTCTCTTTCTTTAGAAAACAAACAAGTAATAAAAAAAAACCCAGGCAAACAAAACAGAATAGAACAAAATGGGGGGTGGGAGGCAAAAAAGCATGAGAAGCATAGACATTCGGAGACCTATGTACAGAAAACCCATAAGAGCACAAAATCAGAAACCATAATATATAAGCAAATGACTAGTAAGGCATAGTAAGGCAAAAAATGCATTAGAGACAAAAAAATCTCCCCCCAAGTCATTGAATTTTAAAACAGGATCTCTCTCAGTAGCTCTGGCTGGCCTTTAACTTGCTATGTTAACTAGACTGGCTTTGAACTTGGAGATCCTTTGCCTTCTAAGTGTTGGGATTAAAAAGTGTGTACAATGCCCAGCATCAAATCTGTAAGACTTGCTGGTGAGCAAGCATGTGAATCCTCCTGCCTCTGCATCCCCAGGGCTACGATTGATTACAAAGTCATGACTCCTGGAATCCTCCCTCCCTTTTTTTAATGTGGGTTCTGGGGGAATCAAACTCAGGTCCTTATCCTTACACAGTGAGTGAGTACATTAGCCACTGAGTCAGTGCCCCAGCTTCTATGCAACATGTATCTTGTGGGGTAGCAGCGGGGCCTCAGCATGGAGCAGACTGTGTCCTTTAGCAAGATCCCACGAAAATTTGCACAAATACTCATGTTTGGGAAGCACTGGCATGATCCTCAGAGTTTCCTAGATCTGATCAAAAATCTTGCTGACCTCAGGAACAAAACAAGTGACTTAAGAATGTATGATGAGCCCTTGAGCATCTTCACCCAGGAGAACAGCATTCTTAATGTGCCAGCCAGCAGGTTCTTGTCTTTAATCAAGTCCATATGCCCTGGGTGACCACCCCAAGAATGTAAAAATAACCCGTTACCACCTCCTCCTCCTAGTAGCCCTTTCTCTGTAGCCAAGTTAATTCCAAATAGAACATCTGGAAATTCTATTTTGTTGCCTAATTTGAACCAGACTAAGACCAATCTGCATAAAAGTTTATGAACTTTCTGGGGCCTCACACCTTATATTTCCCCCATGTGCAGAAGCCAACAACTCGGAGACTGGGAAACAGAAAGACATAGGCACCCCTTTGAGGGACTGGGGAGTGTCTCTGGTTTTGTGTCCTGGGACAGGGAGCTGTGCTGTCAAGGCAGGGGTCAGTTGCAGGGAGAAGGGAAATGGAAGTGGGAGTGATTTGCATACAAATATATGCATGTAGATTTAAAGGGTCTTTGGCTTTAAGCCAGAGGTGGCAGAAGGGGTGTAGGGACTGTGGAGATGCCAGGTGAGGGGAAAAATGGAGTGTCAGGCAGTGAGAACATGGCTTGGGGAATGAGGGCCACACTGCCAAGAATAAACTCGGAGTTAGAGTTTAGCCTCAGTCTATCAGATTCAATGGCTGAGGCAATCAGAAGAGGCTTATCCCATTTTTGATTAGGGACCCCAGACTAAAGAAGACGCTAGAGAAGCCCAAAAGTGAGGGACTGAGGGACCCTGTCTTTTGTTAGTCTGGATGAAAAGAGTTGAAATTGTTCAAAATATTGCAAGCAAAATCTCATGTGTGTACCTGTGTGTGTGTGTGTGTGTGTGTGTGTGTGCGCGCAAATCAATCATGCTGATTGTAAAATGCATCTGGAACAATAAGTGGGCATGGTGATGCATGCCTTTAATCCGAGCAACCAGAGAGAGAGGGGCATGCAAATCTCTGTGAGTTCCAGGCTAGCCAGTGCTACATAGGGAGACCCTGTCTCAAAAATAAATTAAGAAAAACACAGGCTAGCAAAGGACTGCCACGAGTCAAGTCAGTTCTTAAAGACAAAGAACCAAGGTGGAGGACGCCCAGAGGCTTCTTTAGTGTTACTGTGGAGATGGGGTATCCGAGACAGCGAGACAGCGCGGTGCTGAGGAGAGAGGGACCACATCTGTGGTTACGAGGAGCAATCATACTCTTTCTTGGTCCATGTGAGTTGCTATGAGAACCGTCACACACTCTGTGGCTTATGAGCAATACACCCTTGGATTAAGGATGGAGCTTAGTTGGTAGGGTGCTTGTCTAGCAAGCAGAGTCCTGGGTCCCAACCTTAGCACTCTTCAGACCTGGTGTGGGCACCCGCACCTGTCATCGTAGTGATTGGGAAGCAGAGGCAGAAGAATCAGGAGTTCAACATCGTCCCTGGCTACATAACAAGTTCCAGTCCAGTCTGGATTGTGTACGACTTTGTCTCAAAGCAAAATAAATACTGCACCCTTAGTTGTTCCCAGTTGTGCAGGCTGAGAAGACACAGGAAGACCCATGAGAGGGTCATAGGTGATACCTCACATGATGGGAAAGATGAGGCAGATCTCAGGACATTTTTTAAAAAAGCACTAATCCTATTCCCTTCTTTTCTTTTGAAGCAGTGTGACTATGTCTTCCTAGTTGACCTCAATCAACCTAAGTCTGCTTGCTGTAGCCTCTCCAGTGCTGGGGCTACAGATGTAGCACATGGTGGATTTACTAATCCCATTCTTGAGCATTCTATCCTCACTTCCTGTGCTAGGTTTCTCTTTGCTGTGACAGAATACTGGACAAAAGCAACTTCAGGAAGATAGGCTCTATTCGAGCTTGCAGTTTGTGGATATAGTTCAAAATCGTAGGGAAGCCATGGTGGGAAGAACCTGAGGTAACCAGTCATATTGCATGCGTACCCAGGAAGCAGTGTGTTCCATGCATCAGGCTGTAAGTATGAATTTGTCCTCATCCATCCAACACCCTGAGGGAAGAAGCACAAGGCTTTCCCCACACTGCACACAGAGAAGCCAAGGCCAGAGCGGGGAGGTCGTTTTCCAAAGGCACAGAGTAGTAGGGGCAGAAACGGGATTTGAACCCAGGTCATCTGGGTCTCACCTTCATTTCTTTCTCTTCTGCAATACCATCTCGAAAGTGTGTACTTGGGGGCTGGGGTGGGAGTAGCCTGGAGGGTAAGATGATTGCTGAGCAAAATAAGGCTGAATTTGCATCTCTGCATCTATGTAAAAAGCTGAGCCCATCTCTCACCCTGCTCTGGGGAGGCAGAGACAGGAGACCCTGTTTCAAAGATTTAGATGAAGAAAGATTGAGAAAGACATGTGGTGCTGACTTCCAGCCTACACACACACACACACACACACACACACACACACACACGTGTACACTCTCTCCCACACATCTCCAATGTGGTGGTGCACATCTACTATTTCAACACTTGGAACGTAGAGACAGGATGTTCAGGAGTTTAAAGTCATCCTGAACTACATAGCAAGTTCAAGGTCAGCATGAGCTATGTGAGACTACAAAAAGAAAAAAAGAAAAAAAGAAAGAAAGAAAGAAAAAGAAAAAGAGATGGGAGAGATGGCTCACTGATAAGAGCATTTACCAATTTGCTAACACACACACACAGCTCATATGCATGTGTATGCATGTATACATAAACATGTTGCACAAATGGAAGGGAGGGGCAACACATAGACCCCCAAAAGTCACAACTCTCAAGGGAGAGAAGGACGTAGAAACTGCCTTATGTCATGCCCTCCACCAGGAGGCCCCTGATTCCTTTTAAAATTACTTTGTGAGTCTGGTGCTTTGTAAGTCACTGAGATAATCAAATACACTTCATTTTTAAAAGGAGAGATTTATTTGTGTGTGTGTGTGTGTGAGAGAGAGAGAGAGAGAGAGAGAAAGAGAGAGAGAGAGAGAGAGAGAGAGAGAGAGAGAGAGAGAGAGAGAGAGAGAGAGAGAATGTATGCACTCTGAGAGGCAAGAGGAAGGTTTCAAGGTCTAAAAAGCTGGGGTTACAGAAAGATGTGGGATGGCCTACATAGGTAGTAGGGATTGAACCGGGGACTCTTGCAAGAGCAGCCAGTGCTCTTTCAATGCTAAGCCATCTCTCCAGCCGCCAGTTTACCTTTTGTTTTTTAGACAGTTTCATATAACCCAAGCTTGTGTTCAACTTGCTATGTATCTCAGGATGGCTTTGAACTTCTGATCCTCCCGTCTCTAGCTTCCAAGTGCTGAAATCACAGTTGTGTACCACCATGCCTGTTTTATGTGATGCTGGCGATGGATCCCAGGGCTTTTCATGTGCCAGGCAAGCACCCTACCACTGAACTATACCCCAAGGCTCTCAATTAACTTTAAGAACTTTGGTCTTATATTTAATTACGCATGTGCATTTGTGTCCATGCATGTATATGTTCATGTGAATGACAGTGCCTGCAGAGGCCACAAGAGACCTCAGGAGCTGGAGATAAAATGGTTGTGAACCACCCATGTGTATGCTGGGACCTGAACTCAGGACCCCTGAAAGAGCAGCTTTCTGTTACCATAAAAAAATGACCCCTGGCAATCTACTTATCAATATGAAGGTTTATTTTGTATTATATTTGTGTCTATGGTTGATGGGTTTGATAGTTTTGGGTCTACGTTACTGCAGTGTGTCGTGGTAGAAGCATGTGTGGCCTGGTTCTTCCATGTAGATAAAGCTCCTGCTTCGTTACCATCTCCATCCTTTCTCTTCTGGCTCCATCTCTCCTGATTCCAGGTCAACATTCAGCATAGAATCAGTCACTCAGAGGTGCTACTCAGAAGTTCACATATTAAATGGATATGGAGGAGTCTTTGCCCAGCCTTTGACACTGTCCTGGGGAGGGGCATCAAAGAAGAAAAGAAATTCAGCTTGGAAATAACTTGGAGATGCCCTTGAGATGTAATGGAGGTGGAGTGATGGCCTCAAAACAGATATGCTCATTAGTTCTCTCTCTCTCTCTCTCTCTCTCTCTCTCTCTCTCTCTCTCTCTCTCTCTCTCTCTCTCTCCTTCTCCCTATCCCCCCTCTCTCACACACAGACACCTGCACATATTCTTTAAATAAAAAGAAATAAATAAAAAGAAAAAATAGCAGCCACTTTCATTTTGCTCCATTTCTCAGTGACTTCTGTGCAACCTCAGGAGGGGAACTTCATTATGGAGACATGATTAAGCTTACAAAAAATAGGAAATGAAGCCAGAGCCATGAAGAAATAAGCTTGCCAAACTATATGAAAAAAATGTGTTCCAGGGGCCTGATTTCCTCAGGGATGGAAGCCTGGGAGACCCCAGAGGCCATGAGGCTACAACCATATTAATCTGACTTAAGCAGGGGTGAGGGGTTGATTCTAGTTGCCTACTTGCAAAAGTCTGAGTGTCCTTGTTGTGCTAAATTTTGACTCTACTGTGAAGCTATGGAAAAGCTGTTTAACTTGTCTGAGCGGCTCGTCTATAAAAATAGGAATGCTGGGCTTGGCGGCCACAGCCTGCTTGCTCTTTCTGCTGGGAGGTCCTGTAAAGAGTCATAGGTCTTACTAAACTCTTGCTTTACTAAGATTGCTTCCCCATGTCTGACCATCTGAGGCATCTTCAGCTAGAGGGAGAACAGGGACACCCAGCAGGAACAGGTCATTTTACCCAAGTTGGCATGGGCTTGTTCCTATCATGCCAGATTGCTTGAAGATCCACCCTGCACCACTATAGTGTCTTCCCATCATGTCCCTGCCATCATGCCTACCATGATGCATTGTATCTTCAAATGATTAGCCAAGACAGGCATTTTCTTTCTTAGGTTGTTTTCGTCAGGCTTCCTTTGTTCTTGTTGTTGTTGTTGTAGCAGCAAGAAAGTAACTAATACAGAGGTAAGTGGCTGGCCTGGGAATGGGAAAGGGATCGGGGGCCCTTCAGATGGCTATGGTCTGAGACAGGCCTCTGTTACGCTGGCCCAAGGCTCAGGCCTTCCGTGCTCTGGCCCTGGATTCTCATTTCATAAATATAGCCTAGCTTTAGTAGGGCTAGGAGTTGGGCCATCCTTATGGGCTCACTTCTAGGTACAGGCTCAGCTCTATTTCTTACCCAGCTCTGACCATCTGCCTTAGGATGTATCTCCTACCATCAACTAACAGTTAGGACAATCCCTTATAGACCAGATCACAAGACAATCTGATTCTAGGAAATTCCACAAATAAGACTCCCTTTTCTGGTGGTTTTAGACTTCAAGTTGAAGGTAATTAGGACAGCTCCCCAAAACGTTGATCTGAACCCTATCTACCAGAGTTGAGAGCTGACATCCAGAAACAGGGAACCCTCTCACATCTCCTAGAAGTTGGGGTGGGAGTGGAACTGGAGGGAGACTTCAGTTCCAAGTGGGGGCTTGCTGAAATGTGAAATGCCCCCCATGGGTTCAAACCTTTGAACACATAGTTCACAATTCATCCTGCTATTTGGGAAGGCTGTGAGATCTTTAGAAAGTGGGCTTTTACTACGGGAAATCAGTCATTTGAGGCAGAACTCAAGGCTGTATTGCTTACTCCTACTTCCTTCTTCTATGCACAGATTCCACCAACCAGCTTCCTGTTCCCACTGCCATGCCTTCCCTGCAATGATGGACCATCTCTCTGGAGTTGTATGCCAACCTAAGTCCTTTCCCACTTAAGGTGTTTTGTCAATGTCAACTGAAAACTAGTTAAGACAGGGCTAGCCAGAAAGCCCTGACTAAAGAGCTCATGTCCGTTGATAACACCTTGGCTACTTTCAGTCATATGACTCAGCCTTGTATCTTGGGATTTCATGCAAAAATATTTTAATTGCTAACATGTATTTGGTGAGTGAATGTTATCTCATACCATGTAAATGCCAGGGTGAGGTTACGATTAAATGAGTTAAATACTAAAGACAGGGGGAAACAGAGTGGTTCTCACAAAGACATCACAGAGCAAGCTATTTGGCAATAGTGTAACATAAAGCTAGGAGAAACTTCAAGTGAGTCTAGGTCAGAGAAACAACAATGACAACAAAAACAAATAAGAAAGTAAGACATAGGCCCTGAAAAGATAGCTGTGTGGGTAAAGATGTTAAGGCCCAAGTCTGTTGACCAGAATTTGATCCCTGGAACCCACATGGTGGAAGCAAAGGACTGAATCTTGCAAGTATGCACACACATATACAGATAAAGATAAAAATATGAGAGGAGAGATAGAAGGAAGGATAGAAAGATGGATGGGGGAAAGGGAAAGGAAAGAGATAAACAGGGAATAAAAAGCAAAGAAGGTTCAAATATCAGGCTGAATGTAACATTAAAAGGCTAAGGTAGAGCCGGGCGTGGTGGCTCACGCCTTTAATCCCAGCACTCAGGAGGCAGAGGCAGGTGGATTTCTGAGTATGAGGCCTGCCTGGTCTACAGAGTGAGTTCCAGGACAGCCAGGACTATACAGAGAAACCCTGTCTCGAAAAAAATCAAAAACCAAAAACCAAAAAAAAAGCTAAGTTATTTAATTATTAATGTCTGAATTATGATTGGTTTAATAAGGACTTCACAGAGTCACTCAACTGGAATGCAAGGATGCCAAATCCCTGACACATATTTTATGATTGTTATTTGCACTCAGGGCAGACATCACTGATGGATTACAGAACTCTTCCCTAGAAAACTATTCGGCTTCACAGAGTGAGGTCCAAGTAGATTCCCATCTGTGATGTGTGTGAGGCTGGAAGAGAGCTCGTGCCTTCTGCTTCACCCTGGCTCCTTAGTAACTGGGTAGCTCAAAGGAAGCTAACTGCCTTGTGAAACCAAGAATTCTAGCCATTTTCTTTCCTAGCCATAGCTGAATGACCAATTCAGTCTAGTTCAGCCCAGATTAATAGCTTCTCATCTCAGGCTTCCTTGGAGGAACACACTTTTTATAGTGATGGGTACATCCATTGTTTCAGAGTTTTGTTAGGATTCTGAGTGTTAGTTGATCTCTCTCTCTCTCTCTCTCTCTCTCTCTCTCTCTCTCTCTCTCTCTCTCTCTGCATGTATGGGTACATGTGTGCAGAGGCTAGAGGACAATGGCTGGTATCATTCCTCCAGTATTACCTAGGTTCTTTTTCTGAGGCAGGGTCTTTCACTGCAACAGAACTCACCATGTAGGCTAGGTCCCTTGGCCAGAAAGCCCCAGGGATCCTCTTGCTATACCTCTTCAGCACCAGGACTTCAACTGCAAGCTGCTATACTCATCTATTTTATATGGGCCCTGAGGATTGAACCCAGATGCTTCTGTTTGCATGACAAGCACTTTGCCAGCTGAGCCATCTTCTCCGTCTCTCTTACTTGATCATTCAGTCATTTCGTGCAGATGGTTTTAAAAGACAGGATATTGTGTCAGAGAAGTTGTGAGGTCTGTCTGATGCCACATAGAAGATTGGGGCCAGATAAGGCTGGAACCTAAATCTCCTGCCTCTGAGTATGGTGTACACCCACAATCTTTAGACTGTCCATGTTACCAGACGTAGAGTCCAAGACAGACAGGTTGTTCCTTCATTGCTTGTTGCTTTCAATGGAGAACTATCTTTTTGGACATCTGTAGAACATCATGAGTTAACTTGGAGCTAATAAGGAGTTTGGTTTCTGAACAGGCTCATTTTGGTGATGATGGAGCTGTAAGACCGACTCAGGCCCTCAAACTTAGTCCTGTGGAGAAGCATGATGTAGTTGTCAATGAGTGGTACTGATTGGTTACTGAACTGCCAGTCCCTGCCCACAGATGACACATAGATGAGGCTACAAAGCTCACCCATTGCGTTCCCCGTGTTTTGAAGTAGTCATCACTTAAACTGTTCCAGATAGAAGTGTCTTCTTGTTCACTCTCCATCTTTAAGAATGTCAGTGGAAAAGACTCTCTAACATCTGTGGGTCTAGCATTTAACAGCCCAAGTGATTAATTCATTAATTAACAGGTCAAGTGATTAATCCTAACATCCAACCTATATTTTTCTTGTTGGTTAACTCCTGTGTGGGGATAATGTGTGGACAGGTGTTTCATTCTAATTCTGCTCTTTAACTTAATTTTATTGTTTTGTGTGTTTTGTTTTGGCAGCATATGTCTGTGCACCATGCATGTGCAATGCCACCAGAAGCCAGAAGAGGGTGTCAGATTCCCTAGAAATGGCATTATAGTCAGTTGTGAGCTGCCATGTGGGTGGTGGGGGATCGAACCTGGACCCTCTGGAAGAACAGCCAGTGCTCTTAACCACTGAGCCACCTCTCCAGCTTCCAACTTTATTTTTATTATTAATTTTTGATATATCAGTAACTGAGCTGGTGACATGCCTGGATCTCTGCTCTTCAAGATACTATTTGAAAATCTTCCTGATTCTTCTCTGTATTCCTATATTACTTTTTTGGGGGGGAGGGGGCAGGTTGTTTGTTCACCTTGAAAGAGGACTAAGCGACTGGCGTCGCTTAGTGGCGACTGGCCTTAAACTTGTGGATGTCCTCCGGCTTCATTCTCCTGAGTATTAGGATGCCCAGTTTCCTGCATTGTTTCTGAATTGGGATACATCAGAGTAGCTCTGGTTATATGAGTCATTTTGCTCCCAGCTGCACGCACTGTGTCATTTCTGTTCCCGTGCAATCTCCCTCCCCCACTGAGAACAGTCACAGAAGAAGAAAAAGTACTCACGTTCAGTGATGATTCGTGTTCTACATCCCTATAGCCCTGATAACTATATGTTTTCTCACTGCGAAACCAGACGTGTTCACTCTCTGTTTTTCCCCTGCATCCCAAGTCTGTGCTTTCTAATTAATTAATTACTGTTGTTTCTTTTTAAAAAGACTTACTTTGTATTTTGGATTACATGTATGTATGTATGTGTGTATGTATGTGCATGTGAGTGTAAGCTACTGTAGTGTCAGATCCCCTGGAGCCAGATAGAGTTAGAGGTGCTTGTGAGTTGAATTGGGAGGTGGGCACCAAACTCCGTCCTTTGCAGGAGCAGCGGGTTCTCTTAACTGCTGAGACAACTCTGGGCCTTAGTTACCAAAGGTTTTTTTTTTTTTTTTTTTTTTTTTTTTTTTTTTTTTTTTTTTTTTAAAGAATCCAGCTTAACACACTTCTTTGTTGCATTTAATTTTAAAGATGGAAGACATGCCTACACTGTATGTCTCGGTGATTTGGGGGTGTTTCAAGAAAGACTCTGCATATTTTCTTCTTATTCATATACATGCTTAAATGGGTATATTCATCCACTGTCCCTACTGAAAAGCAGAGACAGAAAATCGTGGCACAAAGCAGTGGTTTGTAGCAGGGATATTCAGACCTAACTTTTTGTTCTCAAAAGTGAAGAATCTTTGATAAGGGATGAGTGAGATGGCTCCGCAGAGAAAGGGGCTTGCCACCAAACCTAATAACCCAAGTTTGATCCCAGGATCCATGTGGTAAAAGAGAACCGACTCTCATAAATTGTCCTCCGACTTTTAGGTATGTACGTGGTGGCATCTGTTTCTGACTCCCCAGTGCTGGGATTGCAAGCATATATTACACTTGACTTTTTAAGCGGGTCCTAAGGATTCAACTCAGGTCCTCATGCTTGTGTGACAAGTATTTACTGACTGAGCCACCTCCCCAGCACCTGATGTCTTTCCTGTACTTAGTGCTTGCCAAGCCAGACACAGTGTTTGCAGACTCAAAATAATTGATGATGTTCTTATGCTCTTATGCTGATCAGGCTTTAACTATCACGACTTTTCAATAGCCAATAATAGCTCAGGTATGTTTTGTGTAGGAGGGCTTTAGCAAGGGCACAGGTCAGATTCTGTCACTTGATTTGCCCCAATGAGAAGGTAACTAGAAAGAGCTGTGGCTCACCTCATGTTTTCACAAGACTCTGCTGACATGGCTCCATCCACATTAGGGCTCTAAGTCAAGGTGAGAGCGAGCCCGTCTGCATTTTTATTGCAAATTAGAAAATGATACTTGAGGAAATCAAATGTCAGGCTTCTAGATTCAGCCTCCGGCTCTGGAAGCAGAAATGGGAGGAAAAGCGCTCAAACTAAGTCAAGAGGAAAATGAGGCTGTGAGCAGAGCTGGCATCATTCCCCAGCCGCCCACCTTCAAAAGGGACAGAGATTGCAGGCGCTCACTGCTACCACACAGCCAGGACATTGCTCCCAAGCAGGAAGCACCTTTTTGAAAACCCCAATTTAAGTAGCCTTTTCCTGCCTGGCTCAGGAAGAGGTTATAAGAGACCCCAAAGATGAGACTCCGGCTCTATCTCCAGTGAGCTGGGAACCAACAGGGGAATTGGCCTGGAAACTAATTAAGGTACTGGGGGAATGGAGCTTACTGGGTAGAAGGCTTGTCACACACACACAAGCCCAGGGTACCATTCGTCCCTAGCATGGGAGAAACTGGGTGTGGTACCTCATGCTTGTAATCCCAGCACAGGGAGGTGGAGGCAAGAAGATCAAAGATTTAAGGTCATCTTTGATCTCGTATAGTGTGCTCAAGGCTCATTTGGATAAATGTGCTTGCTGCCAAACCTGACTGAGTTCTGTACCCTGACTAACTTGTACACACTCATCCTTCTTTCACAATAATTAGGCAAAAATGTAATTAAAAAGTTAAAAAGTTTGTATATTGCTGGGGCTGGAGAGATTGCTCAGTGGTTAAGAGTGTGTGTCACTCTTGCAGAGGACCTGAGTTCGATTCCCATCACCCACATGGTGACTCACAATGATAGGTATGCATGCATATGGTGCATATTTGTGTATGCATATAAATATTCCATACTCTTATCTTTTTGGATTTTTTGAGACAAGGTTTCTCTGTCTAACCTTGACTGTCCTGGAACTCACTCTTTAGACCAGGCTGGCTTCAAACTCCCAGAGATCCTCCTGTCTCTGCCTCTGGAATTCTGGGAGTAAAGGCATTCACTATTACTGCCACCCAGCCATACACATATCTTTTAAAAGGTTTGTATACTGCAAAACACAGAGAATAAATCTTGTTATAAACTGGATTTTTTATTAATAATGTGTATCAAAGTTGGCTTATTAACTGTTACAAATGTTCCATACTGATCAAAATCAGAGGAAATCAGGGTCTCTCTGAAGGGGTGCCTACAGACCATTTGTATTTTCCATTCAGTATTTTTCTATTACATGATGTGGCTAAGAAAATTTTATCTATTAAAATAAAATTCCTGCTAACAGGACAAGAAGACTGAAGTTCCCAAAAGGGTGGTGGAAGCCTCCACAGGAAAACCATTGTCTGTGTAGCACACTTAAGTCTGTCACAGATCAAAGTGTCCCAAAAGCTCGCTGGAAGGTGTCACTTTCAGAGAAAGCAGTAGAGAGCAAACATCTTGTGGTACCCAGGTGTCTCCTGAAGATTCCATTTCCTAAGCTGTACACTGGGGCTCAGAGGCAAAGCCCCATGGTGCTAGGGGATTCGGGTGTTTGTCCCCTATTCCTGCCAGCTTTGCACACTGAAAACTTACCAGGCATGGACAGCAGTCTCCACCTTTTCTTCTTGCCCTCTTCCCCCATGTCCACTCCAAAGCCAAGGCGAGAATTGGACATTCACAGAAAAATGAATGGAAATAAACAGACAAGCAAACAAACAAACAAATACATTTAGTATGTTAAAAGGTATCTCCCTAGATGTTTGTTAGAAACAAAACAACAAAATAAACAAGCCAAAAAAACCCCACCACAAAACATAGAAACCCCTCATCTCTGACAGTGTTACAAGAGCAGATGGTGTTTAACAGCCTTGTAGGACATTCCCATAAAGTTATAAACATACCTTCCAGAGATTGAGTTAGATAAACAGATACAACTCAAGCAGTTTTCCATACAAGAGACAACTTGTCACTTGGAAGCCAAATAACGATTCTGACATGGAGGTGCACCTGAAAAAGCTTAGGAGATCCTATCAGAGAAACTGAAACCTTGGCTGAGTCTCACGTTCTCATCCTGCCTGTCGTCTGTGGGAACGCCTGCCTCCAGTCCAGCGTGTGGGACTTGTGGGTAGGGCAGCGGAGGAGCAGCTCTTTCCACCCCTGCTGCTGTTCCTCAGCCCAAGGTCAGGACCAGCAACAGTTCTGGAGAACTCTGCTCTGTTCAGCGCTGCAGCCAACAACCACCCAGCCAACATCTGAGCGTTTCTAGGTGGTAGGTGACAGCCAGATGCCATGCACACAGATCTGCACAGGACCGCACAGCCCAATGGGTGAAGCAGGTGTATATTCTGAGACTTTAAGCAACTGGGGTATTTGGTAAGCATCCCATGATGCTTAGTCATCTGGGCTCTGACTCTGCTCCTTTCTTGTTCTTTGTCCTGGAGCAGGTTGACCTTCTCCTCTGTTCCTTAGTTTTATCATCTCCAAGGAGACATCAGTACTAGCTTCAGTGGTATATTTTTATATAGAAAAGTAGCCCAAATAGATTTCTTTTCTTAGTGCTGTGACAAAATGCATGGCTATATTAGTCACCTTTCTATTATTGTGATAAAACACTGTGATCAAGGCAATTCATAGAAGAAAGGGCTTGTCTAGGATTATAGTCTGGTCGGAGGAATAAGAGTCTATGTTAGAGGCATGACCGCTGAAGCAGGACACAGTGTCACTTACATTATTAAAAGTAAGCATGAAGCAGAGAGAGCAACTGGAGATGGCACAAGCCTTTAAACGCTCAAATCCTGCCCCTAGTATATACATCCTCCAGCAAGTCTACACCTTCTAAACCTCCCCAGCAGCATCACCAACTAGGGACCAATTGCTCAGACACTTAAACCTTGGGGGATAGTCTCATTCAAACCATCACCCTGACCAAAGCAACTTAAGGAAGCAAGGTCTTATTTTGGCTCACAGTTGGAGCGTGCGGTCAGTCCATCATGCGGGGAAGGCATGGTGGGCAGGTGGGGCTTGGAGCATCTGGGCACATGGCATCTGCATTTAGGTTGCAGAGAGAGAATGATGACACTCAGCTTGCTCTCTATCTGTTAGGTCAGGAACCACTAGGCCCAAGGGATGGTGCTGCACAGTTAGGGTGGGTCTTCCTCCCTCAGTTAATCTAGTCTAGAAATGTCCTCACAGACATGTCCCATAGGCTTGACCACATGGTGATTCTAAATCCTATCAAGTTGCCAAACAAGATTAACTATCCCATCAGACCTTGATTTGTTCTGAGTTCTGAGACAGTCAGACTCAAATGCCTAGAGGGGTTAGTTTGGGGCAACATAGAGAGATAGGACCCGCGGCCAATCAGAAGGAGCACATCTGGCTAAAGGGGTGGGTTCTAGCTGGGTCATGGCATCTGCAAACCAGCACTGGGGCAGCTGAGACAGGAAACTGATGAGTTTGAGACCAGCTATGTGGAGAGACTGTGTCTCAAAACTGTGCAGAGGTGATTCCTGCTAATTCCCTTAGTTTCCTGGGCAATGGCAGACAACTGTGGCCAGATTAATGGCTATTTTAGGTGAAGTTGACTATCTGGAATTTATGTGAAACTGTTCAGGTTTTCAAAGTTACCAGGTCAAATTGAATGGCTTTTGTACTCCTGTCTTTTTCATGGTGCCCGGCTGAGGCAGCTAGACAGCAGCTGGTGTAGAACTAGGTTAGAGACCCCTCTTCTGAAGCCATGATAATCTCCAGAGGACACTCCGGCTCTAGAAAAGCCACATTCCTGTTACTGCCATATTTATAATCCAGGAGGTTAAGGTCTTAGGTGCTTATATATCTGGGAAGAGGTGACTTGAGGGCCTTGGAAAATGGCTTAGCCTGTAAAAAGCATGAGAGACTGAGTTTAGATTCTCAGCACCATGTACAAAGCAGGACGTGCTTGTGTATGTCACTCTAGCACCGGGGGAAGGTGGAGACAGAATGATCCTGGAGTTCATTGGCCAGCCAGTCTAACTATCAGTGTATACCAGGCTCAATGAAAGACCTTGTCTCAAAAAAAAAAATACAGTGGAGAGCAATGGAAGAAGGCACTGCATATCAACCCCCACGACATTCAGATAGACATGTATACACACTAACATCCCTTCCACATATATGATTCTCTCTCTACACAAGGTATCTTATCTCAAAAGGTCAAAATAAGGTATCCATTGGATGGATACCATTGGTATCCATCATCTTGCCTACCACCACCACCACCGGGCCCATGTCAAATCTAATATGTAGGAATCTAGGTCACAGCAGTCAGTGCAACTCCATCACTACCTTTCTGGTTGATCATTGGTAGGTCAGCTATTGCCTTCTGCCTCAGTTTCTCTCAGCATGGACAATTGCCTAGGATAATTGAGAATGCAATAAGATCATATAGTGAAACATCATGGTGCCTGACCAAACCGAGTGTTATCAACTGTGTTTGTTGCTTTATTATTATTATTATTATTATTATTATTATTATTATTATTATTCTCCAGTTTGGGTGACAGAATATTAGCTACAGGGTGATCAGTAAGGGTCATCCAACCAGCTTGCATTGCAGAGAGGGAAAACGGACGACAGAATGGAAAGTGAGTACTGAGGATAACAAAGGTTGGGATTGGCTATGATATACCAGCTACTGTCCAATGAGACCCAGCTTCTCTTGTATTTCCTCCCCACAGAGCCAATTAAGAATGAGCTGTCTGTGGAATGACTAAATGGACTGTCACTCAAGGAGGAGATGGCTGCTCGTGACAAATCTTTGTTTCCATTATATTGCATCCTTACATCATTTACACACACACACACACACACACACACACACACACACACACACACACACACTCAGCCTGCAAGATGAGGGCAAAGCTGGCTGTCAGAAAGCTGAGTTCAGTCCCTGGGATACTCACACTGGAAGGAGAGAACTGGCTTCCATAGCTGTCCTTTGACTTCCATGTGTCTGCATTCACAAGCTGTCCTTGACTTCCTCCCCACCCCTTGTTCTTTTCCTTCTTCTGTTCTTTACCCCTCCTTTCTTCCTCCTTTCTCTCTTTCCTTTGCTTCCCCCTTTTCTTCTTTTCCACCCTCCTTCTCCCTGACCTTCAGCTCACTGAAGATTACTTAGTTCACCCCATTTTATTTGACCATCTACTTGCTGAAGCCACGATCTTCAGGCACTGTGATAGGCATTAGGTATAAAAAGATGGAGCAAAACCCACAGACCTCTCCTTTCCTGGTGCTTGCAGACTATTGAGAGAAGCCTTAATAGTCAGTTGATTTCACCAGTTCAGTGATGGGCACAGTAGGGAGTAATGAAGCAATACCTGTGGGAGGCAGAAGGCAGAGAAGGGCCTGCCGATGAGGGCTTCCAAAGGGCATGTGTTGGAGCTGAGAACAGAGCCTACCAGGTGAGAGTGTGGGTTGGGTTTGAGAAGGGTGCAGGCCTGAGGAATGGAGCAGGATGTGTGAAGGCTCTGAGCTAACACAAGGGTAGGGTTTCCATCTGAGGGGAGCAGAGAGACCTAGAGAGATCCAGTAAGGTTTATCCTTGCTCCCCCATCACGAGCACTGAGGATTGAACCAAGTATCATGTGAGGATCAAGCACATGCTCTAGGAGCTACAACTCTAAGGCTCTTTCTACTCTTCATTTTTGGAGAGGCTCTCACTAAGTTACCCAGGCTAGATTTGAACTTTCTCTGTTGCCTAGACAATAAGTCATCATGTCCAGAGTTCAACTTCAGGTGTCTCCACCTTGATTCTTTAAAATTATTTATTGTCTTAGTCAGGGTTTCTATTCCTGCACAAACATCATGACCAAGAAGCAGTTGGGGAGGAAAGGGTTTATTCAGCTTACACTTCCATGCTGCTGTTCATCACCAAAGGAATTCAGGACTGGAACTCAAGCAGGGAAAGGAGCAGGAACTGATGCAGAGTCCATGGAGGGATGTTCCTTACTGGCTTGCTTCCCCTGGCTTGTTCAGCCTGCTCTCTTATAGACCTCAAGACTACCAGCCCAGGGATGGTTCCACCCACAAAGGGCCCTCTCCTCTTGATCAATAATTGAGAAAATGCCTTACAGCTGGATCTCATGGAGGCATTTCCTCAACTGAAGCTCCTTTCTATTTGATAACTCCAGCCTGTGTCAAGTTGACACAAAACTATCATCGTCATTGTTGTCATCATTGTCATTGTTATTGTGTGTGTCTCTGTTCATGATATATGTGCAGACATGTGAAGGTCAGAGGGGATTTTGTAAAGCTGGCTCTCTCCATCCACCTTGTCTTGGGTTTCAGGGATGGAACTGGGGTTGGCAGGTTTGTGCAGCACATGGAGCTTCTTGAACCTGTCATTTTCCTGCCTCCCTCTCTTGAACAGTTGTGATGACAAGCTTAGGCCACAGGCTTAGCCTGCTCTTGATTCTTGTATATGTGGGTGTGCACATACAAAGGTCTCAGGATGATCTCAGATGCCATCCCTGAGATACCATGTAACTTTTATTAAGACAAGGTCTCTCACAGACATGGAACTTGCCAAGTCAGCTTGAAGACAGAGAACCCCAAGAATCTCCTTGTCTCACCACCATCATGCTGTGACTACAGGCATGCACTACACCTAGATTTTGAATGTGGATTATGGGGATCAAATGCAGGTCCTTGCGAGGTATGCACTTTGAGGACTGGGCCATCCCCCACCCTTCATCTTGATGCTGACTACAGTGGAAGGCACTGCAGAGTCTAAGTAGATGTGTGTAGTAAAGAGATGCCATTGGCTATGCAACTGAGAGGATCCTCCCATGGGTCAGAACTGAAGGAAGTTCAGGAAAACCATGCCTAAAGGGTCAAGACTTAGGAGACAAAAGTGTCAGGATATAGGCAATTGATAAGTCATGGTACATCTTTATAGAATGTCATCTCTCAGTGAGACATCTCCAGGCTCAAGGAGGCAACAGCTTTCAGCTCCAACTACACAGAACACAGGGCTTTGAAAGCTGCTACCTCTTGTGCAAAATGGATTTTCTATCAGTCTTCACACAAGACTTAAAGAATGCCCACTGTGGGTGCAGCAAAAGCAAGGATCTCGGTACTGACTGGGGTGAGTTCTAAGTATGATGTTACTGGATGCAATATCTAGGGGACAAACAGAGAAGATGAAATGCTTCTAGAAGTTTCCAAAGGACTTTAGATTGCTGTGGCTATAAAGATTTTGATGGCTCCACCCATCATATCAGCTGAAATTGAGGGTCAGTTTCTACTGCTGAAAGTGGTGAACATGAGAAGAGGGCTGCATGAGCTTGGCTGCACTGTGTTTGTCTTTTGGAAGCTTGGGGCATGTCCATGGAGCATCAAAGCACAGCAATACTGGCCATTCCATCTACGTGGCATTAAATATCAAAGGACGGTTGCTACAGCTTGGATGTGAAATGTCTTCCATAGGCGCATGAACTCTTGTTCCTTGAATGATGGTTCTGTCTTTTGGGAGGTTTCAGAACCTATAGGACGTAAACCTTGATGGAGGATGGACATCGCTGGAGGCGGTCTTTCGGAATTTATAGCCTGGCTACACTTCCTGTCTTTCCTCTGTGATTCTTGTGTGTGGATGAGATGCGATCAGTCTACTTCCTGGCTACCAGCCCTGAGCTCCTGCTTTTATGCCTTCCCCATTGTGATGGACTGTGTGTGCTTTGAAACTGTCAGCCAGAATAGACCCTTTCTCCTCTCAGTTGCTTTTTGTCAAGGTGTTCTGTCACAGAGACAGAAAAGGAACTGATACAGTAATGAACTGTGGGGGGTGTGTTTGTGTGTAAAGGTGAGTGTGCATGAGTGTGAGTGTGTGTGTGCATTAGTATGTATGAGTGTGTGAGTGAGTTGTGTGTGCCTGAGTGGGTAGGAGTGTGTGTGAGTGTGTTGTATGTGTGAGGGTGTGTCTGTATGACTGTATGTATGAATGTGTCTGTGAGTGTGTGTACATGAATGTGTGTGGTGTGTGTGTGAGTGTTTAAGGGTGCATGTGCATGAGTGTGAGTGTGTGAGTATTAGTATGCATGAGTTTGAGAGTGTGTTGTGTGTGCATGAGTGTGTGTGAGAGTGTGTTATGTGTGTGAAGGTGTGTGTGCATGACTGTATGTATGTATGAATGTGTGTGGTATGTGTGAGTGTGTGTATACATGAGTGTGTATATAAATGTGTGGTGTGTGTTTGTGTATGAGTGTGGGTATGTTTGTATGTGTGGAGACCAGAGGTCAACCTGGTATCTCTACCTTTTCTTTTCATTATTAAAAATAATAGATTATTTTTTGTTGCTTTTTCAACTAGCCCACTATCAGAATACTAGGTGTAAGAACAACAAAGAGTTTTAATTTTTTTCTTTTCTTTTATTGGATATTTTCTTTATTTACATTTCAAATGTTATCCCTTTTCCTGGTTTCCCCTCTGAAAACCCTCTATCCCATTCCCTTTTCCCCTGCTTCTATGAGGGTGCTAACCCACCCACCCACCCACCAACTCCCTCCTCCCTGCCCTGGCATTTCCCTACACTGGGGCATTGAGCCTTCACAGGCACCATTTAAAAAAGTTATTTATCATCATCATCACCATCATCATCATCATCATTATCATCATCATCACTGTTATTGTGTGTTTTGTTCATGATATATATGTACGCATGTGTAGGTCAGAGAGATTTTGTAGAGATGGTTCTCTCCATCTACCTTCTCTTGGGTTTCAGGGATGGAACTGGGGTGGCAGGTTTGTGTAGCAAATGCTCTCAGTCATGGAGCCATCTTTCCGGCCCACCATCTTGTTCTGAGGCAGGGTCTCTCATTTTTGCTTGGAACCCACCAACCAGGCTTGCCAGCGAGCCATGGGAATCCTGTCACTATCTCCTCAGCTTTGACATTATGAATGTGCAGAGTTGAGGCTGCTTTTTGATCCTCATGCTTGTGTGACAAACATGTTACCCACGGAGCCATCTCCTCAGCCTGGCTCAGGGATTTTCAGACAGCGGAGGAGTTGTTAGAACTATTATGCTATTCTGTCACACACACACACACACACACACACACACACACACACACACACACACTGAAAAATCTCACTCTTTAGCCAGGTGCCCAGAGGATGAGCCCTCTGACTTAATCCCTGCCTGCATGGTATTCTAGAAACCCAAAACATGTCTCTGTAGGCAGCCATTTGGTATTAGCAAACCGACTGATAACAGCTCATTTTCTGCCTGGCAGGTTTGACACAGGCATCTCCTCCTGTGCCAGCTGTGTGATGGTCTGTCCTCCACTTGTCTCACTCAGGGAGATGCTCTGGGGATGAGCAACTGACTAGGATTTTGCCCTGCTCTGCCCTGTCACCTACTGTGGGCCCTCACACTTGCCTACTGACTGGAGAGAAAGCTCCAATGAGTGCAAAGCTAAGTTCTCCAAGGTTCAGGTAAAGTACAAAGCAGGGGGCAGTGCTTTCCTTTCTTCTTGTCTTTAGAGCAGTGATTCTCAGAACCCCTTGGTGATCAGAGGACCCTTTAATAGGGGTTGCCTATGGCCACCCTGCATATCAGATATCAACACTGTGACTCATAATGGTAGCAAAGTGACAGCTAGGAAGTATCAAATGAAGTCATCTTGTGGCTGAGGGTCACTACAGGAGGAACTGTATTAAAGGGTTGTGTTAAGTAGGTTAAGAATCACTGCTTTAGAGAAAAAGAAAGAGAGACACAGGGAGACAGTGAGAGAGAATAGGCAATATGTCAGAATGCACGTAGAGGTGAGTGAACAGAATCGGGTGTTGGTCTTAGGAGTCATCCATCATGGTTTTCAAACAGGATCTTCCACTAGCCTGGGACTCATGGTGTAGGTAGGTTAGGCTGGCTGTCTGGGGAGCCCACATGTCTCTGCCCTTCCATCACAGGATTACAAGTGTGCATCACCATGCCTGACCTTTTAGATGGGTTCTTGGTGCTATTTTTTAAAGGGGTTGTGTTTGAGTATGTCTTATTCTCGTTACAGGTTCCAGGGAGTTCACAAGGCTGCAAACACAATTACTGCTCAAGTTACTGAGCCAATGCTGTATCCATGACAGTATGAACAGAGAAGGAAAATGAAATGTCTGGGCCTGTGGATGGGCCTCGGTTGTTAGAGTGCTGCATGCTTGGAGCCCTGGGTTCCAACCCCAGCACCACATAAAAGTGGCCTGGTAACGCAGGCCTGCCTGTATTCCCAACATTTAGGAGGTAGAGACATGAAGATCAGAAGTCCAAGGTCATCCTTGGCTACATAAAGAGTATGGGGTTGGCTAGCCTGGGTTACACAAAACCCTGGCTCACAACAAATCAAAACAAGCAAAAAAGAAAATGAAGTGCATGCAAAATTGCATTAATATGTACAAATATATTTATATCCAGATTTCTACATTCATATAAATGGTACTTTCAGGAGACTCATCTTGATCCAGATCTGCTGTTTTTTATGGAGAATAATTTTTAATAATAATTCCACAACTCTTAGTAAACCTTCCAGTTTAAGTGCTTCTACATTTTTACATGAAAGGAATGTTAATTAGCGGTTCATCTTTGAGAGGAGAAATTGGCTAAATACTTATTTATTGTGGAGAAAAGGTGAAAGGTGATTGCCTCTGTTTCCCTCCCTCCCTCCCTCCCTCCCTCCCTCCCTCCCTCCCTCCCTCCCTCCCTTCCTCCCTCCCTCGATCGCTCTCTATCTCCTTCCTTCCTTCCTTCCTTCCTTCCTTCCTTCCTTCCTTCCTTCCTTCCTTCCTTCCTTCCTTCCTTGTTTTTGGAAACAAAGTGTCCTATAGCCCAGGCTGATCTGGAAGGCATCATGTTGCCCTGGATGACCTTGAACTTCTGCTTCTCTTCCCTCCACTTCCCAAGTGCTGGGGTTGCAGGCATGTACCACTATGCCTGGCTTTGTGCGGTGCTGGGGATTGAACCTAGGGCTTTGTGCATGCTAATCAAGAAGTCTAGCATTTGAGCCATATTCAGTTCGTGGTTTGTTTTTTGAACTTAAAAACACATAATGAGGTCCTCTGAGCATCAGGGACTCTTTTGAGACATCTGCTTCCTAATGTGAAATCTCCTTTCTCCCAGCAACAGCCATATGAAAATTGCAGCCTCCACTGCACTTGTATAATTTCCTATGATAAACTACCAAGATGGATTCTAGTCAAGGCTACCTCCTGGTTCTACCTCACACAGCAAGACAAATGCATGGCCTTGGCCTGGAGCAGGAACTTGTCATTTGCAGATGTCTTTGCTCACATTGACTATGGTATCCACCTTCTCTCTATGAGCCTAGGACTTTCTGTTCTGGCACCTTAGCAGTCTTGCTCCCCGATTAACCCACCATCCATTGTGTTTGTCCAGGGAAGCACTTTATTCTGTGTGTTTCAGACTTACATTCCAGAAAGCAAAAGGATTCCTTCCCTATGCTTGATGACAATGGAGTTGATCCTGTGTGTTTCTCCAGGTCAACTGCTTTCCATAGACTGGGGGATGTATGACATCAAGTGGATAACACAAATGTAGGTCTTTGTACTTGTGTCTAGGTATATGCATGTGTGCCTGTGGGTTCATGTTCAGATGTGTGTGTGTGTGTGTGTGTGTGTGTGTGCACAAGAGATTGTCAGGGGACAACCTTGGACAACATTTTTCAAGTGTTGTCTACTTGGTTTTCTTTCTGAGACAGGGTTTCTCACTGGTCTGAAACTGGCAAGGTAGGCTAGGCTGGCTGGCCAATGGGTTCCAGGGTTCTGTTTGTCTCTGCCTTTGTAATGCTGAGAGAACAAGCACACACTACTACATCTGTTAATGTTTGTTTGTTTGTTTTCTTCTTTTGAATGAGCTATCTCAGCAGCCCAGGATTTTAATGTTTTAACTTTATTTATTTATTTAGTGCTTTTGTGTACCCCTGGGCCACAATATACATGTGGAGACCAGAGGACAAGCAGGAGGACTCAGTTCTCTCCCTGTACCCATTGTGTCTGGGGATCAAACACATGTGACCAGGTTTGGAGGCAGGTGTTTTCACCCACTTATCCGGGATGCAGGCTCAACCCTATTGTACTTTTGTTTTCTGTGAGTACATGTATATTGGGGTCAGAGAGCTTGTATATATGCACATGAGTGGAGGTCAGAGGACATCTTGCAGGAGACAATTCTCTTCTTCTAACATGCAAAGTCCCTGAAATCCAACTTGCAGTTGGGCTTGGAGGCAGCCATCTTTACTTGTTGAGTCGTCTCTCCTCCTCACACATTGTTCTCCTTCTTTAATCATGAGTATTCAGACTGTAGGAGTGAATCTTTAGGAAACTAAACTAAACTAAAAGTCTGGGGAAGCTTCCATATGGATATCAGGAACTGCTTACCTCAGGGCAAGCAGATCTGCTAAGATTGTTCCGTTTTAACTGGGGACTCCGTTAACATCAGGGAAAAGGGAAGTCAGTTCCCACCATGTGAACTGGTGCATGGCGCAGGAGTGAGCAAATTTTGCTGAGTTGGGACCTCACAGGCAAGCTTCTGTTGTTTGGTACCTTCTGTTCTTGCTGATTTGTGAGACAGGCCAGTAGAAGCCATCCTAACGCCAGCTTTATGAATATCTCTCTGATGGACCCACAAGTCTCTCCCGCAATGGCCTTATAAGGATGAACTCTGAATAGGATGTCCTGGGGTGAGAATCAATCCATAGTGAGGATGACTTTCCCCCTCCTAGGTCTTAACCTTTCATAGCGAGTCGGGCAACCAGGACAGTAGGAAATGGAAACAAGCTATGTTTAGCCGAATCTTACATACCATAATCTCTTTACCATGGTCAAGCAAGGCAGGAATGCTCAGACTGATCGTTCTGGCTCAAATCCATTCCAGAGTGGAGTGATTTACGACTTAACACCATTCTTGATTTTTCCCTGAGAGTGAAGTTACATGACCCAAGAATAACATTAGTCTGCACCAGGCTGGGTGAGAATGGCCTTCTAAAGGGTGGTCTCAGTCTCAGCTTTTCACCCACAGTCTCAGACTCCCTCCAAAGTCCCAGCAAGCATCCGGGAGAACTGCTGTTGTAAGAAGCTGACAGTCTGGTGAGTTATGAGATCAGAGGGAGTCTGGCCCAGGAGCCTCTGCTGTCTCTTCACCCATGAATCTTGACTTAACCCAAGCATGGGAGACACAGTAGATTCTGCCTTTCTTCCTGCTCCAGTCTTGACCTACAGACTCCTCTGCCCTGTGCTTGATCTAAAAAGACAGTAAAGTTTTAGGAGGTTGGAACAGGTCATTTCAGCTCAGGCAGAGGAACAAAACCAAGGTAAAGCTGGGAGATTTTAATGATTAAAATAAATGAATATAGGGCTCCAGAGATGGCTTGCTTAATACAGTGCTTGCTCCCACTAGCAGGAGGCCCTGAGTTCAGATTCCCTGGCAAGCACACAAAGAAATCCAGGCATCATGTGCCTGCAAAGACTGGAGCTGGGGAGGCAGAGACAGGAAGATGCTGGTCCTTGTTAGCCAGCTAGTCTATCTGGATGGTTGAGCTTCAGCTTCAGTGAGAAACCCTGCCTCCATCCCAATAGGTGGAGGAGAAAGATAAAAGAAGACACCAGCATAGGCCTCTGGTCTCTATAGACACATACACTCATGCACACACATATAAACAAAAATAAATGGATGTAAAAAAATGAGTCCCTCAAAATAGCCCAAGTTCCTCAAAACCCATCCAGCAAGACTTGTAAACAGGTGACTGAGACGCTGAAATTGCTTCAAGACAGATGCCTTTTTAAACAGTGTTCAGGACTCCCTTTTGGGGCTCCTCGTTGCACAGCTCCTCAAGCAGGAGGCACTTCATCTTCAGACATCTGCAGTTGTCAGAGAGGTGGTGTGGAGGCCCAGATGTGGAGTCTTGTGCATTAAAGCTCACAGGCAGATCCTGACCACCATCTCAGAGGAAACAATTGGCAGGCAGCTGGGGGTGGGAGCTACACTTCTGCAGATGCACCATGACCAGCCTCTGCCCCTGCTCTGCGAGCTAAACACTGACTACAAACTGTAATTTCAGTTCTCTGGTTTTCTTGCTATGTAGTGCAGGCTGAGCTTGAACTCCCAGAGTTCTGACTGCCTCTGTCTTCCAAGTGCTGGGATTAAAAGTGAGTTCCTTTACCCCCACACGTGGCTTATTTTCTCAGCTTTTAGGAGTAAGAGCTGGGGAAATGGCTCAGTCAGTAAGGTGCTTGCTGTGCAAGGGTGAGGACCTAAGTTCATTCCTCAGGACCTACCTGAAAAATAAACAAGCAAGCAAACCAGCAGCAAGGAGTGGGGGGCAGCAGGCTTGTGATCCAGCGTTTGAAGAGGTAGAGATAGGTGGATTCCCTGGGGGAATGGCCACCAGTGTAGCAAAAACGAGAAGTTCCAAGACAGTGAGAAATCACATCTCAGAAACCAAGATGGATAGGTTCAGAGGAAGGACATCTGCAGTTGACCTTTAGCCTTCAGGTTTACATGCGCACGCACACACACATATGCACACACAACACATACATACACATATGCCCACACACATACACACACACAACACACACAACAAACACACACACATACACAAAACACACACACAACACACACACAACACACACACAACACACACATACAACACACACAACACACACACACATACAAAACACACACACAACATACACACAAAACACACACAACACACACACAAAACACACACAACACACACACAAAACACATACAACACACACATACACACACACAACACACACAACACACACACACATACACACACACAAAACACATACACCATACACACACACACATACAAAACACACACAACACACACACACAAAACACACACAACACACACATACACACACACAACACACACGCACAGACACATACACACACACAAAACACACAAAAAACACACACACACACACAAAACACACACAACACACACACATACACACACAAAACACACACATACAAAACACACACAACACACACACATACACACACAAAACACACACAACACACACACATACACACACAAAACACACACAACACACACATACACACAACACACACACACACACAACACACACACACACACAGATTGCGATTAACAGGGTCTTCTTCTCCTGTTTCCTTCAGGGGTAAAATTTCTTTTATCTCATCAAAATATAGCCTGGGCATGCTTGGTCAAATTTGTAATGTTGCCCAAAATGTCTCTGCACTTACTTGGTGAATTTGATGGGAAGGATGCTGGGACACATGACAGGGAGACACTGACAGCTCTCTGCTAATATGAACGGGACCAGAGTAGCACCTCTTTGCTTCCCCATGGTAGGTAAAGCCTCATGCTTAACTCAGACCCAAGTGGATTGCCCCACACAGCCGGAACCCTGAGGCACCAGCCTGCCATTAAGAAGCAGAGTGTAGGTATGCAGTTCAGTGGTTGAGCAGCAGCTTGGCATGCACTGGGTCCTGGATCAGATCTCCAATCCCCAAACCAAACCAACCAAACACACCCATGAGTCCTAATGGCATCTTCCTATTTCATTTCAGAGACAAAGGATTAGAAATGTTTAAAAACTGTAGTTCAGGGGAGCTGGTGAGATAGTTCAGCAGCTAAGAGGACCCAAGTTCAGTTCCCTGCACCAATACTGGATGGCTTGCAACTGCCTGAAACAGTTGGTAGCTTCTTTGGGTCTCTGACAGCATCTACACTCACTTACATGCACATCTACATATTATTTAAAAATAAAATCTATTTTAAAAAACTAAGAACTGTGGCTCAAGACATACCTGAACCTTTAGTGCAGGTCCATCCAGGAGTTTAGTGGAAGACATAAAAGAAGAGAATTCACCAAGAATTCAGTTAGAAAGTCACACCATCTTCTTGTCAATTGTGATAATAAAATCAACACTGCTGAAGATAATGAGAATTTCGAGGGTTATTAATCAGTTAAAATATTTTCAATGGGTAAAGTCTTATCCACCGCAGGTACATGTTTTACTGCTGGGAAGATGTGTGCATCTACATGAAGGTCAGATGGTAACTTTGGGTATTGATTCTTCAGGAACAGTCTACCGGTTTTGTATTTGTTTTTTTTAAGGCAGAGTATCTCACTGGCCTGGAGTTCATCAGGTAGACTAGGCTGGCTGGCCAGAAAGCCTCCCACCCCCCACTCCCAGGGATTCACCTGCCTTCATCTCCTGTGTGCTGAGATTACAAGCATCTGGGACCATGTCCAGTCTTTATACACAAGTTCTGTGGGTAAAACTCAAGTCTTCATGTTTGCTTGACAAGAACTGTACTGATTAAGTCAGCTCCCCAACCCTTTAATCAATTTTATTAAGTATTTGTTTTACCATCCCCACTAAGGGGATGGTAAAATTGTCTGAGGGGCCTTTGAGTTCTATGAACAGTTTTCTGATCAACGGCCGCTTGTAGCAAAAATCTTTCAGAGGTAGTGTAAAATCTCTGTCCTCACTATTGGGCTAGTTCATCCATAATGACACTCTGGCCATTAAAAACATCATTTAAATTAATTTCCTGGCCAATAGAATGTGAGTCCCTGGAATTTGAGCTATGTATGTTGCCTGGACCACGTTAGGGCTGAGGCAACTGGACCAGGCATGGCCTAGGGTACAAAGAGGTGGTGATTAATTTAGGGGTCAAGTGTTTAAACATCTGTCGCCTGTAGACTGCTTGCTTCAGTTCAGACACCTCTGCTTCCGAAGAAGGAGCCGGGAGGCCCCCTGCTGCCCTTATTTCCAGCCCAGTTGCCTGGTGCTCTGTCCCTCAGCTTCTCTGAGATACCAGCCCTAGGGAGACTGTGCACTGCAGTTTGTACCACCCTGTGGTGACTTTATGCTATGACATATGCTCCCTCTACTAGCCTTTCTATTATGTGAGTGCCATCCCTCTCTACTGCTAAGTTCCAAGGGCCATGATTTAGCTTCTTTCCTATCTCTAGACACTTTGGAGGGGCTCGGCCAATCCCGAGGTGGGTTTCCATGTCTTTAAGGACCCGAGAATCACCTGTGCCGGACTCTCACTGTCACCAAGGTTTCTGCAGAGCTGAATAGTAAGGAATTAACCAGCACCAGACCAACCCAGAATGGGGGACTTCAGACGTGGCTCAGACATAAGACCACTGGTTGTGTGAGAGTGAGGACCCGTGTTCCCATCCCCAGCATGTATGTAAAGAGCCGAGTGAGGCTGTGTAGGTGCCTGTAACCTTGGTTTTGTGCTGAATGGAGGTATGAGGATCACTGGGGCCAGCTGCCAGCTTAGCTCCTGGATCTGTGAGATATTCTGGTTCAGGGGCATAGAACAGGATCTGTCGTTGTCCCTTCTGGCCTCTGCATTCATATACCTGCATACACAGGAACTACACATACACACTCCACATAGATATAGCACATACACACTAATAAAATAAGCAAACTCCTCAAAACCCAGAGCACGCTCTAGCCTAAGCTCAGGGCAGCACCCCAAGTTCAACACCCACAAGAGGTTGGTGCTGAGAAAGGAAAGTGGATGGCCTCTGATGCCCACAGAAGTGTTTGCTTTTTCTCTAGATCCACAGATCTCCCAAATGTTCTTTTTCCACACTGTACCCCCACCCCCAATTTTATACATAGCAGATGGTGTTCAAACAAGTCAAGGAGCAGAAGCTGCAAAAGGCTTAAAAGAAAAAAAAAAGACAGTGAAACTCATATATTTCTTCAAACGATAAGATGAACTACAGATGTTTGAGGACTGGAGATGGTGCCGCCTGCGACTGCAGCCCCACTTAAAAGAAGAGTCCCTTATGTTTAACGTTGGACAAGCCCGGTAGCTGTCACGGCATGATTTACGGAGGTTGTTTGTGAGATTTTATGTTACTGGGGACCTGGCTATGAAAACCTCATTCCTTCTGCCCATAGGCATTATCTCCTGGAGTCCATGGTGGACTCGTGGGGCTGAACTTGGCGCTCTACAGCTAGTCTGTGGTCCTCTGGCTTCCTGCGTTCTGACCAATGCTTCCCTTCCATCCTGGATACTAGAACTGACCCCTCTGTGGGGATCTGGGTCCTTGGAAGCGCCCTGTTCCTACCTGACACCTGCAGTCAGATTACTCTCAAATTAAGCTTGACAAAGTTGCTAAAGGCGAAACAGTTGTGTGGCAGAATCCAGCTGCATATAGGAAACAGCTGCCTTCAAGGCTTTCCCCCCTTCTTCTTTTTAAGGAAGGAAAGCATCTCCATTGAATGTTTAAAATGTGAACATAAAGGTTATCTTAGAAAGGCCAGCAGAGTCTGTGATCAGAGAGTGCCATGGCTCTAGTAAAAGCTTCTTTTGGGGTGACTTTTTAGTCATAAATATTTACTACCCACTGAAGCCAGGAACCCAAGACCTTCTCCAAATGTAGATTTCATCCCCTGCCTGTGCCTCCCAAGGCTCTTTCTTTCCTCTGTATCTTTATTTGTTTACTTATTTGTCTATTTATTTGTGTGTGTTCATATAGCACTCTGCATCTATCTATCTATCTATCTATCTATCTATCTATCTATCTATCTATCTATCTTCTACAGTACAGATTCAGGGCAGGAGACTCAGGTCATCTAGCTTGGTGACTAGCAACTTCTGGGCCCCAAGGCTGGTCTTAAGGATTCTGAAAGCACTATACCTTTTGGACATCCATGCCTATCCCCAGATACAGCTAAGGTGGACAGCTGTACACTCAGATTTTTAGGCTTCTTAAATCATGTGCACAGAGCCCTTCCTGCAGGTGGCTATGGAATTGGTATGAGTCCAGGCAGAGGCAGCAGGAGGAGCCCCCAGCCATCTCTGGTCTCTGGAGCTGAAATGTGTGCAGCCTTTGAAGTTACCACAACTCAGGTGCCAGCCTCTCGCAGCAGCCTAAGAGAAGGAAATCCTTCCTTTTTCAAGCAAGGGAGCCAATTCCTAGGGCGCTGGATGTTTCCACTAAGCAAATCCTCAGAAAGCTATTTTCTAGAGGATGAGGGGTGGGGGAGGGATGCTGGAGTGCAGCGCGGAAGAATGCAAGTTAGGTAGGAGGCAGCATGCACAGGACACCAAGGACCACAGGAGGAAGCCAGGAAGATAGTAAGGAGCCTTCAAAGTCAATGCTGCTGGCCAGGCTGAGATAGCTCAGCGGATGAAAAGTGCTCAATGCTCAACCCCAAGGACTGGAATTCTATCTTAGAACCTGGAACCGGTGTTTGGCATCCATTATATAAGCCCAGCCTCATAGGGAGGGAAGGTATCAGAAATGTCATGGATATGCAGTGCAGAGGCAGAAATAAAGAGAGACCTGCCTCACTAGCATGGCAGAAGGGAAGATGCTGCTTCTGAAGAGTCATCCTTTAATCCCCCCCCGACACACAGTGCACATCATGTACCCCTAATCCTCAAAATAAATCAATAAAATAATCTTAAAATTTTCACATCTCTGTGTTCAGAGGCAGGAGGATGGGAGGACTTTTCTCAGATCTGCTCTGCTTTCATGTTTAACACAGCCTTAACCCTTGGCCCTGGGTTTGCTGGTGAGAAGGAGCCACAAATCTAAGCCAGGATGATCTCGTGGCGTCTTTGTCCTCCCTTCCTCTCTATTCACAGAAAACCCCACTGGGAAGCTCCTACAGCCGCGTGATTCCTGCTCAAAGGTTTAGAGTTAAATGCCAAGCACACATTGTATATTTATTTATTTATTTATTTATTTATTTGGTTTTTCGAGACAGGGTTTCCTGTATAGCCCTGGCTGTCCTGGAACTCACTTTGTAGACCAGGCTGACCTCGAACTCAGAAATCTGCCTGCCTCTGCCTCCCGAGTGCTGGGATTAAAGGCATGCGCCACCACGCCCGGATGTATTTTTATTTTTATGTTTTCAATTTCTCATGTACTTTTTCTTCTTTGAGACAGGGTCTCAGGTAGCCCAGGTAGACTTCGAACTCCTTATGTAGCTGAACCCTGGAGGCTCCTGACTTCACTTCTGAAGTGTCAGGATGTGATGTGTGTGCAGCCATGTTCAGCTTGTACAGAGCCGTGGATGGAACAGATGACTTTGTGGATGCTCGGTAAGTACTCTACCATTGGAGCTGCATCTCCAGCTCTTAGCTTATACTGCTTTCCTTGGTATGGGAATTCCCCACTGTCTAAGTAAAAGTGATGGCTGGAGTGGGGAGGGAGGGTAGAGGCCAAACTGCTCTTGTGTCTGTAATTGACCAATAAGGCTATTGCCTCTCTGTTTCCCTCCTTCTTTGCAGGCTTCACTCTCCTCTCAGCCTATTTCCTCATCTTCAAAGACCAGGGGACTTTTTAAGATGATAGAAATGATTAAATGTCGCTGGAGACAGTGTACTGGTTCTGTGCCTGCCACCCAGCAGATACTTAATAAACAGTGAGTATCCTGCCACCTGTGGGGAAACCCAGGTGAAAGAAAAGCCAGACTAAGGCTGGTGGGGCACACATGACTAGATTGCAGTACTGCATCATAGCAACCACAACCCATCTGTAAATGGTGCATGCCTATGGGGAATCTCAGTTAGATCTCAGGATCTAGAGCAGTGGTTCGTAACCTTCTGATTTCTGGGATTCTTTATTAAAGTTCCTCATGTTGTGGTGACCCCCAACCATAAAAATATTTCTGTTGCTACCTCATAACTGTAATTTTGTTTCAGTTAAAAATAGTAATGTAGATATGTGATGTGCAGGACATCTGATATTCGACCCCCGTGAAAGCATCCTTCAATCCCCAATGAGGTTGAGACTCACAGGTTGAGAACTGCTGATCTAGAACCACCCTTGAGTCAAGCCTCTGGTACACCAGTGAGATATTATCTAGATTAGGTTAACCTCAAGGCTTGCCTATTAAGGATTTTCTTGATTAGGATTAATCAAGGGGTTAAAGTGAGAAGCCCCACCCTAAATTTGCATGGCACTTTCCTAGAAGTAGAGTCCCAGTGAAAAGCTTTTGTTTTTTTGCCTTCTAGTCTTTGTCTCTTTCTGGCAAGTGCCTCTGCCAGTGCTGCTGCCGCTGCGTCTGTTGCCACCATCCTTCCTTGACATCAGAATCTGGTTTCTTTGGACTTTTTGCCTAGGCTGAAGAGCCATGACTATCCAAGAATCGTTCATGCCCTGGGCACGAGGTTGGGATGGCTGAGGCATGTGGTTTCATGGACTGAGCAGCCCCTACACCTTCACTTTCTACAGTGTGAAGACAGCCATGGTTGGAGTATCTAGCCTTTATTGTGCAAGCTAATTGAATAAAGTTCGGTTTTTATATGCATTCATTTTATTGGTTTGTTCCTCTGGAGAAGCCTGATGGATACACATTCGTCTCAGATAGCAGCATCACCCCCAAGGAGCTCCTTCCCACAGCCTGGCTGGGATCTGTCAGTATTTTTCTTCTGTCCAGGTTTCCATCCCCACATCCATCCCTTTCCTTCTCTGATTTTTGCCTTGTGGAAATGGACACACATTGCCACTCTTGGCTCCCTTTCCCTGCCTAGGCTGGGGCAATCCCAGCTCAGTTCCAGCTCTTACAGGCTCTCATTGGTTCACCAAGTTGTATTTTGTTACTTAGGTATGTTATTACTTCTCTCTTTGGGGTGAGTAGAAGTTTGTTCATGTATCCCAAGGAAGAGTATCACACAACACCCCTCCTGCACTTGGCTCTGGTCCATGAGCCCCTTCAGGTTACTCACTGGTTTCTTTGATTGACATGTGAATAATGCTTAGTACTATTTGTTGAATGGATCTCCATCTCCTTCCACAATGTTCCTTCCTTGAGCATCTTTCATGTGCTTTGAAAATCCGTTCCCTAGCACACATCCCTGTGAATTGTGCTGCACATGCTCAATGGTTCTGGTGCAGTTCTCACTAGCCACCCTTGTAGTTCTGTGCCACCCTTGATGTGTGTACAGCTGGTGGTGAACTGGGAGAAGGGAAAGGTATTGAGCCACCATGGTTTACCCAGAGGCAGTTGCTCTCCAGTTCTGCCCATCCCTATGGGGCAGGAGGGGTTTCAATTCAAGCTGAGCCAGAGGAATGGTTTCTCACAAGGCTCTTCTCTGAAGCAGAGCCAAACTCTATAAATATATGCTGTGCCTAAGGACAAGCTAAATCAAGAGTAAATAGTTGGTGCGATGGCTAGCTAGACTGGATTCATGAACTAGTGAAGCACACCTTGGGTGTGTCTGTGATGCTGTTTCCAGAGATGAGTAGTTGATCATGATGAGTCTGATCTAACGAGTCGATTAACTTACTGATGGATTCATAACATGATGAATATGATGGCATTATTGGGAGGTGGTGAAAGGTCAGGGGTGGTGTCTGGTTGGAAGAAGTAGGTCACTGGTAGCTTATCCTTGGGGGTTACATCTGTTCTGCTTATTTCCTGTATTTATTTTTCCCTGTTTTTTGTCCCCTATGATATGAGTTCTCCTCCTCTGACCCCTCCCTGTTGTAATAGACTAAAACGATGAGATACAGTAAACATTTATTTCTTTAACTTTTTTCCCCTTGGGTGCTTGGTTGTAGTGACTCAAAAAGTCTGACTAATAGAGTTGGTTCATAAATCATTTCTGCTCTGCCCCAAATAGACTCTTTGAAAGTCTAAGGAGGAGCCTCTATCCCTGTTGGGGTAGTTGGCATCCTTGTTGTGGGGAAGGAGGAATTGGAATGCTGAGCTCCTGACATGTGCTATCGATGACTGACTAAGCGAGCCAAGCTATTGGGGAGCTAACTCTTCCCCGTGGTGTCTCTCAGAGGACAGAGATGTTGGTGATGAAGAGGATGGTAGTAATAGTGGAGTAAAGATGGTGATGGTGGTAGTGATGAGGTAATGATGCTAATGGTGGTGGTGATGGTGATGCTGGTGATCACAATGATACCCTGCAGACAACCTGACTTTTCGGGCTGCAGCATAGGCCTAAGGTAACCATCACATACTTTCAAATGTATACTTCGGCTTAAGAAAAGGACTGTACAGATGACTGCACCCCAGGTGCTTCTGTACTGCAGTGTGAGAAAGGTCCACAAGGATGTTCGTTGCCCATTTTGGATCTCAAACCTTTCCCTACACAGGGTACTAGTGAAAGAGCAAGGACTTCATCATAGCTGGTGTGGCCATTCAACCATTAGGTAGGCAAATCGCGGCCCTCCAATGGTATGATTTATGATAGGCCTCTGTGGCCTTTGTGTCTCCATCAGGAATAGTCCATTGTGAAAGTGTGGCTTAGGCTTGGCTTGCTGATGCTGGCAATGCAATTATGATTTAATTGATTAATAGGCATGGACGACTAGTAATTAAGGCATTACTTGTTAGCTGGGAAAAACCTCGCATACCCAGCCTGTTGTTATCAGCCTACTGATGGAAGGGTGCCTTTGCTCCTGGGGATCATAGAGTCAGGGCCCCTTTGCAGGGTGAGTTATAAAGAAAACAAATGACACTCATTAACCTATTCCTGGGAACCCACATATTGCCCTTTCAGCCACTGTAAAAGGTGAGCTTTATTGATACAAAATTAGCCTCAAGCTCTGATCTGAAGGTGACCTGTCTAGGAGACAGCCTTCCTGGAGGTTGGCACAGGTAGTCTATGTAAGTAGCCTTCACTGTCTTCCTGGGCTTCCGTTGCCTCTTTCCTTCTTTGACTGTTGAAAACTTTCCTCTGTGGCTAACACTGAGGGACAATGTAACATGTAACTTCTAATTAAACTTTTCAATATGCGGCAAAATTGTACTGCATGAATAAGTAAAGGCTGCATAATGGAAGCCTATTAGCCAAGTGAATATACTCTTTTTAAGTCAAATTTCTATACCACTTTTGTATTATCTCCCATCAGAAGAGAACGTGCAATTACCAATTTTATCTTATCTGGGATTATTATGAAAAAGTAGTAAAGGAAACTCCATTCCAGGAGCCATAATGTGATTTTTGATTAATACGAGCTCTTATGTGACAAGAATATTTCTTTCCGGCCAAGTGTGCATTTGGCTTTCTGTGTGAACTGGTTTGAAAGCTATATCTCAGAGGAATGATTGTTCAGTAATTGAGCATATGTGTCTACATAGAGGTCAGACTTGCAGGGCATGCCAACGCATGAGCAAGGCAGGTATTGTAGTCAGCATTGCCTGCCAACTTGACAATCTAACATCACTGGGGAAAAAGTCTCAGTTGAGTATTGTCTTTATCAGGTTTGTCTGTATGGGATTGTCTTGCTTGTTAGTTGATGTAGAAGGCACCATTCCCTGGGCAGGTTCTCCTGGGCTAGATAGAAAGCTAGGTAAACATGATTCTATGAGCAAGCCAGCAAGCAGCATTCCTCCCTCCATGGTTTCCGCTTCAAGTTCCTGCCCTGATTTTCCTCAGTGATGGACTATGACCTAGAAGTATCAGCCATATAAATCCTTTCCTCCAGTATGTGGCTTTTGTTCAGAGTGCTTTATCACAATATCAGAAAGGGAACTGGATGAAAAGCGAATGGTTGGCTGTACTTCATAACTACTAGTTTAAAAACCAAATGTACATGTCTGTGGTGTGTGTGTGTGTGTGTGTATGTGAGTGTGTCTCCGTCTGTGTATGTGTCTGTCTGACTACATATGTACCATAACTCAAGGATGGAGGTCAAAGCACAAGATCAGTGCCAATCATCTACATTATTCGAGTCAGGTTCTCTCATTGTTCATTTCTAGCTTGACTGAGAACTTCTGAGGACTCTCCTCCCTCTGCCTCCATAAGAATGCTAGGCTTACAGATGTGAACTTCTGTACTGTCTGCCTTTACATGAGTTCTGAGGATCCAAACTCAGGTCCTCTTGCTTGACTGGCTTGTGACTCATCTCCCTAGCCCCCTACTCTAATTAGTTGGTTCTAAGTCTATTCCACACAGCATGGATGCATGTGTAAGTGGTAAAAATTTACACAGAGATCCAGGTCACAAGCGCTTGCTGGAAGCCTCAGTCTGGGTCTCCTGCTTGAGCCAAGTCACATTCTCTCTTTAAAAATTTAAAAAGTATTTATTTATTATATTTTATGTTATGAATATTTTCCTTGCATGCGTGTATGTCCACTCTGTGCGTGCCTGGTGTCTGTGGAGGCCAGAAGAGGGTGTCATATTACCTAGAGCTGTAGTTATAGATAGGTGTGATCTACCTCATGAGTACAGGGAATCAAATTTGGGTCTTCTGCAAGAACAAGTGTCCTTAACTGCTGAGCCATCTATCTAGCTCCCAAAGCACATTCTTAAGGTATAAAAGATACTTAAAACACAGATGTTCGTGATGTCAGCACCTTCTCTCATTCCACCTACATAAGGAAATGATTTGGTTCTGAAATCAAGTATTTTGAACTTATGCTCCTAAGAGAAGCAGGCTAAATAACGTTGCTTCTACTCTTGACCTTGCATGGGAGTGACCTGTATATAGAACAGTCACTGGGGAAGTATCAGGGAGGGACAAGGAGGGAATTGTTCCAGTGCTCTGCAAAGAACCCAAGGAGGACCAGTATCTGTACTCACCTGTTTTCTAGAGGTGCCAGGGATTGACCTGCAGTGCCGGTGCCAGCTAATTTTGTCAACATGACACAAATGAGAGCCATCTAGGAGGACAGAATGCCAATTAAGGAAATCCTTCCATCAGACAGGCCTGCAGGCCCGTCTGCTTGGCATTTTTCTTGAGTGTCAATTGATGCGTAAGGAACCTCCCACTGTGGTTAGGGCCACCTCTGAGCAGGTGGTCCTGGGAGGTAGAAGAAAAGCAGTGGCTCGTGACTCTATAAGTAAGCCAGTAGGTAGCATTTCTTCCTGTTTTCTGCCTCAGCTTCTGCCTGAGCCCTGCCCTGATCCCCAGCAGTGATCCATTGTGATCAGGATGTGTAAGCCAAATAAACCCTTTCCTCCTTGTCTTAGAGTTTTACTGCTATGAACAGACACCATGGCCAAGGCAACTCTTGTAACGAACATTTAATTGGAGCTGGCTTACAGGTTCAGAGGTTCAGTCCATTATCATCAAGGTGGAAGCTTGGCGGTGTCCTGGCAGATGTGGAGGTGAAGGATATGAGAGCTCTATATTTTCATCCAAAGGCAGACAGGAGAAACTGGCTTCCAGGCAGCAAGGAGGAAGGTCTTAAAGCCCTTGCCCACAGTGACACACTTCCTCCAACAAGGCCACACCTACTCCAATAAGGCCACATGTCCAAATAGTGCTGATCCCTGGGCCAAGCCTATTCAAAATACCACATCCCCCAAGGTGATTTTGGTCAAGGTGTTACCACAGGAGCAGAAAGAAAACTAGGTTCTGTTTGGGACTATCACCTGCCCTGATTGTGTAAGAATCCTAATCTATCTGGAACTTTTCTTTCCTAGCTAGGAAACAAAGATGTCACCTTCACATGAACTGTCTTAGTTAGCTTCCTGTTGCCATGCCAAATTCCTGAGGAAATTAAGTTAAAGGGAGACTGGTCTTGGTTCACAGTTTTCAAGGTATCATCTGTTCATATTTACAAGGCCGTATCGTTTCTAGGTTGTAGTGAGACAGAACATCATGTCAGGGGAAAGTGTGGTGGGGGCAAAGCTGCTTACCTCATGGCGGTCAGGAAGCAGAGAAAGGGGGAAGAGAAGTGGGGAGAAGACTGAGAGGAGAGAGGAAGAGAGGGAAAGTGAGGGTGGATCAGGAAAAAGGGAGACAGAAGTAGGGAGAAGAAGGAGTCAGTGAAGATGCAAAAGGGGAGGCTGAGGGAGAGAGAGAAAAGGAAAGGCGGGGGATAGAGAAGGAGTGAAGAGGAGAGAAAGTAAGCTGAGAGAAGAGGAAACAGCGGTTGAAGGAGATGGGGGAAGACAGGAAGAGGGTATAGAAGGGAAAGTAATGGGAGGGAGAAAAAGAGGAGGTAGAGAAAGGGAGAAAAAGGGGAGAGAAAGAAAGGCACGGAAGATAAAAAATACCCCCACCATGGCATGTATTCAGTGACTGACCCGTCCTCAGATTAGGTCCCACTTCCTAAAATGTCTGCAGCTTCCCAGAAGCCTATTGAGCCCATACATCACGCACCCATGGTGCATGAGTCCGAGTCCTCAGGAGTCCCAATACCTCTGAACACTGCTACATCAGGGACTAAGCTTCCAACACACACTGGTGGTGGTGCAGCTGCATTTCAATTCTAAAACACAACAGGCTTTACTGTGAGAACAGAGGGTGATGGTTTACATTCCATTTCACCATCTTGTTTTTGTGAGACTTGATCTCACGTAGCCTCTAAGGTGTGGCTGAGAATGACTTTGAACTTTTGCTCTTCCTGTCTCCACTTCCAGAGCATCAGGATTACAGAAGTGTCCCAGCACTCTTGGTTTATGCGGTGCTGGGAATGGAAGCCAAGGCTGTGTGCATGTTAGACAAGTGTACCCTACCAACAGGGCTACAGAGCTGAGGGAGACAATGTTGTAACAGTCAAAACTGTAACAAGTGAACCATACAATCCAAGGAAGAGCACCCGGCCATATTCATCTAGACACCTTAGCTGCTCTGTGTTTCCTTCATGTTTGTTCCATCCCAGAGAAGCCTTGGTTGGTACAGGAACCCTGGTCTTGCTTGTTTCACCTCCAGCAGAGGTGGGGGGTCACTGCTGGGGAGCCACACATATGCTAACAAAGTAGAGTGAGATTTTGGTAGAAGAATGAATGCCTGCAATAGCACATCACCTTTAATCAGTTTTCTTCTAGAGGTTTTTCAGAAAGAAAATAATGGGGACTGGGGAGATACTAAGTACTAAGTACTAAGTACTAAGTACTTGCTGTGTCAGTGTTTGATTCTCAGAACTCACAGGAAAGCAGGGAATGGTGTCTGATGCCTATAATTCTAGAGCTGGGGAGGTAAAGACAGGAAGATCTTTGGATCTCAATAGTCAGCCATTCTGGCCAAATGGATGAGCTCCAGGCACACTGAGAGAGCCTACGGAAAACAAGTGTAAAGTACAACTGAAGAAGACACTCAACAGCAACCTCTGGCTTCCACACACATGCACATACAAGTGCAACCTGAGCACACATGTCAGTACATGCCCTCCTCCACAATTATCTGGGCAAGCATGAAAGGTCTTCTACGTGTAAGGATGTGCCCAGCAGCACTGTATGCAGAGCAGAAACTTGGGGTGAACAAAAACATGGTGAGGGAACCTTTGTTTAGACAGCCTTAAATTTTGGGATCCTGTCTGTCAGTTAAAGGTGATCTTAGCAGACCATCTAATGCTGTGGGACTATGTGGGGGTGGATGGGTGGGGACTCAGGGATGTTAAAGTATTAGTCACTTTTCTGTTGCTATGATAAAGGTCAACTTAAGGAAGAGTTTATTTTGGCTTATAGTTCCAGATGGATGAGAGTCCATGTCGGGAGCAGAGTCCTTGGCAGCAAGCAGCAGGCATGGGAAGCTGACAGCTCATTTTGAACCTAAAGCAGAACCTAAAGCAAGCTAGAAGGGACAGAGGATAGAGGTCTTTAATCTGAAAGCCCAGACCCTGTAATGTCCTTCCTCCAGGCAGACTGCAGCACCCAAACATCCCAACAGCCACATCTACTGGGGGCAAATAAATGTCCAAATGCCCAAGACTATGGGGGACATTGCTCATTGGAACCTCCACATATCTAAGATAACAAACAGACAGTGAGGGGGGCTGAACCAGTAAAAGTTCTTATTGCCAAATTATGGGAATTGAGCTCAATAGCCTCAATTCACGTAGAGGAGGGAGAAAACCAACTCATTCATGTTGTCCTCTGATCTTCACATACATGTCCTGGCATATATGAGCATGCAAACACACAGACACACACATACACACATACATTCACACACATACTCACACAGTCTCTGATACACATATATTCACATATACACTATATATACATGCAAACATACATGCTCTTTTGCACACACACATACATACATTATCTCATTCATACACACACACACACACACACACACACACACACTCTCACACATATATTTACACACATCACACAAAACATGAAATAAGAATAAAACATATGTTAGCTGGGCATGGTGGCACACGCCTTTAATCCCAGCACTCGGGAGGCAGAGGCAGGCAGATTTCTGAGTTTGAGGCCAGCCTGGTCTACAAAGTGAGTTCCAGGACAGCCAGGGCTATACAGAGAAACCCTGTCTCTAAAAACGAAAAAAAATGTGTTTGAAAAAAGTCAATACTGTCTGGGAATGCGATTTAATTGTTTGGTCTGCTAGGAGGCCTGGGCTTTATTCTCAGCACCGTGTGAACTGGGCATGATGACATACACCTGCAGAACCAGCAGGTGGAGGCGGCGGGGGAGAGGGGTGGGGATCCAGAATTTGATCCTGTGCTATATAATCTGGAAGGAAAAAAAAAAGCAGTACAGTGTCCACTTTTTAAATTGAGTCTGAAGAATAATATAAGTTCCCATGAGAGCAGTGTGACATGGAGACTTCAGGGGTCCTTGTTTTTGTTTCTTTTGGAGTTGGGGATAGGACTCAGGGTGTAAGCATTCTCTCCACCAGGTATGTTCCCTGACCCCTGAGCTTTCTTAGGCTGGACATCCATGCAATGCTATCCATAGAGGCCTACGCCTTTTGGGTATATACCTGGGGTGCTCAGAAGTTAGCAGAATTCAGTGGCATTTCCAGCATCACCGCTTCTACTTCAGGAGCAGTCCACTTCTGGCTGGCATGGGATAAATGCCTTGCCCCACACGGTGACTACATCTGGTGAGACACAGGCCCTGAGAGTTAACTTGCTGTCTGGTGAACCTATGGCCCTAGAAACTCCCCATAGGTCTGAGAAAACAGAGGCACTTGGCCTACAAGGCAGTGCAGGAGACCCCAGAACCCAGAGATGTCTTCCAGTGGACCCTGGGCCTCATCCTAGTTCGGCCACACAATTGCCAGGAAACAAAAGATGCCAGAGCTCACCACAAAGGGTAAGGGGTGGGCCCAGGCAGACCCGGCTCCTGCCTGAAGTGGGGTGGCACCAGCTTCTGCCCACTGCAGACCAGGACTTTGAAGAAGGAGGGATAAATTTACCCAGAGAGGCAGGGTAATTGGCTTCTTCCTCAGGACTGTTTCCTTTTTGAGGCAGAATGCTATAACTGGATGGCCACAAACACTGGCTGGCTGAAGATAAAGCCACCAAGAAGAGGGCCCCAGGTGTTGTGCCTTGTCATTAAGACCCTGGGCTTCGGTTTGGTCAGGCTTTATAAAACCTGTTCTGAATGCAACACTGGAAAGCTGCCAAGCTCAAAACCAATCTGTAGGTCCTTTTTATGAGGGGAGGCCAGAGCGGCTGGCCCTGTGACCTGACCTCAGCTGGCCTGCAGCCTGGCCAGTCCTCCCAGTCTGCCTTTCCCAACTTTCCCATAGCCACTTAGAATTTACATCAACAAAGGAAGCACCAAGCAATAAATATGCCAAGACATTTTTTTTTCTTGTGAATTTCTCAAGTTGTGTATGGTACCCCAAATAAAAAAAACCTCATCTTTTCTAATTGTGAACCAATGTTTAAAATAGTATTTCTGCCATAAATTTTTGTGCCTGAACATGTAGTCACATGTGTGTAGTCACATTTATATATATGTGCTTAGGTGTGTAGAGGCCAGAGGCCAATGTCAAGTGTCTTATTCAGTTGTTGTTCATCTTGTTTTGACATTGAGTCCCTCGCTTTTAAATGGAACTTACTGACTTGGCTAGGCTGTTAAAGGATCCTCCTGTCTCCACCCCTCAAAGCTGTTTTCACAAGTACTCTCTCTCTCTCTCTCTCTCTCTCTCTCTGTGTGTGTGTGTGTGTGTGTGGTGTATGCTTGGATGTATACACATTCCTGTGTGTAGAGATGCATCTATGGAGGCCCAGCTCTCTCTCTCTCTCTCTCTCTCTCTCTCTCTCTCTCTCTCTCTCTCTCTCTGTGTGTGTGTGTGTGTGTGTGGTGTGTATGCTTGGATGTATACACATTCCTATGTGTAGAGATGCATCTATGGAGGCCCAGAGGTTGATGGAAAGTGTCTTTCTGGACTGCTCTTCTAAGGTGCACTTTCATACTTGAACCCAGAACTCTTAAGAGTCATGTAGTCTAGCTTGTGAGCTTGCTTCGGGGATCCCCTGTCTGTGTCTTCTTTCTGACCGCCAGATTTGCAAGCAAGTTGCCAGGCTATTCAGCTTTTGGTTGAATGCTGGTGTTCCAAATTCAGGCCTTCATGCTTGCACGGAAGGACTTTATCTATTGAGCCATTTCCCCAGCCCCGTTTCTTATTTTTAAACAAAGAATATATTTGCATAGCTCAAAGTAGGTAGCAAAAAGAAACTAGTCCAATATAGGATTCAGTGGAAGCCCACCCTCCGGTGCAGACCCCAGAGAGACCCTCCCAGTCCCTCGCCCCATCGATGAAGTGTGTGATTCGTCTCACCTGGGCACAGTGTTCCAGCACACCGGGACTTCCCCAGCTCAGACAAACAAGGTCACACTGTTTGCTTTATGTTACATCACCCCCATCACCACTACTTTTTAATTCAACCATTTTGTTACACAAAACTATTCTGTAAATTGCTCCCGGATGGTCCATTAAATTCATTTAGTTTCTTCTTATTAGGTCTAGAATTCTTTTGAACCAATCAATGCGTTATTCTTTCTTGAACTTGGCCTCTAGGATGGGCATTTAGGTGGTTTCCAGGCTTTTGCTCTTGCAAACTGTGCTCCAGTAAACAACGGAGTCTCCAGTCACTTCCCAGAATTCCATGTGGGTGAGGGTATTTGTAGGATAAATTCCTAGAGGAATCTCTGGGTGACAGTCATAGCATTTCTAATTGTGATAGATATTGTCTTGCTACCCTTTATGAAAGCGGCGATAATTGACATCCCCACAGCAATGCTGGACTTGGTTAGTTAGCATCCATCTTTGGCCCTTCTGTGTGAGCCCCACAAAATGTGACTGCAGGCTACAGTTTGCCCATAGGATGCCAATTAGTAAACTCTTTCAGTTTTTGCCCAAACTGTAGCAGATATGTGGCTTTGGCCTCAGCATATGCACACTGTACCCTTAGGGACCCACCTTCAACTCCTAGGTGCACACCCTTTCCATCCGACAGGGCCCTATAGGCAGTCTTGGCCTCAGAGATGATTGGTGAGTTAAGCTAGATAATTATAGTTAGGCGTGTGTGTGCATGCCCTTTTCATGTAGATTCTGGGGCTCAAACTCAGGTCTTCATGCTTTTGAGGCAAGTTCTTTACTGTCGGGACTGTCTCTGCAGCCCTCTCTGGGTTGCTTACTAGATCAGTCAGCCATTATTCTGAAGTTGCCATTTGTAGGGATACTGTGGGCATGGGGATTTGAGGGAACACTTATACTCTAAAATCCTTTCTGAAAAGAGTTTCAGTTGAAACAGGAGAATAATGTAGAGAAAGGCAGTGTCCTGGGCATAGCCTCGGTACTCCCTGACCAGATAACTTCTCCAGATTTCCAGATGACTGGATCTGGTCATGTCCTCGTGACCTTGCCTATGTCATTCCTGCCAGCTTTTTAATTGTTTAATTAACTTTTTTTTTGTTTGTTTAATTTAAAAAGTTGAACCAGGATCTCATGTAGCCCAGGCTAGCCTCAAGCTTTCCATGTAGCCAAGGATGACCAGGACTGTCTGATTCTTCTCTCTCTACTTTGAAAGGGCTGAGGTTACAGTCGTGTGCACCACATCCAGTTTCTGCGGTGCTGAGGACACAGTCCAGGGCCCTGTATGTTGGGCAAGCACCCGGCCCATGGAGTCACACAGGGAGTCCTCTTTTCATCTTTTTGTATGGAAAGACGTTCCCTGGGTTATAAATCACTCAAGCACACATAATTTACCTTTTAAAAAATGCTTCCATATGGGAGAAGAAATCACATGTATGTGAATATACCTCACCCGAGTTTATCTCCCGGATAATGTGGATTCTCAGAGCTGATGTTTTGTTTTGTTTTTTCCATAGCCTCCGTGTTCAACCTTTCTCTTCAGTTCTAGTAATGACATGAAAATCCACCCTGCAGGCAAAGCTGGAAACAGGCTTGTTGTTCAGGAAAAGATAGGGGCTGAACTGAATCTGCTACACATCTGGAATGGTCTATCAGGAACATTTGTCCTTAGATTTAACATCATAGCAGTGACAAACCTCCCATGCTAAGGGAAAAGGGACAGATACAAGTCCTGAAGCATTCCTCTTTGTTCCAACTACATGCAGCTGCCAGTATTTGAAGATTCTTGACCTACACAATAATAATTTATAAAAGCCAGGGAAGCAGTAATGATTTATATAAGCTAGGCGATGTCTTTGTACTTAAGGCTGACGTGAATTAGATAGCAGCCTAGAGCTCTGGCACAGCGTTTTGTTTGAAGAAGATCCTGAGGATCACAAAATGTATGAAAAACATTGGAAAAGGACATCTTTTCTTGGTAATTCTTTTAAAGGTTAGAATATGAGTTTTCCTATCAGACCCATGCTCCCTGGAGGCCCAGCAAGTATTCAGAGCAGTCTAGCAGAGGAGGTCCAGGATCCTCACACCTGCAGAACTCAACAGCCAGCTTCCTGACTCTACCCTTAATCCACAGACTCCCCTAGGAGTTTGCTCATCTATGTCTTCTTGGACATCCAGATCAAACCTTTTCTTCTTTGGAAGGAAAGCCAGGTTTTTAACCCAAAGGGTGTCACATGGGGCTGTAATGAAAATTGTGTATAGATATGGCCCTGTGAAAACTTTGAGCCCCATTTTGAAGAACTTATTTTTTATTATTTGTATGTGTGTGTGTGTGTGAATATATGCCACAGAGTGTTCAAGTTCCTGTTGCAGTCAAAAGAAGGCATTGGATCTCCTGGCGCTAGGGTTACAGGGGTTTGTAAACTGTCCAGCATAGATTCTGAGAACAGCACTTGGGTCCTCTGGAAGAACTATGTCACATGTCACACTCCAGATCCTCGCTCTTTCTGCTCTGATGGACGATACCCTAGAACTATGAGCCAAAAGGAACCTCTCCTTAAGTAGCATCTCGTTAGGCATTTTGTCACAGAAATAAATAAATAAATAAATAAGTCTCATAGACCTGCCAAGCAGTTTGTTGGTTTGTCAAGGAACTTTCAAATCCACCCACCTCAAAGGCCGAAGAAGCAGAGCCTGTGTCATGGAAGGACTAGAGGAGTAAGAGATCTAAGGAGTTGCAGAAATGTGGTTGGCTTAGGATTAAAATCTAAACTCAGTGTCTAATTTCCAGACCTCTAGTGGGAGCACTTAGTCGCTAAAGTGCTTGCTGCACAAACGTGGGAGTTTGGATCCTCTGAGTCTGCGTAGAAACATTGGGTGGGTGTGTTGGTTCACTTGTAAATACCAGCCTCAGAAGGTGGAGATGAGATCTCCAGGGTAAATAGGCTAAAGAGAAGCCATATTGACAAGTTCTGGATTTGACTGAAAGACTCTGCCTCGATGAATAATACACAGAGCGATTGAGACCTATTCCTAGTATCAATGTTGGATCTCCACAGGTATGGTGGTCATACAGGTGGTACATGCCCCAGACACACGTAAACATGCATACATCCTCCACAATATAAATATGCATACATATATGAATGCACGACACATCCACAGACACAAGAAAAAAAAAACCCAAAAGAATGAATTACAGACACCAAATCCCGAGCGTCAAGACAGTGAAGAAGAAAAAAAAAAGCACCATTCTTAAAGAAAGGTTCTGGTGAGGGAGGGCGAAGCAATTAGGAGAAGGATGCTCATTTGGTCATCTTGGCCAGGCCCCTGCAGACACCCGTGTCTCTGTCCCTTGAATGCTTCCAGGCATATCTCACCTCCTTTAGGAAGGCTCTTCGGGAGACACTGTGTGCTGTGATTAAAATCTTTTAATTAAGGAAATGTTAGCACAGGATGCAGCGTGTGGCTGAAGGAGAGTTTGCTTAAATTGGCATTTTCTTCCTTCTTAACTAGAAAAATAATAAGATGAACCCTGCTTTGTGTAATTAAGGAGGACTTGTTCCGAATGGGGCCTCAGGAGCCGGCTGAGAATGAATTTGTCTATGCCTTTGTTTGTTCCCTCCTGGTTCTGATTTAGCATCACTCTTTGCTGTGACACGGCAGCCAACAAAAGCAACCTAAGGGTGGCGAGGTTTATCTGGCTCACCGTTTGAGGGTACAGTCTTTTTTTCTGTTGCTGTGATACCATACCCTGACAAAAGCAACTTAGGAAAGAAAGGGGTCATCTTAGCTCACAGCTCCAGGCTACAATCCATCACAGCAGGGAAGCCAGGACAGCAGAAGCTCAAAGCAGCCGATCACATCACATTCACAGTCAAGGTCAGAGAGAAATGAATGCAGGCATGTTAGCACATAGCTAGTGTTCTCAACTCTTCTACAACCCAGGCTTTTCAACCAAGGAATGGTGGCTCTGAATTACAGACTGAGTCTTCATCCATCTAGACAGTCTCCCACAGACATGCCCACAGGTCAGGCGAGTCTAGGTGGTGTCTGGCTGACAATTTAAATTAATCATTACACAGTTCATTATGGTGGAGAAGACGCAAAGGCAGTTGCTCACCCTGCATCGCAGTAAGCAAGCAGAGCTGCACGCTGTGTTCAGCTCATTTTCTCCTTTCTGTTCAGCGTGTGGGATAATGTCACCCACATTTAAGACGAGTCTTCCCATTTCAACTAACCTAATCTAGAAAACCTCTTTCAGAATCTTGTAGGTGATTCTAGATCCTGCCAAGTTGACAGTCAGGATTAACCATCACTGTACTGTAACACCTTTCCCTTTTTGTAGCTAAAACCAAAGCTCCTTTGTAGGAACACTTTCCTTGGAAAGCTCATCTGGAGAAGCAACTAGAAAAAGAGGTGAATCTTAGAACCCACTTTCTTTCCATGTTGCTGTTAATGTTTCTACTTTGCATTTGGGGGCCCCAACATGTCCTTTACAACTGTGTATGGCTGTCCATGTTCTATTCAGTTGTCCTCAGAGGCAGACTACAAGCTATGCAAACATCCCCTGGATGGCTGACTTTCAGTCCTGAACCTAGACAGGCAAGAGCATGCTCATAAGGACCTTGTGCTGGTTTGACTAGGAATAGAGTCACGTGTTTGAATGCTTGGCCCATAGGGAGTGGTAGTATTAGGAGGTGTGGCTTTATTGGAGTTAGCGTGACCTTGTTTTAGAAAGTGTGTCTGTCTCCTTCCTGCTGCCTGCAGATTAAGATGTAGAACTCTCAGCTCCCTCTCCAGCACCATGTCTGCCTGCACACTGCTGTGTTTCCTGCAATGCAGACAATGGACTAAACCTCTGAACTGTAAGACAGCCCCAGTGAAGTATTTTTCTTTAAAAGAGTTGCCATGGTCATAGAGTCTCTTCATAGCAATAAAAACCCTAAGACAGACAGACTTCACCCCTTCAGTTGCACATTTGGACTAACTTCCTCCCACTAGGTGTCACCTCCTGAAGGCTCTCCATCCACACTCCACTAGTGTCACAATCTGACAACCAAGCTTTCAGCATGTGAGACTTTGGATACTCTTATCTAAACCACAGCCTGCCTTGCTAAGTCTGAATCCAGTTGTGGCACTGGACGGGGAGATGGCCCAGCAGTTTGGATGCATCTGCTCATGCAGAGAATCAGGGTTTGGTTCTCAGCACTCATGTCAGGGAGCACACAAACCCCTGTCATTTTATTTCAGGGGCACTAACACATTCTTTTGGTCTCTTCAGGCACCTGTACACATATGGTATGCATATGGTATGCAGGCACACACATACACACATCTTTTTCAAAAGGAGCATAATTATGACAGTGTTTTCCTTTCTTTCTTTCTTTCTTTCTTTCTTTCTTTCTTTCTTTCTTTCTTTCTTTCTTTCTTTTCTTATTTATCAGTGTGTGTGTGTGTGTGTGTGTGTGTGTGTATGTGTGTGTGTGTTCACTAACATGGCATATGTGTGTGGGCATGTGTACACATGAGATCAGAGGGCAGAATGAAGTTAGATCCCAGGTATCAAACTCATGTCAGGCTTGTCATGAAAGCACCCTTACTTGCTGAGTCATGAAATCACCTTTACTTGCTGAGTCATCCTGCCAGCATCTCCTGTGCTTGTTGCATTAAGTCCTCTTTTACTCAGGATCTCACATGCCAGGCAAGTGCTCTATAAACTGACCCACATCCTCAACTGTGCTTCTGCATTCAAAGAATAGTCTACAGCTAAATGTGTGCAGAATTAAAAAAAAAAAAAGAAGGGGTCAGGGGATGAGCTCAGTTGGCAGAGTGCTTGCTTGGTACAAAAAGGTCCTGGGTTCAATCCTCAGCATAGGCTAAAACTGGGTTGGTGGCGTGAACTTGTAATTCCCTTTGCTAGAAGGAGGCTTCCAAATGGGTCTCCTCAAGGGCCAGGCAAAACCATCTTTGGAAGTGATGTGGCCTTAGTCCCTATGTCTACCATGATGTTTACTTCCTTCCTTAATGTTCCCTGACTAGAGTTAAGCAATCAATGAGGTACATGCCTTCAGAACCCCATCTTTGACTCCCCAACTTTCATAGCCCAATTGAGAGAGAGAGAGAATGCCTGGGACTGTATGGGGCGGGGGGTGGGGGGAGGCAGCCCCATTTGTTGTATCAAGAAAGCATCAAGGAAAAGTCTTCACATCATGGTAGAATAAGATACACTTGAATCTAACCTTCAGAGACCTTCCTTCCTTCCTTGACCTATTTTAGCAAGCTGTAATGTTGGGTGTGCCCAGATCCTCTGTCTGGAGTTAATTGGGATTAATTACTGCTAACTCTACTGTCTCATTTAATGTTGGCTAGACTCATTAGTAGCTTTTCGAAATGCTTTAAGGATGAAGGGGTTGCAGTTTATAAAGTGAGTCCTCAGCTGTTCTATGGAGCCTTTGCCTTCATCCCCAGTTACATAGACTCTGTGGCCACCTGGCAGAGCCTCTGTAGGCTTTGCACCTTGGTGTGGTGGTGAATATTGACTCTCGCCTCAATAAGACTAGAATCATTAAGGTGGCAGACATCTAGGAATGTTTGTGATGGGGTTTCTGGATTGGGTTGTAATATGGGAAGGCTCACACTAGTTGTAAGTAGCAGCAGTGTTCCATAGACTTGGGTCTCAGGCTGACACAAGGGAGACAGTGAGCCGAGCACCAGCATCCCCCACTAAGGATGTGCAGAGGTCAGAGAAGAACCTGCAGGAGTCAGTTCTCTCCTCTATCATGTGGGTCCTGGGGATTGAACTCCGGTCTTCAGTCTAGAAGGGCCAATATCTTTACCTGCCGTGCCATCTCTCTGGTTCTAAAAGTTCCTATTCTTATCGTGATTCATGATTCAAAAGATTCTACAAGATACATTATCCAAACTTGGTGTGCTCTGAAACTCCCCAGGGACAGTCTGTGGATTCCCCATCTCAGTATGTTTTTAAATGCAAGAAACAAAATCATTCACTGCTTCAAAAGATACAGATTTTCCTGGTGGGCTCAGATCATTATAACAGAGTGCTGCCTTCTGGCTGACTTAAACAACAGAAAAGTGTTCTCGTCATTCCAGAGGCTGCATCTCAAGTCTGAGACTGGGGTGACTGTGTGCATGAGTCCTGGAGATAGGGGGCTCTTATCTTATTTTCTTGGTTGGCAGGCAGCTGCTTCTTGACTGTGCTGTGTGACTGTGGACAAAGATTTCTGTGCTCCCCTCTTCCTACAAGAATACAGCCTGAGTTACTTTTGCATTGCCATGACTGTAGTACAGTAGAACTTGACACGGTGCTTGTTTTAACTTAAGACTTCAGGGGATGGGGAGATGGCTGCTGGTAAAGTGCTTGCCTTACAAGTGTGAGGATCTGAGTTAATCACTAGAACTCACTTGGTGGCAGGGTATACTTGTAATCCCAGAGCAGGAGAGACAGAGACAAGTAAATTCCTGGGGCTGGACAGCGAGTCTACCCAACTCCATGCCAGTGAAAGGTCCATCTCAAAAACAAGATAGACAGTGCCTGAGGTTGGGCTCTGACCTCCGTATGCACGCATGTACCTATGGATCCACCCTTTACACATTTCTGCATGTGCACAAACACCTCACATATGCTCTCCACCATGTATCTTTTAAAAGAAATGAATGGAGTTTATCTGTAAAACTCATAACAAATCACAGAAGAAAGCAAGAAAGGGTTTCAGCTAGTTAGGCCAGCAGGAGGCTTCGGAGGCTAGAAAAGCTCCACCATCTTGCTGAGAGGGGCATGTGCTATGTACTAGGCTCAGCCTCCCCAGCTCCCTCTATCTGGTCTCTGTTTTTCACCAGGACAGTGTGATGCTTGTAGCCTGAGCCTGGCCCTGACTGACCGAGGATGCCAGGACGGAAGTCAAGTGACTTTAGATACATTATGGATCACCTACTTTCTTAGGCACCAACTGCATACATGAATTACACAAAGAGTAATACAAAATCAACAACTAAAAGCCATATGGAATTTTAAAATTTTCGAAAACAAACCCATGTTGGAAAAGATCAGCTCCCATCTCCAAAGGAACAAGAGGGAAAGTTATTCTGGAGCCAAACGTGACCTAAGACACAGATATGGGTTCCTCTCAGTCCCTCAGTTCTGTGTTCTAATGTGCTAACAGGTTGGTTGGTTGGTTGGTTGGTTTTGTTTTTTTGAAACAGAAAACAGAACAGGGGTTGGAGAGAGAGAGAGAGAGAGAGAGAGAGAGAGAGAGAGAGAGAGAGAGAGAGAGAGAGAGAGAGAGAGAGAGCTCAGCAGTTAAGGCTGCTGCTTACTGCCCTTGAAGAAGAGCCAGGTTTGGCTACCAGTTATCTATACTGGGGAAATTATAACCACATGTAACTCCAGCTCCAGCAAATCCGACCTTTTCTGGCTTCCAATGACACCTTCGCTCGCACAGACACCTACATATACCAGTACACTTAAAAATCAAATTGTAATAGTAATAGAACAGAAACAATAGTAAGTAAAAGTATTTTTAAAATAAAGAGGTGAGGAGATTAGGTAGGTGGTGACAACAAAGCAGACATCTATTATAGGTCTCAGATGCTATCTGATGACATTCTTCATCTTTGGCTTGGTGACAGTTACTAACCTTGTTAGTACATTGCTATAGAATTTACCTAATATTCACTTGGATGTGAGGTCACACAGAGAAGTACAATGAATGGCTATTAAGGTGTCTAGGATAGCTCAAGATAATTTGGATCTAGATCTGCAACATTCCAGCTCTCCGTAACCACAGATGTTCTTGTCAGTTAAGCAGCCTAGTAGAATCCTTAACAAGAGTACAGCTTGTTTGTTTGAGAACATAATTACCTGATCATTATTCTTAACCAAATGTCATGAGGGAGTCGCTGCACTGACTGGTTCATGGAATGACTGATCCATTCATTATTCCATGCAAATTGCTGATGGGCCACCCCCAATGCACCAGGCATTCTGGAAAGTTGGTAAGAAACAATCCCTGCTAATATTGGAGCTATCAGTCAAGAGACAGAACAGAAATAACAAGGGCAGTATCAAATGAGTGTGATGGGTAATCTTGACATCAACTCAACAGGACCTACAGTCACCAAAGAGACAAGCCTTTGGGCATGTACATTGGACATTTTCTAGAGGTTTCTTGAGGTTGGCAAAACTTACCCTAAGTGTGGGTAGTACCATGTTGTGGTTAGAGTCTTGGACTGCATAATAAGGAAGTGAGCTAAGCACCCCTGTTCATCTCTCTCTGCTTTCCAACTGGGGGTGCAATGTGAGCAGCTGCCCCTTGTTCCTGTTGCCATGACTCCCCATCGTAATGGACTGTGCCTTCGAACTGTGAGTCAGAACAACTCTTCCTTCTCTAAGCTGTCTTTGCTGGGTATTTTGTCTTAACAATGAGGAAAGCAACCGATATATTCAGGAAGAAAAGGGCTACTGTGAAGAACCATGGAGTGGGCTGGAAATGGGAGACAGACAAGGGCTAGTTCAGTGCAAAGAACACTGACCACAGTTAGAGACGCTGCTTGGCTCTTAGGTGAAGGACAAACTGGAGTTTCTGGACTGTCTTCTGAAGTTTCAGCCTCAGATAAATGAAATGACTTTCTCAGAACCACAAGATCAGGTGACTGCACAGCTTCAAAACTGTGATCTCTGTCTTCCAGTTTTAAAACTCGTGCCCAGGTAGCCCACAGCCACCTGTAACCCAAGTTCCAGTTTTAAAGATGGTGCTGGGAATGCAGTTTGGTTGATGGGATGCTTGCCTAGTGTACACACCCCCCTTCCCCTACGCGCTCCATCTGTAATCCTAGCACTTGGTAGACAGAATCAGGACAACCAGAAGCTCCAAGTCATCTTCTGTAACATATAAGCTTGGGGCTAGCCTGAGCTACATGAGACCCTTCCTTAAAAAACAAACAAACAAACAAAACCAAACAAAAAACGCTTCTCCAGGAGGCTTGCAGTTTAAGCATGAGATACAGCCCAGAGCCTGGGAATGAGTCCAGAAAGAATCCCCCAGCAAACTGAACACAGAGTAGGGCTTGGCTATGAAGACCCAAGCTGCACAGGGCTGGCTAGGAGGAGAAACTGAATGGACACCTGTTTATATGTCTTTTCTTGAAGGGAAGCAGTCATATCTGAGGTCACAGCATGGAAACTGAGTCACCAGTCTGAGGTAAAAATGTAAGAATTCTCCCCCCTTTTTATTAAATTATTTTTAAATTAGATATTCTATTTATGTACATTTCAAATGTTATCTCTTTTACTGGTTTCCCCTCCGAAAACCCCAATTCCCCCCCTCCCCCTGTTCACCAACCCACCCATTCCTGCTTCCTGCCCTGGCATTCCTTTATACCGGGGCACTGAGCCTTCACAGGACCAAGGGCCTCTCCTCTGGTTGATGACCAACAAGGCCATCCTCTGCTACATATGTGGCTGGAGCCATGGGTCCCTCCATGTGTACTCTTTGGTTGGTGGTTTAGTCCCTGGGAGCTCTGGGGGTACTGGGTGATTCATACTGTTGTTCCTCCTATAGGGCTGCAAACCCCTTTGGCACCTTAGGTCCTTTCTCAAGCTCCTCCATTGGAGAGCCTGTGCTCAGTCCAATGGTTGGCTGAGAGCATCAACCTCTGTATTTGTCAGGCACTGGTAGAGCCCCTTAGGAGACAGCTATATCAGGCTCCTGTCAGCAAGCACTTGTTGGCATCCATAATAGTGTCTGGATTTGGTGACTGTATATGGTATGGATCCCCAGGTGGGCAGTCTCTGGATGGCCTTTCCTTCAGACTCTGCTCCACACTTTGTCTCTGTAACTCCTCCCATGGGTATTTTGTTCCCCTTTCTAAGGAGAAGTATCCACACTTTGCTCTTCCTTCTTCTTTAGACTCATGTGGTTTGCGAATGGTATCTTGGGTATTCCAAGCTTCTGGGCTAATATCTACTTCTCAGTGAGTGCATACCTTGTATGTTCTTTTGTGATTGGTTTACTTCACTCAGAAAGATATTTTCTAGTTCCATCCATTTGCCCAAGAATTTCATAATTCATTGTTTTTAATAGCTGAGTAGTACTCCATTGTACCACATTTTCTGTATCCATTCCTCTGGTGAGGGACATCTGGATTTATTCCAACTTTGGCTATTATAAATAAAGCTGTTATGAACATAGTGGAACATGTGTCCTTATTACCTGTTGGATCATCTTCTGTGTATATGCCCAGGAGTGGTATTGCTGTGTCCTTAGGTAGTACTATCTCCCATTTTCTGAGGAACTGCCAGACTGATTTCCAGAGTGGTTGTGCCAGCTTGCAATCCCACCAGCAATGGAGGAGTGTTCCTCTTTCTCCACATCCTCACCAGCATCTGCTGTCAACTGAGTTTTTGATCTTAGCCATTCTGCCTGGTGTGAGGTGGAATCTCAGGGTTGTTTTGATTTGCATTTCCCTGATGACTAAGAATGTTGAACATTTCTTTAGGTGCTTCTCAGCCATTCAGTATTCCTCAGTTGAGAATTCTTTGTTTAGCTCTGTACCCAATTTTTAATAGTGTTACTTGGTTCTCTGGAGTCTAATTTCTTGAATTCTTTGTATATATTGAATATTAGCCCCCCCCCCAATGTGGGCTTGGTAAAGATTTTTTTCCCAATTTGTTGGTTGCTGTTTTGTCCTACTGACAGTGTCCTTTGTCTTACAGAAGCTTTGTAATTTTATGAGGACCCGTTTGTCAGTTCTTGATCTTAGAGCATAAGTTACTGGTGTTCTGCTCAGTAAATTTTCCCCTGTGCCCATGTCCTCAAGGCTCTTCCCCACTTTCTTTCATATTAGTTTCAGTGTATCTGGTTCCTCATCTACAAACTCTTAAAAATTTTATTTATTCTATATATGTAAGTACACTGTAGCTGTCTTCATGTACACCAGAAGAGGGCATTAAATCCCATTACAAATGGTTGTGAGCCACCAAGTGGTTGCTGGGATTTGAACTCGGGACCTCTGGAAGAGCAGTCAGTGAGTGCTTTTAACTGCTGAGCCATATTTCCAGCTCATCTACAACTCTTTTAAGAAGTGTATGTGTGTGTACGTGTACACATGCACATGCACAGGCATGCGCACACGTACACACACACACATACACACACACATAGGTCTCTGAATTAAAGGCCAGCTTGGTCTACAAAGTGAGTTCCAGGCCAGCCAGGACTACACAGAGAAACCCTGTCTCAAAAAACACAAAATAAATGGTTTAATATTTTTATGTATATGTGTGGGTTTGAGGATGTGAGTGCAGTGACCACAGAAGCTTGGAGAGGGCGTGGGAACCCCTGGACTGGAGTTCACAGTAGTTGTGAGCTGCCTGATATGGGTGCTAGGACTTGAGTTCTCATTCTCTGCAAGAGCGGTACTCAGTCTTAGCTGCTGAGCTAGGCCTCCAGCCTATATAAATTAGCTTTGAAAAGGACTGAGTAGCAGTTTTCAATCCTGGGGACCTGTAGAATTTGAACTGTGAACTTCCATTGCCCCGAGATTGACTTTCATCTGCCTTGCTGGAGAGTGAACTGGGAAGTAGAGAATCAGTAAGGGACGGCAATGCCTGGTCTCCATGTTTATTGTGAGAACTTTGTCATGCGCACAGTTACAGGAGACACCAAAGGACACTGAACAGAACCAACAGGCAAGATAGAGAATGACAAGCAGATTCAAGAGTCTGCTCCTGGATAAAGAATAGATATCCAGAAAATGTTAAAGACTTCCTGCCATCCAATCATAATAAGAAACAGACAGTCCAACCAAAGAATGCATTGGAAGCAGTGGAGATGGCTCAGCCAGGGATGGCTGTACAAGCACAAGGGCCTACGTTTGATCTCCTAGAACCATGCAGAAAAAGCTAGGCATGGTGCCGCACACTTCTGATCTCAGCTGGGGTTAGGGGGCAGGACAGATAGAGAGCAGTTAGGGAAAACACTCGATATTGACCCCTGGCCTTCACATGCACATTTGAACATGAGTATGCACACATAAGAGAGAAGACACAGAAAACACACACACACACACACAGGGGGTGGGGAGGGATTAATCTGGGCAAAAGACCTCATTGTGGTTAGGGTATGAAATTTCTCCCATAGGCTCCTGTGCTTCACCATTTGATGCCCAGCCTTGTGCTGTTTAGGAATGTAATGGGACCTTTAGGAGGTGTAGACTTGCTAGAGGAAGCATGGCCACTGGGAATGGGTTTAGGGTGGTGATGATTATATCCTGATCCTACTTCCTATTCTTTCCCTGTGTGGGGGAGAGATTGAATCTCTCTGCTTCTTGATTGCTAGCCCAACCTCATGGTCCTACTGTCATCCATATCTTTCCCACCACTATGGGCTCTGTAAGCCAAAAATCAACCCTTTCTTTGGAATGTTGCTTTTTTCTTTTTTTGGAGTGTTAGGGTGTTCTTCTACTGTAACAGAAAAGTCACTAAGAGATACCAGTAAAGATCCTTCTGAATGCATATACAGTTCCATGGCCAGTAAGCACATAATAAAATATTACTGGTCATTAAGGACATTTGAATTTAATATGCCACATGCATCAGGATTGCTGCTACAAAAAAAAAAAAAACCCAAAACCAAAAAAACAAAACAAAACAAAACAAAATAATAGGGAATAACTGATGTTTTCAGATGTGGAAGAGTCAGAATGTTCAGCATTGGTGATGGCAATAGGATACAAGGCAATAAATAGCCCTAGAAAGCACAGTGGTGGTTCATTTAAAAAGTCAAATAGTGGGCTGGGAAGATGGCGAAACAGTTACAGTGCACACCACACAAAGAATAGGGACCTGAGTATAGATCCCTAGAAATCCACACAAATGTCCCCATGGGTGTGGCAGCTCGCTTGAATTTTAGCCTCTGAAGGCAGAGAAAGGGCATGTCCCGATCAAGCAGATAGCAAGACTTGCCATATCATGCACTCTGGGCTTGATTGAGAGGCCCTGAGTCAATGAATGAGGTGAAAGAGCCATTGAAGATGATTCTGGATACCAGCCTCGGCCTTCACCTGCACATGTATCTATGCTCACCACTCTCCCACATGCTCATCTACACACACGCAGCACATGCACACACACATGCACATCTTGAAAATGGAAAAAAATATAAATAGAACTAACACATGACTCAGCAGTTCTGAGAGTATATCCAAAAGAGTCCAAAGCAGAATACTGAACATATCTTTGCAGTATGTTGTGATATTAGAAGGTTGGTCACACGTGGATCTGTTTGACTAGCTTGAGAAGATGAGAGAAAGCTCTGGAAGTGGGCCCTAGGGATAGTTACACAACAATGTAAATATACCTATAACAGTGAGCAAGGCCCTTCAAAGGGGTGGAGTGGTAAATTTCATGGTATATACTTCTAAGCACAATTAAAAATATTCGTATATATATTATATATATATGCATATACGTGTGTGTGTGTGTGTATATACTGTGAACCTTTGTGAGTTTGTGTGCACCTTATGCATGCAAGAGCCTATGGTGACCAGAAGATGGCAGCAGATCCTCTGGAACTGGAATTTTGGGTGATTATGAGCTACTGTCTGGGTGCTGGGAACCAAACCCAAGTCTCCTGCAAGAGCAGTAAGCATTCTTCACCACCGAGCCATCTCTCCAGCCCCCAAACGATTCCTCTCTCTCTCTCTCTCTGTCTCTGTCTGTCTCTCTGTCTCTGTCTGTCTCTCTTTGTGTGTTCACAAATGTGACTGCAAGTATGCCCATGCCACAGCACAGATGTGGGAATCAGAGAACAACGGTGGTTTTGGGTCCTCATCTCCTGCCTTGTTTGATGCAAAGGCTCCTTGTTGCTTGTTGCTGCATACTCCAGGCTAGCTAGCCTAAGAGTTTCCAGGTTCCTCTCTCTGCTTCCCATCGAGCTCTAGGGCTGCTGAGATTGCAGATGTGTACCACCGCTGCATCTGGCTTTATGTGGGTTCTGAGGGTTTGAACTCAGGTCTTCACACTTGCACAGAAAGTGCTTTTTCTAGTCTCAGTTAAAACATCGTAAAGCCCCTAAACCACACCAGTCCTGTGATTTCCCCCAAAGGAGCCTTCCATGTACACTGGTCTTCTCATTCCACCCATGTCTACTCATATTTCTATCTACAGATGTACATCTTTGTCTATTGTGCTTCTGCCCCTGATTTTAGGTGGAACTTTAACTTAGCTTTCCCAGCCTGTACTCACTGGGTCTGAAAGTGTGAATGTTTAAAAAGCGTTTAAGTCAAATTAGCAAGATGTTTCCTACTCCCTAGCTGGCCGCCCTTCCCAGTGGGTAGATGCCATTTCCCCCAAATGGCCTTCAGTTGCATCCCCAGCCTATAGACATCCATTGAAGCTACTCAGGTGGTCTTAAGCATCCAATAGAAAGGGTGTGGCGGTGTTTTTACCCTGGGAGTCAGCTTCAGGTCTTCTTTGGTAAAGGAGTTCGAGGTGGACATGCCAGTGGAGCACAATGGGCCGGAGTCCTGATGACCTCTGAAATTGGTAAGAAGTCCGAGAAGTGAGGCTGAGGGTGGAGAGAGACCTACCCCTGAGTCTGCACTCATGGATGTTAGCATTGGTGCCCAGGCTGGAAGCTGTGAGGACGACTCAAGGAAACTGAAGCCCTGGAATTTCTGAGGGAGGGAGGAGGAGGGAGACTCGGGCCAGCAGAGGCGGAAAGCTGAGTGGGTAAGAGTGGGTTTGGAACCCTCCCTTTGTTTATGAACAAGTCTCCGAGATACACAATCCGAGCTAGGGAACCCTGGAGAGTGGAGGGGCTTGTCTAACATCTTGATCTACTTTCCTAAACTTTTTGGAAAGAGAAAATCCCCCAGCCCCAGTGCCAAGCCACCCCTCCCTCCACCTCTCTATTTGTAAAAACCCATCTGCAGTTCAAGGGAAATCAGATTCATGTGTTTTCAATTCATTTACACTTAACGTATTAAAATATTGCTTTGTAAGAGCTATTTGATGTCCAGGAAGCCATTTGAGTCTCTTAAATAAATCTTTAAAGTCCCTTTTTCTTAGAAACAGGAAATTGCATTTTGCCAAATGCAAATTAACTTGCACCTCATAAAGTTCAAGTTGAGCTCAGAACATACACCGAGTGAGGGTCGAGTGGGTTGCAGACTTGGCAAGCGATTGCAGGGTTTAATCAAAACCAAAAGACAGCAAATGGAGCTCCACGGACATTCCAAAGGATGGTATTATTGGATTCCTTCAGCGAAAGTCAACTTGACATCCACTTACACTGCCAGTTCTTCAGCTCCTGATCATCGGAACGTCTCCCCTATTTTGTCTCTTCTCTCAGGCCTGAGCCACAGGACAAATAGACAAGTTCGAGGTTCACTTGGGCCAAAGATTATGCATTTTGATGGGTTTTCTCTGACTTTATTTGTTCCCTATCAAGTAACAGTACAGTGTCACTCAGAGTATCTGCTTTTCTCTGCTCACAACCCATGTGGCACAGGTACCTTCTATCCTTTTCATCTGTCTTCCTGAAGTAGAGCAGGTGGCCATTGTGACCTTCCTTCAACACAAGCGGAAGAGAGGGCCATCGAGCTAGGGAGATGACTCAGGCAGTAAATTGCTTGCTGTGCAAGAACAAAGAACCGAGACCTGAGTTAAATCCTCAAACCTAACATAAAAGGGCTGGACAAGGTGGTATTTGTATTTTAGTGCTGGTGCAGCCTTAGATCCCTTGAGCTCACTGGAAGCACTCAGACCCCCACAGGGTATTCTAGAGGAAAGTTGGAAGAGGCACTTGGCTGGACTTAGGTTCTGGAATACTTTCTAGGGGAGGAGCCACCAGCATTAGCCTTTGTGATGAGCAATTTCCATGGCTTGGAGTTTCAGATGGAAGGGAAAGCTGGAGCGAAGACAGACAGAGAGCTCAGATGTAGCAAGTTAGAAGCAGAAAAACGTTAAGTCGATCGATTGTAACTACAAAAGCAAGATGGGAAAAAGGGAGGGGAAGAGGAACAGCTGTACCACTTGTCTGTCCATCACTCTAAACTTGATCATTGAGAATACCTCTCAGTGGCCTTCTATGACTTTATGAGACAACCTGAGTTTTGTTCCTTAGGAGAACGATAACAAAAGACCTTACCAGAGTAATTTATGAGTGGCAATAATCTATTGCTCATGGTCTGGAAAGCCAGGCTCAAGACATTCTGTTTAGTGTATCCAGAGGTCTCCTTCTGTATCTTCATCATGTCTTTATCTTGTGTTTTCACATGTAGAAGAGTCTGAGAACTTTCTTTTGCCTCTTCCTGTAAGCTCTTATCTGTATTTGCTGTCTGTAAGTGTTTTGCTTGTACATATGCATGTGCATTACCCATGCGCAGTGTTCATGGAGATCGGAAGAGGGCATTGGATCTCCTGGAGCTGGAATTACCAATAATAGTGAACTGACTGAAGTGGATTCTGGGAACCAAACTCATGTCTTCCACAAGAGCAGTGCATGCTTTTAACTGGCGAGCCATCACTCCAGGCCGCCTTTAGGCTTCTTTTATAATGGAATCTAATCATCTCTGATAGCCCTTACCATACTCATACTACCGTGCTGGAGGTTGGTTGTGAATACGTGAACTTTGTGATGGTGTTAAGACCACTGAAATGTTCATCAACTTTTGAGAAATTCTTTTTTATTTTGACTCAAAAATTTGTTTCAGGTTCTTAGTTTCCTTTCCTGTGGCTGTGATAAAATATTCGGACAAAGGCAACCTTAGAGAGGAAGGGTTGATTTTAGCTCACAGCTCAAAGTCCATCGTAGAGGGAAATCAAGGCAGCAGAGATGAAGTAGCTGGTCACATTAAATCTACAGTCGGAAGGGAGAGTGGAAGGCACACTGGGGCTTTGCAATCTTCTCTGTTTGTGCAGCACAAGGCTCCCAGGCAGGGATGGCTCCACCCACAATGGGCGGGTCTTCTCACCTCAGTATAATTCCCTAACAGGTGTGGCCAGAGGCCTGTCTCCTAGGTGATTCTAGATTTCATCAAGCTGGCAATCAATCCTAACATTACAAGCTTTTCCGTTCCTGGTCTGAAATCACAATTTGCCTTCCTTCTCTCCCCTCTTCCATTTTTCTTTTCTATCCCTCCCTCCTTTCATACAGGAGCTACTTGGGCCAGGTTGGCTTCCAACTTTGGTACTCTCCTGCCTCAGTGTCCAGAGTGCTTCAGTTCCAGGTAGAAAATGTGTATGTTCTTGTCAGTAGAGAGCAATGTTCATGAGCCAAGATGGTGTCTCATGTGTGAACATTGTTGTAGTGCATCAGGTCTGCCCTCAGGGGACAGAATGTGAGGAAATATGTCTATTATTTAATTAGTTTATTTGCTTTGCATTGCAACTGCAGTTTCTCCTCCCTCCTCCCCTCCAAGTCATTCCCCTACCCCACCCTACTCAACCCCACCATCCACTCCTCTCTCCCTTTCTGTTCAGAAAACAAGAGGTGTCCTGTGGATTTTAACCAGCCTTGGCATATCAGGTTGCAGTAAGACCAGGCACATCTACTGAGGCTAGACTAGGCAGCCCAGTTAGGAGAAAGAGATCCAAAGGCAGGTAACAGAGTTAGAGACATGCCTGCCCCCACTGTTAGGAGTTAAACATGAAGACCAAGCTACACAACTGTTACATATGTGTAGAGGGCCTACGTTAGTTCCATGCATGCTCTCTGGTTGGCAGTTCAGTCTCTGTGGGCCTCTATGGGCCCAGGTTAGTTGACTCTGTAGGTTTTCTTGCATTGTTCTTGACCCTTCTGGCTCCTACAACCCTTCTTCCCCCTCTTCTGGAGGATTCTCCAAGCTTCTCCTAATGTTTGGCTATAGTTCTCTGGATCTGATTCCATCAGTTGCTGTGTGAAGCCTCTCTGATGATGGTTATGCTAGGTTCCTGTCTTTCAGAATAGCAGAAAATCATCAATGTATCAGGGTTGGGGTCCTTCTCATGGCATAGGTCTCAAATTGAATGAATCATTGGTCAGTTCCTCAATTTCTTCTCCATCTTTACTCTTGTACATCTTATAAGCAGTAGAAATTGCAGGTCAAGGGTTTGGTGGCTCGGTTGATGTCCTACTCCCTCCACTGGAAATCTTGCCTGTTATAGGAGACAGCATGTTCAGGATCCATATCCTCCCTTGCTAGGAACCTCAGATAGGGTTACCCTCATAGAGTCCTAAGCGTTTCCATTCCCCTGAGTTTTAGCTTGTCCAAGAGATGCCCCCCCCCCAATTCTAGTTTTCTCTCTCAGTACTCTCTCTCTCCATCTAGTCCCTCCTATTCCTATCCCCACCTCTCTCCAATCCAGTCTCCATCCCCACCCCTGCTGTCTACCCAAGATGTCTATTCTATTTCATCTTCTCAGTGAGGCTGAAGTGTCTCCCCCCCCCCCTTCCAAACCTTCCTTGTTTCTTAGCTTCTTTGGGTCTGTGGGCTATAGCATGGTTATCCTTTACTTTATGGCTAATATCATGTATAAGTGAGGCATACCATGTGTGTCTTTCTGGGTTTGTGTCATCTCGCTCAGGATGAGCTTCTTTAGTTCCATCCATTTGTCTGCAAATGTTATGATGTCATTGCATTTAATAGTTGAGTAGTATTCAATTGTGCAAGTGTACCACATTTTTAAAATTTTTATTAGATATTTTCTTTATTTATATTTGAAATGTTATTCCCTTTCCTGGTCTCCCTCCGGAAACCCCCTTCCCTTATCTCCTCCTTTCTCCTCCTGTTCACCAACCCACTCATTCCTGCTTCCTGGCCCTGGCATTCCCCTTCGCTGGGGCATAGAGCCTTCACAGGACCAAGGGCTTCTCCTCCCATTGATAACTGACAAGGTCATCCTCTGCTGCATATGTAGCTGGAGCCATGAGTCCCACCATGTGTACTCTTTGGTTGGTGGTTTAGTCCCTGGGAGCTCTGGGGGTACTGGTTAGTTCATATTGTTGTTCCTCCTATGGAGCTGTAAACCCCTTCAACTCCTTGGGTCCTTTCTCTAGCTCCTTCTTTGGGGACCCTGTGCTCAGTCCAATGAATGGCTGTGAACATCTCCTTCTGTATTTGTCAGGCACTGGAAGAGCCTCTCAGGAGACAGCTATATCAGGCTCCTGCCAGCAAGCACTTGTTGGCATCCACATTAGTATCTGGGTTTGGTGATTGTATATGGGATGGATCCCCAGGTGGGGCAGTCTCTGGATGGTCATTCCTTCAATCTCTGCTCCACACTTTGTCTCTGTAACTCCTCCCATGGGTATTTTGTTCCCCCTTCTAGGAAGGATCAAAGTATCCACACTTTGGTCTTCCTTCTTCTTGAGTTTTATATGGTTTGTAAATTACATCTTGGATATTCTGAGGTTCTGGGCTAATATCCACTTATCATATCATGTGTGTTCCTTTGTAATTGGGTTACCTCATTCAGGATGATATTTTCTAGTTCCATCCACTTGCCTAAGAATTTCATAAATTCATTGTTTTGTTTGTTTGTTTGTTTGTTTGTTTTTAATAGCTGAGTAGTACTCCATTGTGTAAATGTACCACATTTTCTGTATCCATTCCTCTGTTGAGGGACATCTGGGTTCTTTCTAGCTTCTAGTTATTATAAATAAGGCTGCTATGAACATAGTGGAGTATTTGTCCTTATTACATGTTGGAGTGGTATTGCTGGGTCCTCAGCTAGTCCTATGATCAATCTTCTGAGGAACCAAAACTGATTTCCAGAGTGGTTGTACCAGCTTGCACTCCTACCAGCAATGGAGGAGTGATTTATTCCAAATTTTCTGAGAAACTGCCAAGTTGATTTTCAAAAGGGCTGTACAAATTTGCCCATTCACCAGCAATGGAGGAGTGTTCCTCTGTCTCCACATCCTCACCAGCATGTTCGAGCACTTGAGTTTCTGATCCTAGCCATTCTTATGGGTGTAAGGTGGAATCTCAGAGTGGTTTTGATTGGAATTTCCCTGATGGCTAAAGATGTTGAGCATTTAAGTGCTTCTCAGCAATTAGAGATCCCTTTGTGGAGAATTCTGTTTGGGTCTGTAACTCATTTTTAAATTTGATTATTTGTTTTTTTGATATCTAGTTTTTTGAGTTCTTTACATATTTTGGAAATGAGCCCTCTGTTAGATGTGGAGTTGGTAAAGATCTTTTCCTATTCTTTAAGTTGCTGTTTGGTTCTATTGACAGTGTGCTTTGATTTCCAGAAACTTTTTAGTTTCATGAGGTCCCATTTATTAGTTGTTGATCTTAGTGCCTGAGCTATTGGTGTTCTGCTCAGGAAGTTGTGCCAATGAGTTCAAGACTATTTTCCACTTTGTCTTCTACCAGTTTCAGAGTATCTGGTTTTATATTGAGGTTTTGGATCCACTTGGACTTGAGTTTTATGTAGGGTGATATATATGGGTCTATTTGCATTCTTCTATGCAGCCATGCTGGACCTAGCACTTCTATATATACATATCCAGTTAGACCAGCATCAGACAGAGTAGTTTTTGCTTCTTTGTCCAAAAATCAAGTGTTCAAGGTGCATTGCTTTACTTCTGGGCCTTCAATTTGATTCTGTTGATCAACCTGTTTGTTTTTATGCCAGTACCATGCAGTTGCTTTTTAAAAATTATTATTACTATTGCTCTGTAGTAATCTTAAAATTAGGGATGATAATACCTCCAGAAGTTTTTTTTTTTATTGTATAGGATTGTTTCAGATATCCTGGGTTGTTTTCTTTTTCCATATGAAGTTGAGTATTGTTCTTTCAAAGCCTATGAAAATTTTTGGTGGAATTTTGATGGTGATTGCCTTGAATCTGCAGATTGCTTTGGTAAGATGGTCATTTTTACTATATTAATACTGCTGATCCATGAAAAAATCTTTCCTTCTTCTGATATTTTCTTCAGTTTCTTTCTTCAGAGACTTGAAATTCTTGCCATACTGGTCTTTTAATTGCTTCATTAGAGTTACACAAAATATTTTATATTACTTGTGGCTATTCTGAAAGGTGTTATTTCCTTAATTTCTTTCTCAGCCCATTCATTGTTTGTATAAAGGAGGGCTACTGATTTTTATTTAGTTAATTTTGTATCTATCCACTTTGCTAAAGGTATTTATCAGCTATAGAAGTTCTTTGGTGAAATTTTTGGGGTCACTTATGTATACTATCATATCATCTTTGAATAGAGATACTTTGACTTCTTCCTTTCCCATTGATATCCCCCTGATCTCCTTTAGTTGTCTTATTGCTCTAGCTAAAACCTCACATACTATATTGAATAGATATGGATAAAGTGGACAGCCTTGTCTTGCTCCCGATTTTAGTGGCATTGCTTTAAGTTTTTGTCCATTTAACTTGATGTCGGTTATTGGCTTGCTGTATACTGCCTTAATTATGTTTATGCATGTGCCATGTATTCCTGATCTCTCCAAGATATTTATCATGAAGAGGCATTAAATTTTGTCAAATGCCCTTTTCAGCATCTAATGAGATGATTGTGTGAGTTTTTTCCATTCAGTTTGTTTATATGGTGTATTATATTGATGGATTTTCATAATTTGAACTGTCCGTTTATTTCTGGGATGAAATCAACTTCATCATGGTGGACAATGTTTTTGATGTATTCTAGGATTTGGTTTGTAAGTATTTTATTACGAATGTTTACATCAGTCTTCATAAGGAAAATTGGTTCGAAATATTCTTTCCTTGTTGAGTCTTTGTGTGGTTTAGATATCAGGGTGTCTATAGCCTCATGAAATGAATTCAGCAATGTTCCTTCTGTTTCTATTTTATGGAATAATTTGAGGAGCATTAGTATTAGTTTTCTTAAAGTCTGGTAGAATTCTGTGCAAAATCCATCTGTCCCTGGGCTTTTTTCTTTTCTTTTTTTTGGGGGGGAGGGGGTTGGGAGACTTTTAATGATGCTTCTGAAATTCATCTATTTATTTTTTTTGTCTTATATATGTTATAGATCAATTTCAATTTGACATCTTTCCAATAGAAAAAATATCACCCGCAAGACCCTTGAGATACTTGGTAAATGCCTCTCTGTATATCCATATCTTGTAACTATGGGTTTCTTTCCCTGGCAGAGATGCTCTGCCCTGTACCGTTGTTGTCTTCAGCAATCTCAGACTCCAGCATTTCATATGAAGACACTGAAGTTACCTCTCCAGTGTGAGAAAATCCCTTCACACAGCTCAGGACCATCCTCAGGAACACCAAATATGTTTCCTAATTTTCTTTACTGTTCTTTGGACACATGTACCCACAAATACCTGAATGCTAAAGGATTGCCCTCAAATAATGGCCTTTGGAAGAAATCTTTAACAGTTTAAGAGCCTGGAGGGTGAGCTCTTCCTATCACTGTGTGTGCCCTTGAAGGGGACATAAGACACTGGCTTCTTCCTCACTCTAATTCTTTTGTTTCTTTTGTCCCTTCCCTTCCCTTCCCTTCCCTTCCCTTCCCTTCCCTTCCCTTCCCTTCCCTTCCCTTCCCTTCCCTTCCCTTCCCTTCCCTTCCCTTCCCTTCCCTTCCCTTCCCTTCCCTTCCCTTCCCTTCCCTTCCCTTCCCTTCCCTTCCCTTCCCTTCCCTTCCCTTCCCTTCCCTTCCCTTCCCTTCCCTTCCCTTCCCTTCCCTTCCCTTCCCTTTCTTACTTTCCGACAGCGTCACATATATTCTAAGCAGATCTTGAACTCTCTATAAAACTTAACTCCTCTTGATTGTCTTACCTCCATTTCTCAAGTGCCCCATCATGCTTAGTTTATGCAATCTGTGAATGAAACAGGGTTTCATGCATGCTCAGCTAACACTTTATCCCATGATCCACATCTCCGGCCCCAGATGGGATTATTACTAAGACCCATGGACTTCTGCTTTTTTCATCATGGCACCACACTCAGTGAGAGATCCTGTGTCAAGGGAATAAGGCAGATAGTGATAGAGTAGGACACCCAGCATCCACCTCTTCCTCCTTATCACATATGCATACAGTACAGATACATACCCTCCTACACATGCACTAAAAAGAAACAGCAACAATGGTCTACTGTAAAGAGCACACTGTAGTGCTCTTGCTTGGTGCACATCCTTTCACATCTTTCTTCAAACTCATAGATACCTGCCCAGACACAAACATTATTTGCCCCATGAATGTTGGCACATGGTACACATAATTTAGGATTTCCCTTCTTCACTTAAAATTTCATCTTCTTTAGTTTTCATATTTTGGTGGTCTCCTGGTCTCTTGTTATACTCTAGGCTAGAGTTTCACAACTGTACATCTGCCAAACACTGAGTTTGCCTAAGTTTAGCCAAGGTGTTAAATTGTTCACATCCCATAATAATCATTCTTGATTCAGTTAGCAGAAAACAAAATGAATAAGGTGATTTTCCCCCACTTTGACTTTCTGCCAAGACTTTCATTGAAAGTATTGGCTCTGTTGTCATATGGACACACTAGACTTTAACCCAAAGCGACTGCTAAGTTACTATAGAGTTATACTTAGTTATCAACAGATGAATCTGCCAAAATTTTACAAAGTCTGGCCAAGATCCTTGGCCTTGCAGACCCCACTACTTTCTTACTTTGGGCATGCCCCCCCAAGGGTGTCTAAGATACAGTGTTTAGTTACACTAATGATTTGGACTTGAAGTAGCTGTCAGAGAATGGGTGCCAAGCTAGACCAAGCACATGGTGGATGGTAGAATTGCAAAGCACTAGGGGCTGTTGGGAGATGATTGTAGAAAAGTGGGTATGTGGATAATGGGGACTTCTCACTATCTGCAGAGCAAAGGGAATTCAGGGGTTAGGTATGCTGGGAGCTCTGGAAGATGGCAACACTTCCTAGACCAGTTCAGGGAACTTGCTATGCAGCTATGAATGACCTTGAACGACTCATTCTTCCTATATCCAGCCCTGAGTAATGGGATTACAGTTATGCACAACCACACCCAGTTTATTGGTGCTGGTGACAGAACTCAGGACTAGGCAAGATCCTTTACCAACTGGGCTATATTCTTAGTCTCTCTATAAGACTGATTCTCTGGGCCAAATGGCCTAAATCTCTGGAAATTCATCTGTATTTGCTTGCAAAAGGTCATCCTAGTTGAGCTTATTGACTCTTTATATCGCCCCATAGTGGGGCAGGAAGAGTCACAAGACTGTTCTTGGATTTCACACCCAACTCCTGCATCATTCAGCACTGCAGGGAAGGGAGGACATCCATCTACTTATGTACTGGTCCTGTGCTCCCTTCTTAGATGCTGGTGGACCCTATGATTCCAAACTGGCATCCTGTGAAGGATAATCTTTGAGAAAAATGGGGGATCCCTTAAGAAATGTACATGGGAAAGCCCAACACAATCTCCAACAAGCTGTGTTGTTCAATGTCTGAGAAACTCTTAGAGAAAAGAAAAAGTTGTTGGGGATGGAGCTCCATCAGTAGAATGCTTGCCTAGCATGCTCAAAGCCATGGGTTTCATACTAGCATCACATAAGCCAGGTGTGGTAGTACACCTTTGTAATCCTATTGTGTGTGGGGTGGAGGCAGGAGGATCAGGATTTTAGGTTTAATCCTCATTAACATAGGGAATTGGAAACCAGACTGGGTCACATGAGGTCCTATTTCAAACAACAACAACAACAACAGAAACAGCAACAACAGAAACAACAACAACAACAGAAACAAACAAGAAAAAATGGGGAAAGGGGAAGGTGACCTTGTCAATATATGGTATGCCAGGTGATACCTGAGCCTGCCCTCTAGCAAGAAGACTCAGTATTTCTTCCCAGAAGATCACATAGGTCAAAATGACTGACAAACACCTAACAAAACGCAAGGTATGGTCCTTTCACCAGAGACAAAATAAAGGTACATGGAACCATGACTGGTAAGTTAGGCAATGGTGAGGGTTTTTTTTTTAATAATTAAAACAAATACCTATTTATTATTATTTCCATGTGTATGCATATGTGTATGTGAATTTGCATGTGTGTAGGAGCATGTGTGTATGCAGGTGCATATAGCCTTGTGTGTGCATGTATGTAGACAAGACTGAAGTTGGTAGTCTTTCGGGATTTCTCTGCATCTTATTTGTTTAACCCAGAGTTCACCAGTACTAGCTAGTTTCGATAACCATCTTGCTCTGTGGATATTCCACCTTTGCCTTCTGAGCTCTGGAATTACAGGCAGATTGCCATGGCTACCCTTCATTTACTTGGCTTCTGGGACTCCGAACTCCTGCCCTCATGCTGGTTGCTTCTTCAGAAAGTGCTTTAGCTGTTGAGCCATGTTCCCCAAGCCAACAGTGAGAATTCAGTTGTGAGGAGTGGTGAGAAGTATATAATAGGTGGCTGGATCTTGGATGAGCATGTGTGGTGAGTATGTGTATGTGTGCATACACATGTGTGCTTTCTTCCTCAGAGAGTGGTGAGATGTTTAGAGCAGCATGAAGATATTTCTGAGGGACACAGGGAGGAATAGTCTGTTTCTAAAGCTGTCTACCCCCCATTTTGGAATGTAATTTTTAAAAATTAGCTTAGAAACTGTCAGGTTTTCTTATGGCATTTTCCTAAATACTTAGTTTTGATCGATCCTACGCTCTGCTTCCTTCCAGCCCCCACCCCCAACTCTATCCCACTGAAATGCTTCCCTCTCCCACTTTTGATTATATATGTTCTATGCATGTGTATTCATTCATATGCATGCATATGAGGAGGTGGACACATGTATGCATAAGCACATGCATGTGGAGCCCCAGGGGTGACACTAGGTGTTTTCCTCAGTTGCTGTCCACCTTGCCTTTTGAGGCAGGGTCTGTTTCTCACTGGCCTGGAGCTCACCAAGTAGACTGGCTGGTTGGCCAAGCAAGCCCAAGGGGTGCACCTGTCTCTACTTCCTCAGTGCAGGTATGGCAAGCATGCTACCTGGCCTCTTGAGTTTGAATTCGGATCCTCATGCTTGTCTTTCCAAGTGAACTGTCCCCTCAATCCCTTATCTGTTTTGACCTGGAGATCTGAGATGGGCACCACCTTTCTCCCTGCCCTGAGTGGGGTCACTGTTATGGCTGGGCTTTATACTCTCATTATTCTCTGCCTCAATTCCCCTGCACCAAAGAACCCCTCAGAGCCTGTGGATGGCTCAGGACTCTAATGGGGGCAGATGAAAAGGAATGTTTCTTCTTGGCTTTTCAGACATATTCAGGTCTTAGTTTGAGATGTAAGAAGTTCAAGAATTTAGGGAGGATGAATGGATGATGGATGAGAAGAAGGTTTTGTGTGTGTGTGTGCATGGGTACACATGTGCACACTTGACGTATGCTCCTCTTTGTATAGGGTAGTAAGAGGTGAGGGCTGGAATGGAAGTGATCAGGGAGATCTGAAATTGATGCTCTCTGGCTAGCTGAGGTTGGCATCTGCCTGAGTGAGGAACCTGCCTTGACCGCTTCAGCAGAGCTGCTAGGTGAAGACTCATCTGTACACTGTGCAGTGAGGACAGCAGGGAGCAGCAGATGGGATCTTCATTCTATCCACAGGCTTCCTCTTATCTGCCCACAGGTTTCTTCAGGAGGCTGTGGAAGATGTCAAACACAGCTCTCCAGAGGGACAGTGAGACACTGAACAATGACAGGCTTGCTAGTCACCTCCCTCCCTCCCCTTCCCTCCTGTTTCCTCCTCTCATTCTGCCCATCTCAGCAGAAGATGTCTGTCTGTCTGTCTTCTGTCTGTCTGCCTGTCTCTAATCTTTCTTTGTATGTCTCTTGCACTCTCTCCTGTGTTTGTCATTCCCTCTCTCATTACTTTTTCTCTCTCACAGTTCTTCACTTTTTTTTCTCCTTCCTTCTCATCTCCATTTCTCATTGTCTCTTGTTTTCTTCTCTCTCTGACTCCATCTAATTCTCTCCTTTCTTATTTTTCTGCATCTCTGTCAGGTCCTCCAATTCCTCTCCTCTAGCATGCTTTTTTTGTTGCTCTCATCTCTTTCAAATTGCTTCCTCTTTCCCCTCTCTTCCTCTCTCTCATTCTCATCTCTATCTCTCAAGTTTTCTCTACGTAATTTTCCTCTCCTCGCCCCCTTTCCCTCACTCACTCTCATCTGTCTCTGTCTCTGCCTCTCTCTCTCTCTCTCTCTCTCTCTCTCTCTCTCTCTCTCTCTCTCTCTCACACACACACACACCCCTCAAACCTCTGTATTAAATTACTGTTGAACGTCTCCAGCGCTCAGCACCAGGGTCACGTGACACAGCACACGGGGATTTGCTTTTAAATCTCGCCCAAGAGAGAGAAACGAAAATGACTTGCAGGATTTTGACACAATGATCAGACACAATTTTTTTTATCCCCCACCCTTGAATAAATAGGAGCTTGTCAGATGCCATTACCATATCACACAGATCAGAATTCGTCTCAGTTTTTTTCTTTCACTTTTTTTTTTGGTGGTCCTAAAAGTAATAAAGAGTTATAACTGCATTCCAAGTTATCTTTGGATCGTTGACGGTTCCATGACCAAAGATTTGTCTGTCCTGAAGGCGGATGGAGTTTGAACTGATTTATCCCCTGGAGCTTGAGGCCTGTCTGCTGCTTCATTGAGTCATAAACTACCACAGTGATTTCTGGCTCTGATCACCATGCTCCAGCCATTGGGCCCTAGCTTTCTTTCCTTTAAACAATTATTTTAAAGTATTTGTGTATTGTGATGTGTGTTTAGTGTATGTAATTGATGCACATGTGTATAATGCATGCATGCTATGTTTGTATATATAATGTGAGTATCATGTGTGATGTGTGTATGTATGATGCAAATGTGTGATATGTGTCTGTGTATTTGATATGTGATATGTAGTGTGTGTGTGTGTGCGTGTGCATGTGTGTATTCATGCCTATTTCTGTGTATGAGTGTGGGTGTTTATGATCATTTGCATATGGTGGTCAGAGAACAACGGTGGGCTGCCTTCCATCTTTTTCGAGGTGGGGTTACTTGCTGTTCACTGACTGAGTGCTTCTAGCATCCTCCTGCCTCTGCTTCTGATCATGTTGTAGGACTGCTGGGGTAACAGATGTATTTTACATGTGTGTTCTGGGATTTTGAACTCAGGCCCCCATGCTCATCTGGAAATTGACTGGGCCATCTTCCACCTCACTTTGAGACAAGGTCTCAAGTTGTTCAGGCTGGCCTCAAACTTACTCTATAGCTGAATCTGACCTTGGCTTTCTGATTTTTCTAGCTCCACATTCTGCATGATGGGATTTCCGATGTGTATAACCATGTTGAGCTCAATGGGCCTCAGTTTTCTGATGAGATCTCTGTAGCCGAGCCCTTGAGGTTCAGAGGTGTGGTGGCAGCGGTGGTATGCTTGGACTCATTTTCCATTTCTTACTTCTATTTGTTTGGAGAGAAGAAATGCCTATTCTAATAGAGATCTCTGTATGAGCCAAGTGATGTTCAGAAATTACTCCTTACCATTGCTGCAGTCAATAAAGAAATTGCTGCTATCTCTGATTCTTCCCCGGGGGGGGGGGGGGGGAACACTGACAGATTTCTGATGGGTAACTTCGGGTTTAAAGTCATACTTGGGTTTTCTTGCTTGGACAGCCTTGATGATCAAGTCAAGCAAAAGGTGGAATACCCTCAAAGTCACGTGAGGACAGAGGCTCGCTGTCCTGATCCAAGTCTCCACATCCACCCCATTGGCTTCTTTCTAATGAAGACAGATGCCAGGTAGCTCTGGTTTATCCAGCCACTCAAAGGTGTAACTGACTTCCCAATTTATTAACAATGGTGATTCATTACCATGACAATTGGGAAGAAACTGATTACCTTTGAATATCTGATGAGGTAATCCTGCCTCCAAGCCCAGGTTATGAATCACCGGTTTCCCTCCCTCCTTTGACCTAATTTTCCAAACCATGTACCTGTATAAAATATTGTGCAGAGGGGGGAGCATCTATTTATCTTACTGGGAGTCTCTCCTTCTGAATTCAAGAGAGAAGACAACCGGGCACCCAGGAGAGAAGATTCATGAATGTTCTGGGTCTGGAACTCACCGAAGCTCAGGCTCTTACAGTCAGTTTATGGAGTGACAAAATATTCTCCTTCTGCAGGCTGGGGCTTGGAAGTGTGCTCCTGAGAAGCTTCGGAAGTCTAGTGGGACAGTGTGCTTCCACTTTGCTCCATGGACACAAAGGGAATCCAAGCCTCAATCTTTGTTACGTTTTATTTATTTGTGTGTGTGTGTGTGTGTGTGTGTGTGACTCTCCCCCAAGCTTTAATCTTATAAGGCTTGGGTGTTTTATGATAATTTGTGAGTTTGTGTGTATGTGGTGTGTGAGTGTGTATGGGTGTGTGAGTGTGTATGGGTGTGTGCATGCATGCACTTGTATGTGTGACTATGTATGAGGCCAGAAGACAATCTTGACTGTCATTATTCCTCAGTTCCCAACCATCTTGGTTTTTGTTTGATTTTTGATTTTTGAGACAAGGTCTCTGGAAATCACTAAGGAAGTTAGGCTGGCTGTGCAGTGATCATCAGGGATTCATCTGTCTCTACCTCTCCAGTTCTGGGATTACATGTACAAACTCACTCCCCCTCCCCTTTTTTATATGGTCTCCGGAGATTGAATTTGGGTCCCCATGTTGACACAGCACATACTTTACTTTATTTACCTCCCTGGGCCAATGCTTTCTTCTTCCTTTTTTTTGGGGGGGGGGGTTCGAGACAGGGTTTCTCTGTGTAGCCCTGGCTGTCTTGGAACTCACTCTATAGGTCAGGCTGGCCTTGAACTCAGAAATCCGCCTGCCTCTGCCTCCCAAGTGCACTACCACCCTTTATAATGTTTTAACCGGGAAGATGTAAAACCGGGAGTCTCACAATTGCTAGCTTAAACAAATGGTTCCATTGGTTACACATGGGTCTGACTCTCGTGGTCATAAGCATAGAGGTTCTCAGACATGGATGTCTCCCTTGGTAGAAAGGTACTATTGATCAAACATGTGGGAGTCACTTTCTCTTGGTGGTGGGTGTGTGTGCAGGCACACACACACACACACACACACACACACAGCTTTGGTGAGGGCCATATTGATACATTTTCACTGTGTTTTTATTTGTCCAGGTTCTTAATCTCAAAAATGGAGAGTCTGGATCATAAATGTATATAAGACTATTTATCTCAGATAGAGAATCCACAGCAGTCCAAGGTAACAATTCTACCAACGTTCACCTTGGTGAACCCATAAGTCTATTGGGGTTGCTTACAGGCATATGGCTGAGGGGGTCACTTAAAGCATTAGTGATGACTCAAAGGGAGCTACATCACTGAAAAGGATACCTTAACGGACCTGGTGACTCAGGGAAGCTGTGTCCCTGGAGTTCTCTGAACAACTTGGAGGCAGCTCCACAGGTCACATGATCTCACAGCAACCCTGCTGCTCAGTCTCCCACCGTGGTCTCATGGGAGTGGGCCTCATGAATCTTCTAAACTCAGCTTTTTCAGACATGTGACATTTATTTGCTTCTAGAGTCTTGAGCCTCCCTTTTAATGGACCCTCTCAACTTGTTGAAATTTGCTACATGGCACTTCATAGCCAGGAGCAAAAGGGAAGGAGGAAGGGACCAGGATGCCACAATTCTCTTAAAGAGCACACCTCTTATAGGTCAGACCCAGGACAAAGCCTTGGTTGTAAAGAAGAAAGAAGAGTGGTGAGACTTTTAGACTCATGGCTGGAGAGAAAGTTCAGTGATTAAGAGCACCTGCTGCTTTCGCAAAGGACTTGAATTTGGTTCCCAGCACTGGCATGTGATGGTTCACAACTGTATCTCCATCTCCAGGAGATCTGATGCTGCCTATTGACCTCTGAGTGCTCTTGCACTCGATGCACATTCCCACACACGTAGCCATGAAAATGTAAACAACCACCATTATTCCTGTCCCTTTTGCTTCTGCCTAAGCAGAAAGAGATGTGATGTTGCCTTTCTCAGTTGCCTAAGCCCTGCTGGTCGGTCTTTCTTTCTTTCTTTCTTTCTTTCTTTCTTTCTTTCTTTCTTTCTTTCTTTCTTTTTTTTTTTTTTTTTTTTTTTTTGAGACAGGGTTTCTCTGTGTAGCCCTGGCTGTCCTGGAACTCACTTTGTAGACCAGGCTGGCCTCGAACTCAGAAATCCGCCTGCCTCTGCCTCCTGAGTACTGGGATTAAAGGTGTGTGCCACCACGCCCAGCTCCTGCTGGTCTTTCTTGTAGCGGAGTGACAACCTGCTATAGCCTGCTGCTTGGATGTTCACATCTATTTGCTGAATGGACGAGGGCCGTATTTCCATTGTCTTGGTTTCCCTGTAGTTTGCCTTGGAAAGCTCATGTATCTAGAACTAGTTCAAGATCTGAGGGCTCCATGGTCCAGGTTAGGTCCCTTCTCTGTGGTTATTTTCCATTCCTATGAACCTTAGAACTGTGCTTTGGCTCTGGGATCTCTGAGTTGGGTCCTCATGATAAACTTTTCTGAGCAGCTCATCTTCTTTTCATTTAGTTGAGTCCTAGTTCATGGAAAGATGTTATCCATATTTAAGGTGGGCTTCTTAGTGGTTAAACCAATCTAGAAACTCCCTCATAGACATCACTAGAAGTTAGTCTCCTGGGTGACTCTTTAGGATCCAATAATAAAATGGTATCATTCACACACACACACACACACACACACACACACACCCCAAAAAAGAGAATATTTGTCACTCATTAGATTTGGGAGCAGGCTTGTTCAGGATAGAGGCTGATCTTGATAATGGAAGACATTTGCAGTGTTGGAGTTAACTGTGGGCCACAAGTTGGGGGTAGGTATTTTTGCAACTGGTGGGTAGAGGGAGAAGAGAGATGTAGCTAAATATGTCATTATGAATAAGGCAGACTTTCCTCTTACACGAAGCAGCAAAGCTTTTAGCCATATGTCTCTATGGCTTAGCTGCAGAGACCTGAATCCCAGTGACAAAGGGAGAAAGCTAGGACACTGGATCCAGGGAAGGGGTGGGAGTGGAAAGGCTGATAAAGACACAGGAAATGAAAATCACATGTTTCTGGATCAACTGAGGCAGATTTCCATTTGTAGCCTGCAAGGCCAGAATTTTCATTCTGTCAGATAGGGAGTAGGTTCTGGAGCCCAGAGTCTGAGGAAGAGAAATTCAAGGCCCATCTCAAGACAAATTTCTAAACTTTCATTGTGAAATGTTAGGTATGATGAACATACAGATGAGAAGCTGACTTGTGAAGACCAGCCAACCTGGGTCACAGGGAATGCAGCTCCTGGGGTCAAAATTGTGAGCATTTGAGTCTAGAGCCCTTGCTACAGAGGAGGATGGAAAATGGCTATGTTGGTAGGATTATTATCAGATAAGGGAGCAAGCAAGAAGAGCCCTGGCTAAATGGAAGTGCCTCCCCCTCCAACTACCCTGTTGTTAACACAAAACTTTTTCTGGAGCTTTTGTGTGTGTGTGTGTGTCAGCCTTTTGGAGTTAGAGGCTCATCTAGGGCTGGAATCACAGATGGAAATGCCTTCAGGTACTGGCAGATGCTATGAAAGAGCAAAGGACATGCTCTACCAGCTATGGCCAATGCAAGGCCAGCTGGCAGTGTGTGCCCAGAGCTTTTCCTTTTGCTTCCCCTCTGCTCCTTCCCCCTCTCTTCCCCATGAAACTGCTTCTCCCCATATCAACATTCTGCAGAAAACAAGAACAAAACAAAACAAGAAAATCAACAAAAACGATAGCTTCCTAAGCCTGCTAAATGCATGAGCTTAATATTCATGTTCCTACACAGGCAATTCATCCATCTGACTATCACATAAGATGAACATTCAGTGACCATTCAGAGATTCAGAGCAGCAGGTGCCAGTGAGCAACCTTATTCAACTTTTATTTGTATCCAGAAAGCTGATGCTCACCCTGGCAGAGTGGTGAGCCAGAGCCCTTGTTCTCACAGCACTTTCAGTTTCATGGAAAAGATAAGCATCACACAAATAATTGCCCAACAGAAGCCAAGAGTTGAGTGTTGATGGGTGAGACGTACAGAGCTTGAAACAATAAGGTTGCTTGACAGGTGAGTAGGGTGCAGAGAAGGGAGCACAGAGATCCCTTTTGGTAGGAGTGAGGCTGTTGCCAAGATGAAGGAGAACAGAGATGAGCTTACACTGAAGCTGGATGATGGTGTCAGGATAAGGGCCAGATGGAGACCTCTCTTTATGAGCAGAGGCCCAGAGGATGCATCCCAGAGCTGGTGGGGGATGATCATGGATGCCGAAGCTGGAACGGTAGTCAAGGGACAGAGGGATGAGTACTCAAGGATCCACAGGGGCTTTGGGGCTCTAACTTGAGCTCATTGTGTGTGGTTGTAAGCAGCTCTATGTTTACAAAGGCCCTAACTGTTGTTATGTGAGCTTATTAGAAGGGATAAGTGCTAGTACAGGGAGATCTCTCAGGAAGGCTTTTCATGGGTCCAGATGGAGAGAGGTAAGGACAACTTGTGTGAGGCTGGTGGTGATAGGTGTGGAAGCGGGGATGGATTAGAGGGCCATTATTAGAGTATACTCATTTTCCTCGAGGTATAACATGCTCATTAAATTGTCATCTTCAATCAGAGATTACTATGGCTTGGTAGCCATGGCAACTGAACAGAACAGCACAGTGTTAGTCAGGCCTATGGCGATGGTAGTGGAACCCTTAATACTCTCTAGTAGAAGAGGGGAGGGTTATAGGACTCTGGCTGAGATTTCAGCCATTAGTCCTTTTACCTTGTTCTCCAGCTCCAAATGATCTTGGGAGATGCTATATAGGAGCTGGAAGGTTAACTGAACGGAGGACTCCATGATGCAGCTCCATTGAGCTCATCACTCATGACGGGTAAGTACTCTGTGGTGATGTAGCTGGGTTTGGTTTACACACGCTCCTGTATGTAACCTTTCACTTACACTCCCTTAAATAACCTCAAGAAACTAACTGGACCACCAAGTTGTACTTCAATAGAATTGTTACTTTGGTCTGTTGTTATCAGTGCCTGCTCTACAGTGAATAGTCCTTTGTTCTTATCTCCCCAGGAAAAGTTCATACAATTGACATGTAGGAGGAACCAGGAGCCCTGGTGACTGATGGCTCGGGGAAAGAAGACTGAGATACTGATGGTGACACTGCCCACTTCAAGTTTCTGGTCTGGGCATCATTGGGTGCAACAGGTGGTTGGTGAAAAGGAAGGCAGCTGCAGGGCTACCTTCTGGGGAGGAGGAAGAGGCCTAGCTCTGTCATGTTGGGCCTCTCTGCTTTTCCTCTCCATCTTCATTGTCTACCCTTCTCTACTGTTTTTGAAACACAGTTGCATGGGGTCAGATTGGATGCGTGTTTCTGAGTTGGAGGGTTTGGTTTGAGTTGAGGTAGCTGCATTCCCACCCTTCCTATCCCCCAACTCCCCCTGCCCAAGCCAAGTGAAACCAGATGTCTAACAAGGTCTTGGCACCAGAAGGCTCATTTAAACCAGGATCAAGGGCTGGAGTGATTGAGGGAGGGCTGGGGGAGGGGGTTGGTTTGAAGTGTTGGCCACATGAGATGATGTTTAGAAACTGCCTAACAGCAAGGCTCCTCCTCTGGCCTTATCTTTGTTATGACTGTAGCAGCCACAGCAGTAGCAGAGGCCTGGGGAGGCAAAGACCAAAGGGCTGATTCATTGCTGGTGGTCACAGGCCTCCTGGGAACAGGGCTGGACAGGAGGTAGGGATGGAGAGCTGTTGATGCTTTACTTGGGGAGGTGGAGAAGGAAATGTATGTCTGCTCCTAGGGATTGTGATGGAGTATATATCTTAAATGAGCAACAGATACCAGGCCAGGGCCCATCTCCACTGCTGTGCAGAGCTACATCTCAATGATGTCACAGGTCCTGAAAGAGGAACCAGGAAGATGGCTCAGTGGTTAATCATCTCTCTACTGCCTGCAGTACCTAAGTACCTAATGAAAGAAGAATGCTGTGCAAGTGGTTATATATTTAGGGTATAGAGATAAGAAAAATATGAACACATATATTACAGCTGCATTATATTCAAATAATTTTTACTCAAAGTTGGTTCAACCCACAAGTGAACCAGGAAGGAGCGAGCTCCAGGAATGTTTGCAGATGCTGTTAAGCTTGCTGCCCAATCCTTCTCATGAACAGCCATGGGGGACATGCCAGTAGAGATAGATAAAAGATGGATGATAGAAAGTCAGATGACAGATTGACGCTTGAAGGTAGATGGATAAGCAAAGAGATGATAGATAGATGATAGGCAGATCTTTAGAACTCATGGAGAAGCTTCCCAGTAGTGCAAGCACCTGGAGTCCCCATGCTCCTATGGTGAGGTGGCTCCTATGGTGAGGTGGGAGGCAGACACAGAGAATGAATGTGAGATGAGAATGGATGTGGGTTTTGGTATCTGTGGGGTTCTTGAAATTATCCCTGTCTTTCCTGATTGAGATAAGACTGTGGAAAAGGAAAAGCACCACGGTGCCAGGGGAGAGGCCACCAGTGTGGAATCTACCACAGTGATGGGTTCTCTCTGGCTCATGTGTATGGAATTACAGACCGGGGATCTTCCCAGCATATCTTGGTGCCACATGATGCAGAAAATCTACTTGAGCTTAGGGATTCATCTGCAGAGAAAGTAGAAACAGATATGCTTCCGGAGGAACAACCAGACTAAGAGTCGAGGGACCAGGATCCCAGGCTGCCTGTGCTGCCAAGTTGCTGTGCATCCTCCTGCCGATGCCTCTGCCTCTCCTGACCTCCTTTCTGCAATGGCATATGCCACTTCTGCTGTGTACCACTAGAGTTTCCCTGTGGGCCCCAGACCTGCTCTTCTCCCTGCTTTTATATCCACTGCAGTCTCCCTTCATTTAGAGCAGGCAAAGGAGAAGCAGGTTGCAGAGAGTGATGCTAGAGCTTCTCCTCCTGGTGTTCTGGGCCTCACTCCTCCTGTCCTTTTGCTCTGCCACCACTGATAGCAGCTTGATACCGAGGGGCTCCTTTGTCAAGCAGAATTCAACACAGGCAGTCCTCATTCTTGGCACTCAATGGCCTGGGACTCCCCGGATGCAGCTGCCTCATCCTGTATCAGAAGCCTCTGTGCTCTTCTTTCTTTGTTCCTCTGACTCCTGCTCAAAGGCTCTGAGTTATCCCACCTAAGCACATGTGTCCCTCTGGGATCCATTTCCCCACTGGACTTTCTGCTTTGTTGGGAGCTACCTGTTGGCTTTTTCTAGGAAGGCAGTGCATTGTCCTGGCGGCCCCACTACCTCCCTCACTCTGTGGGTCCCCTGCATTTGCAGTCTGTATGCTGTGATGATTCCCCAGTGGGCTCTTTCATTTCCTGCCACTGGTCCTGGTCCCTGGTGGGCATGTGCCCAAAGACTCCTGTTCTTGGCACTCTTCCCCTACTATCGACTTCTCCTTTGTTATGGACTCACACAATCAGTAGGCCTTCTTAAGTCGTTGTTCAGACTTCTGCACTGTAGAGGAGGCTCTGAGCAAGAATGTTGTGCTGTTCTGTCTTTGTCTGGCCCGTGTGTGTGTGTGTGTGTGTGTATGTGTGTGTGTGTGAAACATAGTGTGTTAGTTACTTTTCTATTGCTGTAATAAAACATGATCCAGTCAACTTACAGAAGGAAACTGTTGTTTGGGCTTATGGTTCCAGAGCCATGAGAGCTCATCACCATCACCTCGGGGGAACCATGGTGTCAGGAGGTGTGGTAACTGGAGCAGCAGCTGGGAGCTCACATCTTAAACAGGGAAGATGAGGCACAGAATACACTGGGAATAGCATGAAGCCCTTTATACCCCCAAAGCCTGCCTCCTGTGATATACTTCTTCCAGCAAGGTCATTCCTTCTAATGCCTCCCAAGTATCTCTATGAACTGGGAACAATGTATTAAGAAATCTGAGTCTGGTGGGAGGGGGCATTCTCATTCAAACCACCACTGATAGATAGGTGATTGATGATAGATGATGAATAGAGATGACAGAGAGATAGAAGTTAGTAATAGATGACAAAGGATGAAGAGAATAGATACATGGTAGAGAGATGTCACATAGACAGAATAGAGATGGTAGAGAAATGATGGAGAGACAGATGATAGATACAAGGTAGACAGATGCTGGAGAGATAGATAGACTCTGGCAGATGGCTGGAAGACAGGTAGAAGTTAGTGCTTCACTGTGTGAACACATGGAAAGCCACGCCTCACACAGCATATGCTGAGAAGCAGAGCTTTCTCACGTGTGAGCTCACCCAAGGCCAGACTACAAGGCTTCAAGCTGTTGTGAGGGGCAGATGTGGGGAAGGACACTGTGCTCCTTACTACAGGCCTCCCTGGCACAGGCGGATGGGTTTACTCTGTCATGAATCTAGGATGTCAGCTGGGCTCTAAGGAAGCATTTCTTCCCGTAGCAGAAGCTGAGAGCCTGAGGCCTTTGGAAGGTCATGGGTAGGAGCCTGACCATGGAGACAGTCGAAAGAGAGACAATGTTTCCTCCCCATTCTGGTAGTCTTCAGACTGTCCCAGTGCAAGGAAAGTATGCCCTGGAAGGGGTGATGGGTGGGGAGGGCAGAAAGAACCCAGACCTCATAATCCAAGAGCTAGAAGTCAGTAGATCTCCTCAGAAGAACAGACTGAGCCTGGGAGCCTTGGGCAGGATGGCTGGGACATCTTAGAGGCCTGACATCTTGTTCTGGCTAGTTTTATGTCAACTTGACACAAGCGAGAGTCATCAGGGAGGAGGGAGCATCAGTTGAGAAAGTGCCTCCATGAGATCTGGCTATAGGGCATTTTCTTAGTTCCTGATTGATGGGGAGGGCCCAGCCCTTGGTGGATAGTATCATTCCTAGATGGATGGTCCTGGGTTCTATAAGAAAGTAGGCTGAGCAAGCCATGGGAGCAGGCCAGTAAGCAGCACCCCTTCATGGCCTCTATGTCAGTTCTTCCCTTCAGGTTTCTGCTCTGTGTGAGTGCTATTCCTCATGGCTTTTGATGATGAACTGTTATGTATGTGTGAAACAACCCCTTTCCCCCAAGTTGCTTTTGGTCATGGTGTGAAGCCCTGAATGAGATAAGACTCCTGTGGATTCGGGGAACTTCATAGTTTAGTGACTTCTTTGTTTTGACACCTTTTCAGACCCCATGTTTTCTTCCTCTCTTCCTTCTTTGCCCTCCCTTCTTTCCTTCCTTGCATTGATCCTTCTCCCTTCTTTCTTCTTCCTTTGTCTCTGTCCTCTCACTGGCTATGTAGCTGAATATGTCCTTGAACTTCTGGTCTACCTCAGGAGTGCTGGGGTTCTCAGGCAATCAACCATCATGCCTTTTAACCAGTACTAGATGGCACTCTAGGGGAGCACTCTATCTGCTGGCTGCATCCCTAGGCTCTCTGCTTGATGTGTTAACATACATGGGGTTGAATCCCCTATAGCATTTTATTCAAATTTAATTTTGTTTAGTTTTGGACAGGGCTGGTCTTGAACTCACAACAATCACCTTGCCCCAGCATTGAAGTGCTGGGTTTACAGACATGAGTTCCCACACCCTGGCCCCTTGCTGTAGGTACATCTGATAGCTCTCCTTCAGAAGAGTCCAGAGCACTGAGGGGAAGACTCACTGTCCTCCTGTGGCATTCAGACTGACCCATAAGCACAAAGTGTGAGAGAGGAATGGTCCCCTGAGCAGTAGGGGAATACCTGTCATTCAGGGGCCTCTCTTTCTTGCTCTGTCAGTGTCCAGCTGAAAGTCCTTCCTGTTGAGTTCCTGTAAAGCTTTATTATTCCTTGTTGATGTTTCTGTGTGAGTGTGGTATTTAGGAGTAGTGTATGTGTATGTGTATGTGAATGAGGAGAGGCCACAGGGGGACACCAGGTGTCCTTGTCTATCACTCTCCAGCTTAGTCCCCAAGTTAGGACTGCTTATTGACCCTAGAGCTAGGCTGGCATCCAGTACTCCTAGGATTCCTCCTGTTTGTGTGTCATACTGTAATGAGATTGACAGGCTCACATGTGACCACGCCTACTTTACATTAGGTCCTAGGACATCCTCATGCTTGTGGACCAGGTGCCTTACCACTGTTCTATCGCCCCAATTCCTCTCTTGAGTTCCTAATCCTTCTGTATGAGTTTGGGCAATGTGTTCTGTGGATGGTGACCTTTGATTCTTCTCCTACACATCTGTGAAACAAGTTTTGAATGAATGAAGGCATCTGTCCTGACATGAGGACCTTTGGAGCCTCTGTATGAGAAGTGGTTGTCACCTGCTGTGCACACGCTCACTCTTCACTGTGTCGGGGAAAGCCCTCTAAAGTTCCCACCCCTTCTCTTTCAGACCTCCTTCCCCTCAGCTACGAAAAGCAGGGCCCAGGAGAGTCATGCCAGGCGCAGGGTGACTTGCTACATCAGTAACTACAAGGGACAGAAACATCTGTCAGCACTCGATGTCACTGATCACGCACATGGTTTTCATCCTGGCTGCTGACATTTGCAGCTAAGCCCAGAACTCTGGGATCTGAGGTGTTGGTGTCAGTGGGAGGTCGGTGTCAGTTCAGCTTGGTAAAATGCCACTTAGCCTGCTTGTGAGAGAGCTCTATCTGCCATGTAACCTGGCCCAGGGCAGGGAAGCAGGCAGGCCACTGACACAGGTGACCATGATTGAAGCAGTAAGGAAGTGGGCACCATATACTTTATGGGTTTAAAGTGATATATGAGGGCATCTCCTAATACTGCATTCTTGCTGGCGACTTGTACAAGTTATGTCAAGTGACAAAGGTTTAAAGATGTCACAGTAAGTTTAGTCATAGCTGATTTGTGGAGAGCCAGAGGAGAGGTCAGATATAAAATGAAGAGATTCTGTGAGTCAACAACAAATTTTAGTGAAATGAAACTGACAAGGAATTAGCTTTCATATATAAAAAGTACTTACAAATCAATACAAGCTATGCTAAAATAGCTGTTCAAGATGAAGGAAAAAAAACTTCACGAAAATAAAGCTGTAAATGAGTAGAGCACTAGACATAGAACTGTGATTTTGCTCTGTTAATAATAAATTTACATATAGATATTAAAAAATCTTAATCTTAACTACTAAGCTGGCAAAAATATTAAAAAACAATAACAACAAAAAAACCCAACAAGGCCACGGAGATGGCTCAGGTGGTAATGTGCTTGCTGCATAAGCATGCAGACCTGAGCGCAGACTCTCAGCACTCATATAAAAATCCTGGGGTGGTGGCACACTTCAGTAACCCTAGTTCTGGGGAGATAGAGATGGGCAGTTCTCTGGGGCTTGTTGTCTAGGCAACCAGGAAGCTTCGAGCTCAGTAAGAGACATTATCTCAAAAAAGCAAACAAACAATTAGGTCCAAGAGGAAGATACCCAAGACAACCTCTGGCCCTCACACAAGCACAGGTGAACACAGGAGGACATGCCCTGGCATACATGCAGAGGAACAAGCGTGCATGCGGACACACACACACACAGTAGACACCCTTGGCAAACCCAGCATTTTATCTGGCCTGATTGCTCAGGGAGCCAGGAGGCACACTGTAACAAGTAATGAATTCCTTCACTTTCAGAATAGAATTCTAGTGCATGCTGGTGGTTACCAGACCCTGCTTCATCAGGACCAAGGCCCATTTCCCCTGTGTGGGAAGTCCTGGCCCCCACTGGACAGGAGCGAATAATGATTTATTCTTAGTCCATCGAGGTGTTGGGGGGACATCTGGGGTAGTATGGAGGGCAAGCCGGTTTGTTTTCCTAGTGCTATGGCAAACCCAGGCAGCTTCTCCAGCTGGGCCAGGCTCCCAGCAGGTGGCCAGGGACTCCTACCCTCAGCAAATCTTTATCTGGCCCACCGAGGACCATGAAATCCAGCCAGACCCTGCAAAGATGACCCTGCAGCCCCCGTGCCCTCTGAAGCACTCAGCCAGGCTGGCTTCCATTTTGGGTCCAGCGTGGCCACTGAGGAATGCCAAACATCTGGGCGCCTGGCAGTCACGAGGTCACCAGGTGTTCAAGATCTCCCCCGACCCTCCCGGGTCCTGCAGGAAATTTCCCAAGCCTCTTCTCCAATTTGAGTTTTGCCGTCCTAAATCTGGACAGAACCTTAGCTCTTTGTGGGCAGAGGGAGAGCAGCAGAGTCCCACTGCTTGAAGACTACCATTTCATAGGGAAATGGTCGAGCTAATTGGACCCAGGTGTCCCCAGGTGCTAACACGCATGCTCCCACTGGAAAAGTGGGTGAGAAGTGAAACCACATGGGCTACTTACAAATAAGTGAGGTGTGAGCTTCGGCCCACGCTTTCTCCCTTCCTCCCCGCCACCTGCCTTTGCCCTGTAGGCTCGGGAGGAAGGCCCCCACACTCACACATTACACAGTATGGTCGCGGTTTCCTGGCCAGTGCTTTGCCCGGGCGAGGAAGGAGCAGGACAAAGTCTGCTCTGAACCTGCTGGCCTGGTGTGGGCCTGGAAATCAGGGGACTCAGCATAGCGAGGGGTTCTGAACGTCCTGCACGGGGACAGGTACTGCACTTCACAGGGAAGTTGAGGACAGTCAGAAAGTAGGTCCTCGAAGATGATCACCGGTGAACGTGGGCTTTTGCTTCTGGACACTCGAGGATCCTGTGAACACTTCTTATTACTCTCTTTGTTTTTGAGACAAGGTCTCAGTTATCCTAGGCTTGTCCTAAACTCAATATGCCCCAAGGACGACCTTGAACATCTGCTGCTCTGACCTTCTGCCTTTATTCCTTGAGTGCTGGGATTACGGATGTGCACTGTCATGCCTGGTTTATGCAATGCTGGGGGTAGAATTCAGGGCTTTGTTCATGCTAGGGAGGCACTGTATTGGCTGAGCCACACCCCTGGCCTTATATGCATTGCTTAATGAATACTCATTACACCAAGACAGGCAACCTTTTTTTTCTGTCCGTTTTACAGATCAGCAAACTGAGTACTGGTCAGAGATGGCCAGTAAGGACTTATCCATGGTTCTCTGACTAGTAAGCAACAACATGGTGGTGGCTGGCACATTAGGGCTTGCTGTCTCTTATTCTAGGCTGAGAGTATCCAGCTCCCGATCCTGAAGGAGCTGACCTGCTCTAGAGACAGGAATCGCAAAGTCATAGAATGTCCTCCCGAGACCAAAGCTCTGATTTTCTAATCCTTCTAAATCAGACGATTTCGCTCAAACTTCATATATTCCTATGTATTTCTCTTTTTAAAAAAAAAAGAAAGAAAGAAATTTTAATTAAATTTAAAGATTTAGACATTTTTGTGTGTGGGTGTCATGCAGGTGTGTGTATGTGTTTGCATGTGTGCATGTGGTGGGGGGAGCACACGCACACTTTTGAATTCCTGTGGAAGTAAAGGACAGCTTGAGGTGGGGTCATTTCTTTTCTTCCACCATGTGGGTCCTGGAGATCCAGCTTAGGTTGCTAGGCTTGATGGCAGGCGTCTTTTCCAGATGGCCATCTGGCTGTCCCCAGCTCCCGTATCATGTATTTTGACTATCATCCAAAGTCCAAGACAAATAGATGTAAGCATTTTGATTCCTGGGCCCCAATCTATGGATGCTACAAGGCCCTGTTGGACACTAACTCAGCTCTGTTCAGGCCCTACTTCAGGTTTCACTCTGGGAACAGTGACTTTGTCCATTGGTCACCTGTGTGCGGCATGTAGACCTGGGGCTCATAGATTCCCCTGAAACCAGGCATGCCTGCATAGCTGATAACTCTGGTTTTAAAGCTTGGAGCTATGTAAGCTCTGGATTGGAGCTTATCTATGAAGTCCAATTTTGTTAAAATTACCATTTATTTATTTTGAAAGTATGTGTGTGTGTGTGTGTGTGTGTGTATGTGAGTGTGTGTGTACCACTATGGAGGTCAGAGGAGAACTTGTGGAGTTGTTTCTTTCTTTCCATCTTAAAAGGCTATGTTAATCCCAACAACATAAATGAAACTAGGACACTAATCCTCTGGAGAATAGGCACCTAAACCAAGAACTGCTGAGCTGCCATCCTGCCCACCTCTGCTTCACCTGGAGTTGTTGTTGTTGTTGCTGCTGCTGTTTATGAGATGAGCTATCATGTAGCCAAGACTGACCTTGAGCTCCTTACACAGTCATGGATGACATTGGCTTTCTGATTCTCCTACCTCTACTCCCCAAGTGCTGGGAATACAAGCTTGAACTATCACACCTGATTAATGCCCTTCTGGGTATTGAACTCAGGGCTTGACATGTGCTAGATAAATACTCTACCACCCAAGCCACAGACTCTGCCCAATCTACTGACATTTTAACTGCAGAGAGAACATCCCCCAAATTAAACCAGCTCTCCAGGTAGAGATTCTGCCCCAGGTGAAGAGGGCTCTTGTGGTCTAGACACTGGTTCAGCGATGTCTTCCATGTGGATGCAACATCTACCAAGAATCATTTAGTAGAGAGGGCAGAGGTTCAGGAATGGACGCACCAAACTATGTCATCACCTGCAGAATGAGTTCTCAATTTCTTTTTCAACATAGGTCACACCTTGGTTGAGAAGTCTGAGCACAGCCATTCTGTCTGGCCTGTTGCCTACCCTGAGAGGTGGTGGGTGTGTCCCATGACTGGGCCTGAGTCTTTGCTGGGGATGTTCAGGCTTCTACCTATCAGCTTGGTTGGCAGCCTGGGGCGGTTCATAATGTGCCTAAGGAGACTCAGAAGCACCCACTGAGAGCAGCCATGTGCTTTCTTTTAGCCCATGTTTTCTGACCCCCACTTCTAACTCTGCTTCTCTGAGTCCAGCCTGGGAAATCATCACTAGTTTATTGCTCCTCTTTGGGGAGAGAGAAAAAGCGTGTGGGAGCCTGTCCCTAACATGACTCTGCTGGCTTAGAGTCAGAAACACTAATAGCTAGGGAGGCATAGCTCAGAGCATGTATGGAAGGGCATAGCCGATGACCCACCCAGGTGAACAGTGTGTGTCTAACATTTTTAAAATTTATTTATTTATTTATTTATTTGTGTGTGTGTGTGTGTGTGTGTGTGTGTGTGTGTGCCAGTACATCTGCAAGTGTGTGGGAGTGAGTGCATGTGAAAGACAATAGTCATTCTTCAGGTGTTGTCACCTTGTTTTCCAAAGCTGGGGTTTCTCACTGGCCTGACATCATCAAGTCGGCTAGGCTGCTGCCTGTTCACGAGCAGGAATCCACCAGTCTTCTGCCTCACCATCGTGGGATTATATGCATGCACTGCCATACCTGGCTTTTAAAAAAACATGTAGATTCTGGAGCCCAAACTCAGGTTCTCGTGCTTACATGGCAAACATGTCACCAACTGAGCCATCTCTGCGGCCCCTAACACAACAAATGTCTTGCTCAAAGATAGACATATACATCATGCTATTTATTTCCAGATGAGCTGGAAATTAGTCAGAGGACTAATGACACCGGATCAAAACCATGGTCTTTTGGCCATTCCTTTAGTCCTCCAAGGTTGAAGATATGCACAAGGCTGTTAACGTCATGCATGGTAGGCAGAGCATGCCAATAATTCGATTGTGACCCTGGTGTTTGTTTTCACGTCTGTAGTCTTTATGTTGGTGCTGGGAATGTCTTGCAGGGTTGAAGATGAGCAAAGGAAAATAATTCCAAATCTTCTGCATGCAATCACCTCTAAAATTCACCATTCAAACTTAATGACATTTACATTATAAGTCTGCAACTCCTTTCAAGTTTCCTAGGAGGAACACAAAGTAATTCAACCCTCCTTCGGTTGGCTGGTCATGACACAGGTGACTCTGGAAGCAGCTCTGGCCCTGTGTTAACACGGTCTCAGCTAACTTCAGAAGTAGCAGAGCACATTTGTAATCCCGGCGCTGGGAGAGTGACATGGCTGCGGTGAGTGTCTGGCTCAGGCTCTTTGTGCACAGTAGAGAACACATGCTAACCTGATGGGTTCTGGGACAAACCCTCACCTGCTAAGATTTACTTTACAGCAATTATGTAGTTAGTAGTCTGTCAAAAACAGTGTTTTTCATCCTCTGAATTAAAATGATAAGTTAGACAAGACAGAGAGAGAGAGCACACAAGTATGCACGTGTGTGTGTGTGTGCGCGCTCACACACACACACACACACATACACACTCACTCACTTTAAAATGTCAATAAATATGCCACCTGTCAAGCCATAAGGAGAGACTGTTCAATTGAAAGTAGCAATTATTTGAAAAATAGGTCACAACCACATCCATCAAAATTAGCCTGTTTTTTCTTTCTTTCTTTTTTTTTTTTTGAGAAGACTGAAATCCCTAAGGCAGCAATTACTCATAAAATCCATAAATATAGAAGAATTAGTAACAAAATATAGTAATAACAGCACATGTAGACAGTGTTCTCAATGTAGTGGGCACTAGTCTAAACATGTGTGTGTGTGTGTGTGTGTGTGTGTGTGTGTGGTATGTTGTATGTGTGTCTACACTTGGATATTTGGGTGGATATATCATGCTCATGTGCACAGAGACCAGATGGAGACATTGGATATCTTGCTCTCTCATTCTTTGCCTTACTCTTTAGGGGAAAGTTCTCTCACTGAACCTTGGTCCCCTCAATTCTCAGCTGGGCTGGTGGCTAGCAAGCTCTAGGAATCCTTTCTGTCTCTGCCCTTGCTCTCTTAGTACTGTGGTTACAAGAGTATGGTTATATCCATCTTTTTTTTTTCATAGGTGCTGGGGATTTGAACTATGGCCTTATGCTTTTGCTGCAAGTGCTCTTATCCACCGAGTCATCCTTCAAGTTCTTGTCCACATACATTGCATGGATCAATCAGCATAACTTTTGTAACACTCTATAGAATAAATACTGTCTCACAGAGCCCTTTATACAGATGTGAGGAAAGAGGCACAGCGAGATTAAGGAGCATCCTAGAGGATAAATAGCTATGAAGCTCTAGATACCCAGTGATCTCCACATCAGTCTATTGACATAGTCTATGGAAGGAAGTACTGCAATTCCTAGTTAAAAACAACAACAACAACAACAACAACAACGTCACCTGGGGGTGTAGCTCAGTCCAGTATATATGAAGTTCTGGGTTTAATTTCTAGTACTGTATAAACTAGACACTCAGGAAGGAGAAACAGGGGATTCAGAAGTTCAAGGTCATTGCCCCACAAATAGCAAGATCGAAGTTAGCCTGAGTGCCATGAGATTCTGTTTGGAACAAAATAAAACAAACAAGCATACATAATCATCAAGAAAGTGATACTGAAAGCCTCCTCCACTATACCTGCCATTAGCTAAACTTCCTCTAGGTTTATCAGAGAGATGTCCCTGCAGAGAGCAAAGGACAATAGAGCAGCAAATGGCTATCTCTGAGGCTCGAACCTGGCAGGTGGCTGAGGTTTCTCCGCTAAGCTGTATCTCTATGCCTGTCTCTTCTTGGTTTCTGTTTTGAATTCTGCCTTGCTTACATGGTGGTGTTGGTTGGCAGAATTTGCCCTAAAATTTTATCTGGAGACAGTGTGGCTTCATGTAACACATATTGTGAAGATATCCTGTGTCTGGGGCAGAGAGACAGCTCAGCAGGTACAAGCACTTGAGGAAGGGTGGCCACCTAGGACCCAGGTATAGGTGGAAGGGGAGAAACAACTTCACACAGTTGTTCTCTGGCCTCCATATGCACGTTGTGCCATGCCTGTCACCATGATATACACTCATATACAAATATAATAATAAATAAGACTTTTAAAATGTCCCCGTCCAATTCCTGGTTCTTCCCCTGGCTTGATTATTTTGCAAACATTTATTCTTGGGCTTTGTGCTTCATTTTCATTTTAAGAATGGGGAGTTTTCAGGGTGTATGTGACAGTCACATAATTCAGTGTGTGTCAGGAATTGTGTGCTTGGTGTACACTAGCTTGCTGGTTTCTTTCTTCCTTAGCTTCTTCCTCCCATTCTTCCTTCATTTTTTAAACAGGAGGCCCCAGAGGCTACATAGCAGCCATTTGTGACTGTATCAAATCCCTGGTCTAATCAAGAAACGAAGAGGAAAGGGTTACCTTGGCTCACAGTGTGTGAGGGTTCAGTCCACAGTGGAAGACTCCATCACCCTGGGAAATGTGCTGAGGGAGCAAATGAACTGTCATAGGAAGGGACAGAGGGGAAACTGCTGAGCTCAATACAGAGAAAGGGGATTGAGTGGGGGGAGAAGAGATGAAGGAGAGGGGAAAGGAGAGTTGGAAAGGGAGAGAGGAATAAAGGAGAGAGAGAGAGTAGGGCTAGGAGAGGGAGAGCAAAGGGAAAGTAAAGAACAAAGGCAGATAGACACACAGACACATAGATATGCGGATAAACTGCAGATAGACGATCCCCAACTGCAGGGAACCTTCCTCCTAGGCCCCACATCTTACAGTCTTCATCACCCCCTAGTAGCAACATGGATCTGGACTGTCCCCCAAAGATCCACATATTAAAAGCTTGGGCTCTAGCTTGGCACTACTGGGAAGGTTGGAAACCTACAGTGGTGTCGAATATTTTGATGTCAGGACAGTTGTCATCTGCAAAGTTCAGGACTAAGTCCCCAACAATCGAGTCAAAAGCTCAATGTGTTTTGAGTGAGTTCTTGACTTGTGGGTGGGCCAAATTCATAGCTGTCTTTGGCCACATGTGGACCACAGGCATAGGGTTGGACACATCCATTAGGTAGGCCCAGTGGAGGTTTTCTGGCCCCTGGAGGCTGTGCTCTTAAAAGTTAGTAGAATCATGTCCTCTTTGTCTTCTGCTATTTTGTGTTCTGGCCATGAGATAAAGTGTTTTTCTTTGTCACATACTCCAACCCTACGTGTTGCTTGGTAACAAGCCCCAAAGCAATGGACTCAGATGAACATGGACAGGCATTTCTGAAAACCTATGCTCAAACCTCTTCTTCTAAAAAAAATTTGTTTTTAGTCCATTTTAAAATTATGCATATACGTTTGGTCATGTATGCGGCTCTGTGTATGTGACCATGGGTGTGTGTGAAGGCCAGAAGCATCAAACTCCTCTGAGGTTACAGGCAGTCATGCCATCTATGTAAGTGCATGAGAGCAGTGTGCACTCTTATCCACTGGGCCGTTCGAGCCCCAACCTGTTTCTTTTCATAAGTTGATCACCTCAAGTGCTTTGTTACAGTAATGGGAAGCTGACTAACATAGTGACTGATAAAGGTATAAGTGAATGGAGAAAGATAACCTGCCTGTCCAACATGTAGATCAATTAGTACTGTGGGTCGGAGTTCAAAAAGAACACTGCAGAGACAGTTCAGCTCTGACTCACGATGACTGGGGCTGGCACTGTGGGGCCAGAAGAAACATTTTGGGAGAAAATTTTAGCTTTCATGCAGGCACCATGTCTGGTCTTGATGGATACAGGAGAGGGTCCTGTGAGGCTGCTCATGAGAATGTCTATGTGTGACCTCAGCCTCATTCCCTCTTCCCTTAGCCCTAGGCCACCCCAACTAGGATGGAGCAGTGGGGGTTCAGCTTTCTAGAGCACAGCTTGGGAATGTAGGTGGCAGGGCATATACAGACAGACAAACAGACAAACACAGAGAGACAGATAAACAGATAGTGAGAGAGCAAGAGGGAGAGAGACAGGGGTAGGGGTGGGGCAGAGGGAGAAATCCTAAACATATGTACTGAATACCTAGGGAATGCGGCTCTGAGAGGTGCCGTCCAGGGCTCCTCTGTTCCAGATCAGCCTCTTGACCTCATAGCAGGCATCTGTGCTCTAAGACCATGCAGTGTATGGGATGACGTGCTCCCCATCAAGCCCTCTGGCTCCAGGCCTAGAGGATGTCCCAAATTGCCCTGTAGCTGCCTCTCTGAAACATTTCCGACACTCATCAGTCCTAACAAGGTCCCTGCACCAACTCGCCCTCCCCAGCGCACTGTTTCTCATTGCCAAGTGTAATTAATGTGAGACATTGACTTAGGGCACAGCTAACAAGCACATATTAATTCTGAAAAGTCAGGTTTCTCGCTGGAAAGGAGTTGCTGACAATCACCTACCACAGGAGTTTAAAAGTGCAGGAAAGGGAGGAGGTAATTATGGGCTGGCATGGCCTTGCTGGTCTGTGTGCTTCTGCCCCCTGGAAACACCCAGACAGTGACTGATGTTTCCCCACCTCCAGGAGGGGTGCTGAGAGTCTCTCTGATATTATCTCCTCAGTGCCCAGTATTCTCCCTCCCTGAGAGTAACTTGTTTTCAACCAGGCTATCTGTGCTGCAGTCTTCCTTTGGGATCTGGATCTTGAATGGTGCTCTACCAGAACACTTCTCCCATTGGGTGTTTATGAGTCCACTCCTCAGATGCCTTCCAGGGACCCAGGTCACACATAGCAACAAGGAAAGTAACTAACTCAAAAGGGAAGTGAGACTGTCTTCAAAGTGAGGATCTCCTTAGCTATTATAGAGGACTGGTTGTTGTTACTCAAATTACCTATTTCCCTACTTTTTTCAGCTTCCTGCTCCTAACTTGACCAATCCTGCTTTACCTGAACACCCTGAATGAATCACTGAAAAGCTTCATTGACAGCTCTTATGGCGACTCCTTAGCTTCCGTCAACTAAGCCTTCCTGTCCATTGGTAGAATCACCATTGAAGCTGGGTTTAAAGGCTCAGGAGGTGTCTCAGTTATTAGTGCCTGCTTTGCAATCACAAAGACCTGAGCTTGAGTCTCAGGAGCCTTGTAAAAAGCCAGACTTGCTGTTACATGCTTGTATTCTCAGGTATAGCTGGATGGGAGGCAGAGGCAAGCAGATTCCCAGAGCTCCCTGGCTAGGTAGTCTAACCTACTTGGTGAAGTTCTAGGCCATTGAGAGACCCCTACACACACATCAAGCATCTGAAGATCACACCCAAGGTTGTCTTCTGACCTTCACACACAAGTGCACACATCTACACATGCACACAAACAATCCTCCCCACCAAGTTGGATTCAAGTTCAAGACACAATTCCCAGTCCCCTCAAGCAGGAAGTTGAACACATTCTACCCACACTGATCCCGTCAAGTTACTGACAACAGGACCCTGAGATCTCAGCCAAAGCTGGACCTCTGTCAGAATTGTTCTGGGGTCCTGTAGCCCCTGGGATGTTGGCTGAATGTATGAGAGTCTAAGGCAAGGATGGTGTCCAGACTTCTCTTTTTACCCTTACATCAGTTCTGAGGACATGTGGGATAGAAATAGGACCAATAATTCTTTTAACTCTCTTGCCTTAATAGCTATCAGATGGGAACTTCGGTTCCTTTATTAAATGAATCTGGATGTCACCCTGATAACTACCGTGCCATATGGTGGAAACTGGATTCAGCTTCTGTTGGATGATTGTTTCCTCTGTCTCTGACCCAGTTTAGATGGGGCATTCTCAGGCAAGGTAACACTCCAAGTTTCCCTCAAATCTGCCAGCAACTAATTTGATATAGAAAGCATCTTGAGTCTTAATTTGGAATTTGGAGAATGGGTCAGATCAAGCCTTTGAGAAACTAAATTTTATCGAGTATTTTGAAAACTAAGGACACATGGAGCTGGAATCAGCATACCAAGTCAGTGGGTCAATAGGCTCTCCTTGGCAAGTGTTGGAAACACCAGTCTGTTGATCTTATCTTTCTTCTCTTGGGAGAATTTAAATCTCACCTTTTGGCTGAGGAAAGGGCAGAATCACTATGCACTTGAGCCTATCCCATATATGAGGTCATTTGAAAGCTTTCTATCAGGAGCCTTTCTTCCAGTGTGTATGGCAGAACACACCTGCATTTCCAGCACTTGGGAAGCTGGGGCTGGAAGACCTCAAGTTCAGTCTTGGCAACTTAGTGAGACTGTCTATAAATAAGATTATAGCAACAACAACAACGATAAAAAGAAGCCAGGTGGTGTTGGCACAGTCTCTTAATCCCAGCACTTGGGAGGCAGAAGCAGGCAGGTAGATCTCTGCGTTCAAGGCCAGTTTGGTCTACAGAATGAGTTCCAAGACAGCCAAGGTTACACAGAGAAACCTTGTCTTGAAAAACAAAACCCAACTAAACAAAAATTTTAAGAGAGAGTAGTGTAGTTCAGTCATTTGCAATTGCATGGCATTTGTGAGGTGCGGAGTTTAATTCCTAGCACCACAACAAGCAAACACACAATCAGGCAACCCTTGTGTAAATGAGGTCCAAGTTTGAGATACTAGGCATGGAATGTCAACACACACACACACACACACACACACAGATAGAGAGAGAGAGAGAGAGAGAGAGAGAGAGAGAGAGAGAGAGAGAGCCTGGCATGGTAATAGGCTCTTAGAATCTCAGCTCTAAGATGGGAGGATTCCTGGGGCTACATGGCTCACCAGACTACCCTGCTTGGCAAGTTCATAGCCAATGAGAAACTTTGTCTCATAAAAACTCCATAATAATAATAAAAAGAAAGGAAGAAAAGAAAAAAGAAAGAAAGAAGGAAAGAAAGAAAGAAAGAAAGAAAGAAAGAAAGAAAGAAAGAAAGAAAGAAAGGAAGAAAGGAAGAAAGAAAGGAAGGAAGGAAAAGTTAGTGGGAGGTACTTGAGTTACAGAAGAGGCTCTCCTCTAGCTTCCACATTATGAGCACACACGTGCATACATGTGCGTGGACATGTACCTGGGTAAGTAAGAACATGCACTGATAATTTCACTGGTGTGTGTGTGTGTTCCTCTGAGTAGGTAGGTAGATGTGCACATGTGTAGAGGACCAGAGCACAACCTCAGATTAAGGCAAAATCTACCTCCTTTTCTGAGATAGGCTGGCTGGCTCGGCCATTGAATCCCAAGAGATCTGCTGGAGTTCACCTTTCCACAAGTAGATGCCATCCTGACTGACTGGCTTTTTTTTTAAACATGCATGTGATACTTAATGTTATCAACTTGACAAGATTAGGATAGAAGCCTCTGGGCATACCTGAGGTATTACTTAACCTCTCAGCAAGCCTGTGAGGGATTATGTTAATTAGGTTAATAGACTTGCTGAAAGGCCCACACTGTGGTTGTAACATGATCAGCTGTCTGAAGCTCTGCTACCCATTCCCTTGACTTCTCTGCCTTGGACTGTGTCCGTGAACTGTGAGGGGAAACAAACCCTTTCTCCTTTGTGTTGCTTCTGTCAAGGTGTTTTATGCACAGTCTTTTGTGTGTTCATGTTGATTTCCCTACCTTGGGAAAGGTAACTAAGACAGTGGGTTCTGGGGATTGTGCTCAGCCCCTTGTGTTTCTGTGGCCAGCATCTTACCAGAGGAAGTCTCTCCTCATCTCTCATTGACCTCTTGAGCAGACTCCATCCTCTCCTCTTTTAGTGGAGAAAGGAATAGTTCTCTGAGTCTGAGGCTAACATTATCACCACACCCAGCAGGCTGACCACAGAGGAGGGAGGGGACTACCCATCCTCTCTGGGAGCTCTCAGAGGTCAATACAAACCTCTTTTGGTCATTGTCCAGATTGAAAAACATTCCTGCTTCCTCCAGATCATTATTAAGAAGTTTATAGGATCATACACAATCTTCTGCCTCACATAAGGACTTAAAGTCCCAGAGAAAAGCTCATCTCCGAGTATTGGGTCATAAATTATATGAGGTACATTTCATTATAAAGTATGATTCTTTCGTCCTTTATGAATGTTCTGCGATTCCCCATGGGGGTTGTAATGTACACTGACATCTTACTTTCTTCCCAGAAACATTCCCCTGTATTGTTTAGTATGTGGGGCCTTACAGGTCAAACAAATCCTCCTTTGGAAGATGAAGATGCTTGGCTGGGGTTTAATGGACATACAATCATACATCTATGCCTGGGCTCCAGGGAACTCACATACAATCTATAGAAAAACCAGGCAAGTAAACATAGATGGGAAAGGAGGCTTTGTAAACAGCACAAACATAATTGCTAAGGCTTGAAAAACTTGGAAGGCAAATGATGCTACAGGCAGAGAGGGAATGTGTAGTTTAGAACAAGCGGGCCCTCGTTATGTCTGATGGTGAGTGTCCCATGCTTTCCTGGGTTTGTCCATCACTCCCTGGCACTACCCAACATTTCCTGTGCTAATTCCTTTTCCTTAAAGTGAAGAAGCAGGGGCTGGGGAGATGGCTGAGTAGGCTGTAAAGTGCTTGCTGTGTAAGTATGCACTTCTCAGTTGGTCTTTCAGTACCTAAGTAAACATCTGGGGCATTACAGCATGCATCGGCAACCCAGTGCTGGAGAGGCAGAGATGTGTAAGATTTGTAAGCCTTGCTGAGTTGGCAAACACCCAGATCCTAAGACCCAGTGAGAGACCCTACCTCACAAAACAAGGCGAAGAGGCAACAGAAAGACACAGAGAATTGTAAGGATAGTAATTCTTAAAATAAGGTAGACTGAGAAACAACACTCAACGTTAGCCTGTGGTCTCTGCCTACACACTTGCATAATCATAGGTACATACGAACACACACACACATGCACACACACACACATACGCAGAGTGGGGGACAAGAATAGGTGAAAAGTCAAGCAAATCAGAGAGGGCCTTGGGTCCTCTGCCTTTTCTTCCATTAACAAAGCCAGCTGTAGCCTCTGCAGTGGAGCACTCTGTTTCTCAAGTGCTGCAGTTTTACCTTGAGAGAGAGAGAGAGAGATCAGAAGCCCCCGGCTCATCAAATTGAACTCAGCTGAAGAGCACACCCCATCTTTGGAGTGCTACTAAACAATCTGCCAATTATTTAAATTAAACCCAACCCCAGCCCCTTCCACATCTGCAGGCAAAATGCTTAAATTCCAAGCGCAACTTTACTGGCATAAGAAAATAATAAGGGAGTTCCATTTGTGTCAGCATGGCTCAGGAAAATAAGATATCATGTCTTCCTGTCTGCTTGATGTCAGCTTCTCAGATGCAAGCCCTAATGTCTCATCCTAGACTGTCCACACCAGGGCCTGCCAAACCCCGAAGTTCAGCCAAAGTTCACCAGGCTACTACCAAATAGTTTTCCTTTCTCCTTTCTCAGCCATTAGGAACCCTCTGCTTTATATTGTGCACACGTGATGCATTTACCTCTTTAAACAGATATAACTCTATTATCTGCCTCTGTTCTCGGAGAACCCTGTAAAAATCCCTTCCTGAGACTAGCGAACTGTGCTTTCGGCTCACAGTTACTCTGCTCCTTGACTTCCACTGCCGAGACTGGGTCTGTCTGGACTTCATGGTCAACACACAAATAAAATCTGCAACCTTTAAGAGAATTTGAATAACAACAAAAATATAAAAAGCCCCACTTCTAATACCAAATAAAGTGGAGAGGAAATGACGCAGACACTGGTCACTTACTCACCAGGATGGTTTCCAAAAGGCTTTCTCAAGCCAGATGTGGTGGCACATACCTGTAATGGCAGCACTTGGGAGGCAGAGACAGGCAGGTCTCTCTTGAGTTTGAGGCCAGGCTGGGATACATAGAAAGTTTCAGGCCAGCCAGAACAACATGGTGAGACCTTGGTTAAAACAAATAAATAAACAAACAAACAAACAGCCCCCACAACAACAACGGATCCCCCAAATGCTTTCTCAACTCTGCTTCTTATGCAAGCTGAAGCTTGCTCAGGATGGGCCCCAAGAACCTGCCCTAAGATTAGCACCCAGCCCCCTTGAAGGTCAGGGTTGGGTAAGGCAAAGGGTCCCAGGCTCAAAGCTCAGTTCTGTTCTTCCTTTCAGCTGGGAAGTGGAGATCGCAAGAAGGGCCGTTTTTCTTTTCTTTTCTTTTCTTTTCTTTTCTTTTCTTTTCTTTTCTTTTCTTTTCTTGTCCTTCTTTAGTCTTGATTGACTTTACATGGTGACCCTCTGTCACTACCCCCACTGAAGCTGTGGACCTGCACTAGGACTCATTCAAGGATCACCATTTCAGTGCCTAGGGATGATGTATCAATTTGGAGTCCTGGCATGGCCAGAGAGCTAGAATTTCACTCCTCAGCAGACGTGAGGCTTTAGTAGGTGTGTGGAGACAAGTGCACTGACGCCTTTGATCTGTTTCATAGTCTCTAAGATGCCTCTCCCCACAGTGTAGCATGCCATTTAACCTGGGCCCAGATTCAGCATCTTTCCTCCAAACATAAGCTTTCTTTCCCCTTCCTTCCCCATTCCCTCTTCTCCCTCTCTCCCCTCCCTTTTGTTCCTTTTTCCTTCATTCCTCTCTTTTCTCCCCTTTCTTCCTCTTCCTCTTTTCCTCTTCCATCCCTAACCCTTCCCTTACTTCTCTTCCCTTTCTTCCTCTCTTTCCATTTTTCTCCTCCCCTCCATTCCTTTCCTATCCCTCCTCCTCCTCTTCCTAGTCCTCTACATTCTTTTCCTATGTCTCTTCCCTCTCCTCTTCCTCCTCCTTTTTCTCCCTGTTCCTCTGATATTTACTGGGAGGGGTGTTCAGGTCTCACTATGTTGCCTAGGCTGGCCCTGAACTGTGGGGCTCAAGTCTCCTGTGTAGTTGGAACTGCTCAGGTACTTGGCCTCTTTCAAAGATATCAGCACTCAGAGCAGCCTTTTGGGCGGAAATGCGTGCTTCCATTTAGTGATGGAGGTTGGGATGCTGTGGGTGTGGGAAAGCTCCACCCAATGAAGTACTAAAATCTTTAAACACTCATGGCCTTCTTACCCTCATAATTCTCTTCAGAACAATGGAAATAGCAGTGAAATCGCTTTTGAGGCAGGCTGCAGCTAATTATAAAAACTATTTTAAAAACTATGTTTGTGCATATGTCTGTATATGTATGCCAGTATTTATAGAGATCAGAGGTCAATGTTGGGTGTCTTCTTCAGTCTCTCTCTACCATTATTTTCTTCTTTTGAGACAGTCTCTCACTGAATCTGGGGCTCATCAATTACCTTCAATGGCTGGGCAGCAAGCCCCAGAGAACCTCCTATCCCCACTGTCCCCAGGTATGAGCCTTCAGGTATGCAGTGACACTCCTGGGTTTTTTAATGGGAGCCAGGGATTCAAGTGTGGGTCCTTGACAAGCACTTTACCCACAGACCCATCTCTCCAGGCCTGATTATAATTATTATAATAATAATTATTAAAAGGCATCCTGTATACTTAGTGTCAATTCAGAAGTATTTGTCATTTCTGATCCTGACTCTCACACTGTCCCAGGCTATGATTACCCGCTTCCTCCAGCCTGCTAAATCCTGAGCTTACAGGCGTGTGCTACCATGCCTGGCAAACACCCTTTAGTACTTGGCCTCCAATAACTGAGTTTGGCTTAATTAAGTAATCAGATGAACTATCACAGATAAGTCAGTCCTGAACACAAACAACAAAGGAAAGTCCTTCTAAGACACAGCCATTCCTGTCAGGTTCTGATCACTATCATCTTGATGGTTTTTATCTTTTGTATCATAAAATAATTCATCTTAAACATTGCACTTAAAGGAACTTGACTGCTGATTCATATTTGAGTTAATCTGGTATCAATTACTGGCTTGGGTTTGGAAAATTCGATGTCTGAGCAGATGAAATACTTCAATACCTTAGATAGAGCTGGTTTCTGGATCCAGCCTGCAGTGGCATGGTCAGAAAAGTTTAAAATATTTCTGCCAGATTCAAAGACGAGCAAGATTAAAAATTCCCAAATGTGTATCCTGGATTCCCTCCAAAAAACATTCCATCTTTATTCATTATTGGATATTGTCTTGATTAAAATTCCTGTTGGTTTGTCCTTGGTTAAGTAGTAATCTTGTAGCCTAGCATTTGGAATGTATTGGGATCATGTGACACGCGTGAGCCCAAATGAATATAGAGAGATCTCTTTCACAAGTCAGCAAGGACGACTAGAACGAGTTCAGATTTCAGCAGCGCAGCTTCAGGCAGGGGAGGGGGGGAGGGAGTTATCTGGTCGGCACATTCTTTGCCAACAAGTGAGTCAGAAAGAGCTGTTCAAAGCAGGATGACTTTCCCCGTAACACCAAAGTCCTGAATCCAGGCCGATTTCTCCAGAGAACTTGAGATTCTCCCCCTTCCTCCCCCTTTATCTCTCTGTTCTATTTCTAGCAGTTGCTAACTTCACCCAGTAACATGTGAAAAATGCAGTCCACAATGGGAAGCAGATGACTGGGCCACCATCTTCTGAGTCACCCTTCTGTCCTCTGCATTCCTTTCAAGACTGAGGACTGATTCTGAGGAGGGGCTGAGCAGGGAAATCCAAGGGAAATTTGGGTCTCTTCAATAACCCTGAAAGAGTGTGTGTGTATGTGTGTGTGTACGTGTATCTGTCTGTATGTGTGTGTCCACATGTTTATGTAGAAGCCAGAGGACAGCCTTAGCTGTCCTTTCCTTCCAGGCACTGTACACCTTTGAGACTGGGTTTCTCAAGGACCTGTAGCTCTCTGATTCAGCTAGGCTGGCTGGCCTGTTTCTGCCTCCCTAGTATAAGCATCTACTACCACACTTGGGTTTTTAATGAGGGTGCTGGAGATCTAAACAGAGGTCTTGCATGGTAAGTACATCACTGAAAGAGCCATCTCCCCACCCTCATGCAAATGCTTTTTTGGTTCCCACAACCTGCCTGGTACTGGTCCCCAGGGTCTCCAGTCTAGGTCCTGATGCTTGTGGAAGATCAAGAAGAAAGGGAGGGAGGCTGTGCAACATTGGAAGGCCCAGCTGGCCTTTTGTTTTGTTTTATATTAATGGGCACTGGGACATGAAGTCTGTCTCAGAGCAGGGAGGGACAGAATATTGGCGAAGGTCTGAGTCCCCAGAGATGACAAGAGCTGTCAGCACCTCTCTTGTGCTGGAAACATATCCGTCAGCTAGAAAAAGTCATGAGGTGGAGCTGGAGCCAAGCGTTTTGGGATAGACTCAACTTTAAGGCAAGCTGTCGGGGGAGTCAGTTCAAGGCTGTGTAATCCCCAGTATGGCCGGTAAGGATACCACGGGGGGACTGGAGGAAACTATGCTCCTGCTGGCTCCAGTAACTGGATGGAGATCCTCAGGAACAAAGCATCCAACTGCAGTGATAGCTGCAAAGAAGCTCTAAGGTGTGTGTGTGTGTGTACACACATTTATGAAGGTCAGAGGTCAATGCCTGACATCTTCCTCAATTTCTCTCCACCTTTTTGTTGAGATAGGGTCTCACACTAAACCTGGAGCTCAGAGATTTGTCCAGACTGGCTGACAGGGAGACCCAGGCATCCTTTGCCTCTGCCTATCAAGTGCTGGGCGTGTAGGCAGGTAACTCCAAGCCCAACTTTTCATATGGGCGAGGGGATCTGAATGCAGCGCCTCTCACTTGTGTGGCAAGTGTTATCTCATCAGCCTGACACTTCACAGCATCCTGTGACCCTGGCCGCCCAGCTTCTGGGAATCTGGCCTGCTACTTACAGAAATGAATGAGTCAGCTCACTTCCCATGAGGCCAAGCCTCAGGCAGTCTTCTTGGGTTTAGAGTGAACTTGCCTTCAGTCTCTCACCCATGTGCAGAAACACCAGTCCAGCCAGGATGCTGAGTAGTTAGTTAAATGGTAGCTCTGAGATGATCAAGGCTCTGTCTGGTTTCTTCAGATCTGTAGGCCCCGCACCCAGAATAGTAACTGCATATCCATATTTGAGATTGAGTAAATGAATAAATGAATAATATCAAAGATATGTGAATAAGAATCTATGGTGCAATAGTCAAATGGTTTTGAGCACATGAGCTGACAAATGCATTTAATATTTTAACACATATATATCATATCAAATAATACTTTAGTTCATTGATCTTTTCCTTCTCCATTCTCTTCCCTTCTTTCTTTTTCTCTCCGCTACCTTTGTTCCCTTTTTGTTAAGGTTTCATTATGTAGCCCAGGCTAGTCCCAAATAATCCCCTGCCCCAGTCTCCAGAGGGCTAGGATTACGGATGTACACCACCACACCTGGAGGAACACATCCTGTCAACAAAGGGAACCTTAGGACAATTGGAGTAAGGAAACGATAAGCAAGCTACTGTGAATTACCTCCTTTGCAATGCTAAGCAGGTACTGTCCCATTTACTGGAGGAGGAAATGGAGGCCTCAAAAGGTGAAGTCCTTTGCCTAAGGTGCCAGAGAGGAAAAGAGGTAGCATGGTTCACACACAAGGCTCCCATATCAGAACTGTCTTAAGGAAGGAATTACTGGTCATTTCCTTGTGGTGCTACTGCGCCAGCGTTTGGGGAATTTGGACAGCTTACACAGAGCGCTGGAAAAGAGTTTAGGATGATTTCTTTTTATGAGAAGATTTTCGAATTTTGAGATTCAGATCAGATTAAGTAGGTGAAAGTGCTTTTTCAGGCTGCTTGGCTTGATGCTAAAACACGAAATAATATTTACAAAAAATTGTCCTGGATCCAAATCCCATATAAATGCATTTTTTTTTTAAATTTTAGCCAAGAGCTCACAGAAGCAAGAAATAAATCACCATGCCTCCAAATCAGGCGGTGACTGGGAGTGAGCTGGGTGTTTGATGAGGTCTCTGAGGGCTCACGGTTTCCTTCCAGCTCCATAGCACACAGCTGTCTGCGCTTGGCTAAGTCACACCATCTCTCCTGACCCCACTTTCACTGATGTTCCAATTAAAAGCTCCTTAAAACAGTAATTATTTTATTTTCAGTTGTTTATGTTTGTGTATATGCGCATGTGTACGGAGGCCAGTGGGGGAGTTGGAATTACAGGAATTACAGGGTGAGCCATCCTCCACGTGGATGCTAGGAACTGAACTGAGGTCCTCTGCCAGAGCAGCAAGTGCTCTTAACTGCTGAGCCCTCTCTCAGCTCCTCCAACATCATGTTAGTAACCCCTGCTTTGCTCACTCCCCCAATAGCATCAGAATCAAGAGAAGTCATGCAAGATGGAGGTCCTATATTCTATGATTATGAAATTTGATCCCCTCCCTTACCTAATTATACTAATTAATCTAATTTTCCCCTCTAGGGGAAAACAAGCATTTCTTTCCTTTAGAATTCTTTTCTCCCGGAGACAGGGTCACATGTGTCCCAGGCTGGCCTTGAACTCAGTGCATAGCTGAAGATGGTCTTGAACCCCTGTTCCCCCTGCTCCTCTTCTTGAAGACTAAGATGACAGGCATGCACTTCTACACCCACTTTTGCATGGTGATGGGAACCAGAGCTTCATGCATGCAAGGCAGGCGTTCTGCCGACTGAGCTACATCTGTGGTCCATTTCTTTAGGACTTCAGTCAAAGTTTTCTTTGAGTTCAACTGGATTTTACCTGTGTCATTTGTGCAGATCCCCCCAGTTTCCTCCTTTCTATTTTATTTTAGCTCTATGAAGATTTACTATTTGTTTCCCCTCTAAGGTGGTAAGCCTTCATCTCCAGATTCACCTTAGAGGGCTCAGAGAGAACTGAGACAACACCCCCTGGGTTCATACGCTTTTAGGGTTGGCCCCAGTTATAAAGTGTAATTATGGTGCCTTCTTGCCTGATGCTAGAGACAAGTCTGAGGAGGCCTCTCGGACATTCCTGTGCATTCCGTGGGCCTGTAACTAATTGCAGTGCTGATGATGAGCAAGTCCTTCAGAAGGCCTCTGCTGCTGAGGCCTTGCTTTCTGTAATGCCTACATACCCCGTGAATTTAATTACCACCGTCTTGGTGCCTGACAAATGTGCTTCACTTATAAACCTTATATTTATGTTTGGATAGGACTGGAGGCTGTGTGTGTTGTAACTACTACACCCCAGACATGCACGAAAACAGCCTTTTGAACTCACACTGAGTATGTGGTTTAATGACCCATAGCATGTGATATTCTTTTCTTGGTTGGGAAACTATTTTTCAAGTTCTGTTCTCTCGAAACCCCTTTTTTTCTCCCTTCCTGCCTCCCTCTAAATTTTTGTAATGCTGTGTTTCCTCTGGAAAGATTAGGTAAGAGGGAACACGTGTGTGAAGTCCTGGCTGATTCCCCTGTGCTGCAGGCTGGTGAGACAGAGGCCAAAGGCCAAATGACTTCAGCACCTGACGAGGGTGTGGATCTCATTATAACTGCAGGGTCTGGGGATCGAATGGGTGGCTGAAAAAAGTCAGCAGACTTGCTGGATGCCTGGTCAACAGTTTGTGCAAAAGCAGGTCTTCGGCGTGGCCAGTCAGTCATTCCAAACTAATTTTGTTTCAGCAGAAAGCCCCTCCGCCTGCCCCTGTCCACAGCCCTTTTCCCTCACATAGTGATTTGTGGACTTTGGAGGAGATTATCTTCTTCAATCTTTCTTTTATAATAAGTAGGCTATTATTACTCGTCTCACTGCAGCGAGAAGTATATGACAAAAGGGCCTTAGGGAAGAAAGGGGTTATTTGGGTTCATTGTTTGAAGGTGCAGCCCTCCATGGTGAGGAAGGCGTGGTGATACAAGCACGCATCCACTGAAGTCAGGACGCAGAGAGAGATGGGTGCCGGGGAGCAACTCACTTTTTCTCCCTCTTATTAAATCCACGATCCCAGCCCATAGGACCGTGCTACCCACACCATCTTCCTGAGGTCTTCCCACTTCAGCCACCTTAGAAACTCCCTCACAAACATGGCCAGGGCTTGTCTCCTCTGTGATTCTAGACCTACCAAGTTGATAACCAGCATTAACCACCCCAGATGGTCCTTGGAGTGTTTCCCTAGGTCTCAAAATTGGCCAGAGCACTTCGGTTTGTGTGCACTCTCATGAGATGGCGCACATGGATGCAAGACACAAGTCTTCATGTCCTCTGATCTGAGCACTTGCTTCATGTTTTGTGAAAGACTGCTTGGTCTTTAAGATCTAGTTGTGGCCTTTGAAGAGTGCACTGAAGACTGGGGAGCTGAAGCTCACATGGATTAACATGTGTGTAGCCGTGGTCAGCGTATCCTGTGGTGGAGTGGTAGAGCAGCACCGTAGGGTGTGAAGCTGAGGAAGGATGCTCTACTCAGTGGACAACCGAAGGGAAGTGTAGATGTAGCTTCTAGGAGCGCCTGGCCTCCAAGGTACAAAGCTCAGAGCAACAGAACAGGAATGAGAGTGAGCCACTGTGCAACCATGCAGGCAGAGAGTGCATTTGGCCCCACAGGGCAGGAACACAATGTTCCTGTGAAAGTCTAAGGTGGCTGCTTCTTGGCCCAGGGGATGGAGATGTGCCAAAGGTTTTAAATTAGGCAAGGAGGAGGAGACAATGAAGATAACTTGTTTTGGGCAATGGCATCATCAGAGACACGGCATCAGCTTGGACTTTTGGACAGACTCTCAGCATAGTAGACACAGAATATTCTGGGGGCGGATATCTCACTTTATGAGTGCTCTGTTGGTGTGAGATCTGCAGTAAGAGCTTTGAGAATGCCTGAAGTCATTGCCTCTTGTCATCTTGAGAGGTTTGTTCTGATGGTTCGTTGTAGCAGGAGAGTCAAGGGCAGTTAGGATTCTCCCTATTTAGAAAGGTAAGTCAGAGGCAAGGAGAGAGAGACAGCTACCCCTGAGGCCAGGAGCTATCAAGTGAGTGGCATGAGCCTGCTGGCTGCCTCTAACCTGACCTCACTCATTCCGGGACTGACTTGCATGTTCCAAGTTGTGAAGTTCTTGGCTGCACTTTATAGGTCCAGGAAGGTCTGCCTAGCTGCCTGCCAGCTTGTGTGAGGGAGGGTTCGATGTGAGCATGGCATAAAGAGCATGAAGGGGGAGGGGAGGAGGACACATGTTCTTCTAAGGTGTCACCTGCTTCTGCCTTGCCATTTGGAGCCTCCTTTGGATGGTCTGGTCACTTTTGGCTTTGTTTTGTCTTCCATTTAAGGAGGAGAAATGCAGCCGGCTTGAGGAGGGTCCTGTTGAGCTGATTACCATGAGCCGCCCCAAACCAGAACTGATCAAGCTCTGCTGGCAGCGTCTTTAGAACTTGGGTGGCCCCATTCGAAGCTGAAAAAAAATCAACAAAAGGGCAAGGGTGGGGAGATTTCATGCACACCCTTGAATAAAGGAGTGATGGTTTTCAAACTCTATTTCTGATACATTTTCTAAATTTTGATGACATCTCTGGCTTAAGCCCTGAAAGTTTGTGACATTCTCTGATCAAGCATTTTCTTTGGAGATTGGCTTGATTATGGGCTTCGGCCCTGAGTGATTTTTTTTTTAAACATAAGAAATCAGCTCATCTAGTACTCAATAAAATCCCCCTTTCCAAAGGAAGGGCCCTGGCTGGAAGATGTTATGGCTTGGAGCAAGAGAATAGGGCACGGTACTTAGGGAAGCTCCACATTCGGGAGGCAGAAGATAATTTAGAACTTATTTATTTTAGCACAGCTATTTATTTTCCCATAGGACCTATGCTCTCCCCTGCCATGGGATTTTGACTGGTCTCACAGGATCCCTTCCTGCAGCGTGGGCCTCAAATCCAGTCAGAGAGCAGTTGGTGACCTTCACAGTCACCCTGTCACTAGTGCACTAGGCATGCATTGCCTGGCAGGCTGTGTCATAGTCGGTGACCACCTGGTCTAAAGAGTAGCAATGTGGACATGTGGATAGAAAGGAGATTTACTGAGTTCTTGCCATGGTACAGACCTTGATGTTCATTCTGATTTTTCTGGCACTTTATGGCTTTTTTCTGGAAAGCTATAGGAATCCAGTAATGGCAGAGGCACAACCTTAGGCATAGCTCATCCTGGCTGCCACAAAGAGGACGGGATTGAACCCAAGGAGGAAGCAGAACAATTGTGGACAACAGAAGCCTCCTCAATTTGGCAGGGGCCATGGGAAAACAATAGCTTTCCTGAGAGCGGCTCTCCTAACATTTGCTTCCTGTGTCCCCAGCATCCAGTGCTCATGAGATGACCAGGCTCGTCTCACAACGCAACCTAAGTATGTTCAGAGATATAAACTAGGCTATAGTTGTACTGACTTGAACACAGCCAATCTTGTCACAGATGTAACCCAAATTTCAGTCTTCAAAGATGTTTACCATACCATGAGTTTTATTTGTAAAATTACAGAAAACATTTATATGTCAAAATGCGAAAGTCTTTTGGTTTGGATGGAATGTTTGGAATTTGGAAAATCATGTCTAAGTGACTGGTGATGAAGTAAATTCTACTAACATAATAAGTGCATAAGCAACACACATTAATGTGCCTGGTTCTGCTTCTGTTCCCTCATGGATACACACCCAGAGCAAAGGAAGAGGGGACTATGGAGCGGCCGGTCAAGAGCTCCTTAAGTTTGACTTAGGAACATTGCCATCCGTTCCTTCTACAGTATCCTTTCAGTTTTATACTGAGGAGAGGTAGAAGTTTTCAAATCAGAAGATTAAAAAATTATAACAGAAGAGGGCACAGACACCACAAGAAGATGGGTCCCATGTCAAAGAGTTCAGTGCTGCTAGCCTCTATTGCCCACAGCTTCTTCATCAGTAAAATGCATGCAGTGTAATGTCTCTTGGCTAGTGATAGCCTGTAATATATGTCAAACATAATATATGACATGAAGGTGCTTTGTAGCTTCAGGAGCATATGAAGATATATTGTGTTATTATTATACCCCTTTCCCTCACTGTGCTTGTAAGTGGCTACTTAGTTCCCTGGGTGAACCTCAGTAGATGGAAGCCTAGTGGAGAAAACAGGGCGGAGGGGGGTGTTCATCAACTTCACACCTCTGTGACAAAATTCCCCAGAAAGTCAACAGAAGGAATGATGCCTTTAAAAGTCTTAGTTTTAGCCCATGTTAGGATGACTGTTAATTTTGGGCTTCTGATGAGGAGTGTTTTTAATCTCATGGCACACAGGAAGCAAAGAAAGAAGAGGTGCTGGGCCTAAGGAAAGAGAGTAAATAAACTCCATGCATAGGTATTAAGATTTGAGTTTGATCCCCTTAGCCCACATGAAGAAGCTGAACATGGCAGCATGCACTTGTAATCCCAGTGCTGGGGAAGTGGAGACAGGGGAGTTTCTGGCACTCACTGGCCAGCCAACCCACTCTACTTGGTGAGTTCCAGTCCTGAGAGAGGCTCTGTGTCTAAAAACAAGGTGGGTGGATCCTGGAAAAGAACAGCTGAGGTTGTCCTCTGGCTTCTGTATGCATAGGCACATATATGCATGTGTACCACACACAAATTAACATGTATGTATATATATATATATATATATATATATACACACACAAGGAGAGAGAAGGAGGAAGAGGAGGAAGTAAGGTCCCCATGTTCCCTTCAATGACAAACTCTTCCCCAATGATATCACTTCTCTCTAGTCCTCAACTCTGAAAGGCATATTCCTTTGGGGTGGGTATTTAGATGTAAACCATAGCAAGTTACTTATCTTGGCTTAAATGGGGACAGTCAGGTCTGGACATACATAATTTCATTATGTGTAAGAGAGAAAGGAAAGGGGTTCTTGGGATTTTAGGCTATTAGGCAATGAAAGTGGGCAACAAGGGATAAGTGTGTGTGTGTTTAGGAATGCTTGTGTGTGTGTGCAGGCACATGTAAATGTAAAGGCAAGAGGTTGGCCTTGGATGTTGTTTCTCAGGAGCAATCCACCTTATTAGTTTAGATGACATCTTTCACTGGGACCTGAGGCTTGCCTAGTAGACTAGAGTGGCTGGCTAGTGATTCTCCTGTCTACACCTCCATAGCATAGAGATAACAAGCACATACTACCACACTTAACTTTTTATGTAGGTTCTGGACACTTAGCAGAGTATACTTATATGCCAAGGACTTCACTATCTGACCCATCTCCTCTTCCCAATGGGGCCTTTTACCATCGTTGTTAACAAAACATTAACCATTCGGGTGAAGGGGACCAAGAAGAGGAAGAGAACCCACACCCAAAATGGTTACAAGGAAGGCTGAGGAGACAAGCCAACAGTTGTGAACATAACCAAGTGGCATATACAAAATAGCACCATCACATCTACATTAAGTGCAAGTCCTATTCCATGTTGACCCTACCAAGCATTGATTCTGGTTCCTGCCAACTGTAAGACATACAATAAAGATATGGCTAAGACCACCAAGAATGTATGTGTGGAAATGAGGACCCAGGACATTGGGGAGGCCTGGGAGAATGGGTGATCAGAAAAGGGCTTGGGCATAAGAGTAAAATGTCCAGAGCAGAGAGAATAGGAGACACACAGATGAAGATGTATTTAGGGGACAGGAAATAGGCAACTTCCTCTGGTTTGAAAGTCTCTAGTTGAGTTGTTTTGAGCAGGTCATTGAACTCAAATCTAATTGTTTCTTCAGTAAAAATGGGGCCAACAATATTTCTTAAGCTGCTGGGTTGATTAAATGAGGGCAGAGACCAAGTTCCAGGCATAGAGTAAGTGTTCAAAAACATTAATTTCCTTTTCTTTTGCTTTCCCCCCTTTTCCTTTGAGGCACATAATGTCTAGTTCAGGACCAATGATTGCAAATTGGTGGCTCATGAGCCAGACCTTGCCTGTAGATTTGTTTTGCTTGGATTGCAGAATTCTGGCTCACACTAGGTCTTAAAAAATATTTTGAATTAGTTGGCAACATTTGAAAATTAGAAGATTTCATATAAATATACAAATTTCTGGCTTCTCTTGAAAAATAAGACCTGGCTTCAGCAGGTCCCTGCCTTACCACTTGGCAGCACAGCCTGGAATTGAGTTGGGCTGCTTCTGTGAGTGAGTCCCGTGTTCCCCAGTTCTACACAGTCCCATAACTTCCTGCGGAGCCCCTAACAGTGAGGCAAGTGTCAGCTGCAATTTATCACTGCATCTGTACTGCTTTTTTTTTTTTTTTAATTCTTAAATTGAGTTAAGAGCAGGGTAGAAATTCTTTTTATAAGAAAAGCAGAAAATTGAGAGAATGGCCAAGAACATCACCAGTTTCAAAAAGAAAAGGAGAGAGTGTATTTCTCTGAGGAAGAAAGAAAATTCCTATTTAATATCCAAAGAGAACATAACTGTTTTCAGAGAGTTATATGGCCTGTCTCACTCACTTCTGTAACATGCCTGGTGTTTATGAACATTTGAGTTCACGGCTTCTGCCATGAGCCCTTTCTAAGCAGTCCTATCTATCTGTGGAAAGCACCAACACCTGAAACTTATTTCCATCCATGAAAGGGAAACGTAGCCAAAGTTGAAGGAAGAGGGGCTGGAGATGACTCAGTGGGTAAGAGTTCTTGCTCTGTAAGCATGAGGATCTGAGTTCAGAGCTTCAACATCCATGTTAAAGGCTGGGCACGGGTGAACACCTGAAGCCTCAGCTCTGTGGAGGGCAGAGGAATGAGAATCTCTGGGGATTTCTGGCTGTCAGCCTCCTTCAGATTGAGAGAGTGAGACTCTGTCTCAAGGAAAATGATGGAGAAGATGGAGCAGGACACCTGATGTTCTCCTCTGGCCTCTGCACATTCACCCTCCACCACACACAAACAACACCCTGCCCTCCACCCCACACAAACAACATCCCACCTACAAACAAACAACACCCTGCACCTCAACATACCCCCCCCCAAGACAAAACAGAAGGAAGGAAATGAAGCTACAGGAACTCACGGTGGTTGACATGAAGTCCATAAACTGGACTTCTGGACAAGGTTTATAGGCTCCCTGGGTATCTGTCCATTCTCCATGAGACAGCGTCCTTTTGAATATTTTGATGTTTGGTCCTTCAAGAGTTTCCTGATTACTACCCCAGACCTAAGGTGCCTAGCAGAGGGAAAAGAAGACTTTTGAATATCACCTTCCTATGGAGATATAATAGAAATTTCCTACTTTACTTAGCTAAAAGGAACTAATGAGCTTAATTTTAACACATTATTTTATCTTACCAGTATGGTTGCTCCTTGGTGGACCATGAGGTTGCATCCCGACAAACATTAAACATATCAAAGTGTCCAGCACTGAAGACACATTCAAGCTCAGGGCTGGAGATGTGTGTAGGGGAGGGATCATAAGGGCCTGCTCCACTTTGGGGTAATTTTTAGGCAGTTAATGGGGGATAGGGGGGATACTTTCTTCAGTGATAGAGCACAGGTAAGCTGCCGACGCTTTGTTAGTAACCTCAATCAAACTCATTGTTCGCCAAATTAGCCTTGAGTGGAATAATGTCTTCACTCTGTCCTGTGGCTTAGCTTAGCTTATTTCTGGTGTTGTGACAATTATCTCAAGACAAAGCTACATAAGGAGAGGAAAGAATTTATTTGGCCCAGATTTAAATTTCAGAAGTTTGGGTTTTACTTGGTATAGATTGCTTTTGCCCCACCCCGAAGTTGAAAATTAGTTAAGAACTAGTTAAGTATCCAAAAGGCAGTATATTATTTGTGTGTGTGTGTGTGTGTGTGTGTGTGTGTGTGTGTGTATGTGTGTGTGCACATGTGTTGCATGTTCAAGTGTATGTATGGACACATGTTTGTGGAAATCAGAGGACAACCTTGGTTCTCATTCCTTATGGGGACAACCTTGGTTCTCATTCCTTATGGGCTGGCTACCTTGTGTTTTGAAACAGGGTCTCTCATAGGCCTGGAATTCTCCAAGTAGTCTAGGTTGGCAGGTAGCTAAGTCCAGGGAATCCACCTGTCTCTGCTTCCTTAGTTTGGGGACTCTAGGTGCTTTCTTTTCAACTTAATCAGTAAGCAAGTAGTTTGAGGACAACATCATATACTTCTTCATTGTAAACTCTTCTAGAGAGAAGCAGAAGCTTGGTAGATGACAGTCAGTAAAGTAAGGTACAAGATTTTGATCCCTAAAATCCATGTATAGAAAAACTGGATGTGGAGATGTGTTTATAATCCTATTGCCAGAGAGGCAGAGATGGGTTGGTCTGTGGCACTGGATGGCCTGATAACCTAACCTAGCTAGGAAGCTCCAGGACAAGGAATGACTCTGTCTCAAAAACCAAACCAAACCAAACCAAACCAAACCAAACCAAACCAAACCAAACCAAACCAAACCAACAACACCCAAAGTGAGTGTTTTCCGAGGTACAGCTGAGGCCATCCATCCTCTGATGTTACAAGCATAGATGCACATGGGCACACACATGCACACAAAATAGACTCCTCAGAAAGCTGATGACATGGGATGCTATAGCAAGCCAGATTGTTTTCCTTGATCAAGAAAATATCTAATAAAAAATATAGCTTTTTCATTCAAATAAAACAATGAGTTTTTCCATGATGGAAAAGTCACAGAGCTAAGCTTTCAAAAACAGACATTGACTTTTGGCTGCTCCCATTGAACCTTCAAGGTCAAAGATCCAATTGAATCTGACATTGGGTGTCAACAGGCATTCATTCATTGGCCCAAAGAATCATTAGCAAACATGTCAGACACCAGGAATTCCACAGATCACAAAAGCACATTTATGACTCCATCCCTCCTCAATAGTTGTTACTCATTATGAGAAACAAATGCTGTTTCACATGGCAGATGGGACAATGGATGTAGTGCCAGAAAGTGAGAGAGGAAGGACAAGGATGCAGGAGTGGTCCATCCATATGGAGAGGAGTGGGAGAGTTTCCTAGAGGAAGCAAGGCTCTTCAGGTCTCTCCGGAATGAGCAGACACATTCCCAAGGGAACAAACAGGAAGGGCACGAACTTAGACTTGTGTGGCCAGCATATGCAGGACTAGAGGAGGGAGCCCCAAATGGGGGCTGATGGTGGAAGCAGATGGACCTGCTGTGTCTTCCCATAATGGGTTCATAGGTGAGGCTGCAGACCCCCAACCCCCATGTGTACATTCTTTTATTCTTTGCTTTGCTATGACTGTTTCTAGATGCTACAAGGTGTGAAATACTCTACTGCAGACTTGAGAGTTCTTCCTCATCCTCCTCCCCCCTACTGGGTGATGTCCATCACAGAAATACAGGCAACTCCACTTGTTTATATCCAAGGACCTTTTGGACCCCATCTAAAAGACATTTCTAGGAAAGTACCTTAAACAGATTTCTGAATAACCCTTAAAATTAAGCACCGTTAAACCGTAACCAAAAAGTACATGTGGACTAGAGATGTGTCAACATGTGTTTTGCGTCTTTCACTTGTGTAATTTATGTATCTTTCACGGCCCCTGGACAGACCCCATGTGCTGCACACATGGCTGGTACTTTTCTTATTAGAAATGGTATAAAGAGGGTCAGGGGGGAATCAGACTACTGTATTGATAAACACTGATAAAAAATGGCTTCCGAGACACTCTCTTTAATTTGAAGAACATTTATCTGTTGAACATAGAATTTCATGACTAAAAGTGACCTTGGAAGAATATGGTGCAAACTATACATCTAGAAACTGAGAACTGTATTTAGGGGCTACCTGAATCCCACCAGATCTTCAAATATTAGTCGCAAAACAAGATTGTGAACTTAAGCTTATAGTCTATTGTGCTTTCAGAAATTACATTTGTTTATTTATGTGTGTGCTTATGCACATGTGCAATGTGCATTCTGTGTGGTAAGATCAGAGGACAGCTTGCAAGATTTGATCTTCTCTTTCATCATGTGGCTTCTGGGAACTGAACTCAGGTCATCAGGCTTGGTGATAAACCTACTGGATCATCCCATCAGTCGCAAGAAGTTGCTTCTTTCTTTTTTTAATTTTTATTTTTCCAAACTGGTCTGCTCATAATTTTCATTAGAAAAACATTATTATTTTCCAGCTTAAAAGGATTTCTGAATAGTAGTTCTAAAAGGTACCCAGCAGTTCCATCTCTGAGGATAAGGAAAAGATAGAAATCTATAGAAACAGCATGGTGCTTGGTACATAAAGATTTCTTAATTAGTATTTGAGGGAATTAAGAAACCACACCAGCAGCCAGGATGGCAGCCAGCTCAACGACCAGAATTGCTGGGAGTGTCCATGACAATTACAAGATCTATAAAACTAAAGGAGAACCACAGTTGGGGACCAACATAAGCTTTGCCAATGAAAATACAGTGTCTCTACCCAGAGGTGAGATTCAAGGCATTTAACAGTCCTGACCACACAGGCACTGGCCTTTCCAGCTGCTGTGAACAGTCATAACCAGAGCCTACCAGCTACACCCAGCTCTTGTCTCTCCTGTGAGATCCTTGTGGAGTGCACGATTGCCTGCTCCTCCCACCCAGTAACTTCCCCTTTCATGTTCCCCCTGAGACAATGAAACTCCAATAAAACAGCAAAGCAGGGGAAGGAAGGAAGGAAGGATGATGGATGTGCCTGTTAGTGTATGGAAGATGTCAACTGGGTGAGGAACATTCTGCAGGTCGGAGAGACTGGTAGCTCAGTAGCATTGCATGCTGGAGTTAATTTGGTGGTACTTCATCATTTCTGAGTCTCTGTGAGTCAAGGCACTGAGGACAGCATCTCCTAATCTCTGGAGCTCAGGAACCTCTGCACATATCGTCCTACCTACTAGTTGTATGATACGAAATTGGTTCACCAAGACCAAAACAGCCACCAAGTGGGATAAAAAGAATATGAACACCCCACCTGATGAACAGCCTTTAAGTCTGGATCTGTCTTTTCTAAAGTAGGAGTCAATACAGGACACATTAAAGAGATATGTGCCTAGTGGTGTGGAATCAAACCTCAAGAATTCTTTGAGGAGGAATGTATGAAGGCTTAGTACCCATGAAAGAGTAATGAAACATCATTAAAAAAGAAATAGCCTGATGTGTTGATAAAGAGGCAAATCAAGCAAACAAGCACACAGTTGGAAAATTTACTACTGGATCAGTAATATGGCATATCAGGTAAAGGGGCTTGCTGCTGAGTTTGATCCCTGGGTCCAACAGTGTGGAAGGAGAGCACCGACTTTCACATGTGGTTCTCTGATATCCACCTGTATACTCTGGCATGTGCACATGCACCCATATGCGTGTGCGCTCGCACACACTCACACACACGCACACATACACACACAATTAATAAATAAATGTAATTTTAAAAAATAATAACGATAAGCTGGAGAAATGGCTCAGTGATTAAGAATGCTTGCTATTCTTGCAGAGGACTGTGTTCAGTTCCCAGCACCCACATGGCACCTCACAACTGTCTGTAATTCCACTTCACGGGATCTGATGACCTCTTTTGGCATCTAAGTTTACCCAGCATGTGTGTAGTACCCATTTAAACGTGCACACAAACACTATACTCCTAAGATAAAAGTAAATAAATCTTTTAAAAAAATAAAGAATTTTAAACCTTTATGAAGCCAGAAAACAGTGATCTTGCTGAACCCAAGTACTGCATTATGACAAACACAACATATAGCTGAAGAATGCCATTCTTGTGTGCACGCAGGCTCATCCAGCCTGTGGCCCTGAGCTGTATGTACTCAGGGTAGCCATGGATGCATTCCAACCCAAAATCATGAACATATTTAAAATGTGAGAATTACCTTGCATTCCCTGGCTTGTATTTTGCCTGTATGCTGTCCACTAGAATTAACTCTGTAAAGTAACACTTTCCTGCATGATGGTGCAGTGTCATAAGGATGACCATGTCTGTGTGACATAAAGCAATGTGAAGAGTGTATAGTCTTTTAAAGGAGGTGGTGCTGGGCATTCATTTCCTGCTTCTGTGCTTTAAAGCCCATCCAGATACAGAAACGTCCATATTTGGATCTTTAGTCCCATAGTACCCAGAATAATAAATAGTTCATCCGAGGTGTTCAGTTTTTACACATGCAATCTGTGAATGTTCCCTCATATGGTAAAGGGTATTTGCAGACATGAGTGAGGCTTTTGAAAATGGGGAGATTGTCCTCCATCAGCCAAGTAGTCCAGTGCAATCCCAAGGGCCTTTTGTGAAGTGATTAACTTTAGAGAATCTCAGTGAAGGACTGTTTACACTGGGTTGACCTGAGGGCATGTCTGGGGTGAATGAATTAAGTTAACTGGTGTGAGAAGACCCAGTCCACTGTGAGTGGTGCTGTTTCCCAGGTAGGCAAACCTGATCTATATGGTGGAGCTCAGCACAAGTAGGTGAGTGATTGAACACTGTTCATTTGTCTCTGTGCTTGACTAGATGAGATGTGAGTAGCTGCCTAGAGGCACAAAAGACTTGACTATCACTCAAAGCCTTTGGGGGTATATCAACTTAACAGACATGAAAGGTTTTGGATTTGGAGTTCAAGGGAGTGTGTTAGTTGTAGCAGGATTTTCCTTGTCCAATTAATTTAATTATGAATACAACTAGAAGCCTGTGATTGGACAGGGAAAAGGGTGGTGGAGCTAAGAGTTGCGGAGACAGGGAGCGACAGAGAAGAGGAAGTGGATGAAGAGGACGATTCAGATTCTGTGCGACTTTAAATAGGCACAGGTAGTTATCATACAGGGATAGAATAATTGGGGTAACTTGTCTAATCTAGATGGGCAGCTTGTACCATTATCAGTTGGCTCTGAAATTATTGTGTGGGGATCTTGTGAATTGAGAATTTATTGATATATAAATCTGACTGAATAATTATAAGCTTCAAGAGTTTTGGTTTACTGGGTTAACGGGAATTGTTAACCACCGACCACAGAGGGTTTATGGCTGAGAAGCTAGGAGACAGGAAAACCAGAGAAGGGAAGACTGTGGACTAGGGATAGCTAGAGGCTGCGAGACTGCTGGGCAGAGTAGTTGGGTATAGCTTGGGAAATGGCTGTTCTTTTTTTAATGTTTTCTGCAACATTAGTAATTTTCTATTGTTGTGATTAGACACCATGATTAAGGCAACTTATAGAGGGAAGAGGTTATTGGGGGCTTATGGTTCTGGAAGATTTGAGTTCATGATAGTGGAGTGGAGGAAGCAGGTAGAAGGCAGCCGGAGCATAAGAGAGAGCTTACCTATTGAACCAGAAGTAGGAAGCCAACAATACGAATTCAAAAATAGTAGAGTCTTTTGATACATCAAAACTCACCAGTAGTGACATATTTCCTTCAGTAAGGAAAGTCACATTGCCAAAACCTCTCTGTGTTGGTTTGTGTATGCTGGGCCCAGGGAGTGGCGCTATTAGAAGATATAGCCCTTTTGGAGTAGGTGTGGCCTTGTTGGAATAGGTATGTCACTGTGGATGTGGACTTTAAGACCCTCATCCTAGCTGTCTGGAAGCCAGTATTCTCCTAGTAGCCTTCAGATGAAGATGTAGAACTCTCAGCTCCTTCTGCACCATGCCTGCCTGGATACTGCTATGCTCCTGCCTTGATGATAATGGACTGAACTTCTGAACCTGTAAGTCAGCCTCAAATTAAGTGTTATCCTTGTAAGAGTTGCCTTGGTTATGGTGTCTGTTCACAGCAATAAAATGCTAACTAAGACACTCCCCAAGTATGCATCCAGGATCCAGATGCCTGAGACTTAGGGAGTACATATCATTCAAACTATCACAAGGAGGGGCACTGGGGGAGGACTGGTCTTTCATGGTAGGAGGTTTATTAGAAAAGTTACTAACACCATAGACAGACAGGAAGAGGTCAACATGGTGGAGCTGCTGAGGAAAGTTCAGGCTCATGAAACAGAGCCCCATTTTATAGCTTTCTGAGAACAAGGCTCTATGCCATTGGATGAGGAGGACCCATTGCAGTCAGGCTGTCTCTGAGTCAGCTATGACAAAGACAGGCTAGAGTCTAGATAAACAGGTGTACTGGCTAGTTTTGTGTCAACTTGACACAGCTGGAGTTATCGCAGAGAAAGGAGATTCAGTTGAGGAGATGCCTCCATGAGATCCAACTGTAAGGCATTTTCTCAATTAGTGATCAAGGGGGAAAGGCCCCTTGTGGGTGGTGCCATCTCTGAGCTGGTAGTTTTGGTCTATAAGAGAGCAGGCTGAGCAAGCCAGGGAAAGCAAGCCAGTAAAGAACATCCCTCCATGGCCTCTGTATCAGCTCCTGCTCCCTGACCTGCTTGAGTTCCAGTCCTGAGTTCTTTCAGTGATGAACAGCAATGTGGAAATGTAAGCTGAATAAACCCTTTTCTCCCCAACTTGCTTCTTGGTCATGATGTTTTGTCCAGGAATAGAAACCCTGACTAAGACAAATTGGTACCAGCATAGTGGGGTATTCCTGTGACAGACTGGCCATGTTTTGGGGAGGACTGTGGAAGGACTTTGGAACTTTGGGCCAGAAGATCCATTCGGTGTTAAGAGCTCTGTCGAATGTTGTGTACGAGCTTGGAAGATAATGTTGAGAACAGTGCAGAGGATTGAGGGCTGGGTTGTGAAATTTCAGAGGGAAGATTAAAGACTCTTTTCAGGGCCATTGCTGTTTTGATTGTGAAGATTCTGTAGTTCTGGTTAGCTGGGGCTGAAGAATCAGCTGTGATTAACAAGATACCAGAATTACTAAAGCAAAAACTTTACATTACTGGGACTATTGATGCTGGTTAGCTGGAGCTAAGAAATTAGCGGTGATTAAGAAGAGACCAGCATTGTTGAGATGACATCTTCTGGGGATTGTTTTCTGAAAGCACAAAGAGGCTGTGTTCCAGAGATAGCCAAGGTTGTACTCCTGCTGCAGCGGGGCTTGCTAATGTGTAAGGGTCACCCAGGTGGTACTGGTTTTGAAGGCATGAAGGGGTCATGCAGAGCAGCTGAGGCTCGGCACTGTGAGAGGCCATGGAAGACCATTGGTGAAGATGCAGCCTCAGTTGCAATTGATGGCCCAGGACTGAAGGGGTCATGCAGTGTTTTGGAGATGCCAGTACCATGAGATGACCACCAAGTACAGCAGTAGCAGTGGAGTACAGTCATCTGGAGCCTAGAGGACGATGAGTGTGCTACAAAGGGTATGGCTGGAGAAGTGACCCAAGCCCTTGGAGGAGCCCAGAAGATCGTTAGTTGGATCCCAGACATTGGATGGTTGGAGATTGATTATTGCTTTTGTTTGTGACTGTGCCCTGATATTTTCCCTCTTGAAGGAAGAAACTATTTTAGTGGAGCCCACAGTTAAGAGACTCTTAATTGTAAAAAGACTTTGGATTTTTAAAAGAGATGTATATTTTAAAGAGGTTGAAAATTTAAGAGTATGTAAAGACTGTGGGACATTTAAAGTTATTTAGACCTTGGGGATGAATAAGAATGTAAGGGTTGAGGCTTACTAGTGATGTGTTTGTGTGTCAAGTTGACAAGGGGTCAATTGTACTGGCTAGTTTTGTGTCAACTTGACACAGCTGGAGTTATCACAGAGAAAGGAGCTTCAGTTGAGGAAATGCCTCCATGAGATCCAACTGTAAGGCATTTTCTCAATTAGTGATCAAGGGGGAAAGGCCCCTTGTGGGTGGGACCATCGCTGGGCTGGTAGTCTTGGTCTATAAGAGAGCTGGCTGAGCAAGCCAGGGAAAGCAAGCCAGTAAAGAACATCTCTCCATGGCCTCTGCATCAGTTCCTGCTTTCTGACCTGCTTGAGTTCCAGTCCTGACTTCCTTGGTGATGAACAGCAGTGTGGAAGTGTAAGTTGAATAAACCCTTTTCTTCCCAACTTGCTTCTTGGTCATGATGTTTTGTCCAGGAATAGAAACCCTAAGACAACAGGTTACCATGGTTCTAGAAATCAAATTGCTATAGTTTTGGCAATTATCTAAGTTCAACCAAAATGGGAGAGCCTCACAAAATATTATGATCCCTACTGACAAGACTACCAGCTTCTACTGACCTCAAAGCTAAGAGTGCTGTGAGATAACACCTGAAGCCTACAGCAGAGATTTCATTACTCGCTGTAGCTCAGCTACCTGATGATCCCACCAATATATTTGTATGACTTTGTTTTGTTGCTATAAATTCTTCATGAAATTACCTTGCAAGAACATAGTATTTGTGGTAACCTATGTCTGTGTTCCTTGGCCATCATCACTTATCTTTGGATCTAGAATAATTACCTTACCCTTTGAGATAAGAGTTGTTTTTCTATGTCAACAGTTAGGACTTCAAACTCTGAACAACTTGAAATTTTCTATTTTATGTATGGCGTTTTGCCTGCATTTATGGCTGTGTACTACATGCATGCAGTAGCCGAAGAGGCCAGAAGAGAGCTATGGATTCAGTGGACCTGGAGTCACAGGTGGTTGTAAACCACTATGTAGGTAATAGGAATTGAACCTGAGTCCTCTAGATGAGCAATCAGCACTCTTAACCACTGAACCATCTCTCCATCCCCACTAAATTACTATTTAAGAGTCTGTATGTACATATATTTATGTATGAGGGTGTGCATGTGCACATGTGTGACATGCATTTGAAGGACATGGGACAACATTTACTGTCATTTCTCAAGTGTTAGCTTTTCCTCCCTCCCTCCCTCGCTCCCTCTCTCTTTCTTTTTTCTTTCTTTCTTTCTGTCTGTCTGTCTGTCTGTCTTTCCTCCTTTCTTTTCTTTTCTTTCTTTCTTTCTTTCTTTCTTTCTTTTTCTTTCCTTCTTTCTTTCTCTCTTTATTCCTCTCTTTCCACTTTTCTTTCTTCCTTTGTTTCTTTGTTTGTTTGTTTTTTTCTTTCTCTTTTCTTTTCTTTCTTTTTATTCCTTTTTATTCATTTTTTGAGAAAGCATCTCTCAGAGGCCTGGAACTTTCTTGGCCTATGAGCCCTAGGGACCCTCCTGTCTCATTCTTTTCAATGTTGGCATTCCAAGATGCACAAATATGCCTGCTTTTTAAAACAAAATCAAAACAAAACAAAACATGGGTTCCTGGCCTTGAACTCTACTCCTTGTGCTTGCAAACCAAGCACTTTACTTACTGAGCCATCCCCCAGCCTCTGTATAAGAAACCAAGGTGAAAGTCCTGTGACTCTGTCACCCACAGTGACATATAGCCTGTTAGCATGTGCCATGCCTAGTCTAGCTCTTCATTGGCTGCCACCATGCCTAGCCTAGCTCTTCTTTGGCTTCCTTCCACGCTATCCTCTATCCTTGGACAAACAGTATTTTTCATTATTCATATCCAGTCCAATTTATTTTTCTTTTCTTACATTGTTTGTGCCTTTGATGTAGAATTTCAGAATCCACTGTCAAATCTGAGGTCATAAAACCTCTTTCCCTCACCTCAGAAGGAAATCTCCACTCATCAAACAACCACGTTCTATTTTAATATCCATATCCCTGTACTATCCTAGCAATCAAACCTCCAGTCTGCTTTTCTGTCCCAATGGATTTGCCTATTACTGGATCTTTTAAATATGAACCCCAAATTGTATGACTTGTTTTAGTCTGGCTTCTTGCTGTTAATCCTGTGTGTGTGTGTGTGCATTCATGTTTATGTGTGTAAATTCAGGTATGCACAGGCCGTGACTTGTATGTGGAGATTAGAGAGCAACCTCATGCATCAGTCTTCACCCTCCACCTTGTTCTAGAAAGGGTCTTGTTCCTTGTTTACTGCTATGCTCACTGGGCTATCTGGTTCACTGGTTTTTGAACCAGACCAATGACTCATTGCAATGAACATGTGCAAGGAAAGCTATATGGGCCAATGGGCATTCTGTATGAAACACCACAGCTTCCAGGGTGAGATTTAAAAAAAAATTTTTTGTTTTGTTTTGTTTGGAAAGAGGTTGCAAGGGGGGAGGGCAGATAAGGAATGGGGAAATGAGTCAGCTTGGAGTGCATGATGTGAAATTCAAAAAGAATCAATAAAAAGTTTTTTTAAAAATGCATATAGCCACCCAATCCTCCCCTATTTTAAAAATAATCTCTGTATTACCTATAACATCAGGTACATTGCCAGTCCTATCTAGATAATCACTATATTGTATGTTTAGGGAGCATTGGCAAGAAAAATTTTTTCTGTCCATGTTCATTACACACACATTATTTTGCTGATTACTTCTGATTGACAGTTGGTTGAATCCACACATCTACAGCCCACAGATATAGAGATCTGGCTGTATTTAATTTGTATTTCATATATTCCGTAGGAGTAGAATTGCTAGATCACATGGTCACTGTAATCCATATGCTAGTGCTTAGCTATTTACACTTAACTTTTTGAGGGGCTGCCAGAAAAATAGTGCTCACAGTGGCGGCACTATTCATAATCTGCCAGCAATGTACAAAAGTTCAAATTTCTCTGAGTCTTTGCCAACACATGTTTTGTTTCTGCTCTTTGGTTACACCATCACAATGAGAATGCAGTATATATCAGTGGTTATGCAGCATAGATCACTGCGGCTCTGATCTGTAGTTCTTTTTTTTAATGACCAATGATGTTGACAATCTTTTCTGTGTTCTGATGGCCATTTGGAAAGAGATATGCTACAGTCTTTTGCTCATTTTAAAACTGTATTGATTATGGGATAGTAATAGGCTTAGCAGCTAAACCATTTGCTAAACAAGAATGAGGGCTGGGGCTTAGATCCCAGCACCCACATAAGTGGTGGACAAGTGTATCAGCCTGACTGTTATCCAAGCATGTGGGAGCAGAGATGTGATCCCTGGAGCAAGCTGCCAGCTAAAGTAGCAGAAGCAATGAACTCCAAGTTCAAATGAGAGACCTTGTCTTGATACATAATGTGAAGAGTGATTGAGGAAGACGCCTAACATCAACCTCTAGCTGCTATAGACATTCATATGCAAAATTGATGATCTATTTACCATTATAGTATACGGGTTCTATATGTGATCTGGTTATCAGAAATAACCCTTTATTAGACAAAAGACAACATCTCTGTGTTGAAGACTTTAGGTTATATTAGTGCTAATTTGTTCTTATCTATTTATTTAAATTCACATGTGAAGTCATCTGGCCGTGTACTTTTCATTTTCAGGGGTATTATTATTATTATTATTATTATTACTAAGGAGGGTTTGTCTATAGGTATAAACATGAACAGTAAGAATGCAGCTTGACATTGTCCTGAGGTGCTGTGCAGGCTGCTAGAGGAGACAAGGCACCAGTGATCTTGCCCTACTGTGACTCCCATGATTCATGAGATCAGTCTGTTGAAGGAGATATTTAAGCCTGTGCAGTAGTGGTGCTGCTGTTGTGTAGGGGAACAACTATTTTCTTTTGTAGAAAATTTTAACCCCAATCTAGGGTTTCTACCCTACCTTTAGCATTAAAATACAAGCAGCATCAGGCCAACCCACTACAATTCTCTGGGGATGTTGTTTAATAGAAAATTTGATTATTGGTCCAATCTCTTTGGTTATAGTAATTTGAGGTTTTCTAGTTCTTCTTGGATTTGTATTAGTAACTTGTGTATTTTTAGGAATCTGTCCATTTTACATAAGCTATAAAATCAGTTGATATGATGGTTGGTTCATAGCATTTTTTCACAACTTATTTAGTTTCAGGAATTTTGATAGTAATATACTCATATTTTAGATATACTCATACTGGCTACTTATTCTCCTCTTTTGATGTTACTATAACTCAAGGCTTAAGTGTTTTAAATAAGATTATTTATTTATCCTCTGTCTCTCTCTGTGCCTCTCTCTGTCTTTCTCTCTGTGTCTCTGTCTCTGTGTCTCTGTCTCTGTCTCTGTCTCTCTCTCCCCTCTGTGTGTGTATACCCCTAGCTCCCCTCCCAACAAATTTGAAAAATATTATACACTATTATTGACTACACTCACAGTACTACACAACATGTCTCTTTGTAATTTAGCGCTCTTTGATTTTCTTTTTTTTTTTGATTTTTAATATTTTTATTACATATTTTCCTCAATTACATTTCCAATGCTATCCCAAAAGTCCCCCATAGCGCCCCCCACTTCCCTACCCACCCATTCCCATTTTTTTGGCCCTGGCATTCCCCTATATTGGGGCATATAAAGTTTGCAAGTCCAATGGGCCTCTCTTTCCAATGATGGCCGACTAGGCCATCTTTCGATACATATGCAGCTAGAGACAAGAGCTCCAGGGTTCTGGTTAGTACATCATGTTGTTCCAACAATAGGGTTGCAGATCCCTTTAGCTCCTTGGGTACTTTCTCTAGCTTCTCCATTGGGAGCCCTGTGATACATCCAATAGCTGACTGTGAACATCCACTCCTGTGTTTGCTAGGCCCCGGCATCGTCTCACAAGAGACAGCTATATTTGGGTCCTTTCAGCAAAATCTTGCTAGTGTATGCAATGGTGTCAGCGTTTAGAAGCTGATTATGGGACGGATCCCTGGATACAGCAGTCTCTAAATGGTCCATCCTTTCATCACAGCTACGAACTTTGTCTCTGTAACTCCTTCCCTGGGTGTTTTGTTCCCAATTCTAAGAAGGTGCACAGTGTCCACACTTTGGTCTTCATTCTTCTTGAGTTACATGCGTTTATCAAATTGTATCTTATATCTTGGGTATCCTAAGTTTTGGGCTAATATCCACTTATCAATGAATACATATTGTGTGAGTTCTTTTGTGATTGTGTTATTTCACTCAAGATGATGCCCTCCAGGTCCATCCATTTGGCTAGGAATTTCATAAATTCATTCTTTTTAATAGCTGAGTAGTACTCCATTGTGTAAATGTACCATAATTTCTGTATCCATTCCTCTGTTGAGGGACATCTGGGTTCTTTCCAGCTTCTGGCTATTATAAATAAGGCTGCTATGAACATAGTGGAGCATGTGTCCTTTTTACCGGTTGGGACATCTTCTGGATATATGCCCAGGAGAGGTATTGCTGGATCCTCCGGTAGTACTATGTCCAATTTTCTGAGGAACCGCCAGACTGATTTCCAGAGTGGTTGTACAAGCTTGCAATCCCACCAACAATGGAGGAGTGTTCCTCTTTCTCCACATCCTCGCCAGCATCTGCTGTCACCTGAATTTTTGATCTTAGCCATTCTGACTGGTGTGAGGTGGAATCTCAGGGTTGTTTTGATTTGCATTTCCCTGATGACTAAGGATGTTGAACATTTTTTCAGGTGTTTCTCTGCCATTCGGTATTCCTCAGGTGAGAATTCTTTGTTCAGTTCTGAGCCCCATTTTTTAATGGGGTTATTTGACTTTCTGGAGTCCACCTTCTTGAGTTCTTTATATATATTGGATATTAGTCCCTTGTCTGATTTAGGATAGGTGAAGATCCTTTCCCAATCTGTTGGTGGTTTTTTTGTCTTATTGATGGTGTCTTTAGCCTTGCAGAAGCTTTGTAGTTTCATGAGGTCCCACTTGTCAATTCTCGATCTTACAGCACAAGCCATTACTGTTCTATTCAGGAATTTTTCCCCTGTGCCCATATCTTCAAGGCTTTTCCCCACTTTCTCCTCTATAAGTTTCAGTGTCTCTGGTTTTATGTGAAGTTCCTTGATCCACTTAGACTTGACCTTAGTACAAGGAGATAGGAATGGATCGATTTGCATTCTTCTACATGTTAACAACCAGTTGTGCCAGCACCATTTGTTGAAAATGCTGTCTTTCTTCCACTGGATGTTTTTAGCTCCCTTGTCGAAGATCAAGTGACCATAGGTGTGTGGGTTCATTTCTGGGTCTTCAATTCTATTCCATTGGTCTATTTGTCTGTCACTATACCAGTACCATGCAGTTTTTATCACAATTGCTCTGTAGTAGAGCTTTAGGTCCGGCATGGTGATTCCACCAGAGGTTCTTTTATCCTTGAGAAGAGTTTTTGCTATCCTAGGTTTTTTGTTATTCCAGATGAATTTGCAGATTGCACTTTCTAATTCGTTGAAGAATTGATTTGGAATTTTGATGGGGATTGCATTGAATCTGTAGATTGCTTTTGGCAAGATAGCCATTTTTACAATGTTGATCCGGCCAATCCATGAGCATGGGAGATCTTTCCATCTTCTGAGATCTTCTAGAATTTCTTTCTTCAGAGACTTGAAGTTTTTATTATACAGATATTTCACTTCCTTAGTTAAGGTCACGCCAAGATATTTTATATTATTTGTGACTATTGAGAAGGGTGTTGTTTCCCTAATTTCTTTCTCAGCCTGTTTATTCTTTGTGTAGAGAAAGGCCATTGATTTGTTTGAGTTAATTTTATATCCAGCTACTTCACCAAAGCTGTTTATCAGGCTTAGGAGTTCTCTGGTGGAATTTTTAGGGTCACTTATATATACTATCATATCATCTGCAAAAAGTGATATTTTGACTTCATCTTTTCCAATTTGTATCCCTTTGATCTCCTTTTGTTGTCGAATTGCTCTGGCTAGGACTTCAAGTACAATGTTGAATAGGTATGGAGAAAGTGGACAGCCTTGTCTAGTCCCTGATTTTAGAGGGATTGCTTCAAGCTTCTGACCATTTACTTTGATGTTGGCTACTGGTTTGCTGTAGATTGCTTTTATCATGTTTAGGTATGGGCCTTGAATTCCTGATCTTTCCAAGACTTTTATCATGAATGGGTGTTGGATCTTGTCAAATGCTTTTTCCCGCATCTAACGAGATGACCATGTGGTTTTTGTCTTTGAGTTTGTTTATATACTGGATTACGTTGATGGATTTCCGTATATTGAACCATCCCTGCTTCCCTGGGATGAAACCTACTTGGTCAGGATGGATGATTGTTTTGATGTGTTCTTGGATTCGGTTAGCAAGAACTTTATTGAGGATTTTTGCATCAATATTCATAAGGGATATTGGTCTGAAGTTTTCTATCTTTGTTGGGTCTTTTTGTGGTTTAGGTATCAGAGTAATTGTGGCTTCATAGAATGAGTTGGGTAGAGTGTCTTCTGTTTCTATTTTGTGGAATAGTTTGTGAAGAACTGGGATTAGATCTTCTTCGAAGGTCTGATAGAACTCTGCACTAAACCCATCTGGTCCTGGGCTTTTTTTAGTTGGGAGACTATTAATGACTGCTTCTATTTCTTTGGGGGATATAGGGCTGTTTAGATCATTAACCTGATCTTGATTCAACTTTGGTACCTGGTATCTGTCTAGGAACTTCTCCATTTCATCCAGGTTCTCCAGTTTTGTTGAGTATAGCCTTTGGTAGAAGGATCTGATGGTGTTTTGGATGTCTTCAGGATCTGTTGTTATGTCTCCTTTTTCATTTCTGATTTTGTTAATTAGGATGCTTTCCCTGTGCCCTCTAGTGAGTCTGGCTAAGGGTTTATCTATCTTGTTGATTTTCTCAAAGAACCAGCTCCTTGATTGGTTGATTCTTTGAATAGTTTTTCTTGTTTCCACTTGGTTGATTTCACCCCTAGGTTTGATTATTTCCTGCCGTCTATTCCTCTTGGGTGAATTTGCTTCCTTTTGTTCTAGTGCTTTTAGGTGTGTTGTCAAGCTGCTAATGTGTGCTCTCTCTAGTTTCCTTTTGGAGGCACTCAGAGCTATGAGTTTTCCTCTTAGAAATGCTTTCATTGCGTCCCATAAGTTTGGGTATGTTTGTGGCTTCATTTTCATTGAACTCTAAAAAGTCCTTAATTTCTTTCTTTATTCCTTCCTTGACCAAGGTATCATTGAGAAGAGTGTTGTTCAGTTTCCACGTGAAGGTTGGCTTTCTATTATTTATTTTGTTATTGAAGATCAGCCTTAGTCCATGGTGATCTGATAGGATGCATGGGACAATTTCAATATTTTTATATCTGTTGAGGCCTGCTTTGTGACCAATTATGTGGTCAATTTTGGAGAAGGTACCATGAGGTGCTGAGAAGAAGGTATATCCTTTTGTTTTAGGATAGAATGTTCTGTAGATATCTGCCAGATCCATTTGATTCATAATTTCTGTTAGTTTCACTGTGTCCCTGTTTATTTTCTGTTTCCATGATCTGTCCATTGGTGAAAGTGGTGTGTTGAAGTCTCCCACTATTATTGTATGAGGTGCAATGTGTGCTTTGAGCTTTACTAAAGTTTCTTTAATGAATGTGGCTGCCTTTGTATTTGGAGCATAGATATTCAGGATTGATAGTTCCTCTTGGAGGATTTTACCTTTGATGAGTATGAAGTGTCCCTCCCTGTCTTTTTTAATGACTTTGGGTTGGAAGTCAATCTTATCAGATATTAGAATGGCTACTCCAGCTTGTTTCTTCATGCCATTTGCTTGGAAAATTGTTTTCCAGCCTTTCATTCTGAGGTAGTGTCTATCTTTTTCTCTGAGATGAGTTTCCTGTAAGCAGCAAAATGTTGGGTCTTGTTTGTGTAGCCAGTTTGTTAGTTTATGTCTTTTTATTGTGGAGTTGAGTCCATTGATATTAAGAGATATTAAGGAAAAGTAATTGTTGTTTCCTGTTATTTTTGTTGTTAAAGTTGGCATTTTGTTCTTGTGGCTGTCTTCTTTTAGGTTTGTTGAAGGATTACCTTCTTGTTGTTTCTAGGGCGTGGTTCCTGTCCTTGTATTGGTTTTTTTCTGTTATTATCCTTTGAAGGGCTGGATTCGTGGAGAGATAATGTGTGAATTTGGTTTTGTTGTGGAATACTTTGGTTTCTCCATCTATGTTAATTGAGAGTTTGGCTGGGTATAGTAGCCTGGGCTGGAATTTGTGTTCTTTTAGTGTCTGTATAACATCCGTCCAGGATCTTCTGGCTTTCATAGTCTCTGGTGAAAAATCTGGTGTAATTCTGATAGGCTTGCCTTTATATGTTACTTGGCCTTTTTCTCTTACTGCTTTTAGTATTCTATCTTTATTTAGAGCATTTGTTGTTCTGATTATAATGTGTCGGGAGGTATTTCTTTTCTGGTCCAGTCTATTTGGAGTTCTGTAGGCTTCTTGTATGTTCATGGGCATCTCTTTCTTTAGATTTGGGAAGTTTTCTTCTATAATTTTGTTGAAGATGTTTGCTGGTCCTTTGAGTTGAAAATCTTCATTCTCATCCACTCCTATTATCCGTAGGTTTGGTCTTCTCATTGTGTCCTGTATTTCTTGGATGTTTTGAGTTAGGATCTTTTTGCATTTTACATTTTCCTTGATTGTTGTGCCGATGTTCTCTATGGAATCTTCTGCACCTGAGATTCTCTCTTCCATCTCTTGTATTCTGTTGCTGATGCTCGTATCTATGGTTCCAGATTTCTTTCCTAGGGTTTCTATATCCAGTGTTGCCTCATTTTGGGTTTTCTTTATTGTGTCTACTTCCCTTTTTAGGTCTAGTATGGTTTTGTTCATTTCCATCATCTGTTTGGATGTGTTTTCCTGTTTTTCTGTAAGGACTTCTACCTGTTTGATTATGTTATCCTGTTTTTCTTTAAGGATTTGTAACTCTTTAGCAGTGTTCTCCTGCAATTCTTTAAGGGATTTTTGTGCTTCCTCTTTATTGTCTTCTGCCTGTTTAGCAGTGTTCTCCTGTATTTCTTTAAGTGTGTTATTAAAGTCCTTCTTGAAGTCCTCTATCATCATCAGGAGATATGCTTTTAAATCCGTGTCTAGCTTTTCCGGTGTGTTGGGGTGCCCTGGACTGGGCGAAGTGGGGGTGCTGGGTTCTGATGATGGTGAGTGGTCTTGGTTTCTGTTAGTAAGATTATTACGTTTACCTTTCGCCATCTGGTAATCTCTGGGGTTAGTTGTTATCGTTGTCACTGTTTAAAGATTGGAGCAGAAGCTGTGTTCCACTCACCAGCAGTCTCTAAATCCTGCGGCGGGGGTCGTGGGTAGCTGACAGTACCCCGGTGCTGGTCCAGCCGGAAGAGGCCTGTGGTCCTACTCAGGCCGGTTTTCTGCTTCCCTAACTAATGCAGTCTCTGGTCCCGCGTGCAATTGGATTGGAGCAGAAGCTGTGTTCCACTCTCCAGAAGTCTTAAGATCCTGTGGTGGGTGTTGTGGGTAGCTGGTGAGTGTCAGCTGACCCTGCGCCCCAGCTGCCCTGGTGCTTTTCTGACCGGAAGAGGTTTGTGGCCCTATGTAGGCCAGATTTCTCTCTCCCCAACCAGAGCAGTCTCAGGTCCCGCGTGATTGGACTGGAGCAGAAGCTGTGTTCCACTCACCAGCAGTCCCAAAATCCTGCGGCGGGGGTCGTGGGTAGCTGGCGGGTGTCAGGCAACCCTGCGCTCCTGCTTCCCCGGAGCTGATCTGGCCGGATGAGGCCTGTGGCCCTACTCAGGCTGGTTTCTGCTTCCCTAACTAATGCAGTCTCAGGTCCCGTGCAATTGGATTAGAGCAGAAGCTGTGTTCCACTCACCAGCAGTCCCAAAATCCTGCGGCGGGGGTCGTGGGTAGCTGGCGGGTGTCAGGCAACCCTGCGCTCCAGCTACCCCGGCGCTGATCAGGCCGGATGAGGCCTGTGGCCCTACTCAGGCCGGTTTCTGCTTCCCTAACTAATGCAGTCTCAGGTCCCGTGCAATTGGATTGGAGCAGAAGCTGTGCTCCACTCACCAGAAGTCTTAAGATCCTGTGGCGGGTGTTGTGGGTAGCTCGCTCTTTGATTTTCAAAGGATAGTTTTCCAGACTCAGAATTCTTTTGTTAGCAGGTATCTCTCCCCTAGCACTGGGTCTCAGCCTCTATACTTTCTTATAAGAAAATATCTGTTACCCTCACCAAGAAATATCTGTGCATTTCGAGTTTTCTTTTCTTCCTTCCAAGACTTGTCTCTTTTAGTAGTTTCTTAATACATCCTAACATAAATCTGATTATGTATACCTTCTTTGGAGCTTGTGGAAATCTTTTGATACTAATATCCATATATTTCAATAAATTTGATGTTTTCAGCCACTGTTTCTTTAGATCTCTGCGTTGCCTCTCTCGTGATGCTGTTCTTCTCATACTTTTGAAGCCCATATATTAGACATAGAGTCCTGTGCAGTTATGATCAAGTCCTTTGCAGTCATGATAGAGTCTTGTGTAATAGTGGTAGTCATATTTGCTGTCAACTTTCCTTCATTCATTTTCCTTCCCATTAAATAGACTAAATAATTAATTTCAATAGATTCTTCTTCAGGTTGACTGATACTTGTTTCGGTTTTCTCAGATTTGCTGCTGAATATTCTAGAGAAAGTTTTTTTTTTTTTTTTTTTTTTCTGCACACTGTCTTTGCAGAATCTGTTTTGCTCAGTTATGGTCACTTTTCTGATTTGTGTTAGATTTTTAGTTTCTGAGGGAAAGGACATATTTAAGATAATTAAAGTTTCTGTCTAGTGTATATTTTCTGTGGATGGCTTTGTTTACTCAGACAATTTGGATATTTTGTTAAGGATTGGACACTTTGAGCTGTGATAACCCTGGAAGTCGGATTCTCCATCTCGGCCTTGGCTGGTGTGCTAGCTGGGTAGCGACATCCATGGATTTAGTGAATTTGTCAAACTAAGTTTACAGGTCAGTTATTTCAAGAGGTGTATGGCCACAGAGGCTCCTCCTCTGTGGGCTCTGAAGTCAGCCAAGGACTTTCTCTAGTAAAACAGACGAGAAAATTTAAGGGTGTTCTTCCAAAGGACTCCAGAAAATAGAGCGTAGGAAGTAGCATCAGGGTCTGGGATGTGAAAGAATGACCAGCTACGGTGTCAGTCCCTAGTAAACCTCCAGGTGGAAAAACATAAACCACAAATCACTGATCCTTAGAGATCAGGGTTCTTATTGCCTAACTCATCACTAACAACCACCATTTCCAGATTTCATTCTGATTCATTCTCTCTCTCTTTCTCTCTCTCTCTCTCTCTCTCTCTCTCTCTCTCTCTCTCTCTCTCTCCTCTTCTTATGCTAAGCTACTACTTATTGTTACTACCTAGAAAGCCCTCCTTATATCTGTATGTAACATAACTGGTTGCATCTGAGCACTTCAGTTCAAACAAACAAACAAACAAACAAACAACCATTGGTCACCAAGTTGGTGAGTGGAGTTCAAGTGTAGAAGGAGAGAACTGTTTCCTGAGGGTTGTTTTCTGATCTTCACATGTGTGCTCTAGGACACTGGCAAGTGCACGTGCATATACAACTAATAAGTCTGTAATGAGCATGCTTTAAATGCATGTAAGAATTAATGCAGTCAAGTTTAAGTCGCTTCTCAAACCCCTTTGAAAGGCTGGAAGGAAATACCAAGAATGATTGGCTCTAACCACAGGACTACAGGTAAAACTGCAAAGATGGGACAATTTGAAGCCTTAAATGTCTAATAAATCCTTTTTATGAGTCAGAACTTCCAAATACCAATAATTGAAAAAATATGTAATAAAATATTCTAGAGAAAAGTTAAAAATAGCTAGTGATAAAATGAGAACAGCGTCTGTATCATGTAGTCCCGTCATGGTAGAAAATGAAGAGCTGACTACAAAGAAGAGGGAAAAGTCAAGGAGATTTAAAAACAGGAGGAAAAAATATTTGAAGAGAGAAAACTAAGAATATAATTTTTGTCTTTAAACTATAATGATTTTTATCTTATTAAAGATAAACTACTGTCAAATAATTATAAACATATGCCTATATATTATATTATATTGTATTATATTATATTATATGTAAGAGATAGTTTATAATGACAAAAGGAGATATTTACAAAGTATTAAAACAGTGTGAACCAGTTCATTGCACATAACTGTTATGAACTCTAAGAAGTCAAAGCAGGGTGAGAAGGCTGGGGACGGACTGCTGATGGTAGAGAGTGCTCACCCTGAATGCACAAGGTCCTGGATCCAACCTGCAGCCTGGAACAAAGATATCAAGATAGAGAAGTAGAAGAGACTAGGTCGAGGGACCTGTTTTTGGATGTGAGACACATTACTTTCAGTTCTTGCATAGTGTGGGTTAAAATGATGGCAGGTGTCTGGCCTGCCACAGGGCTAGGGCCTCTCATGGAGACAGACACGGAGTTTGACTATGGGCACCCCACGCCACTGCCAGGTGGGTGTTGAGTTGTAAGAAGTTGCAGGACCCCGATCTGGGGGTGGGGAGGTGTAGCCTGAGGTCCTTGGGGGACCTGCTGGGAGCCAGCTCGAGGGTTCTGGCCTACATGGAGGGACAGCAGGTTCTAGCTCTTGGATACTACAATTGCTGCTGGATGCCACGGAAGAGCTGAGAATGGGGCCCACGGGGCTGACTCTGGCCTAGGGCCGAAGGTTAAAGGGCAGGAGGAGAGCTCCAGCTTGTTCCAGCAGGGCTGAGAGTGCAGGAAGGCCTCCCTCAGGAGATCAGATGTGTGGCTCTTTAGAGGAAAACCTGCTTTTTTTTTTTTGAGACAGGGTTTCTCTGTGTAGCCCTGGTTGTCCTGGAACTCACTCTGTAGACCAGGCTGGCCTCGAACTCAGAAATCCACCTGCCTCTGCCTCCCAAGTGCTGGAATTAAAGGTGTTCACCACCAGGACTACTCCATTGCTCCAGCACAGCAGATTCTGATGAGAAGAGGCAGTCCATGGTTTTAAGGCATGTATTGTAGAAAGGCAGAAAGAGGGAGAGACCAGGGAAGTAGAGGCCAGCCATGGTCACATGGGGAGAGGGGAGCAAGAGGACAAGAAAGAGAGGCAAGGGTAAGAGATGCAGGAGTAGGAGAGTAAGGGTAAGAGAGTAAGAGAGTAAGAGAGGGAGGAGGGGGTATGCAGCCCTTTTTATAGTGGGCCAAGCCTATTATAAAAGGTAACTGTGGGGAGGAGCACACCTGGCTATTGCCAGGTAACTGTGTGGGTGGAGTCCAGACAGAATACCAGGGGCTTGGGGCGTTGCCCTATGTGACTGATAGCCACAGAATTATGGAGAGCTGGGGCCTCATGTCAGGAGCCTGGTGTCTGGGGATGTGGCAAAGTTTCTTCCATTTCTTGCAGAGTTATCTGCTGGGTCTCCGGGGTTTTAACCTAGCTCAACCAGAAAACAGGCGGCCTTTCATGGTCCCACAGTATATACAGACAAACACGCCGAGAACCAGTACAATATAGTTAAAGAACATAATTAATTTGCATAGTGTTCTAGTTTGATTTCTGTACTTTGATAAAACACGATGACCAAAGCAACTTGAGTAGTGTTGGGAGATGACTTTGTACACTGTGTATTTCAGATGCCAGGAGGACACACATAGAGCAGAGAGACACAGAGAAAGACACAGATTGCAGGTAAAGGACACATGGCTGGGAAGAAAGCAGTCATAGGAGGGTTAGCATAGATGCGAATCTGCCCACAATAGTGTCTACAGCTATTTAATAAATTTATTAGGTCTCTGTGTCATCTATTCAGGAGCTAGACCAGGCTAGAGCAAATGTAGAAATGGCAATCATTACTTGGGAGCAAAAAGGGTGAATTAGAGCCCCCAGAATTACTTCTATATTGAGAAGGAAGGAGGTACACTGCTAGGTTACAGTCCATCATTGAGCAGAGTCAGAACAGTAACCCAAGCAGGAACCATGGGGGACACTGCTTACTGGATCTCTCCTGGCGTTCATGCTCAGGCACCTTCCCTAGACACTCCATGTCCACCTGCCTGGGGATGGTGCTGCTCCATTAATCATGAGTTACGACAGTCTCTCATAGACATGGCCACAGGCCAGCCTCATGGAGATCCTTCTTCAGTTGACAATTTTTCCTGCCAGGTGACTTTAGATTGTGTCAAATTGAGCCCAAGATCTAACCAGGACAAATGTTACATGTTTTTTTTTTTCTTACTAATAAAGACTCCATTTCCCATCAAACATGCATTAAAAAAAAAAAAAAAGATCATCTAAAAGGATGTTGGAAAACCTAAGTAAGTGGGAAACTGCAAAGTTTTCCTACTGTACTGGCCTGAAAAGTGAAGTGCAGAAGAAAGGAGACAGGAAGCAGAAAAAGGAAAAAGGAAACCTCACAAAGCAAAATTCCCACTGGCAGCCATTTTTTAATATTTATTTTTAATTATACGTAGTGGCCTGTCTGTGTATGGTGTATGGGTGTGTGCACATTGGTGTGATGCCTTCCAAGATCAGAGGCATTGGATCCCCTGGACCTGGAGTTATAGGCAGTGATGAGCCTCCTGGGATCAGTGTTGGGACCCAATTCAGGTCTTCTGCAAAATCAGTATGTGCTCTTAACTGCTGGGACACCTCATCAGCACCCCACATTTTAAAAAATGTAAATATTGATTAAAACCCAAAACTTTTTATTTAGAGAATTATGAAGTTTCTTTTGAAAATGATTATGACATATCAATAACAATGTTACATATCAAAATGGGAGTGCCTTACCAGTTTCATTCATTAGTATATTTGTTGGCCTTTAGTAGTTGAATATATTAACATTATTATATAACAAAGAGTAAGCTATTTGTAATGACAGAAGTTAGGAAAATCCACCTTAAGTAAAACAGACAGAAGAAAGAAAAAGATTAAGATTAAAGGATTAATAAAGAATGTTAAAATACTAAATGTAAATATAATAACAACATTTGAAAAAAGGGCAAATATCTCATCAATAGAAGAACACAAATAAAATTAAGAAAAAGAAAATAAACAAATCAAAGGATACAAACATTTGCTGGAAAGATTAAGCAAATGATGTGTACATTTCGTAGTTGACAAATAAATCTCTCAAAGGAGAAGATAATATTTTAGGAAAATATAGAGGATCAACTTTGATTAAAAAAATGGAAAATCAGAAGCATTCAACAAAAATTCCTGTGAAAAAGACACGGCTTGGCAGCTAAGTTTGCTGTGGCTGCTCTTCCAGAGAATCGGGGCTTGATTCCCAGCACCCACGGGGTGGCTCTCAACTGTCAACTATCTGTAACTCCAGTTCTAATGTAACTGATGGCCTCCATGGTCACTGCACACGCATGATTCAGAGACATATATGCAGGCACCACCCCCCAATAAAAATAATTAAATCCTTAAAGTAAAATAAAAATGCTCATGAAAAAAATCAGTTACTTAAATAGACTGCAGAAACAGGTAAGTCACCAACATGCTACCGCAACCTTCTAGAGATCACATGCCGGAAAGAAAACATGAGAAAGAGGTAACCAAGTCATCCATGAAACTAGAGACACTAATACATTTTATCTATCTGTCTGTCTGTCTATCTATCTATCTATCTATCTATCTATCTATCTATCTATCTATCTATCCATCTATAAAGGAGCCATAAGATAAACTCATTTGTGCAGCTGGTGAGATGGGTCACACCTGCCTCTAAGCCTGACCAGCTGAGCTCCATCCTGGGACCCATTGATGGAAAGAAAGAGCAGATTCCTGTAAACTGTCTTCTGCTCTCTACAAACACACTGGTGAATGGAATAATCCCCTTTCACACACAAACAACATAAATGAATGAAAGAAAGAAAGAATGAATGAATGAAATTTTAAAACACTCATATAGAAATTTAGACCTTAAAATAAAGTTGAACCAAACAAATTTAAATAATAAAAAGTACATTTTCCCACAAACTCATAGAGCCTGCCATTCATGGCCTACTATTAGAATATAAATCTCATTTATAAAAATGGGCCTTTCTATGTGGCAATATTTTTGAAATTATGATGTATTTTATAATTGATGAGATGTGGTACTATAATATTACATGTTAATTGCATTGGGTGCTAAAGGGTATTAGACACAATTAGGCATCTTCTTATAGGTATGTAAATATGTTCATAGATGTGTACATGTAGGTGCATGTGTCTATGTGGGTGTGTGTGTATATGTATACAAGAGCATGCGTGGAGATCAGGGGAAACCTTAGGTGTCACTTCTCAAACACTTGTTGTTTGAGGCAAGGTCTTTCTTTCACTAGTCTGGAACTTGTCAAGCAGTTAGGCTGGCTGGCCAGCAAGCTCCAGGGTTCTGCCTGCCTCTGCCTCCCCAGCACTGGGATTCAAAGTGTGTGACTCCATGCTCAGCCTTCTTTTTACAGAAGAGGCTCATACTCAGGATCCTATGTTTGCAAAAGTGTATTGCTCCACCCTTGCCTGTACGGCTGCTTCAAAAATGTTTAGAAATCCAGAAAAAAAAACCAAAAAAAAAAAAACCCTCAAAAACAAAACAAAACAAAAAACAAAAACAAAAAAAAAGAAAAGGGTATTTTTAACAGTGGAAGAATACCTAATTTATCACAACATCTTACATCACAGTAGGAAAACTAAAGTATTTTCATTAAATATCACAAATAAAACAATGCTTCTTACCACTGTGAGGATGCCCAAACCCACACAACAGAAAGCAGTGTATGAACCTTTGAGTAGGATAACACTTGTTACCATTCTTGGTCCATCATGGGCTTATGACAGCAGAAAACTCTAGGTAGTCGATGCATCATCCTTTAGAATTAAAATAAAGTTCACTAGACTTGCCTGACAGGACATAAATATGCGACAATCAATACATTTCCTAGTGCCCCTTCAGCATGCACAAAGGCAACCAGTTAAGGAAAGAATGGGGTTAAAATTGTCCAGCAATAATGGAAAACACAGTGTTTAAGTCCAACCACTGCTTGGCATCTACAGAAGAAAATTCCCATTTCACGTGAACACTCGAGGATTCTGAGCGACCCTGTGGCTTTGAATGGGAAAAGTGTACGCTGTGAACTGCATCACCTCCAGTCTGTCGTAGTTTAAAACAGACCTTGTTAAGTGTGACAGAAGAGGGTGATGAATGTAGGTAAATGTAAGGAGCTGAGTGGAGCAAGTATTACTATACGCTATGCACTAAAGCCTTGTTCAAATGCACAGACTAGCTGTGGCTGTAGCTTGGCTGTAGAGTGCTTGTCTCTCAGGCATGAGGCCATGGGTTCAACCCCCAGCACTGAAAAAGAAAATAGGAAATAAACCCCCCTAAATACAAAGAGCAGGACTTTTGAGAGGTTTCTGGACATCAAAGATAGAATAATCTAAGAGGCAAATAAACAGACTTGTCAAAGAGAAGAAATATTCACACTTAACTGTGATATAATGACATGAATTGTCATTTGTTAAAAACCTCCAACATGTGCTGGAGAGATGGCCCAGCAGTTAAGAGCACTGGCTGCTCTTCCAGAAGCCATGGAAGGAGTTACAGAGACAAAGTATGGAACTGAGACCAAAGGATGGACCATCCAGAGACTGCCCCAACCGGGGATCCATCCCATAATCAGCCACCAAACGCAGACACTATTGCATATGCCAGCAAGATTTTGCTGAAAGACCGGGCGTGGTGGCGCATGCCTTTAATCCCAGCACTCGGGAGGCATAGACAGATGGATTTCTGAGTTCGAGGCCAGTTTGGTCTACAAAGTGAGTTCCAGGACAGCTAGGGCTATACAGAGAAACCCTGTCTGGAAACCCACCCCCCAAAAAAAATTTTGCTGAAAGGACCCTAATATAGCTATCTCTTGTGAGGCTATGCCAGTGCCTGGCAAATTCAGAAGTGGATGCTCACAGTCATCTATTGGATGAAACACAGGGCCCCCAATGGAGGAGCTAGAGAAAGTACCCAAGGAGCTAAAGGGGTCCGCAACCCTATAGGTGGAACAACAATATGAACTAAACAGTACCCCCCAGAGCTCATGTCTCTAGTTGCATATGTAGCAGAAGATGGCCTAGTCGGCCATCATTGGGAAGAGAGGCTCCTTGGTCTTGCAAACTTTATATTCCCCATTACAGGGGAATGCCAGGGGCAAGAAGTGGAAGTGGGTGGGGAGGGGAGTAGGGCGGGGGGAGGATATAGGGGGCCTTCGGGATACCATTTGAAATGTAAATGAAGAAAATATCTAATAAAAAATTGAAAAAAAATATTTTGGGCAAAAACCAAGTAAACAAACAAACAAAAAACAAACCTCCAACATGGTTTGCTTTAACCCTCCCACCCAGTTTTTGGTTTTCTTCTTACACTTTCTAGACTTCTCTTTTGCCTTTGCCCCTTTCTGAAGGATCTTTACTGGGAAGCTTCCACATCCATGTTTGACTCAGTGCCCCAGTGGGCTTGTAGGCTTCCTGGGCTCAGCCTCTGGTTCTGGGAATCACTCACTGGACAGTCACACGGTGATGACTATGAGCCAGACCCTGGAAAATCAGAAAATTAACAAATTTGCAGGCATCCCTGTCACTTTGGAAGGCTAACTCTAAGGAGAGGCCTGGCCTTCAGGATTCCTTGGTACTCATCAGGTTTCCTTGCTGCATCAGGCAGGGCTTTCTAGAGGTGAAGACCTGACAGGATGATGTATACTATATAAAGAGAATTCACTAGGTTGGCTCCATGACAGGGGTTGGGTAGTCTGACAATGGCTGGGTGCATGGTGAAGAGGCTGAGAACCCAGTAGTCTCTCAGTCAACAAAGTTGGATACTTCTGCAATCCCAACCTGGTGCTGGAGGCTGGGAGGTTTCCTGGAGCCACTGGTCTGTATTCTCTATTGGAAGGCAGAAGAAGCTGAGTGCTGATGCAAATGAAGGACTATGCTGGCTGCAACAGCAGCAATGGCAACAAAGGTGGGCAAGCAACCATGTGTGTTCCTTAGGCATATATCTGGGATGCATCTGGGAGATGCCACCTGCTCTGAGCGAGGAGACCCTCCTCAGCTAATCCTTCCTGGAAATGATCTTACAGACCCTCTCAAAGCTGTGTCTTTAGGTTGATTGAAGAGCCCGTCAAGTTGACAATCAAGATCGATTATCACATACTTGGGATGCTAGGGAACTCCAGTGTCATGGTCAGGAAATGCTCATCGGGTCTGGAGTTCAGCACAAGCCATGATTCCCTACTATTCCAAGGCAAATCAAGAACTGTTGATAAGGGACACGTAAGAAAGCAGCGTCACTCATGGGTGGGCCTTGCTCCATCTGGTATGCCAACAAAGACCTTTCAGTACAGCTTTTTCAGAAGGTGTTGGGACCCACATGACTTAGTTCCCATTACAGAAATGGAAGGGTCATTCTTTTCCCCTTTGAATGGTGAACAAATGTCTAACAAAAGCAGAGTGACTCTCAGAAGGAAGGAATGCAAGACAAAAGAGTCCAGCTAGCCAAAAAGAAAGAAAGAAAAAAATCCAGTCAATTAAGGAGCCAGAGGAAAGGACAAACTGTTTCGTTGTTCCATAGTTTATAGTACCAAAAAGTCTTCCAGCCAGGGGCTTTCTGTCCTGGCCATTTTTATTTCCCATCTCGTCCAAATTGGAAAAAATCTATTCTGTCTAGAAATCAATGTTTTAAGGCTGGAAAAGCCATTAAAGGCTTTCTGTTTGAAGAAATATTAATTCTCCAAGACAAAAGAAGAAAGAAAATAGAGGCATGTGGTTTGATAAACCCAGGAAGTGTTGTATGCATTGCTGCCGTTCTTCAGACTTCTTATAACCCTGGACCTCGGTGCTAATTAGCTTCTCTTCTTGCTATGACAGAGTATGTAGCAGAAGCAACTTAATGAAGGAAGGGGTTATTTGACCCATGTCCTGGTGGGGAAGGCACTGCAGCAGGACTGGTCCTGTCTGTGACATAGGGAGCATGTAGTAGTTGTTTCTTCATGTTTCTATGTAGTGGAAGCAGAGAGGAGACTGGAAGTAGGACTGGACTACAATTCCCAAAGTCCACTGCTTCTGACTATATCCATCAGCTAGGTCCTTCAAAGCTCCCACAACCACCTGAATCAGAGCTACAAAGGGGGTGACTTTTTTAAACACCTGAGCCTGTGGGGGACATTTCAGACTGAAACCATGTCAGGGCTCGACCAGAGTCACTCACAAGGCAGAAGATTCATACTACTGAACCCAACCAACATAGAGAAGGTTAGAAATGTCCAACTTCTCTTACTCCGGTATTTTAAAACCTAACTTTTAAGGGGTTTTACTACAGTAATGTATATGATAGGCTGGAGAGGTGGTTCAGCTGTTAAGAGAATATACTGCTCTTGCAGAGGACCAGAGTTCTGCTCCTAGCACCTCTACCAGGTAGCTCATGGCCATCTGAAACTCCAGCCTCAGGGGGAATAATCTCCTCTGGTCTGGACATATGTGCACATATCCCCAAACACACATAAATAAAATTTTAAAAATGAGAGAGATCTTTAAAAAAAGTTACTTGTGTGAACACAGAATTACTTCTTTGTATCATGTCTATTTTTAGATCTGTCTGTGAACCTATTAGGAAATGATGATGTCACCCCACCCCTTCACTAGATATGTGTAGCAAGGGAACCCAAAGACCGTGAGGTTGACTTACCAAGGATCACTCGGCAAGTTAATATGGAACTGGCTATATTTCTTTTTACATGTTTTTAAGATTTACTTTTATTTTGCCTCTGTGGATCTTGGACCTACAAATATGTGTCTGTGTCATGTGAGTATAGTGAGGGCATCAGATGCTCTGGAACTAGAACTACAGTATGAGCTGCAGTGTGGGTGCTGGACACTGAATCTGGGTCATCTGGAAGAAGAGTTGGTATTCTTAACCTCTGGACATGGAGAAGAACCTCTCAGGTCTTTGTAAGTTTCAGGAATCCCCTTAGTAGAATGTTTGAATTCAGAGGAAGTTGCTAGGCTCAAACTGAAGAATAAAGAATCACTGGAAATGACGGAATTTAAAAATATTTTCATTTTCAATTGATAACATAATGTTATAGATATTTATAAAGCACAAGGCAGCATTTGGGTGTATGGCTATACACAATAATTAGATTAGGGTGACTGGTGTTTCCATTGCCTCAGACATTGATCACTTCACTGTGTAGAGAATTTTTTCTGCTAAGCTATTTTGAAATATACAATTAATTTGTCAACCATTATTGTCCCGTTATATTCTAGGACATGGGAAGTTATTCTTTGTGTGCAAACATGCCTTGTGCCTGTCAGCTATCCTCTCTCCATGCCTTTCTTTCCTCCTCTCCTACATTCTTCCAATGTTGCATGTCGCTCAGGTTGGCCTGTCACTTACTATGTAGCTAAGGACGATTTTGAACTTCTGCTTATCTTCAGCTGCTGGAGATGCAGCTAAGCATCCTTATGTTGTCTGTAGTGCTTGGGGATCAAACCCAAGGTTTCATGCATGCTAAGTGAGAACTCTATCAATTGAGCCTCCACTCACACTCCCTCTGCTCTCTAGTTTTATAACTCCAGTGGACTTCTGAGGTAAGTAGTTTTTAATTTGGATCACTTATTGAAAATTCTGATATATATTTATCTATACATGTATGTATGTATGTATGTATGTATGTATGTATGTATGTATGTATGTATCTATCTATCTATCTATCTATCTATCTATCTATCTATCTCATGGTTATAATAAAGGGATTCAAATAAATTAGACCTTCACTGGGTTTAACTTGAAACCATAAACAAAATCCAGCCGAACAAGAAAATGCCAAGTTTATATAACCTTAGTTAGGGTTTTACTACTGTGAACAGACATCATGACCAAGGCAACTCTTATAAGGACAGCTGGCTTATCTGGGGCTAGCTTACAGGTTCAGAAGTTCAGTGCATTATCATCAACATAAAGGTGGGAGCATGGCAAAATCCAAACATGGTAGAGGAGGAGATGAGAGTTCTACATCTTCATCTGAAGGCTGCTAGGAGAAGACTGGCTGCCATGTGGTTAGGAGGAGGGTCTCATGACCCACCCCAACAGTGACACAATTCCTCCAACAAGATCACACATTTTCCAACAAGGCCACACCACCTAATAGTGCCAGTCCCTGAGCCAAGCATATTCAAACCACAAAAATATACATGAAACCTTAAGCACAATAGTACTTTCAGAAAGACAGGAATATTATGAACCTTCAACTTCAAATAACTAAAGAGGGTCAAGAAGAGACATAAATCCCAATGTGGAAAATAAATGACTAGGAATGTTTGTTGAGCCAGACAAGATGTGTCAGGAGAGCAAGATGGATGGACCACAAGTCAGAGTTTGGTTAGAGGAAGATTTGATGTGACAGTCAAAGCAAGAAGTAAAATAACCATGAATGTCAGGGCCTGGAGAGATAGTGCAATGGGTAAGAGCACTGTTGCACAGCGTGGATGAGGACCTGAGTTTGAATCTGTAGTTCTCACGTAAAAACCAAGCATTGGTTTGTAAGTGTCTGTAAACTCAGGGTTGTAATGGGTGGAGAGATAGACTTCCAGCTTCATTAAGGTTCAGTGAGAGCCCCTATTTCAAGGACTAAAGCAGAAAGTAATAGACCAGGACACTTCTGGCCTCCACACGCATGTACATACATGCACATACACTTCACTTCCCCAATGCACACACACGATGTAGGAGAGAGAGCTAACATTTCCTGTCTATATGAGTGTAGTTCGCAGATTCCTGCAATTTCTACTGTGGAACCTTTGGACACTGTTTGTTGCTAGGGAGGGAACAGGTTCAAACAGGAGCCATGTCCCTAGCTCAGGGTGGTGGCCACAGCCAATGCAGTTATTAGGTAGCAAGGAATTCCTGTGCAAAACTCCTTCTAAGGGACCGAAGAGGTCCAGGAGCTGGAATTTCCATGCTACAACTCCTAAAAAATCCAGAGTGATGATCCAACAGGCCCTCTACTTTGTAATGTGTTTACATTTCAGTGTTTCCCTAACGTGAGTTAGACCACACTGTATGCTTTTCCTTTACCTAACATCATTAACTTGGTTCCTCGAACCTGCTTCCTGAGAGACAAGTTGTTGAATGAAGGAAATTCTTTCATTATTTTACAAGGAAAATTTATGGGTCATTTTATCCAAACTATTTTCACTAGTAGAGAATACATCAAGCGAATGATAGATATATTTTTATATACATGATGGAAATACTTTGAAAAGTGAAAATGTACAGTTTTTCTTAAAGTGAAAAATCATTAAACTTGACCAGACAGTAAGAACTTGACTGTGGAGGGAGCGAATAGTTCTCTAGAAAGTTCTGGGTGCTTTGGGTTACCCTGTGCTTGGCCCTGTCTTTAAGAAAAGGCATAGTTCACTAGTACATCTTTAATAAAAATAAGGTTTGGTTTGCCCACGTTTTAAGAAATAAGGAGATAACACCTAGTCAGGTTATGTTTGAAGGAAAGTTGTAGAAATGGCTCCTGAAATCCCTGGCTCTTCATTGCCATCACATTTAGGCAACTGTCAAACACTTTATATTTCTGGCCATTCTTCCTCACTAAAGCATTAGTTTTCAGAGTCAAGTCGGTGGTATAATCAGTTTCAACAGAGAATGCTGTGTACATGGCATCTAGTACATCTGAGTTAGTGTGTACATGAGCAGTACCATTTAGAGAAGGATAGAAGGACTGAGTTTCCCAACTTTGGAAACAGCATCTGGGAAGTGTATTAATTATCGTTTGCTGCAGTAGGAAATAATCCCAATGGTTTACAATGCTACATATGCACTCCTCACTCACGCTAATGGGAGCTATAAGCTGACAAAATTTGGTACAAGTTGTATTTAGATGAAGTTTGGCTCCATGCATCTTCTAACTTGGGACCTTGATCTTTAAATTTAAAACTTCTGCTTAGACACAGCAGGGAAGTGTATGTTGTTGGGACATTCCATAAGTTATGGCCAACCAAAATGGAGATATGCTCTTTACACAGGTTGAACATGGACTGTTGTAAATAAAATACAACTGATTATAGCAACTTTGTCTTTTCTGACCTCTGTGAATGAAGGGGTGAAGGTTGAGTCTGAGAGGCATGTGGAATTTATGTGGGAACCATGAATAAGTTTCTCCACAGTTCATTCCTAACTGATCTTGAGCTCAGATATGAACTCATCTGTAGTAGTACTAGTTATTTTTCTTTGCTGCCATGACTGTGGTCACTCACTTGTCAAAAAGCAACGTGGGGAGGAAGACTATATAGAGAGAGTGGCTTACGGTTTCAGGGGACACAACCCATCATAGCGGGGAGGCATGGCGGCAGGAACATGAAACACTTGGTCGCATCGCAGCTGCAGGCAGAAGTTAGAGAGTGGACTGAGAGTTAGGCCAGGTTGTAAAACCTCAAGACCTCTGCCTAGTGACCTTCCACTTCCTCCAATAAGCTTGTACATGGTAAAGGCTCAGAGCCTTCTAAAACAGCACTTTCATCCAGGGTCCTCCAATATAGACACTGGTGCCTATGGGAGATGTTTAATATTCAAACCACAGCACTAGCTAAAGTCTTCTGGAGATTTTCAAATGAGAAATCTCAGTCTAGGAGTGTTTGCCTCACAAGCATGAGGACCTCGGTTTGCTTCCTAGAGCCCGTATAAAACAGGAAATCCGGGCATGAAATAATATCAGTTCTGCAGAGGCAGAGAAAGTCTCACTGGTCAGTCAGTCTAGCCAACTCTATGAGCTCCAGGCAAAATATTAGAGTTCATGTCTCAAAACATAAGAGAACAACTGAGAAAGACAGATGAAATTCATCCTGGTCTAAGGGCACACACACACACACACACACACACACACACACCCCACATTACATTTGCATTCTTGAGGCAAAGAGAACTCAGGACCCTGTGGAAATTTCTGCTTAAGATTTAGTAATCTATCTTCATAGCCAGTAGGAAGTTGAAGAACTTGGAAAAATATGCCATATAAATCAGAGACGTGTGCTAAAATCTCAGCCAGCACTGAGGAAATCTATAAAGTCCACCAGCCTCACGGTGCATCTTTAGAGTGTGTTGAATGGTGTTTATACCTAAACCCACACTCCTCAGGAACCTCACAAAGTAGTTTTGCTGGAGAGTAAGGTTTGAAGATATTATCAGTTAAAATGATGTTGGATTGGGTTGGTTGGGTCCAAAATTCAAGGACTGGTGTTCTTTATGGAGAGGTGTACAGATGGAGCCACCCAGATACAACAACAAAGCGTGGTGTAGCTACAAGCCAAGGAGCGACTACAACTTCTATAAACTGAGAGAAACGAGGAAAGATCATTTCCAAAAACCTTGCTGAGATAATATTCTGCAGAATGTTTGCTGTCTGAGTTCTGGCTTCCCTAACTACGAGAGAATAAAAAATTCAAGCCACCTAGTTTATAATGATTTGTCATGGCAATCCTAGGAAATTAATACACTCCCCCAAATTTCACATTAACATGCCTTGGTTTCTTGGTTCTTCCTTACCAAGTTTTGCCTCACCTTGCTCACACTCGTTTCCGTGAACCAGATCTTATACTAAATTTTATTTTTTTTCTAAAATTTCCATTTTGCTCAGATACATGAAGGAGACTACGGTGTGAAGTTGCAGAGATTGTGTAGTCAATGAAGTGCTTATTGAAGAAACACGAGGATCTAAGTTCAATATTCAGCAGCCATGGAAAAAGACAGTCATGGTGACACTGCCTGGGGAGATGGAGATGGAGGATCCCTGTGTAGCCTAGCCCACATGTTAAGTTCCAGGCCAGTGAGAGAACCCATCTCAAAACAAAACAAAACAAAACAAAACAAAACAAAACAAAACAAAACAAAACAAAACAAAACATAGCACCTGAGGAATGATACTTGAAGTTGCCCTTTGCCTAACACACACACACACACACACACACACACACACACACACACACACACAGAGAGAGAGAGAGAGAGAGAGAGAGAGAGAGAGAGAGAGTCAGAGACAGAGATAGACACACAGAGAGACACACATAGAGAGAGATAGACAGGCAGACACAGACACACACATGCAGAGAGACAGTCAGACACACACACGCGAGCGCGCACACACACACACACACACACACACAGAGTGTTGTATGACTTTATCTCTTGTTAAATGAATGCCTACCCTGAGTTTTCCTGTTTTATCAAAGTAGCTTACTCAGTTCTGCCTGGAAGATGAGCAAGGTCTGAAACTGTCTTCTCTGGGGAAGTACCGTCTTGTGGATCTCATGTTTCAGATGGCATCGGGCTGCTGTCTGATTCTATCAAAATATAACTCTGATTGACAACATTGTGGGATAGACTTTCAAGCATCCTTCAAACTCCTTCAAATGTCCATGTGATACAAATAAATTTTAGCTTTGTAAAGCAATGGTAGAAATGAAGACATCCAAATAAATCTGAGCCTTGGGGGGAGGGTGTCTCATTGCTTTGGCATCAGGGTGCTTTGGCAGGCCATAGGCAAGCTGTCTTGGTAGCAGCTGAGGACACGAGAGTTTAGTGATGGTGCCTACTTCATTAATTTTTTTCTTCTCCTACTTACCCCTACCCCCACCCACACACCTCTCTGCCTCCACCTTCTCTTCCTGTCCCTCTCCCTCCATTTTCTTTTTCTCTTTCCTCCTTTCCCCCTTTTCTATGTCTTTCTTCTTTTTCCCCCTTCCCAGCCTCTTTCCTTTGCTATTCAGCTGGAAGCATATTGCTGACTCTCAAAGCAAAATCAAAGCGGGCCCCCCTTGGCACTTGAGTGGAGCAACCCCGTTGTGAACCAGCAGATAGCCCCACGCGGGCGGTAGGAGTACTGCACAGTGTGCGGAGTGCTTCCAGATGGCAGAATAACGGACAAGGCTCTAAACAGGAACACCAATCATTCTGTTTTCTCTAGACATCGCTGCCTTGCTTTGGCTTCGATAATGGTTGCTTTTCCTAATGGAACTTTTTGCACTCATCCAGAGCAAGAACAGCTCTCCTCCGAAGGTGTGGTCGCCCGCACTTTATCCCCTGGGATGGGCTTCCTTTTAACAAGCTAAAACAGACATAACTAGGGCACCATTTCAGGCTGAGATGACAAATGTGAGCCTGAAGAATATTGAAAACCGTTTGAAAGTTGGTTTGGTAGAAGACAGCGCTGTATAATGAAAGCAAATGTGCCGATTGGAATTTTGAAAGAAATCCTAGCATGAAGATAAAAGGACATGAAAGATAATAAATGTTGAAATGATCCACCACCTAATGATATCCTGTCAGGGGGGTGAAGATAATGCAATCACTTTCAGAAAGTCTCTGAGCCTCTCTAGGTGCTTGACCCAGAGTTTGCAGAGAAACAATCTTTTTATTTCATCTGGCTCATATTAAAAACAGGAAAAACACCACCAGCAGCATTCCCTCCCCACTCTCACACAGATGGTGGAAAAATCCATGCAATTTTTAACTGTCTGAAATTCTTTTAAAGCAATATAAGACAGAAAGAATTATTAAATCACTTTTCCATTTCATATAATGAAAAACTGCACATCCGCAGTGGGGTTGGGATCCATCCATTTTGGTAGAAATGGGAGCTCCTATTGGTCCTGCAGGTAATCCATCACCTTGCAAGCCCAGGGCCCTAGCTCCAAAGCCCTCTTCCTGGTGGAAAAAGAAACCTAGAGAATCAGAAAAACCAGTCAGGCAGCTCATGGACGTCTGTGTAACTCTAGCTTTGAGGTTTGTTTAGTGTGTCGTTTACAGAGGTGACCTGCATCTGGGTTTGCGGGCTTTTGCTCAGATCAGACTCATTTGCTCATGAGTACGTTCTCTCATTTGTTGGTTATTTACTTGTCAAAAAAAAAAAAAAGCAGCTAGTCACTGCTGCTTATGTTAGGAGTCAAAGACACAAAGCTTTGGTCCTTGCTTTGAGCTCAGGCTTGACTGGTACTGAAAGACAAGAAAGACGAACTAACGGACTGCATTTTGTAATGTGAGAGGCTGCTTGGTTTATTTGATCATTTTTAGGTCCTTAGGGGACCTAAACAGTTCGGAGCTGTTATCGGGGTGACTGGAGGTACTAGGGAGATGGTTCAGTTGGTGAACTGCTGAATGTGGGAACACAAAGATTTGAACTTGATTCCAAGCACCCATGTATTGCCCGCCGCTTTTTGTGTCCCCCTGGTAAGAACACGCTCAGGGCAACCGGAATCTTCTGCAGCACAAGCTTTATTGCTTACCCCATCAGGAGCCAGTGGGGAAAGGAGCCAGAGAGAGAGAGAGATGGCGGAGCCCCCTCCCTTTTATGGAGGACTGTCCTCCGCCTCGGACGTGTCACTCCCTGATTGGCTGCAGCCCATCAGCCGGAGTTGTCGTCACGGGAAAGGCAGAGCACATGGCGTGGAAAGCTACCCCGGCACATGCGCAGCTTGCTTGTTTACTACTTAGAACACGGGTGTCAGTGCCATCAGCGCCATCTTGTAATGGCGAATGTGAAGGCGGCTCCTTACACCCATGTAGAAACTGTGTGGTGGTATCTGCTTATTATTTCAGCACTTCAGAGGTAGACAAGAGGAGCCATGGGCTTACCCAAATGTACACACACACACACACACACACACACACACACATACATACACACACTCATACACGCACACATACACACACACACAGGGAACTGGAATTTATTCAGCATCTTCTGCTGATCCATTTTCCTGTTATCCTGTGTATACATGATGTGCTCATGTGAGTGTGAGTACACGCCCCACAGTGTGAGTGCACCATCAGAGTGCAACCTCAGGTATCATTCCTCACCTTCTACCTTGTTCTCAAGTGAGGGTCTCATTGATACTGCAGACACCAGGCTAGGTGGCTGCAATCGTCTGAGGGTTCTCCTGTCTCTACCTCCCAGCTTAATCTAGGAATGCTGGAGTTACATATTTACCTGCTGCTGTGTCTGCTTCACACGGATTCGGGAGATCCAAAGTCAAGTTCTCTTGTGTGTGCAGCAAGCACTTTATCCACATCCCAGTCCTGTTTCTTATTTACTTCTGCACACAGACATCCCTCCAATACAAAGATCATATACTTGGCACTTCTGTGAATATGGCTAAGATAAGCCACTTGTTCTTTAGGAGAGCATCCGATTAGAAGCTGTGACTCAACTCAGTAGATCTTCCTGGCCCAAAGATGTATAGAGTCCTTTGTTAGCAGCAGCCTCTAGGCACAGAAATCACACCAACTATCAAGACCCTGATGCTCTTGATTCTCATGTCTGGCTGGAGAGCCTGGACAGGCATGAAAATGTTATCCAGCCACAAACAAATCATCTTACGGTGCCTCAGTTTCTCCATGTAAGATACGGCTGATGCTCATTGTCACAAAAACAGCTAGAGACAGAGAAGAGTTTGACACATACATGGCCATGCAAGCACGCATTGTTCCTGAAAGATATTTCTAACTGTGATGGTTTTGTTGATGTGACACAGTTTAAAACCACTTTGGAAGGTAGTGTCAATGAAGAAGTGTCTAGATAAGGCTGGCCTTGGGCATGTCAGTAGAATATTGTTTTAATTAAAGACCCAACAGAAAAGTGAGTGGCTCCATTCCCTAGGCTAGGTCTTGGTCTGCGTGAAAGAAGAGAAAGTGAGCCGAGCACTAGCAAGCATGCATTCATGTCTCTCTGCCCTTGACTTTAAATGTGACGTAACCAGCGGTTCCAAGCTCCTGCCTTGATTTCCCTGCACTGATGGACTGTAACTTGAAATCAGGATCCAAAATAAACCCTTTCTCTTCACAGTTTCTTTTTGTCAGTGCATTTATCACAGCAATAAAAGTCAAATTAGGATGCTACCCAAGCCTACTGTCTAAGAGCTGAACAGGCTCATGAGTGAACAGCAGGGAAATGCAGTCTAGGTCTCTGCTGCACCTCTTTGTACATACACAGGCCGCATTGCTTTTGTGCCTGTCAAGGAGTTGGGGTTCCTTGGGATAGGCACTATTCTTCTCAGTGCATTCTTCTTCAAGGTAAATTTCGTGCTTCTGTCATCTGAGAATTTAGATCATTAACGGTCCCACAAATCCCATTTATTGAAGGCTGAGTCCCAAGGATAGCCCTATTGGGAAGTAATGGAACATTTATTTAAGAGATAGGTCTAGGGCTTGAAAGGTGGCTAAGTAGATAAAGTGCTTATGACGTGATACAGGCATTGAAAACAGGAGTTCCAAATCCAGAACTCAGTAATTCTGGACATGACAGCACATGTCTGTAATCCCAGTATTCCTACAGTGTTGATGAGAGGTGAAGATAGGAGAATTCATAGAAGTCAGGTAGCTTGACATACACAACAGTTAACAGAAAGATCCTGTAACAAAAAAGGTGGAAGGTGAAGAACGTCACTTGGTGCACATGTACACACCCCTGTGTTTATGAAGTAAGTGGTTTTGTTGTTGTTACACTTTCCCTCTGTATTTTGTTGTCTCATTGTAGGTCACAAAGCAATCGGATCAATCAGTCATGGACAAAAACCTCTGAAACCACGGCCCTAAGTAAAGCTTCCTTCATTATAGCTGATTATCGCAGGCTTAGTTGTGTAGTAATGAAAATGTTCACTGACTGAACATTTAGGATGGAATGACTGAGGGGTTGATGGCTCATTATCTGGCCTATGGGACAGAAAGGGAGCAGGTTTGGATTCAGCAAAAGGTGGTGTTAGGAGGTGAAGTCAAAAATGCTTGGAAGAGGATTTCAGGTAGGGAGAGCCCTGTTGCTTGGTGAGGCGTGGCAATGAGTTCAGAGTGTAGGAGCAGGGTGAGAAGACACCTCAGGGTCTGTTTTACAAGCCCTTTCCTATTTATTTGCTCCATAATGTGGCTCATGGAGTAGTGGAAAATTCCTTAGTGAAATTTTTAGAATCGATCCATGGAACTGTGACGGAAGTGCTTGGAGAAGCTGCATCAGAATAGCAACACTTGTCTAAAGAATGGAGATTCATCTGAGAGATGGTGTAGTCCAGAAAGATGTCTTAGGAGACATAAGACTCCCAGTGTGTGGTTGGGAAAATGATATTTTGGGCTATTAGGAAGCATCAAAATGAGGATCTGGGCTGCTTGTAGAGGCATAAGAGGAGAAAGTTCAGCATGCTAAACTCAAAGAGCAGCCTGACTGAATGAAGGGAAGTTAACTTTCAAAAACTGAAGGAAAGTGAACATGCCCCTCTCAGGTCAGTAGCCTGAATTTTCTGATTGTGGAACAGGGACATTTTTTGTTTGTTTGTTTTAAAGATATGCAATTGGGAACAAACCCCACAGCATGGACAGACAAACCCCACAGTGTGGACAGAGCCATATCATCTTCCTTTATGCTGCTCTGCCATGAATCTCTGACAGAGGGAACTAAAAGGGGAAACAAAGTTTTAGCTCATATCATCAGAGGGTTTCAGTTGACCATGACAGAGAAGGCATGGCAGAGCATATGGCAGGGGCTCTTCATACAGGGAAGATGGAGAAGGAGGTGGGAGAGAACGATAAACATGCAAATATATAATCTTGTGGGTGATGTTGAAGATTTAAACCATAAGGGAGATGGCATTAAGAAATAGGGGTGTGGGAATTTATAAATGGGGTGGGGCTCCAATCCATGACTGCCACATGATGATGTTTCACACATGTATATTATAATGTATATTTATCTAATATACATATAATAAATATTTATATATATGCCACCCCCTTGCCATCTCTCATTGCCTCTCACTCCTGCTGACCCCCCTCCCCCAGCACTAGTCTTTACACTTTTGTGTACTTTCTATGGTGGTTTGATGAATTTAATTATGTTGTTTACAGGGGAATAGGTGAGAGGATTTTTACAGGAGCATGGACAACCTAGAGATGGCTAAATTGCTGAAGAACATATCTCCCCCTTTCAGCAACACTCAGTTGTCATCAGATCCTCATTGCTGGTCCTTGATGAAAGGCTGACGGGCCAATCTTGTACAGGTCTTGTGCAGCTTCCTACTGCCGCTGAGCATTCAATGGCCAGCAGTTGTGTGTAGCTTTTGCTACCCCACCTTAACTCTGGGAATGGCTGCACTACCAGCCCCTACCCAGAGAATATTGGATCTGCGGATGGAAAATCACAGACATACACCATTGTTCAATTTCAACTTGTCTTCTTGGAGAAGAAGCATGCCCTTATCAATACTCTTAGCTTCGCACATCTCCACCCGCCCTCAACTTTAGTTGCCCAGTTACATTTAGCCCCAGCCTAACATCCCCAACTGCCTGCCTATAGAAATGGCTACTCTACCTGAGATCTCACATGGCTGGTTGGCTTTTCTCTCTCTGAAGCATGGCGAACTCTCTCTCTCTCTCTCTCTCTCTCCTGTGTTGTTCTCTTGCCTGTGGGGATGTGGAAGTCCTGCCTATTCCTTCTGTCCAGCAATTGGCCCATGTTTTCTTTACTGCTAAATCAAGAACCAATTGGGGAACAGGACCTTAGCATCAGAACCAGCCCTATAGCCAGCCTGGATAACAGTGCTCCACAGTACTCCACCCCTCTTCCTGTTCTTGTGTTCTTTCTGCCTGTCTTCCATGATCGTCCTTGAGCCTTAGTAGATCATGCAGTTCTTTAGGCAGTCAAGAATGAGGGAACTCAGGTGATGGTGCCAGAGCCCAATGAGGATCAGTGCCTGTAGGAAGCCAGGGGAATTCCATGGAGGGCCCCCTGACTACATTGCTTAGACACATTAAAGTTTTAGACTGTCTCAGAAATAACAGTGTCTTTATGCAGGGACTCCAGAAGCAGATTGCTCATCAGACTCTTTCTTGGAAAGTGGGAGGTCTTCTAGTAAAACCTGAATGATGCCCCTGCCCCTGAAAGCATCACTTATACCCACAGTGCCAACGCCTGTTCAGCTCTAAGCACCATGCTCAGTCTTTCAGCATGCTTCTGATGAGAGGTTGTTATGCCTAGTCACATGTCAGTCAGTGAGCATTCAGAGAGGACATTGAGATTGCTGTTAAGAAGCTTGGTTTAGTTGGGAGAGACAGATAACTCTGTGTGTGTGTGTGTGTGTGTGTGTGTGTGTTTTCCATGCTGGGTGTCTTCCTCAAATGCTAAATCCTTTACTTTTAATGCAGGGTCTCTTACTGATTCTGGAGTTTGCTAATTAGAGTAGAGTGCCTGGCCAGTAAAGCCCAGGAATCCCGCTGTCCCTGCCTCCTCAGCACTGGGGTTACAATGCTCCACTGTGGTTGGCTTTTTACATAGGTGTGTGTGTGTGTGTGTGTGTGTGTGTGTGTGTGTGTGTGTGTTGGGGCAGTCAGCAGCATGTCCCCATTCTTGTACAGAAGCATGTTACTAACTGATCCATTTTCCCAGTCCCCTAACCCATCTCTTTTTTTGGGGGGTGGGGAGGCTTCCTAGCTACAACTAGCTTCTCTAGGGAACTCCTTGAATCCAGCCTAACATGAGGCAACCATCTTGGCCTATGGAAGTTAACGGGGACATAAAATCAAGAGTCAGGGCCATGCTGGAGGGAGCCGAGGCTGCCCTGAGCAGGGTACTATTCATCAGCATAGAGCTTCTTTTGCCTTTTGTCCTGGGGTGCTGAGGAAGCACTAATCCACAGGATCGCATGGCCGGCTTCACACCTGTCTGCCGCCAGCCGCTGCAGTGCAGATTGTGTTCTGGTCTCTCCAGACACAGGTGGGAGAGGGATATTTCTGCCTTTGCTTGCAGAGAAGGATAATCACCTCAGGAAGGGGATTTCACAGCTCTTTGAATTGAGTTGCATGTTTGTTCTGGGTTTTTTTTCTTTCTTTCTTTCTCAGCCTCCTAATATAGTATGCGTTTGCTATCAAGTAAATATTGATCTTGTTGCGAGTCAGCGTGTGTGCAGGAAAGATGCCGAGAAATAATCAGTTTCACTAATCAGCGCTGTACTCTGGGATGAGGGCGAGTGTGGCGTGGCTGCTGTCAGGCAGGGCTTCGTCCATGCCACAGACAAGTCAATCAACATTCTCTAATCAGTAGGTTCATCTCAGCCTCTTAGAAAGAGATGAGCATCCCAGAATGACACTACTTCCTCATAGCCATGGGTGAGTCTGTAACTCCCACACAGCTCATGTATACCAGAAAGCAAAAGCCTGCTCTCTCTCCTTTTCCCTTTTCCTCTCCCTCTCCCCCTTCCCTCCCTCTTCTTGCCCTCTCCCTCTCCTTGTCCCCCTCCTCTCCATCTCCTCTCCCTCTCCCTCCTTCTCTTTCTTCTATCCTCCTCCCCCTTCTCCCCTACTCTCTTCTCTAGTGAGGGCATGCATTTGCCATGTGCACAGATGGAGGTCAGAGGACAGCCTCAAGTATCAGTTTTCCTTCCACCTTTTTAAAGGCAGGATCTCTTGTTCACTCCTGGGTATTGCAGGTCAATTGGCTCCATGAGTGTTTGGGATGCTCTTGTCTCTGTCTCCCATCTCCCCATAGGATCACAAGGATTGTAGACAAGGGGCTACTCTGTCTGACTTTAGGTGAGCTTAGGGAATATAAGCTCAGATTCTTTTGCCTGTATGGTGAGTGCTTTGTTCACTGAGCCATTTCTCCAGTCCATTAATTAGTTTTGTTGTTGTTGTTGCTGCTTTCTAACTATAGTATTTTATATTCATTTTTGGAGGATTTCATACATGTACATAGGTACAAAGTTCCTATTTTATCATATCTACCCTAAATTCCTCCAGGTCTCTGCCCCCACATCTTTCTCACTTTTCTCCAACGTCATGCCCTCTGAATAACCCAGCGAGTCTATACTGCTGCCTATGTGTGCATGAGCCATCCCTGGAGCATGGGAAACCTACCAGTGGACAGATTCCCAAAGAATACTTTCCCTCTTCCAGAAGCTTGAACAGCTCCTCAGATAGTGGAGGGCCCCATGACCAATCTCTAATCCATAATGGAATTTGGACTAGCTTGATCTTCTACAGGTCTCGCATAGGTAACAACAGCTGCTCTGAGTACATCCAAGCAATGATCATGTCATCCTGAGAAGTCAGCAATTCACAGCATGTCTCCTCAGCCTCTATACCATTACCTTCTTTTTGCCCCTTCTTCCATCATGCTCCCTGTTTCTGGGTGTGTGTGATATAGATGTTCCATTTCATTTAAGGAGTGAATTGCTGGCACAGCTGGGCTAGGTTGAAAGATGACAGACCTCTCTGGCTTGGGAAGGTTCCACAGGAGGCTATATGGCAGAAGGGGTGAGACACTGTCTTCTACAGCCTTAGTGGTGTGTAGGGGAAGGGGGTTGTATGTCCTTTCCCTGTAGTTTTCTTGGACTGGTGCACTCTACCATAGCCTCTTCTGATCCTGTAGGTCCGGTGCATGTGAGAAGCAGCCCACATCCTTGGGTTTCTACTGCTGTCTTTGAATAGGCAGGTGTCTGCCCATGGAGAGGGCTTCCAGTTAGGCTGCTCTCTCATCCTCCCTGCAGAGATTTTCCCTGGCTTGTAAGTCCTTCACAGATCCTGTCTCCTGCAGGACAAGAGCTAGGTATTATCTTAGCTCCTTTCTCTCACAGAATTTTGCCAGTGGGGCTTCTCCTCAGCTACCTTTCCCAGAGGTCTCTGCTTTGGATTTCGATGAGCTGAGAAACCTGCAGATAGAATCACAGATTCTTCGGTCGTGTGATACAATCCTTTAGTTAAGGTGCTGCAAATGTTAAATAAATGGTAGTGATTGTGACCAAGGACAAGCTCAGCATACATCAAAGGAATTGCTAGAAGAACGTAATAGTGTCCTCAGCAGGGCTCTCAGCTTGTCACTTCTAAGTTCTTCACTCGCTGTGATAGTGTTTTAATGTAATTTTCTAGACCCTGATGTGTGGTACTCTCAAATCTCTGTCCTTCCCTTCCCTTTCTACTCCTCCCCCTCCCCTCTCACCCCTACCCTTCACTGCCCTCCCTCTACCAATTGAGCCCTATCTGTAGCTCACCTGTGCTGTATACATTCCAAATCTCAGGTTCTCTGGGCGAAAGAAGCACACGCTGTACAATGCACTTGGCATTTTGGACGGTTCTAATGAAAGCATTTCTTTGGTGGAGCCAAAATTGTTTTCTTACTTTGTCACCTGCTGTCTATAAAGTGCTTATTCTTCTAGATACTTGTAGCTATAAATGATGTTGTGCATTTTATCTGCATGTAGAATCCAGGCTCTCAGAATGCCCTCCCCTCTCATTCCTGACTCTAACCTAATGCAGAAACTGCTGTTTTCATGTACTACTCGATATTCATCCATCCCAGGGACTTCAAACATTGTTAAAGAATTCACTACCAAATATAGTTTCTTCAAAGACATTCCTTTTGATTTAGACCGACCTCTAATGTCAACTTACTTTCTTCTGAATTTATCAGATTCAGAGAGAATGAGATGTGACTGGCACTCTGGAAGTCACTGCTAGAATGTTCAATGATGTTTCTATACCAAATAGAATCTCCTTGGAAAGTCTCTGGAGGAAGACATCAACTACATGAATGGATGAAGAACTGTTTAGAAGCCTGGTTTGCCCACACATCAGCCCCTTGCTGGTTCAGAATGAACAGCAGGATGAACACTCCCACCGATGTTGATGTTGCAGGCAATCTCCCTGAACTTGGCTTAGTCCCAGGGACCGTCTCTACCTCTCTCTGCCTCTATCTTTTTCTTTTTCTTTTTTTTTTTTTTTTGACTTGGCTTTTTGTAAGTAAAAGCTGCTCCAGCAGCCCAGAACTGGAGTGGTGTTCCTAAGGCATGTATGTGGGCACATGAGCCAGTGCATGTATGTGGGCACATATATGTGTACCTGCATGTGTAGGCCTAAGGTTGACTTCAGGAGTCTTCCTAACTTTCCACCTTATTCACTGAGGTTGGGTCTCTCAAAGGAACTCAGTGCTCACTGGTCTGGCTTGTTAGGGCTAGCTGTTCCTATGGGACAGCCTTTGGTGCACTGGAATCACAGGCAGACTGTAGGCCTACCCAGCAATTAGTTACCTGGAGTTTGAGAACCCAAACTCAAGTTTTTATGCTTTAACCAGGAAGAAGGCCTTACCCCAGCTTAAGGGCAGATTGAAACACAATACCCGAATCAATGAATGGTTGAGACATTTATAGAAGAAAAAGGAAAGTGCACATATATTCCTATGAATGTATGCTCTCTCTCTCTCTCTCTCTCTCTCTCTCTCTCTCTCTCTCTGTGTGTGTGTGTGTGTGTGTGTGTATTTCTGTGGGGGTATGTTTGTTGTGGAATGTATGCATGGTGTATGTGTACATGTGCATCTATGTTTATATTATGTGCTGTTTGTGTGTGGTGTGGTGATGGTGGTAGTGGTGTGTGTGTGTGTGCACTCATGCACATGTGTTCCTGTGATTGTATATTGAGTCTCATGAGTCTCATATGTATATATGTGCATATGTATGTGCATTGTGGTGTGTGTGTGTGTGTGTGTGTGTGTGTGTGTGCTTGTGCATGTGTACACAGAACTGAAAACTTCCTGTCTCTTGGCTGGAGTTTTCCTATCACTTCCTAGAAAGTTAGTATGGGCCTTGGTCTCCTCAGGAAGTAGATTGTGAGCCAGGTGCTTGTAATAAACAGGATATAGGCGAGGCTCATCTGGGTAGAAGTTGCTCAACGTGACGTTCCAAAGGGCATGCTTAGATGAGCCCATTTGGGCATTTGCACTATGTTGTATTTTGTCCAGTATCTCTTTATGCATGCCTGTCACCTTATTTTTGATTCTAAATATGTGCTGGCCCTATATTCTTGTCCCCTTTTCAGGGAAGAAATAGAGTGTCTAGACTCTCAGACACCTGAGCTGGGGTGGGGAGATGGCTCAGTCAGAAAGTGCTTGCTGCAAAAGCACGAGGACCTGAACTTGATCCCCAGAACCTGCATAAAATACTGCGTGTGATGTTGCATGCCTGCCCTCCCAGTGCTGGGGCAATGGAAATGGAAGAGTGCCTTGGGGTCTGCTGGAGGAATTGATGAGTTTTATGTCCCAGTGAGAGACTATAACAACAACAACAACAACAAAACTGAGCTGGGGTAGATAAGATGTCTCATCAGGTAAAGGTACTTTCCACATGTTTTAGTTTCTTTCTATTGCTGTGATAAAGCACTAAGACCAAAGCTACTTAAATATAAAAAAAAGAGCATTCCATTTGGAGATCATAGTTCCCAAGGGTTTGAGTTATGATCCTCACGTTAGGGACCATGGCAGCAGGCAGGCAGACATGGTGCTAGATCAGTAGCTGAGATATTACATCTTGATCCACAAGTATGAGGCAGGTAACTGGGGAGGGCATAAGCCTTTGAAACATCAAAGCTCACTACCAGTGACAAGCATCCTCCCTAAAGGCCACACCCCCTACTTTTCTCAAATGGTTCCACCAAGTAGGGGACAAGAATTCAAATATATGAGCCTTTAGGGACCATTCTCATTCAGACCCCCATATGGCTTACTTCTCTAGTTGAACTCAGCATGAACCTGAGAAAAATGGGCCTAAAATGGTGGAGTAAAGTCTCATGCAATAGGTAACTTTATTTAGAGCATCAGACAGTTTATACTCTGAGAGTAAAAAAGAGTCACCTAAGTATACACTCACAAGAACAAGTCACCTGTGGCAAAACAGGTTTTTTTCCATAGAGGCATATGAATTAAAACATCTGGAAAAACTCACTTCTATCCACTAGACCTGGGAGAAGCACACAGGAACATTTCAAGAACAGCTCTGTGTTTTGAAGGAACTGAGATCCAAGACTCTTATTTTTTGGAGTTTTCTTACAAGCCTTTTGATTTCTTGCATGACTCCATTCTTGGACAGCCTTCCAACATCATGCAAGTTGGTAATGTGAATTTGGTTCCACATAGTGGAAGGAGAAAACCAATTCCATAAACTTCCCCTATGAACTGCGTGTCGCTACCCCAATAATGAGAAATTAAAAGAAACAAACAAGATGAATGCCCTCCGAAGAGAGAGTACATCCAAGGTTGATCTCCTTACAATCATGTATGAACATGTGCTTCTACCCACAAATCATGCACAAATAAGCACACACATGCACATATGCACACTGAGCCTGAATGGAGACTATGCACACATTTCTCACCAAAACAGAAGCAAGATGAGCCTCATGCATTTTTATTTCTGGTAATATAGAGCATTATTTACTCATGCAATATTGACGAATTCATTTAGATTTATAGACTAATTTAGATTTTTTAAAATGCTTTTCCATTAAATCATGGGAAGTTATATATCTATGTTCATATGTTGCCTTGGAGAGAATTTAAACTGTCCTTACATTACACAACACAATACAAATAACATAAGAAACAGAAAGCAACCCTTAGGGCTATAAAATGTTCCATTGGGTGAGATGACTCGGTGACTAAAAGTGCCATTTCCAAGTTCAATACCAGGATAGAGGGGCTCACATAGCAGAGGGACTAGCTCTCACAAGTTGTCCTCTGACCTCCACATGCGTGCTGTGGACATCCCCACCCCAAATCACAAAATAAATACTAGAAACATAGTTTTAAAAGGTTTAAACAACGAAGTGTTTCAGGAGACAAGTGGTTGTGGGGATAATAGTGATGGAGGGTTGGTGGCCGTGCAGCTGTTGTTGGATTATGGGGAGCAGAATGCATAGACGGATTTCTGGTGGTGGCTGAGTGAAAGTCGAGGTGTTGGTAGAAACTGTGGTAATAGAAGCAACCACAGGACCAGAGAATAAGGATCAGAAAAGCGTGTCCCAAAAGACGTAAAGGAGGAAGGTGAAAATGAAGAACTAGAGCTAAAAAGAAAAGTAAACGAATTTGGGTTGTGGTGCAGAGGGTAGAGTATTTGTCTAACATGCACAGAGTCCTGCATTACATTCATGACACCACATAAACCAGGCATGGTGGCACATATTCATAATCTCAGCGTGCAAAAGGACCAGAAGTTCAGGGTTATCCTTAGCTGCATAGTGGGTTTGAGACTAGACTGGGCTACACAAGACTCTGTCTCAGAAAACAAGAAACAAAACAACCTCCAAGTCCTATGCGAGCTGTCATCTCATTTTCATAGATTGAGTAATTGAGCATTTTGGGAAAGAGGGTTTGATGTTGATGTTTGCGGTCTGAGCTGTGAGCTGCTACCCACATGCCTGGCCTGTCTCTGGGTGTCTGTGAGCTATTCCACGGTTCTGCTCTTCCGCTGCTGAGAATGCTTCCTCTCCCTATCCCCACTGTGATGCCCACACTGGCTGTCATACATGGCTTCTCCTCTCCAGGGACAGCAGCATGCATGAGCCCATTTTCTATCTACCTTCTTCATCTTCATCTTCTTGTAACATTTGACCTATTGCTTTCATTAACACAATTTTGTTTTTGTTTTCTTCTCTTTCAGAGGAGGGGAGTCACCGACCTATTATCATCTTCAAGATCCCATTGGGGCTTCTGCTTTGCGAGAGAGAGAGAGAGAGAGAGAGAGAGAGAGAGAGAGAGAGAGAGAGAGAGACATAGACACAGGTTAGAGACAAAGACAGACAAAGTGACAGATAGAGACAGACAGAGACACACACAGAGTATGAGAGTATGAGCGTGTGTTGCACATGTGTGTAGGTCAGAGGACAATCTTGTTTATTATTCCTTAAGTACTGTCAATTTTTTAACTTTTTTTGTTTGATAGAGCCTCTCAAACCCTGGAACTTCATCAAGTAGACTCTACTTGTTGGTCAGTGAGCTCAAGGATCCATCTTTAACCATCACCCACCATCTTATCGCTTTTGGGAACTTCAAGTGTGCCTCATTTTTCATGACTTTAAAAAACATATGTTGCATATGTGCATGCGCACATGTTTGTGGGTGCCAGTGGAGGATAGGGTACCCACTGTTCTGAATGAAATCCAAAGTGATGCTAAGATTAAATAGCAACTGGTTAGTCCTTTAAGATTTAATTTTTATTATTTTTAATTACTTGTATATGTATATGTGTGGGTATGTACATGTGAGTCCAGAAGAGGGTGTTGGATGTAAGCCTCCTGATCTGGGTGCTGGGAACCAAACTCAGGTCCTCTCCAAGAGCATCTTTCAAGCCCTAGCTTTTAATAATAATAATAATGATAATATATTTCTTTATTATTATAACATATTATTAATAATATGTTTATTATTAATATATTTATTATTAATATATTAGTAGTAGTATTGTGGTTTCCGGAGCTTGAACTAATGTCTTCACATTTGTGAAGCAAGCACTCTATGAACTGAGCCACCTCTACAGTACCAGGAGATGCTTTTGACCCAGCACAGGCACAAGAGTGATCCTGGGAAAAACCAAGGTAGGCTTTAGAGGATATTAGAATCCTGGCTGTGGGTCAAACCTTCATAAGCTTACACTTCCCCCTCCTCACATGGGCACCAGTCTGCACACTACTGCAAAACTGTTGTCCTCAAACAAAGTAAGTGTTTTTTGTGCCTCTACTGTGGCTCTTCTCACTGTGAGAAGAAGGCAGGTACATTAATGATGATAGGAATTCACATCTACTGGAGTTTATACCAGAGCCCAAGAAAGTAGGAATGTTGTGCATGTGTGTGAATGTGCTTGTCTGGTGCATGCGGAAACCAGAGGTTGGCTCCTGGTAGCTTCTCTTTACTTCTTATCTTGTTGTTTGAGACAGGGTCTCTTACTGAGTCTGGAACTTGTCATTGTGGCTAGGTTGACTGGTCAGCGAGTATCAGGGACCCACCACTTTCTCTATCTCCAGTGCTGGAAGTATATGTGCTAGCACCACCTTATGCAGTTTTATGTGAATGCTGGGACCTGAACTCAGCTCCTCAGGCTTGCATGGCAAATGCTTGTCCCACTGAGTCATCTCCCTGGACGCACTCTTTTTTGAATATTGATTGGTCCTTCCCTGTGGTGTAAACGAGTCTCCTGACTCTTACAAGCAATCAGATGAATGGACTATGGAGAACACATGGCAAATATGTTTGCACTTACGAGCTACAGGAGTGATGGGCTTTTTTTCTTTGCTGTTGTTTATAGGAATGTCAATATTAGGGACTTTTTAGTATAAAGTGGGCTTCAGATTGTAAATTTGCTAGTAAAGTTTTTATGTGCTTACAGTGCCACTTGTGGGAATTGTACTGTAACCTCAAATCCGAGCTTTCCAGGGGAAATAGATGAAGCAAAGATCCTATAGAAGATACATGAAGCAAACGTGTAGCTTTAACTTGTTGCTCTCTCAGAAGTGTGAGAAAGGAGAGTGGGGGTGCTTGTGACTCTGAATAAAGCCCCAGAGACACAAAGACTGAATGGTATCTGGCTCATTTGTTTTTAAGGTTCATTTTTGTTATTTTAGAATTATATATTATTTAGAATTTAGATGTGTTCATCTCAGTGTTAGTATGTGATGTGTGTGAATGCAGGTGCCTGAGGAGTCCAGAAGAGGGCATCAAATCCCTTGGAGCTAGTGTGCTCAGATGTGAATGTTGGGAACCAAACTCAGGTCCTCTGCAAGAGCCAACTCTTTAGCTTCATAATTGGCCAATTCTTGCATCTGCTGACATTCTCCATGTCTATTACAGATTTTAACACATTGATTAAAATCACATGGCTTATAGTCCTTACCACCTCAGTAAATAATAGCAGGATGCTTGTCATCATTGAGTAACCAAAGACTCTCTTGTCAGGTTTAGGTTTCAGTCATGCTGTCTGAACAATGACTGTTGATTGTGCATGCTCCCCTTTGCCCAGATCTGATTACAGCAGATTAGGTAATGTGGCGAAGCAAAAATATATTTCTAGAAATAATTCTGTTTGCAAAGGGTCCTTGTGTAAGTTCAGAGAATGTTCACTTCAGAATGCGCAAAGCAGTGCAGCAAATATTAAAGTAACTTTTATTGACCTCAAAAATTGTAAGCTAAAAGCACTTGAATTCATTTAAAAAGCAATTTTATTGAGTTAATGGTGGGTGCAAAGAATTAAATCAATAGAAACCCCACTTGCCATTAAGCTAAAAACACTTTATTAGCTGTGTTGTTTTAAATTTAACAATGTGTGTTCTCCCCTGTTCTGTCTTCTTCATAACACTTCATCCCGACTTCACGTTAATTTGCTGCTTTCCTTTTTCTTTGTGGCTCTTGCTATGGGCTTTAAAATTGCAGGTGTGATAGTGGGTGGTGCATACCTAAAATCCTAACACTCAGGAGGATGAGTCAAGAGGATTGCAAGTTCAAAGCTAGCTCGAGCTATAGAGTGAGGTGCTGTGTAAAGATACAAAGCAGGTATGCGTAGGAGACCATCATATGTATACCAGTTACTTTGATCACTGTGATAAAATACTCTGACAAAAGCAGCTGACACCAGAAGTGCTTCTTTTGGCTCACAGTCTGAAGGCACAGCAGAGAAGACAGAGCAGCAGGAGAGCGAGGCAACTGGTCTCATTACATCAGGTGGGTCGCAATTGTCTGTAACTCCAGTTCTAGGGGACCTGATGCCATTTTTCGGCCTCTGTGGGCACTTACACTCACATGCATACACTCACACACACACACACACACATATACACAGATGTGGACACATACACACATAACTAAAAATTAAATCTTTAGATAAAGAATAATCAATGATAACAACAGCTTGTATTATGTATTGAGTTTTTTTATCTCATAGGTGTAGGCAGATTTTTTTTCTACTTTATTGACTTCTTACATCTACTACCCTGCCAACATTTATTTCATCCTAATCCCTTCCAAGCCCCAAACACTAGGTAGGAGAGAAGGAAGGTTAGAGGGAAAATGGGCCTAGACCTCGTAGAATACTTCCTGCTGACTGGGGGCATTGAGTTTCCTGAGGCGAGTCTAATATTTGTCATCAAAGTATCTCCAACTAGCAACCTAGCAATACCAAATACAACAGCACGAACAATCAGCACAGGAACCATCAACAGCAGCATCAGCAGCATCAGGGACCAGCAGCATCAGGGACCAGCAGTATCAGGGACCACCAGCAGCAATGCCAGCAGCAGCAATGCCAGCAGCAGGGGAGGTAGGAGTAGCTGCCCCAGGCCCTGCTCAGGTTCTCCCATGTATACTCTCTCCAGAGTCACAAACCTAAACTATCTGCAGCTGGCAAAACAAAACAAAAACAAAAACAAAAACAAAAAACCAAACCACCTCTCCTAGAGCACCTTGTCTAGCATTTGTGGATAATCTGAAGCAGCCCCATATCCCACACCAGGGACTAAAGTGAAACCATATTCACGCAACATAGCAATATAGCTGAATTAAAATTAAAAAAAAACAACAAAATTCTCACTACACTTAGGCACCAAGATACATTCTCCATTTAATCCTCTACTATAAATTGTAGCCCAATGACGGTGCATTATTATAACTCCTATTTGGCACGTATGGAAACTAAGGTTGAGTGTGTCTCTTCCACAGTGAAGAGGTGAGTGGGCCTGGCAGTCTGTTCAATGAGACTTACCCATCAATGTCTCTGCCTCTGCTGCTCTGACCTTTTAAACCCTTCCCCCGCTACTGCTGAGTGTGGGGTTTGATTTATAGTTTGGTTTTCTTCAAGGAGAGTTATAGTTAGGCCGCGCTCCCAACCCAATCAGAGGACTAGCCTCCCACAGTGAATGCAACCTTGCTTATTGAACTAAAGAAACCGGTGACTTCTCACAAAGTGGGTGCTACTCCTGTTACATGCAGGCCACCATTGCACCAGTGGGCATATCTTGCTAGGCTGGCTTTACTGCAGCTCAAAAGTTTCACAGCTGTGTAATAGTACTGATTACTTTGTTTGTCAAGTAGCAGGCATAACACTGTTCAGTACTATGAAGACTAGTCAGTAGGAATGAGCTCCCAGGTGAGTGCCAGCCCAATTTCTTCATATTCTATGACTCAGTATGTAGTGTGTTCAGTGACAGTGTCTTACTGTCAAGTTCTGGAGGGTAGCCAAGGGCAATGGCGGTATCCTGTAAAATTTTGGGGGCTGTGGAATTTCACTGAACAACAGCTCCAAAAGAGATAACCCATTCCTGGCTTGAGCTTTTCACTCGTTATCCTGTGGTGTCTAGGTGGGGTATTGTCATTCTGCAATGGGATATAACTCCATTTAAAGATCTTTTCTTCTAGTTATGTATTGTTGGACATTTCTATAGTAGTATGCTCCTATATGACTCTTTAAAAATCTCCCCAACCACTTCTTATTCCCTCCTCCACCCAGCTCCCCTAACTCCTCTCAGTTCTATTATTTCTCCTTACCATTTTATAATACTAAGTTCCATTTCCCATACCTTGTAAGCCCCTCCCCTGCCCCCTTCCCAGTTTACCGATCTCCACAGGTGCACCCAATGAAACACACACATCTAAATATCCAAAGATAACAGTCTGCAGAGGGATCTGCACCCATCCTCTTGGGTATCGTGCTTAGGAAGATATCTGAAGGCTAGAGGGATAGCTTAGTTGGCAGCGTGTTTACTATGCAAGCCTGGGGACCCGGATTGATTCCCCAGCACTCATGTTCTAAAAATCCAGATCTGGTGGCACATGTTTGTCATCCCAGCTGTGTAGATGTGGTGACAGGAGGATTCCTGATTGTTGGTCATCAGACAGCCTAGATAAATTGGAGAGTTCCAGGTAAAAGTGAGAAACCCTGTCTCAAAAACAAATAAACCAACAAGATGAATAGTGTTTCTGTGGAGCAACAGGCAAGTTTGTCCTCTGGTCTCTGCATACACAAATGCATACTTACATATGTACAGGCACTCATAGAAACACACACACACACACAGACACACACACACACACACTTCTAGGGAGGTCATGGACTTGAGACAGAAGCATCCGCTGCAAAGCAGACTTCAGCTCCATATTGTTCTACAGGTCCCCACCCTGGTCTCTGCTAGCACTAGGAATATGTTCTGGCTACATGGGGTCAGATTTCCAATAGTAGCAGTAAGTGTGGGGTGGCAGGCCTTGCTGAAACAGGTCAATCTCAATCTCTAGGGTCAGTCTCTCCACTAGGGGACCCCACGGCCAGTGCATGGGGTGGTGTTTCGGGGCTAAGCTGTTCCTAATGAATGCATGTATTTTATGATCCCAAAGGCAGGGACATAGACCATATCATCTTATCTTCGGGACTGCCAAGCAGAGAAATCTATCAGTGAAACCCACACACACCAGGAGCAAAGAGGAAGGCCCTTGACTGCAAATGTTTCTCAAGGTCCTTTGTAGCCAGATAGCTTCTCTCAAGGATCAAGATGAAGGTTTGGCCTCCAGAGGCAGCGTCTGCGGTCTGTCCCGGAGTCTCCAGCACATGTATCAGTTTCTGTTTCCTCTGCATGAATGGGCTGGGGAGGGTAGGCCCTGATGTACTGTGAAATGTGCTAAAGCTGGTTTGGTTCGGGTGTCCGTGCTTTGTGACACCTGCCTGTGTGTTACATGGATGCTGTGATGCAACTGTCTGGGAATTCATGTGCAACCCTGTGTGTGTAATGATGCCAACTTACCCCATAGTGGGTGGGCACAGCACCGCCAGGGCTGTGTTGGCTTATGTTCCCCTTCTTGGCTGTGGGGGACTCTCACACTGACTAGATGACAGGCTGGCAGCAGTGACCATGACAAAGTGAGACTGTTGATTCTGAAGCACTTAAAAGTCTCTAAATATCCAGGTCACTGGGGTTTTTCTGATTTTGCAACCTTCACAGAAATCTCAGCCAGTTGTGAAGTTGAGGGTCAAAGAGGGAATTCTCAAGGTTTCCTAGTAACTCCTTTCAGTATGTAGAGTAGGGAAAACAGGCCTGGAAGGATACTCCAGGCAGTAAAGTACATGCCTTATAAGTATAAGGACCTGAGTTTGGTTCCCCAGGACCCATGTTTTAAAGGGCCAGGTATGTCACTGAGTGTTTATAATCCCAACACTTAGGAGGCAGAGATAGGCAGGTCCTTAGGGATCACTGGCTAACCTACTTGGCAAGTTCTAGGTCAGTAAGAGACCCTGTCTCGGCAAACTCATGATGCATGGCACCTGAAGAATACAGTAGAAGTGCTACTCTGACCTCCACACATAGATGCACAGACTTGCATGCTTCTCCCACACCTGCATCTCACATACACACACACACACACACACACACACACACACACACACTAGCTTATGAAGTAAAGCACCCAGGTATTCATGAGTAGGTGATGAATGAAGAAAATGGAATACAACAGGCAAACCTCACAATTATATTATGTGAAAGATAGCTGTTTGCAGTATGATTTACATATATAACATTCAGGAAAGGTCACAGGTATTAAGTGCAGCAATGGGGGATGGTTGTCAGGAGTATCTTGGGGTCCCTATGAGGTGCTAGCCAAGAAGTGTGGCAAGAAAGCTGGGTCTTTGCTTCATTGTGATCTGTTTTGTATGTTATAGTTTTGTTTCTTTGAAAAATATGTTCCATACTGGAGGAAGGAAGAAAGTTAAACCAGATAGTGCATGAGAGCAACAGCAAGAAGCTAATGAAACATGTAGCTCTATGGGACAGCTGCTCAAAGGCTGTGTTCCACAGGACAGCTACTCAAATGTACAGCTCCATAGTACAGCGACTTGAATTCATGGCTCCTTGGGACAGTCACCGTTGTTGTTTTCTAGTGTTTCTGTCTGTCTAGCATCTTCATGCTCTAGAATCCCCAGCCCTAACTTCACCCCATGGCCTTACTCTCCACCAGCATCCCCATAGGTCCAGATGGTGGAGCCACATAAGGAGCAAGCTGGGAAGTACTTATGATTTTTTTTTATCTAAGTGGTTTGACCTTTGTCTCAGTATTGGTGTCTGCCATATAGGGGTGCTGCCTGGGCCATTTCCATTTCTGTCTTCTTAGTCTTAATTATTCATGCAGGATGCTATGAAGTTATTAGAGAAAAGAATTTCATACTTAAATAACTGAAAATCGCAGATCTTCCCCTTTATACAACATTCTACAAGCTTAGAGATCTGAAATGAGGGGCCCAATAGTGTTACGAATAGCTAGTTAAAGACACATAACTAGAATCTTTGTGTCTTGACTGGAAGTTGTCACTTCTAGATCCCTTGAAGAAGGGCAAGCTCCAGTCAGGCAGAGGAGTGACACTGGATTCCTCGACTCCTCTTTATGCTGTCTCAAGAAATCTTGGAGCTTCTTGGATCCCCCTTCAGCCTCACTGGTGCTGTCTGTGCTGCCAGAGAAGAATGCTTATTCCTGGATTATTCTGTGCTGTTGGGCTGTCTCTTGAGACTTCTGGGAGCTCATTTTGCTAGCTCAGCTGTTTCTCAGTCTGCCCTGCCCAATGATGTCAGCTGTGATGTCTCCTCACTCAGGAATCTCTCCCCCCACCCTCCCACTGCTCACCACCTCGGCCTCTCTTTTGGTCCAGCTAGCGATGTCTTCATCTATTTCTCCCCTTTTCCCTGGTCTCTCTACTTTTGACATCCTTGAGGCTGATAGTGTTTGTCAGGTCTGTCTTTAACTCTGGGGAAAGAGCTGGTGGAGCCATCTGTGGGTTTTGGAGAGCATCCCTGCTTGTAATTATTTTTCCTGGAGTTGTCCTTGATGGAGCAAGGGCCCATTGTTATTTCATTAGCAGTTGTCGCCTGGGTTTTCTCAACACAGAGTGTGTCTTGAGGGGTGGTGACGATGGCATGGGGGGTGTCTCGGAAATACAATAGTTGTTGATTTCTTCATAGACAATTGAATGAAGAAGTCAGTCCCCAGGACAAGGTATGGGTTTGATGGCTCACACCATTTGGTTTCAGGGTTCCCACAATGGGGCTAAGATTTTCGTCACTTCTCAACCCTGATGTCAGGGAGCTGTCAGAAACTCAGCAGAAATGGAAAATGGGGAACTTTCTCCTCACAGTAGGAAGTCCTTGTCTGGGAATAATGAGCAAAGATGAAATCATCACAAGCCATCTAAAAGGCTTGGAAATTTGTGTTAATTACCTCAAAAGACAGTGAGAATTGCAGAGAGTTAAATTAAATAACACCTCCCTTCAGTACTAGAAAAGAACTTGGGTTACTGGAGAACTAGACAAAGAGTTCTCTGTCCCTTTCTCTCTCTCCCTCTCTCCCCTTCTCTCTTACCTACCCTCTTCTGGTATGAGGTGGTGGTAGTGGTGGTGGTGGTTTGTGTACAGGAGGTGGTGTGTGTGTGTGTGTGTGTGTGTGTGTGTGTGTGTGTGTGTGTGTATGTCAACACAGAAGTGCCATGGTTCTCATGTGGAGGTCGGAGGGCAAACCTTAGAATGTTGTTCCTAGCTTGTTTGAGGCAGTCTCTACTGCATATAGGATGGTTGTGTACTTTCAGGGACTCTCCTGTCTGTGCCTCCCATTTCACTGTAGTAGCACTTAGGTTCCAGATAGTCTTATTGGATGGCTTGAGGTGGGACTGTTTATGTATAAGTTTTCTCTCTTATAAAATGTAGTTTTGAAGAGATGATCTGTTAAGCTATTTACAGTCTATCATTCTAGAGTGTGTCATTTGAGATATCTTTTAGCAGAGACCTGGGGCAGGGCAGTGTTCTGGGTTCTGCAGGGACACAAAGGAGTGCATGAGAGTTGTCCACATCAGCAGTTTTGTTGTGAAGATCTGCCACTGCACTCAGCTCAAGCAGAACCAGTCCTCTATTAGGCTAACAGATCTGTGCCAAAAGGAATTGGCTTGATGTGAATAGAGTGTTAGCAATTAGAACACTAATTGTTTAAATGTAAATGATTGCTTATAAAGTGCTTAAAAGGACCACTTCTGCTAAATAGGTTGAGCAATCCTCTTGCAATTGCATTCATCTTTTTAGGTTGTTTAGAAAGAGAAAAAGGTTAGTGCTCTTTTTCATAGGCTGTTATTATAACTATTTATGATTTATGCTCTGCCGCCTCCGTAAAAGGATTGGAGGCAGCTGAAAGCAGAAAACACACACAAGCCATGACAATTAAAATTTGAAAAAAAGGAAAATTAAAAAGACAACAGAAAGCAATTACTGAAGGGGAGATAGGATTTCCAGAAAACCTGGGACACATCCATGTGTTTCTTCCTGGACCTGCCCCCAGGTTAGCTGAGTCCCATTTGCTCTTTAAAGGCAAAGGCAGCTAGAAGAACACAGAGGGCAGGTATTCCCTATATGTCATTAAGCTTGCATCACACCTACAGTTCTATGGATAGCTGTGATTCTTTCTCCAAAGGACCAAGCAGAAGATGGATTGCAGACAAATTCTTAGGATACTATGTGTCCTGCTTTAATTTCTGTCGTTGTGATAAAAATACCCTGACAAAAAGGAACATAGGGGAAAAAGATAGTTTATTTCAGCTTACAAGCCCATTCTTGGGAAGTCAAGGCAGGAACTTCAAATAGCTAGCTAAATCAAGCTCACTGTCAAGAGAAGACAAGAGAAGACAAGACAAGAGACGAGAGAAATGAATGTGTGTATGTCTGCTTGCTTACTTGTGCTCAGCTCAGTTTCTCCAACTATGCATTTTATGACCACTCCCCCTCCCCTGTGTCTAGGGAATGGTGGCACCCACAATGGGCTGGGACTTTCCACGTCAACGAACTTAAGACAATCCCCACAGATATGTCCATGTCCATAGGACAACCTGACCTAAACAATTCCTCACCGAATCTCTTTCTGGGTTATTCAAAGTATCAATTAAAACTAACCGTCATACTGTGGTACTTGTATACACTGTTAATAGCCTCCAAATTATTTTTATTATGTAAATATCAGAAAAATACACTGTACATGAGACCCTCCAATATGTGCATGCTTGTTGACATAAGTTGTCTGCATAAACTATGGTCCCAAGATGTTCTGTATATTGTGAAATACATGAAAAAAAATATTCAATATGAAAATTAATATGGACAGTTCACACATTTTTCACTCATTCTAATACTGTGGTTTCATGTGGATGAAATGTTTATTATGTTTAAATGTTAATGAGTGAGGAAGGAGAGATGGCTCAATGGTTAAGAGAGCTCAATGCTTTCTAAGAGTACTCAAATTCTATCCTCAGCATCCATGTCAAGCGACACACAGCCCCCTCTATCTCTGGCTCCAGAGATCTATTGCCCTCTTCTGGTCTCTGTAGATACCTGCACTAATGGGCAAGCACAAATAAATAAACATAAACCTTTGCATGTTAATAAGTAAATAAATAAATAAATAAATAAAGGCTTATATAATGCTTGAAAGATAAAAATGTTTAATAAGTAATATAACTAATTTTCTATTGTAATAACTTAGGTGCCTTTTTAAAAATTTAAAGTACTCTTTTTGTTTAATTTTTCTTAGATTATTTTACTTACTTACATTGCAATCATTGCCCCCTCCTGGCCCCCCCTCTCACAGTTCCTCCTCCCATTCCTCCTCTCCCTTGGCCTCCAACAGGGTACTTCCCGCACCAGACCTTCCCCTTCTCTGGGGTCTCATGTTTCTAGAGAAATAAGAGCATCCTCTCCCACTGAGGCCAGACCCAGGTAGACCTTGGCTACGTATGTTCCAGGGGCCTTGAACCCATCCATGTATACTCCTGGTTGGTGACTATGGCCATTTTCCTATGTTAATTCTACCTATCCATGAGCATGGGAGATCTTTCCATCTTCTGAAGTCTTCTCCAATTTCTTTTTTTAGGGATTTGAAGTTCTTGTCTTATAGATCTTTCACTTGCTTGGTAAGAGTTATACCAAGATATTTTATACTATTTGTGGCCATTGTGAAAGGTGTTGTTTCCCTAATTGCTTTCTCAGCCTGTTTATCATTTGTATAAAGGAAGGCTACTGATTTGTTTGAGTTAATTTTGTATTCTTCCACTTTGCTGAAGTTGTTTAATATCTGTAGGAGTTCTCTGATGTAATTTTGGGGGTCATTTTTGTATACTATCATATTATTTACAAATAGTGATACTTTGACTTCTTTCTTTCCAACTTTTATCCCCTTGATCTCCTTTTGTTGTCTAATTGCTCTAGCTAGAACTTTGAGTACTATATTGAATAGATAAGGAGAGAGTGGGCAACCTTGTCTTGTCCTGGATTTTAGTGGGATTGCTTCTAGTTTCTCTCTGTTTGATTTGATGTCTGCTGTTGGTTTGCAATATATTGCTTTTATTATGTTGTCAAAGTCTTTTGCTTTATATAATGAGATGATCATGTGACCTTTTCCCTTGAGTTTGTTTATATAATGGATTACATTGATGGATGTTCATATATTGAACCATCCCAGCATCCCTGAGATGAAGCTTACTTGATTGTGGTGAATGATGGTTTTAATATGTTCTTGGATTCAGTTTGTGAGAATTTTATTAGGTATTCTTATATTCATAAGTGAAATTGGTCTCTTTCTTTGTTGGGTCTTTATGTAGTTTATGTATCAGAGTAACCATGGCTTCATAGAATGAATTAGGTAGATTCCTTTTGTTTTTATTTTTGTGGAATAGTTTGAGAAGTATTGGTATTAGTACTTCTTTGAAGATCTGATAAAATTCTGCACTAACACTATCTGGTCCTGGGCTTTTTATGGTTGGGAGATTCTTTAATGACTATTTCTATTTCCTTAGGGGTTATGGAACTGTTTAGATAGTTTACCTGATCTTGATTTAACTTTGGTATGTTATATCTGTCTAGAAAACCATTCACTTCATCTACATTTTTCAGTTTTGCAGAGTTTAGACTTTTGTTGTAGGATCTGATGATTTTTTGAATTTCCTCAGTTTCTATTGTTATGTCTCCCTTTTCATTTCTGATTTTCTTAATTTGGATACTGTTTCTATGCCCTTTAGTTAGTTAGACTAAGGTTATATTTATCTCGATGATTTTCTCAAAGAACCAGCTCTTGATTTTGTTGATTCTTTGTATTGTTCTCTTTAAGGACCTCTTGGGTGTGTTTACTTCTTTCTGTTCTAGAGCTTTCAGGTGTGCTGTTAAGTTGCTTGTATGGGATCTCACCAATTTCTTTATGAAGGCACTTAGTGCTATGAATTTTCCTCTTAACACTTTCATTGTGACCTATAAGTTTGGGTATGATGTGTCTTCATTTTCATTTAATTCTATAAAGTCTTTGATTTCTTTCTTTATTTCTTTTTTTCATCTTTTCTACTATTTTTTATTATATATTTTCTTTATATACATTTCAAATGGTATCCTGAAAGTTTCCTATACCCTCCGCCTGCCCTGCTCCCCTACTCACTCACTCCTGCTTCTTGGCCCTGGCATTCCCCTGTACTGGGGCATATAAACTTTGCAATACCAAGGAGCCTCTCTTCCCAGTGATGGCCGACTAGGCCATCTTCTGCTACATGTGCAGCTAGAGACACGAGCTCTGGGGGTACTGGTTAGTTCATATTGTTGTTCCACCTATAGGGTTGCAGACCCCTTTAGCTCCTTGGGTGCTTTCTCTAGCTTCTCTATTGGGGGCCCTGTGTTACATCTTATAGATGACTGTGAGCATCCACTTCTGTATTTGCCAGGCACTGGCATAGCCTCATACGAGACAGCTATACCAGGGTCCCTTCAGCAAAATCTTGCTTGCATTTCTGACCAAGTTGTCATTGAGTAGAGATATTTTCAGTTTCTACGAGTATGTGGGTTTTCTGTTGTTATTGAAGTCTAGCCTTAGTCCATGGTGATCTGATAGAATCCTTAGTGATGTTTCAATCTTTTTGTATCTGTTGAGGACTGTTTTGTGACTAATTATATGGTTAGTTTTGGAGAAGGCTCCATGAGGTGCTGAGAAGAAGGTATATCCTTTTGTTTTAGGATGAAATGTTCTATAGATATTTGTTAAATCCATTTGGTTCATAACTTCTGTTAGTTTTAGTGTGTCTCTGTTTAGTTTCTGTTTCCATGATCTGTCCATTGTTGAGAGTAGGGTGTTGAAGTCTCCCATTATTATTGTGTGATGTTCAATGTGTGTTTTGAGCTTTAGAAAAGTTTCTTTTATGAATGTGGGTGCCCTTGAATTTGGAGCATACATGTTCAGAAATGAGACTTCCTCTTGGTGGATTTTTCCTTCGATGAATATGAAGTGTCCTTCCCCATCTCCTGTGATAATTTTGGTTGAAAGTCTATTTTATTGGACATTAGAATGACAACTCCAGCTTGTTTCTTGGGACCATTTGCTTGAAATATTTTTTACCAGCCTTTTACTCTGAGGTAGTGTCTATCTTTGTTACTGAGGTATGTTTCTTTATGCAGCAAAATGCTGGATCCTGTTTATATATTCAGGCTGTTAGCCTGTGTATTTTTATTGTGGAATTGAGTCCACTGATGTTGAGACATATTAAAGACATATGACTGTAATTTCTGTTATTTTTTGTTCCTAGAGATGGTAGTATGTGAGTATGATTCTCTTATTTGGGGTTTGCTGTAAAATGTTTAATTTCTTGTGTTTTCTTGGATGTAGTTACGCTCCTTGTGTTGGAGATTTCCTTCCAGTATCCTCTGTAGGGCTGGATTAGTAGAAAGATATTGTGTAAATTCAGTTTTGTCATGGCATGGAGTATCTTGGTTTCTCCATCTGTGGTGATTGAAAATTTTGCTGGGTATAGGTATACCTTTATATGTTTCTTGGCCTTTTTACCTTATATCTTTTAATCTTCTTTGTTTTTTTTTTTTTTTTTTTTTGCATTTAGTGTTTTCTTTACTAAGTGACAAAAGAATTTTCTGTTCTGGTCAGTTCTATTTGGTGTTCTGTAGGCTTCTTGTACATTTATGACTATCTCTTTTTTTAGGTTAGGAATTTTTTTTTCTCTTTCACAACTGAGATTTTATTGGTTAAGGAGCAGAGTGCACAGACATTGCAATTCTTACCACATGTACCTCAAAAGAGCCATATATTTTATTCACATACCCAAACTCTGAAGAGTCACACTATGTTCATGTACACAAATGAAGAGCTATGCATTGTATTGCTTTTCTTTGAAATCATTCCAGTGATGTTCCAGCCTTAAACTTGATAAGTTTCCCTAAGACCTCTCATAACACCAAATGCCTATAATCCTCAGTTCCACCAACTCACAATTTTATTCTACACACAGAACAGACTCAGGATTTCCATCTTTTAGAGCACATTATCACAACGGTTAGGAAAACGGACTGCTATGACCACAGACATCACAGTTCTGACAGGGCAAGGACCAAAGACTGGCTTTCTTACAAAATGATTCTACTAGAAACAAAGGACCAGATAGAACTGAAAATATTCCAGCATGAATGCATGACTGAGACTCTAAATTGCCATTTATTATTCTTTGTATTGTAGGATATAAAACTAGCTCCCTCTACAGAATGTTATGGTGACCCCAGAGACAGTCACAGCCTCTCCTAATTCAGTATCCTGCTATTTTCTGGTTGTACCAAAAACTAAACAACCAGCAAATGATTTAACCTCTTAAAACACCATTTATCCCCCAAAACATTTGAGATGAGGTGGAATTCCCTCGCCTTTTAATAATGTTTCTAGAGCTATTAAAAAACTCGCATTTACTAAATAGTTGATAAAAATATTCCTCTGGATTATATAAGAAGGGAGGCGGGACCACTGACAGACATGATGGATGCTTAGTTGGACTTGACTTCTTTCTCTTCTACAGAGGCTGGACTCTGGTTTTCCGTCTCTCCATTTTCTTCAGGCAGATCCGTGGTTTGCTGGTCAGCTACTTCATCCTGTTTGCCCTTTGTTCCCCTCTTCCCTTTTATCTGCACCTTTTTTGGCTGATGTTTTATCCTTTCCAGCAGTCTTTTTCAGAGTGGTAGAGGAAGTGCTGGAGCAGCCTCTGGCATGGGCTCACATTTGCATGCATGTGTACCTGCATGTATATGCACATACATACCATATATACACAGGCAATTAAATTTTCCTATATTCTATTTTATCACATAACAATTTATTTATATAATATGCAAATATCCCTGTACATGGTAGAAGGGATTTTGGAGGTTGAGTCCAAGTTTGGATCTTGAACACAGAGATGATCCTGGATTCAGTAAAAAGCCAAAACCTTTTATCTGCCAATACAAATTTGATATCCCAGGATGCCATTCCCACAATGGTCTCTGTCTTCTGGGGACCATGCACTGGGGTTCATGTGTCAGCAAGGCACTGGCTTTGCTGCTCAGAGACTTCTGGGACCAAAGGCAAAGCCTGGTGTGAAGATGCTCTTAGCACAAGAAATTTCTCCAAATGCCTTAGACAGTGCACAGAGACTGAAAGCTGAAAGTCATTTCATTCCTGTTAAATATTGAAATAAAATTGGGGCTGGTTATTTGTCACAGGAGTCAAGATCAACTGAAGTCTTGCCGGGGGTCGGGGGGGTGGGAGAAAGAAAGAAAAAAAGGAAAAGAAAGAAAAAAAGAAAAGAAAAAAATCAGTCTTGCACATGGGCTAGCTCTAAAATTTCAGTTCATTCTATCAGCAGTTTAGAGTTCTTTATAAGTGGATGCCCCAAGTAGATGCACAGCCTTAGCCTGGTTTTTATATCCATGTGACTAACCTGAATTTTTATAGGTTTTTCCACTAAGCTCTCAAGGGAAGGATTTTACTGGTTCACACTGGCCAATCCCCTTATCTGGGCTTATATAAAACTTGTTTATCCTTACTGGCTCTTCTATAATTGCAATGTCTCTTATTGCTCATGCATGATCTTGATAGTTTAGTAGGCAAGGGTGTTATAGCTCAATTAGATTCATCATGTGTTGCTGATGTTTGCACCACACACTAGATAATTAGCTCTTGAGTCTAGGTGAGTCTTCACATTGTAGTGCATTACCTTTTATAAACATTATAACCTTGCAACATTAAATTTGTATTTTGCTAGAATTCTTAAGTATCAAACAGCTGTTGTTACCCAGAGAAAGGGCCATAGGGAATTGTCACTATCTGGTCATTCAAAAACTTTTGCTTATTTTGGAGACAGGGTATTATGTAGATTAGGCTGACCTCAAATTGGCTATGAAGCAGACCTGCATCTTCTAATCTGATTCTCCTGCCTTCACCTCCTGAGTTCTGGGATTTTAGGTATGCACCGCTCCAGCCAGTCTACATGGCACTGGGGATGGAACCCAGGGCTTTGTTCAAGCTAGGCAAGCACTCTGGCAATCGATCTATAGTCCAGTCTCCATTTAACAACTTTCAGCAGAGACCAGTTGGATATATCCTAACTACAAGGAATTGTTCATTGCCTTCATATGTGTGTGTATGTGTGTGTGCATGTGCACACAGGTGTGTACATGCTTGTAGAGGAAAGAGATTAGCTTCAAATGTAGTTTTTAGGTATAGCTCATCTTGTTGCTTGAAACAGGGTCTCTCATAGAGAGAGTGGGTTCACTGACTGGGCCAGTGGTGGCAAGCAGTTTTCCAGCTGAGCCATTTTCTCAGCCCAGATATGGGTTGTGGTCCAGATGATCTGTAGGTGATCTGGGTTTCTTTCATTGTAACATCATGGTCACATAGATTAAAATGGAACATGCAGTTATGCTTTTATTACTCTCAGGCCATGTGATACTAAAACAGCAGCCAATTGCCTATAGCAGACCTTTTCCATTTCAACCCCCAGAACCTTTGAAAGCTCATTCCTCATGACAGGAACTTGTCATGCACCAAAGGAGCTGCCCACATTCCACAAGGCCTTGGCCTCAATGGCGTTGGAGAATCCATGGCCGGCAGAGTTCCTTGGGATAGCATCTTGGTAGAAAAGTCCTGTTTCCATAAAACTAGCTGAGACTGCCTCTGGGGCAAGAGTGAAAACAAGCCAGAGACTCAAGATGCTTCCATAGGTGCTCCAGAGAGGTAGAAGACCAGGCACTGTTGTTTGCATGCAAGCAAGTTCTTCTTTGAGATGGCTTAAGCTACACTGAATGATGGGAGATATCCACTTGAAGCAGAATTTCTATTTATAATCTTGTGATAAAGAATCTAAGATCAACAGAGTTTCCATGTAGGAATATAATTTTATAAAAGTACCTCGTACATTCAGAGAGACTGAACTATTGCTAGACCCCACAGCCAAGTTAATAATATACCTTGAAGTCATTTGAGAATGTTTACTTAGCCTGCTGTCCTACTGTGTATTCATCCTGTTTAAACTTAGCCTGCCTTTAAAAGAACAATGTAGCAACCTCCCTTACATGCTTTGAATTTCCATTGCAATCAGCTTTTATAGCTCAAGCTAATGCATAGCTCTAATTTTAAATTATATACTCTTCCATTCCCTTTACCCAGAATAATGTAAGTGTGTGTTGTGGTAGTCATTTACTGAAAGCAGCCAACAGGTTGGAAACAATCTTATAAAACAAATATCCATCATAAATGCTGGCAACAACATATGGAAATAGCTTGATAGTGCCTGTTTGTGGTTAGAGTTGCTATTCCAAGTCAGTTGGGGTCAATAAAAATGACTTTTCCCCTTGTAAAACTCTGTTAAAGATTTCTGTATAGACTCTCTCATCCCTTTGTCATGAAATGCTTTTTATACTGTTCAATAAATTCAGAGCCAAGTATTCTGCAAGGGACATACAGAAATAGAGACAGACAGACATAGATAGATTACAGAGAGGCCAGTCGATAGAAACTACAGACCTATGGAAGACACAGGAAAAGAACTGGAGAGCATGTTTGGGTTTTCTTCTCATCAAATTAAGCCAAGAGGAATTTTTTATTTCATTCCTTAATGTGACATCAACATATTTGGTGCCTCTGAGGTTCTCCTTAATGCATTACTCAACACACTCAGAGAGGTTTAGAAAATGACAAATGGTGAACAGGAGAAACAGTAGCTGAGAGTGAATGAGTGACCAGTCAGGGTGTGTGGTCAAGGAGATCCAGTGCTATCAGGTGACCCGATGGAAATGAGACTGTATGTGCAGATGTGTGGAACATAGAAACCCCATGTGAAGATCACTCTTGCTTTCTAGATCCTATGAATCTTGAATGTTGTGTAGAAAACTGAGAAGCAGGGGCCAGAGATGACTCAGTAGATAAAGTGCTTGCTGAGCAACTGTGAAGAGTTTGACCACCCAGGTCCTACAGCATTGGGTAGGTGTGGCAGTTAGTCAGAATTACTACTTCTCAGTAGACAGAAATGAACTCCCCAGGTCAAGATACCAAGCTGGACTAGCCAAATTGGTAAGGTCTCCAGTAAGCAAAGTCCTGGTTTAGTAACAAGAGTAGAGAATGATGAAGATAGCAGATGTCAAATCTCTGGCTTCCACATGCACCTGCTTATATACATAAAAACATTCATACATGCATACTACACACATATACATGTCCCCCCAAACCCTAAGATGAAATGTTGATGGAGACACTTGGTCACATGACCTAACGATGGGCCAAACCACATTGTTCATGAGAGACGCTTCCTTTACACATTACCTCAACTGTGTGTGAGAGCTTCAAATACAGCATTTTTGGTGAGCACCTACTACCTAAAGAGGAGGTCTCAGCACCATCTGATGTTAATTATCTACTTACAGGGAGATTTAGAGAAAGCTTCCTTGAGATGTAATCTTAATGGAAAATGATTGGCTTGAAAAAAGAGCTAGATTTACTTAATCGCCAAGAATTCCTGTGTCTAATAGTTCTGCATAAGTCGGTTTCAGGGTAAATAATAATAATAACAATAACAATAATAAAAAGGATGAATAATGAGGACAAAAAATAAAGAAATATATGTAGAAACATCTTTGTGTAATGAATTAATTATTTCTTTAAATAAACTTACTGGTCTGTATGTATACGTGTGTGTGTATGCGTACGTATGTATGTTTGTATACATGTGTAAATACTAGAGGACAATTTGAAAAGCAAATAATTTTTCTTTATTTAAAAATGTATTCATTATTATTCTATACATGTGTACATGATGGGGAACATGTATGTGTCATGACACCTGTGTGGAGACCAGCGGACAGCTTTATGGAGTCAACTCTCTGCCTTCACCTTTCCTTGAATTCTTGGGATTAAATTCAGGTCTCTAGATTTGCACACCAAATGCCTTAATCCACTGAGCTATCTCCCCAGCTCCTTGTTTAGCCTTTAAAAGATTTTTGCATAGTAAATATGGAAAATTGACCAGTTCAGATGCTCATGGATAGCACTAAACACGTCCTAACAGCTGGAATGACAGCTAAGACTTTCACAGGATGCTCATCATGTGTACCTAACAGGGTTTCTTCAGTTCGTCAGCACAGTGCCCTGGCTGGTGGACATTACTCTCTTTTCACAGCAGAGAACTGGAAGAGATGGAACATCAGTAACTATTCCTGCAGTCAATATCAGAGTCCTGTCTGCCCTGGGTTTCTGAGAAGTTAGAGGTAAGTAGAGCAGAGAGGCAGAGAGGCACCTGGCTATCAAGAGCTGCTCAGTCTCTGCACTGAAATTAAGAAGCACACATCGACTGACCTGAGGAACAGGGCCCTGTGCTCAAGGCTAGGGAGTCAAGTCTTTTTTATTTCATTCAATGATGGGTTCTTAACCTTGAAGATTTGGTTTAATCTTTGTAATCCTAGGAAGGATTATTAGCTCTGTTTTATAGATTAAGCAAAGTCAATTCATGTTAAAAATCTCTGCTCATAGCTAAAGGCAAGTTGCAAACCAGAACAAAGGCAAGTTACAAGCCAGAACACACGCTTTCAAGTTCCTACACTGAACTCCTTACCCACATGGGCTGGGGAGATGGCTCAGCCTATGTGCTTTCCTTGCAACTTTGATAGCCTAAACTTAACCCCTAGAATATAAGCCTAGGGTAATCACACATACTTGTAATCCCGGCACTGAGGTAGAGACATGCAGAATCCCAAGGTGCACTTGGCCAGCCAGCCCTAACCTACTTTGTAAGTTCTAGGTTAGTGAGAGGCTCTGTCTCAAAAGAAATCATCAGCAGAAAGGTGGAAGGCAGCCAGGCAGGAGGATGTGTAACTCAGTGGGGAGAGGATGTTGGTCATTCAGTAGGGATGCAACAAGGGTCAGTGAGACCTCCTGGCTGATGAGCTTGGGTCTGGGAAGGAGCATGGGGTTGAGAAAGACACTTCTGGGTAGAGGGAGAGGGATGACATTCTAGGCCACTGAACAGCTGGGTTCTCTGGATACCAGAATCTCTACCAATGACTGTTTGGCTGAACATTTGGCCAGCAAAATACACATGTGGACACAGCTCTGAGGAATGTTGGCCCCAACCAAGCACAAGACAGGAGATGGTATGTAAATCAAGGGTCTCTTCCCTTCAAGCCCAGAAGATGAGTAAAGGCAAAAATCCAGTAACTTTTCATATTTAGTATGAGACCAACAGTGTGAGACCTGAAGAAGCTCACCCCAAAAGAACTCATCTTGGAACAAGAAAGCCAACAATAGACAAGGCACACGATTCAAACACCAAACTTGGGGATACATGAAGGGAGGGGGCCCCCAGGCTGACACACAATGGATCAAATGTGATAAGTCCTTTGAGGCCAATCACATACCATCATCCAGCCCCATGCTCTGTCAAATAGTAAAAGCAGATGTGTTTGCAAACTGGCAAGAACTCGGAAGACTTTTCTGGTGATTGGCAGGCGCTTAGGTAGGAGGTGGCCAGGGATAGTGAGAAGAAAACACTTGGGTGGAGATCCAGACATAAGCATACCCCAAACCTCCCCCAACCCAGCCCCTCTAACAAGAAGAAAAGAGAAAATCAATATTAGCTTGGGCAAGAATAGATCTATTGTAATGTGGAAGAAACCCACATGGTAGACAGGATAGGAGGAAAAGATATTCCACATCCCTGAAATTATTCTGCTCTATTGTCTGATCTAGCTCATCCAAACACCATGCAGTTAGGGCCAGGTGCAATAGTTTAAAGTTGAGGTATGTGTGGAGAACAAAAGTTCCCACCTTGGCTTGGGAAATTCTTTCTCTCCATGCTTCATCTAGAGCCTTTGACCTTCTATTATTTGGCTTCAGAAACAACCCCCAGCTTCCAGTACATTCTTGGGGAAAGAGTCAGTTCTCTCAGCCTGCAGCAAGCATTCACAGAGTAGCCCATGACCATGTCTATCCAAGATAGTGGCCCCACGAGAATGCATTGGCATTTATGTACTGCTCAAGGTCTAGCCAGACTATCTAAAACCCTGTAAAAGGCTGGAGGGGAGGAGGGGTCAGGTAGAGTGGGTCCAGGCTCCAAGAATAAGAATCCTCTCTGTTTTGTTCTCCTGACCTCCTAAATAGGGTGAGTTCTGTGTTTTTTCTAAAGGTGCTTATCTTTTACTTCATTCTAGCTACATACCTGTGGCAGACAAGGGTTAGGGCAGGAAGCACCCCAGAATCTCTGGTTGCCTGAGCTCAAGGTGGGGAGCACTTATGGGCTGTCATGGCCAGTGGACAAACTCATTGTGTGGTTGAATTGAAAACCAGATAATATGGTAGCTCTGATGCAGGTGTGAGCAGATGCTAGCTACAGATTTCAGGACCAAGAATATACTTGGTTTCCCTGAAGATCAGCTGGATGAGGGAATTCAAATACTTCTCCTGGGCAGAAGGGAACTTGATGGACAGTCTCTCTAAAGGCAAGGAAGACTATACATAGACAGTTGTGATGGATGTGTGGTGGAATCTATTGTGCCAAAGTTTTATCTTATTAGTCTAGGGTACAGTGTTTTAACATGGATGGATGGTGTTATGACGACAGTATAGCACCTATGGTGTCTGCCAGCCCACCATCCTCACAGTTCCCTTCCTTCCTTCCTTCCTTCCTTCCTTCCTTCCTTCCTTCCTTCCTTCCTTCCTTCCTTCCTTTCTTTCTCCCTTCTTCCCTTCCTTCTCCTCTTCCTCCTCCTCCTTTCTCTCTCTGTAAGTAGGTAAGTAGAATAATTCAATGATCAATGAGCCTCAGAAATCTTCTACTCTTTATCCCCCACCCCCATCCCCCTGCCTGGACACTGGGAATTGTCGCCATGCCTGGCATTCTTTACATGGATTCTGAAGTTCAAATTCAGGTCCTCATGCTTGCAGAGCAAGTGCTTTTATCCACCGGAGTCTTGTAAACTCAAGAGCTGAGTATCAGCACTTGTTAACACAGTTTCTCTGTTCCTGAGGTCTTCTACATAACACTATTTCCTTTGCACAGTTCCAAAGCACACAATTCTCAGTTGCCACAATTCAGATAAATGATACCAAGTCCCAGCAACATTGTTAGACTTTGGCTATCATGGCACATGAACAGAATATGGTTGTTAAAACAAACAAACAAACAAACAAAAAAACAAAACACTAGCTCTTGTGTCCATGACTTATTGCAAAACTTCAGATAGATATTTTAAGGCGAAATGTGTTATTTCATTCTGTGTATGATCACATAGAATCTATTCTTCCATTTACACACAAAGCTAAGTGCATAGCTGTATCATTTCTTTGTCACTCAGTGACAAGTTCTAGTTCATGGAAATAGATGAATGTGATGGTTAGTGCTAATTGTCACTTTGACCAAATCTAGAATCACCCAGGAGATGGTCCTCTGGACATGCCTATAGGGGGATTTGTCTTGCCTGTATTACTTCTTGTGGGAATACCTGCCCACTATGGGTGGCACCATTCTCTGGATGGGATCCCTGGCTGTATAAGTGAATAGAGCTGAGCACCATCACCCACCACCCTCTGATTCCTGATTAAAGATGCCTTGTGACCTACTGCCTTGATTTCCCCACCTTGACGGGTTACAGCTTGAACTATGAGCTACAATAAAACTTTTCTCTCTGAAGTTCATTTGCCAGAATATTTTATCACAGAAAAAGAAACTTAGCTAATGAGCAATAGGGGAAATTGGGCAACAAAGGTGAATGTGCAGTAACACACTGGAGCATAAAGATAATAGTAGAAGTGAAATCATGTTCCATGTAAGTAGGTTACAGAAGAAAAAGGCTAGGCCACTAGCTTTATGATAGCTCTAGAGTCACAGTCAGAAGAACTTAATGGAAATGAACTTATTGATAGAAATGTGAAAAATACTTGTCACAACAAAGGTGAAGATGTCCTTGAGTGACATCGGCTAAAATCTAGAGACTCACTGAGACACAGGAAACACAGGCTAAATGTAAAGTATGGAAGTTGACTCAAACTTAGAATGGAGATGAATATTTGATGAGGCTTAGAAAAGAGGCTTCTGCTCTATCAGATGCCAAAACTGAGGATGATATGTGCACTTGACAGAGAAACAAAACACTTCTGTTTACATGTTCAAACCACAGTGCACCAAACAAACACTAGTGTTTCTGCTTGTTTAGAAATGTATGTGTGTAGTGTATATGTGTAGTAAATTACATAAGTGAATCTGTATGTGTATGTATGTGTACAGTTGCACAGCACAGTGGAAGGCATTGGGTGTCCTGGTCTACCACCCTCTTTTATTCTTCTTCATTCTTATTCTTATTCTTGTTCTTGTTCTTGTTCTTGTTCTTGTTCTTGTTCTTGTTCTTGTTCTTGATCTTGTTCTTGTTCTTATTCTTATTCTTATTCTTATTCTTATTCTTATTCTTATTCTTATTCTTATTCTTATTCTTATTCTTACTCTTTTTTTTTTTTTTTTTTTTTCCAAGACAGGCTTTCTCTGTATAGCCCTGGCTGTCCTGGAGCTCACTTTGTAGACCAGGCTAGCCTCGAACTCAGAAATCCACCTGCCTCTTCCTCCTGAGTGCTGGGATTAAAGGCGTGTGCCACCATGCCAGGCTTCTTATTCTTTTGAGACTAAGTTTCTCACTGAACCCGGAGCTAAGTTGGCAGCCAGCAATCCATCCATCCCTGCTCCCAACAGTTCTAGGAGTCACAGCAGATGCTTTTATGCATGGAGTCATCTACTCTGCCTCTGTTTTTCCACTTGCCATATCCTACACACTTACCAGTGATGGTAAAGAATCTTTGATGTTTTGACAAAGATGTTTAAAGCTCACAGAACAGTTGTTTTTCTTTTTTTTTCCCGCATTGGTCATTGATGTTGTTTCATATGATTTTAGCCCAATCATCTACAATGCAAGATAAACACTGGACTGTTAGTCCAAGGTAACAAAGTGATGGTTAATTTGGCATATTACCTAACCCTGACCATCTCTTCCCTCCTGTATTCCTGACTCTAGAGAGAATAGGCTATTAGGGTAGCCAATAACTGCATCCTCCCTTTTTATGTTTAGTCCATCATGAGGGCCTCCACTCATCTTGTCATCATCTTTTCAACAAATTAGCCCCATGTCCTGCTTAATGCACTGAACTTGACCCTCCCCTCCATTGCTTTACTTCCTGATTGCCACTCTCCAGTACTTGCATTTTAATCATTTTCCATTTACCACTTTCTGTTTTAATTAATGTGCAGTTCATGAAAATACTAGAGTCAAAGATTTGGAAATGGAATCTGTTCAAACCAACCTCCCTTTCAAAAACGACTATTAACAGTCGATCACTTGTGAGGGCCTGGACTTCACTGTAGTTTTCAGAGATTGCCTAGTTGCCTGGACCTTGGTATCTTTCATTGTGATGACTCCTCCTTCTGACTCACCTCCTTCCTCTTTTTCCGGGCTAATTCCACATTTCCCATAAGATTTGTCACAAGTGAAAGCCTTCCCAGTGTCCCTAGCTTTAATTGCCTCCTTTTCTGTGACTCTGTGAATAAAGCTTTGGCAAGTGTGGGGCTGGAGAGGTGGCTTAGTGGTTAGGAGCATGTACCACTCTTTCAGAGAGTTCAAGTTTGAATCTCAGCAGCCATGTCAGGCAACTCATACTGTCTGTAACTGTAACTCAGACTCCAACTCCAGACAGATTTGATGACTCTGGCCTTGGTGTGTTTCTGCCACAAACCCACACAGAAACACAAATACATAACTAAAAATTTATTATTTATTTTTAATTTAATGTATATAATATATTATTGATATAGCTAATATATATTATAAATACATATCATTTACATTTATATATGTACATATATATTTATATTATACAATATAGTACATGTAAATATATTATATAATAAATTAATATAAAATTGTTTAATCTATTATTTAATTTATAATAAATCTTGACTAATTCTTTGTATTGTTCTCTTTGTTTCTAACTGATTGATTTCAGCTCTGAGTTTGACTATTTCCTGCCATTGACTCCTTTTGGGTGTGTTTACTTCTTGTTCTAGAGCTTTCAGTTGCTAGTATGTTGCTATTAAGTTGCTAGTATGAGACCCCCAATTTCTTTGAGGAGACACTCAGTGCTATTAACTTTGTTCTTAGTGCTGCTTTCCTTGTGTTCCATAAGTTTGGATATTCTGTGCCTTCATTTTCATTGAGTTCTAGAAAGTCTTTAACTTCTTTCTTTATTTCTTCCCTGACCAAGTTATCATTGAGTAGAGAGATGTTCAGTTTCCATGTGTATATGGACTTTCCATTGTTTCTGCTGTTGTTGAAGTCCGTCTTTAATTCATGGTGATCTGATAAGATGCATGAGGTTATTTCAACCTTCTTGTATCTGTTGAGGCTTGCTTTGTGACTGATTAATATGTAAAATAATAATATAAAATAATAAATTAATTTAATATAAATTTAATCAAATTTAACATAAACTGTTATTGAATTTACAATAAATAAGAAAAAGAAACTTCAGCAAATGTATTATAGAATAATTTACTTCGTGTGTGTGTGTGTATGTGTTCGTTTCATGCATATGTATCCCAGAGGCTAATGTGGGCATCTTACTAAGTTGCTATTCATCTTATTTTTTTCAGGCAGCGGCTCTCTCTGAACCTGGAGCTCACCATTCCACCTGACTGGCTGGCCAGTGCATTCCAGGGATCTGTCTGCCTCTACTTCCTCAGCTCTGAGCTTGCAGATATATGCTGTTTTAGTAGTTTTGTTTTCTTGTGGCTTTATGGTAAGCTTCACCAATTAAGCCTTATCCTCAGGCTCTGCAAAGCATTTATCACATAACTCCATTTTCTAGTAGACTAGAACCCAGTAGAATGAGGATCTTCACACACTCTAGGCTTTCATTCAGTAAAACTGCAGGAGTGATGACCGTATCAATACCCCTCATGACGAAAGAGAAGGCATTGTTGATGGAACCACAATCATGCGGGAGTTGCAGTACATGACTGTCTTAGTCAGGGTTTCTATTCCTGCACAAACATCATGACCAAGAAGCAAGTTGGGGAGGAAAGGGTTTATTCGGCTTACACTTCCATGCTGCTGTTCATCACCAAAGGAAGTCAGGACTGGAACTCAGACAGGTCAGGGAGCAGGAGCTGATACAGAGGCCATGGAGGGATGTTCTTTACTGGCTTGCCTCCCCTGGCTTGTTCAGCCTACTCTCTTATAGAACCCAAGACTACCAGCCCAGGGATGGTCCCACCCACAAGGAGCCTTTCTCCCTTGATCACTAATTGAGAAAATGCCTTACAGTTGGATCTCATGGAGGCATTTCCTCAACTGAAGCTCTTTTCTCTGTGATAACTCCAGCTGTGTCAAGTTGACACACAAAACCAGCCAGTACAATTGACCCCTTGTCAACTTGACACACAAACACATCACTAGTAAGCCTCAACCCTTACATTCTTATTCATCCCCAAGATCTAAATAACTTTTTTAGTCCCACAGTCTTTACATATTCTTAAAATTTCAATCTCTTTAAAATATCTATCTCTTTTAAAATCCAAAGTCCTTTTACAATTAAAAGTCTCTTAACTGTGGGCTCCACTAAAACAGTTTCTTCCTTCAAGAGGGAAAATATCAGGGCACAGTCACAATCAAAGCAAAAATCAATCTCCAACCGTCCAACGTCTGGGATCCAACTCACGATCTTTTGGGTCCTCCAAGGGCTTGGGTCACTTCTCCAGCCATGCCTTTTGTAGCACACACGTTGTCCTCTGGGCTCCAGATGCCTGTACTCCACTGCTGCTGCTGCTCTTGGTGGTCATCTTGTGGTATTGGCATCTCCAAAACACTGCATGACCCCTTCAGTCCTGGGCCTTCAATTACAACTGGGGCTGCACCTTCACCAATGGCCTTCCATGGCCTCTCACAGTGCCGAGCCTGAGCTGCTGTGTGACCCCTTCATGCCTTCAAAACCAGTACCACCTGGGTGACCCTTACACATTACCAAGTCCCACTGCAGAAGGAGTACAACCTTGCCTATCTCTGGAACACAGCCTCTTTGTGCTTTCAGAAAACACTTCCCAGAAGATGTCACCTCAACGATGCTGGTCTCTTCTTAATCACCGCTAATATCTTAGCTCCAGCTAACCAGCATCAATAGTCTCAGTAATGCAGTTTTTGCTTTAGTAGTTCTGGTATCTTGTTAATCACAGCTGATTCTTCAGCCCCAGCTAACCAGAACTACAAAATCTTCACAATAAAAGCAGCAATGGCCCTGAAGAGAGTCTTTAATTTTCCCCCTGAAATTTCACAAACCAGGCCTCTATCTTCTGCACTGTTCTCAGCATTATCTTCAAAGCTCCTACACAACATCTGACAGAGCTCTTAACAACGAATAGATCTTCAAGCCCAAAGTTCCAAAGTCCTTCCACAGTCCTCCCCAAAACATGGTCAGGTTGTCACAGGAATATCCCACTCTGCTGGTACCAATTTGTCTTAGTCAGGGTTTCTATTCCTGCACAAACATCATGACCAAGAAGCAAGTTGGGGAGGAAAGGGTTTATTCGGCTTACACTTCCATGCTGCTGTTCATCACCAAAGGAAGTCAGGACTGGAACTCAGACAGGTCAGGGAGCAGGAGCTGATACAGAGGCCATGGAGGGATGTTCTTTACTGGCTTGCCTCCCCTGGCTTGCTCAGCCTACTCTCTTATAGAACCCAAGACTACCAGCCCAGGGATGGCCCCACCCACAAGGGGTCTTTCCCCCTTGATCACTAATTGAGAAAATGCCTTACAGTTGGATCTCATGGAGGCATTTCCTCAACTGAAGCTCCTTTCTCTGTGATAACTCCAGCTGTGTCAAGTTGACACACAAAACCAGCCAGTACAATGACTATGGGTCCATTTAACAATTTCATAAGGTTACAGTAGGAAACTTTGAATTACACGTAATGCTACTAACCCACTAGTCAGTAATTAGTACTCTCCTTGTGATAGATTAAAGACAGTAGCACTCTATTTAAAGATACTGTTTAGAGTCTAGAAGTTGAAAGAGCTTCCTTTAGACATGAGCACTTCCAAGAGAGGAACTTCAATAGTAGATGTTTACACAGAAGAACCAACTCTTTGGGCTGTCAAGAGGCACTGCTCTTTAGAATCAGGCACCTGATGGCAGAGTCTCACTTCCATGGAAGACTCACGCACACCTAGTGAGTGTCTATGACTGTCCCTCCCAGAAGATTCCTCCAAGATAGCCTCTGTACATACAAGCTATCCGAGCCACCGTTCCTTCCCAGGGAATATCCTAGGACATGTTTATGTGGTACAGGCAAAGGAAAAGCAGAGAAAAGCATTCCTGTCTGTAACTCAGAACATAAATCCGTCACAAGAGTCCTCCCAAGACAGTTTTCCCAAGGAGTAATGAAGTGAGGGGAGCTATAGGTAACCAGGGAGGAAACAGTAAACCCCATATCATTCTGTCTGATTAGAGAATTAGCCAAGACCAAACGGAGCTGGCGAGAAGAGAAGAGTAAATTTCCCATGCAGAAAGGACTCTGTGGGTCTGCTGGTGCAGGGAAGGGAGATGGCACTCCCTGAAGCTGGCTCTGGGCTTTTAAGCTGTCTCCAGTTTGAAAAGTTCTGCCTCTTGGCTTTGAAGATGAAGTCAGTGTAGATGGAGAAGAGGGGAAGTCAACAGATTCCCAGAGTCACAAGGACTGTATCCGCAGCTGGGTTGAGAGCATGCACAGGCAATTGCCCGGGCCTTCAGGAACACTAAGCTTGGGTTGACTTGCTCACTGTGTCTTTGTTTTCTTAAAACTCCTCCAGGAATCCAAGAGCCTCAACATATGCAAGGCTAACACTTGCACTATAAAGTCTGTTTCTCATGGAAGTGAATCACCAGAAATAGTATTGGCCATTATATTTGAATGAGTTAGCATATGTATGTGGGTGTGTATGTATGCCTACATATGAATACGTGTGCATGGAGGCCAAGGGACAGTCCCCCCTCCCCCCCGTTGTTCTTTCAATGCTATCCACCTTACCTTGTGAGACGGGGTCTCTCGTGGGCCTGGAACATATTAAATTAGCCAGGTTGGCCAGCAAGCCTCAGGGTTTGGCTTGTCTCTCCTTACACAGCACTGGGGTTATACTACCATGCCCAGCTTTTTAAAAAATCATTTAAAACTTTAATTCTGGGGATCAAACTCAAATTCTCATGAGAAGAAGATGCTCCACGGACTGAGCTGTCCCTCAGCCCCTAATGACTATCTTATAACAACACTTGAAAACAGTTCTCGATGGTTGTGAAATTCTTTTATTTATGTTGGTGTCATGGAAGTCTCACACTAGCCCATTGAAGTAACCTGATCAGCACTGATCCTAAAGCTTTAGAAGACTTGTACCTCTTAGTGTTTCCTTCTCAACCTCACTTGCTTATTGGACAGACTTCAGCAAACATGAAGAGTGTTGAGAAAAAATTCCACTCATCTATGCTCCTACTCCAAAGCATCTCCTTTCGTCTATAATGCGCTTAAAAAAACCAGTCTCATTGTTAACTATGTGTGTTAACTATATGTGTGTTGAGGGGTATGTGCATGAATGTGTGGCTGCCCTATGAAGCCAGTGGTAGGAGTCAGATCACCTGGAGCTGGAATTTCAGGTATCTCTGAGTCACCTGACAGGACACAGGTACTGGGAACTGAATGGGGTCCTCAGCAGCCGCAGCCCTCTTCCCTGAGAGCAGTCTCTTAAGGATTGTACCTTTGCACTTATTTGTTTTGCAACTTTCAACATATTGCTTTCAAGTCTAAATACCCAACTGGAAAGTTATACTCATGCCAATAAATTCACAGTTACGAAGTCATTTTTTAATGACTGCAGAGACACACTGTTTAATGAAAGAATCCATCTTGATGTCCTTTTAAAAATTTAATCCCCTGGTTTGGAACATTTGAATCACATTTTAGCATAAATCATAGAAACTATTAAAGTTACCTTGTATATTGCTTTACATATTTAAGCATATAATAATCTTACAATTAGTAAAATGTTGTTACATTGAATGGTTTATTAATTGTCAAAATAATAATGTTATTCTCCTTATAATGAATCACTGAGCGCATCCTTTATTATTTACTGGTCCCTTAAAATTAAGTTGACCCTGCCCAGTGGATACATGCATATCAAACCCCATTTCTAGTTCTTTAATTTTTAAAATTACATTGCTTAAGGGTTAGAGAGATGGATCAACAGTTGGCAGCACTTGTTGCTCTTTCAGAGGACCCAGGCTCACTTTCTAGTACCTAGGTGGTGGCTCACAACCATTTGCAACTTCAGTTTCAGAGGATCCAGTATCCTCATTTGAGCGTATGGCACTAGGCATTCATGTGGTGTACATACATATATGCAGGCAAAAAAAAAATCTCATATATAAAATAAATAAACCTTTAAATTTTACATTTATTTATTTATTTATTTATTTATTTATTTATTTATTTATTTATTTGTGTGTGTGTGTGTGTATGTGTGTGTTTGGTGAGGGAGTGTGCCATGGCATGTATGTGGAGGCCAGAGGACAACTAATAGCCGTTTGTTTCCTTCCACCACGTGAATTCCGGGGATCAGATCCATGTTGTCAGGTTTGGTAGCAAGCACTTTGGGCTGAGCCATATTGCTGACTCCAGGCCAAGTATTTAATGAAAATGAACCTCAGAAATTTCTGCTCTCTTCCTGAAGTTGCAGAGCTCATTCCTTGGCACCCCTGGCTATTTCACTCCCTTTCTTAAATTCAACCTCTACCCCAAACTGAACATTATCAAGTCTCACATTTAATTCCATCCAGTTTCCTGTCGTACATGCTAGACATTGTGTTAGACAGGGATGTGTCAGAGAGGGCAGGGGAGCTGGTGCTCGCTCTCAGACAGAACGCAGTTACGCTGAGCATACAAACAAGACAAGGATGACCAGGATATAATTTGTCAGTGCTATGCTATAGGGAGATGCCTGCTTTGGGGTTACAGAAAGGAGCCTCCAATCCAGCCCAGGGGCTAGGAATGAGTCTCATACAGATGCTGAAGTATGTATGTTATATTGGAGAAATGACAGAACTTCAGCCAGGATGTGGACAGGCAACACGTCATAAATCAACAGAGCCAATAGTGGGCTTGGTATCACAAATGACGTCTGGAGATAGCCAGACTAGACCTATTTCTCAACTTAAATATTAATTTTAATTATATGTGTATATTTGCGTACAAATTCCAGTGAAGGCTTAGTAGAATGACACCACATCAACCTGATTGCATCTCCACGATCTGGAAATGGACACTGTCAGTGGACTTCAGCCGCAAAGTCCAGGACTCTGGTTTCAGAGCTTTGGTACAGAGGATCTTGGTCATTCCTGTAAGGAGAGATGAGCGGAAAGTACCAACTGGTGGGATGTTGATGCTTGGAGGGAAGAGATGTTCTGCTTTCTGCAGTGTTTGCTAATCGTGTGTTGGATGGTGGCCAGGCTGCATCTGGAAGAGCAGACCTTATGATAGATATCACGCCTCATATGTTGATGCTCAGACATGATGGATCAAGGCATAATACCATATATGAAAACATGTGAAGTCACTCTGCATTGCTGTAACCAAATGCCAGATAGAGAGAGGCCTCTTCAAAGGAAGAGATGTTTATTGAGGCCCACAGATTTCAGCCCATTCTTGCTTGGCTTCTCCATGCTTCTAGGATTTTGGTCAGGCAGAGCATCAATCATAGTGTAGACAGGGAAAGCTGCTTAGTTTGTGGTGGCCAGGAAAGCAGACAGCAAAAAAGGGGTTGGTGAAGGGATAAGATGCCGTTCAGCTATGACGGAGGAGCAGCTAGGTCTTCCATCAAGACCTCATGTGATAATGATCCTGTAAGCTATGGATTCATCCATTGGATTCTTTCAGCCATTGAGTTATTTATGAAGCCATCCAATCAGAATCACCCAATCAGAAACCAAGCCTGTAACACATTATCTTGTAGAACGCTGCTTTCTCCCTATGTCTTCAGATGATCTCTCTGATCACATCCCTGTGCAAATCTACATGCATTTTTTTTTCCTTCTAACAAGGACTATTAGTAATACTAGAATACCGAGGAGATGGCAACCTGATAATCTGAGTTCAATCTCGGGAGCCCACATGATAGAAAGAGAAAACTAAATCCTGCAAGTTGTTCTCTGGTCTCGTCACAAATGATGTGGCACGTGAGTATCCTCATGCTCACTGAAACAAACAAACAAATAAATAATTGTAAAAAGTTTAGGGCTTAGCCTAATGATTTCACTTCATTTTAATTATCTCTCTTTTTTTTAAAAAAAAAGTGATTAAGAGCTAGTTTATTCTAGAGCCATATTTGTATGACCAGGGCCTGGGGAACACCAGTTTAGTTTATCCAAATTCCATGTCTTTACCCTGGGCTAGGGATTGAACTCAGGTTGTCAGTGTTGGTGGCAAGCACCTTTACCCATGGAGCCATCTTAACAGCTCCAAACTTCTTATCTTGCTTCCCCCTCCTTAGTTCTGTGATTACAGGCATGTGCTTCATATCTGTGCCTCTGGCAACCGACTTACATTCTAGTCCCGAGTCACACACACACACACACACACACACACACACACACACACACAGAGAGAGAGAGAGAGAGAGAGAGAGAGAGAGATTGAGATTATACAAAGATAACAACCTCAATAGCAGAATCTTTTGTATTTATTCAGAGGATTACTACTAGGATTTATCATCAGAAAAGGCTCCATGGGTTTTGAAAATGACAGCACTGGTTGTTGGGAGCAGGAGGCCACTCTGGTCCCTGAAAACAGAAAGCAAGGTGCTGTTTTGTCACTAGACAGCATATTGCCCTCACTGGCTGCTCTGACAGCATAGAAGGGTAGAAAGCGGCTGCCTTGATTATCTTTTGATTATCTTCCTCGTTAAAAAAAGAAAAATGAAAAAAAAAAAAGCCAAGCGTCATGCTTTACTAAATAATCAGAAAAACGTGGGACAGCTCACATTTCCCACCACTCCATAAAAATGTTTGCATCTGCAAGCTGGCGTGTAGCATTCTGAAACTCCCAGGTATCCTTAATTACAGCGTCTAGAGAGTACCAGATGGGAACACCCCACTAAACTGTTTTCTCGGCTTTCATCTGTATAGTGAATAAGGCTTTCTTTATTCAAACCACCAACAGGAGAACTTCATTCTGCATTTTGATGATTGGTCTGCAAGTCAAATCTTCAGTAGCAAAAAAAAAAAAAAAAAAAAAAAAAAAAAAAAAAAAGTCAATCTTGAAGAGCTGCCTTGAGATTTGAGAATTCAATCAGTCTCAGGAATTTCTTTTGGTAAAGACACTTAAGTTCGGTCAGGACTCGTGGGGCTGCGGTTGGCTCCTTGTCTCTGAGGCTGGGCATGCCCAGTGGTGTGGTTAAATATCATCAGAGCTGAAGCTGACCACAAGAGTCTGTTTGAGGTAGTTGTGCTGATGTGATGTTGAAGAAAGGTCGGAGGAAATTGGGCTATTTAGCCAGCAGACAAAAGACTAAGGAGCAATGAGGTCTCGGTTTCCAAGTTTAATCATGTCCGTCACTTCCAGCACAACACAACATTCGCCTGAGATGCTGGCAGAGCTCTTCCACGTGTCCAAGCCCAGTGTGACTGCAAATAGATATGCAGAGGACGGGAGCCAACTTGGGAATTCATGAATGAACCAGAGAACTCTACTCTAGCTTCATTCTGTAATGTGTGATTCATCTGCAAGATGACTTGGTGTTAACACTTAAAGAGCAAAAACGATCGCTGTGGGTGGGGGAGGGCTCAGTCAGAAAATAATCAGCAAGAAGACGATCTGATTCCCTGTGAGAGAGCACTTGAGGGTCCTTTAAATAGGATTTTGGAAATGCGGTGATGGGTCTGTTGATAAAGCATTTGCCATTTAAATACGAGAAGCCCCAGAACTCATATATAAAAAGCTAGAAGCGGTGGTGTGAGCCTGTAATTCCATTGTTGGGGAACTAGAGTCAGGAGGCTCTGCAGGGTGTGTGGGCTGCTCAATCTACACAAAACAATGAGCTCCGGGTTTACCCTGTCTCTAAATAGGATGAAGACCCTGGAGTTTGACCACTGTCCTCTACCCATACATACACTCAAAAGAGAGCTTCTAACTGTGATCAAGGAATAAATGAAAGCAGGTAATGGCGGGGGGGGGTGTTCTAGGGAGTGTCAGGATAGGAGCAAGAATACTGACAGGTAAGATCTGAACGAGGTGTCTAGGTAAGACGAACTACTGCCTGACTACTAGGTCCTTTTCGTTTATCTTTTAACCTCGAGTGTGTGTGTGTGTGTGTGTGTGTGTGTGTGTGTGTGTGTGTGACAGAGAGAGAGGGGGGGTGGTGGGGAGGAGGTGGGTATATGTGGGTGCACATATATCACAGTGCAGAAATGTTGGTCAGACCACAATCTCAGGTGTCTGTCCTCATTTTCCCATTGTTTGAGATGGTCTCTCTCACCACTGTCTTCTCCAGGCCAGCTGGCCCATATGTTCCCAGGGATTCTCTTGTCTCCACCTCCCATCTCAGTAGGAGCAATGAATGAGCTCATAGGCATATGCGCAACATCTCCAGCTTTATATGGATTCTGGAGATCTTAACTCAGGTGTTACTTTGTGCAGCAGGCACTTCCCCAACTGAGCCATTCTCTAGCCTGAGGGTGGGTTCCTAAAGAATTGCACCACTGCCTCTGTGAACCTACTCGAGGTTAGACTGTGGGAGGCCTCACACATCAGCACCCGCAAAGCTTCCTGAAGAGGTGTATTGCTTTAGGGAAAGCAAAGGGGGAATGTAGATTTACACAGAGATATAGCTGATCACAGCTCTTTAAGATGTTCAGGATGAAGATAAAGCAATCCTTGTAATATAGGCTTTGCTACCAGATAGTTAAAACACAAAGGCCCCCTCCATCACAAAGAGTGCTTGTGGCTCTTTGAATATGCACAGCTCCAATTATCATGCTTTTAAATACACTTCTGAGAAGCCATTCCAAAGTGATTTGAAAGTATCTACCACCATAGAGGGTTGCCAGCACAGGGAGAGGGGTAACAGCAGGGTCAGGATGGGACAGGGAAGGAACAGGGGTAATCAGGTGCTTCAGGAATGCACTGGAAACCCAGCCATTTGGTGTGAGCTACATGTGCAAGGAAGACAATGAACACTACCCTAACATTTCCTTCTTGATGACTATCTTGCCCTGTGTATTTATGCGGCAGCAAGCACTAACGTGTTTTGGCAGTTTCTCAAATATTTGACGCTTGATTGCAAGAAAAAAGAAAGGGTGGGGGGATGAAATAAGGAGCCTCCTCAACTGCCTAGTTAACTTCCTTACGATGGAAAACAGGGATTTTAGAATTAGTCTATTTACCACCCCCAGCCCAACTCTGTAGGTTTTTTTCAAATATTTGAAGACAATTGCTGGCCTCAAAATTGAAGTGAGGAGAAGAATGTCTTGAGAGAAACATCATTTAAGAGGTGAAAGATTACTATGCATTTAAGTGTTCGAGACCATCCATCTTTTGGGGCAGGAGTCTTTAATCAGGACCAGTGATTACAGGGATAATGGCAAGATAAAAATCATACACATTCTTGCATTTTAAAACTTTCTGCTTTAAGTCACTAATGGTAGCTTAGATTATTATTAGTGAAGGAGCATCCCCAGGCTTTCACAGGCTTCCCCAGGTTGTTCTTTCTGCAGGCCCTGGGCACTAGCCCACCTTTGTAATTTAACCTTTGCCTTGCAGTCTGTCTGTGTTTCCACAGGCATGTGGATTTGAAAGCATCAACCACATTCATCCTTAGAAGTGGCCCTTTTTGCTTGCAAGACAGCCTGTTGGTTGACTAAAGTCACTGGGTATGGTAGCATGTGTATGCTTGGAACCCTAGTTAGCACTCAGAAGGTTGAGCTAGGAGGACTGTCGTGGCTTCTAGGACAGCCTGGGTTATAAAGGAAATACCAGGCCAGCTTGAACTATATATCCATATCTTGTCTCCAAAATATAGAACAAAAGAATAAAACAGTGTCTATGATTATTGCTCAGGCAGTAAGGCATGTCCCTTGCAAGAATGAAACTCGAGTTTGATTTCTGGTACCCACATAAAGAACAGTCACGATGATCCTTATCTTAACACTAAAGACAGGAGACAGGGGGATCCCTACATCTTTATGGCCAGCCAGTCTGATCTCTGGGTTCAGTAAGGGACCCTATTTCAAAAAATACGGTGGAGAGAGACTGAGGAAGAAAACTGATGTGTCAACACCTGACTTCTACATGCATACCACACACAGGCATGCACACAGGACCACATATGCATGTTTTAAAAGGCCAACCAACACCAGTTAAGACAGTGTAGCAAAGTAGATTGAGTACATCTGCATCTTCAGGTTCTCTTTCAGCACTGACAGTATTAATTACTGCTTTTATACTTCTGGATATTTGCGTGTCTAATATTTCAGCATTTGTGATTGCCCCTCCGTTACAAAGGCATTTTCACACTCTTGCCTTTATTTGTTTAATGACTGCAACAAGAGCTTACTATTGACAGTTATGGGCTAGGAGTCGGGGACACATACATGTGTAGTGACAGGAGCACTTCCTGGGATGCTTCTGCTTCATCCATTCATTTATCATTTGATTCTGCATGTAACAGATTGCTTTCAGAGAGTGTAGTATTTATGCCACGAGCCTGGGGCTAGGTCTGCAGTAAGGAAGATTCTGTGTGCTCCAGTTGATGTAGAGAGATGCTGTGCATCCATGATGAGCACTGGAGAAGAAAAATGAAACTGAAGATACAGAATAGGGGATGAGGCATGCATCTACACCTGAATATGCACATGAGGAGTTCAGAGGGTAACTGGTGGTTAGAATATGCTTGGCCCAGGAAGTGGCACTATTAGGAGGTGTGACAATGTTGGAGGAAGTGTGCCACTGTGGAGGTAGACAATGAGCCCCTCCTCCTAACCACATGGGTGTCAGTGAAGACCTCTCCTAAAGGCCTTCAGATAAAGATATAGAACTCTCAGTTCCTCTTGCACCACTCTGCCTGGACTTAAGCCATCACAGTGACCTTATGTGTTGCTTACCAGGAGCCATCAACCTGTTTTCTTTGACACGGACAGGAACTCTCACTGGCCTGGAGTTCACTTATTTGTTAGACTGCCTGACCAGTAAGCCCAGGGTTCTGCCTGTCTCTGCTTCTCCAGAACTGGGATTACAAATATGCACTCCAAACTTAAGTTTTTTCTTTTATTGTTGTGATTATAATTATATTATTTTTCCCTTCCCTTTCCTCTTTTTAAACCCACCCATATATCATTCCTTGATCTTTTTCAAATTCATGACCTCTCTTTTCATTAATTGATATTTTATGCATGTATATGCACATGCTATCAAAACATACACACAGACACACACACACAGACACACACACACACATCAATAGGTCTGCCCTTCTCTGGGGAAGACTGTTCCTCCCACTGGGCACTCCCTAGCTGCCTGTAGTTCTTAGTCTGGATCGAGGCCTCATGAGCTTCCCCATCTACTTTAGCATGGTTACTGCTGTTGTCCTTGCTTGGGTCATATTTAGGCAGTCATGTTGGTGAGACTTTATGCATGTAGCTTCTGAAATTTTGGGGAGACACAATCTCACAGCACACTGTCTGATCATCCAGCTTTTGCACTCTTTCAGCCCCTTTCCTATAATGTTCCCAGAGCCTTTGTATGTTATGATAGTTTAATCCTCGCAGTTATAAAATCCTCCCCAAAAGCAACTTGAGGATGGAGAGGTTTGTTTTGGCTACAGTTTGAGGGTACGGCCCATCATGAAGGGAAGGCATGACAACAGGAGAAGTTGTCTGGTCTCCTTGTGTTCATAGTCAAGAAACAGAGAAAGTTGAAGGCTCAGGTCCAGCTCCATGTCTCCTCTTTATTCGGTCCAGGACCCTAGCCTATGACACAGTGCTGTCCAATTTAGGGATAGATTTTCTTGCTTCTATTAACCCAATCTAGGTAATCCCTCACAGACATGCCAGATGTTTGGATCCTGTCAATTTGGAAACTAGGAGATTTGCTCTGAGGTTTTCACGAGGCCCTTGAACTCTAGGGTATGTGTCACCTGCTGTACCTAATGGTGTCACTTGAACTATGAGCCAAACAAGTCCTCCCTCCCCTGTGCTGTTTTTCTTACTGCAGCAAAAATGTAACTAAGATGCTCACATAGTGGGAAGTGGGATAAGGTCAGGCACTGGTGCTGGGGATTGGGAACAGCAATGGTACATCCCATGGCTGAGCTTTAGTAAATGGTGACATAAATGGCAGTTTCTATGTTCTGCCAGTGCTTCCTAAACTCTGGGCACTGATGAGTATCTGCATCTTGGCCACAGAGGCCTTAAAATATCTACCTTTGTATGTGTTATTTAGCCAGAGGGTAAAAACCACACCACAGGTTTTATCTCACACATATTTTAATGTACATTAAGATAAGCAGGTAACAATTAAAATATATGCTTCAAGGGCTCCGGATATAGGTAAAGCCCTTGCCATGCAAGCATGAGGACATGACATTAGGTCCCTAGAACCCATTGTGAACCTCATGTGATAGTACACACCTCTGCACTCTTGGTGTTTCTGCGGAGGGATGGATGGGAAGTGGAAATGAGAGAATTCCCCGTAGCTCACAGTTACCCTGGTGCCTGTGCAAACAGGCAAACAGCAGAGACCCTGTATCAGAATCGGTGAAAGGAGACTGATGACACCTGAGGCTGTCCTCTGCCCTTAGCATCCTGCAGCACACACACACACTTGCTCTCACACATACATACCCCTCCCTCCACAGATGAAAAAAAATATAATTCCACAAGCCCTCTTAACTAACCTCCCTGTGCAGAGCTGTTCACTGTCAGCTGCCTGTCAGAGCATCCTTTTACACTGTATGACTTCTGGCTAGTATTAGCCCCCAAATTCCCTCTGACAGTTTCCCTGTCCCTGCATGGATTTCACAGCAGCTTCCCAGAGCTTGGACGCCTTGTGTCATCTTCTCATGGCATCTCATTTGATCCTCATGGCAAGCACATCTGAGATGGTGCTTCTGATGGTTATCCCATGAAATAAGGAACCTAGAGAGAAAGGACATCATTTGCCTTAACCACAGAGCTTGTGCAGGTGGGAGCCAGTGGTGAGCCCAAGCCTCTAAGAACTCAAAGCTTCCCTTTGTTGGGGACATCCTCACTTGTCCAAGGCCCTGGGCCACCCACCCCACGTTGCTGGTTCACCTGGCCAGATGTGGAAGAGTTCTTAGGACGCTGTCTGGACTCTTGGAACTCACTATAAATACTGGTGAGCCATTTTTTTTCTTATCTTACCTCACTCACTTGACTGCTGAGTGCCAGTATCGAAGCAGCCATCAGCTTGCAGGCCACAAATCAGTGCTAAACCCAGCAGCAAACCTACCAGCCTGGCTGAGAGCAGGAATAGGCATCAGGCCCCTGCCTGGGAACTTCAGAGGGAATTCTGGGGCTAATACTAGCCTGGAGTCACTCAGTTTAAAAGGATGCTCTGACTATGGTCCAGTCTAACGTAGAGAGGAATTGCATGAAAGGAGCCAGAGGCTATCCCCTGGTCACACTGAGGAGGGGTAAGAGAGGGAAAGTGTGTGTTTAGCTGTCTCCACAGCTCTTCGTCCTGGGACTCTTCAATTATGTAAAGGCAGATGCATACAGTAAGTAGTTCTAGGACTTTGAGCCTACCTGACTTCAAGCAATGTTTGACCACTAAACCCAACTTGGAAATCCCTCCTCCTTACTGGGCTAAGGAAACAGTGATGATGCATGAGAGCAAAGCAAGTACTTCTGTTTTCTGCAAAAGGGTAAAAGCCAATTCAAAGCTTAGGAGGATCCCCAGCATGGAACCAGGGCACTCCCAGAGCCCCACCTTCCTAATCCCTGCCTTGCACTCATCCCTCCTGCCATAGTGTCCCCTAAGAGAGGCCCAGTGGACTTGTCCTGTGGGCATCTGCCCTCAGTATTCGTCCTGCCGGGGGCCACTTCTCCCCTGTTCCCACCTAGTCCCTATGCACTGTCCAGACTCTGTTATCTTACCCGCTCATTGATTAACACAGCATGCCAATGCAAACAAATCAATGAATTGAAGCATGAGGTGGGGAGCCTAGAAACTGGCAAGCAGTCTGGCTGTGGGCAGCTGAGCCTGGACACATGAGGATGAGGACACCGTGTTACGCAACCTGGGGCACTACAAAATTTCGACTACACACATTTTGTTCTTCTGAAAACCCTGCAGTTGACAGCCCAGCTCTTTTACCTGACTATACTTCACATACGAACACACACACACACACACACACACACACACACACACACACACACACACACACGGGGCAGGGAAAGAAAGAGAGAGAGAGAGACAGAGCTCTGAACTGTGCACCAGGAAACTCGGAGCTTCCCTGGACCCTATCCACAACTGGCTATACATCCATCCCTCTCTGAAGCTTAAGTTTCTCTGCCACTAACAAGAATCAAACTTAGATTGTTTTTATTCAGATGTATTCTCAATGTATCTGTGCAGGAAGAATGGAAAGGCCAATCTATCTGAACTGGGTTTGGGTGGTAAGCCAAACCACATGCTTCAAGTGAGCTTTTAGGGAGAATTTCCTATTTACCGTCGTATGCCTATGCATAACTGGGCATGCATGTGATTAAAATCAGATTCCTTTTGAGAAGAGACATTCACAGTCAGAAAAATGAATCTATAACGTAACTTACCAATCAGCACACAGAACTACCCTCTCTATGCCCCTTAATAACCAAACTTTTCCTTCTCTTGATTCCCCATAAAAGGAGGCCCCGCATCCTCACTGCTGTGGCCATGGCTCTCCTGCAGTACATTTTTGTCTGCTTCTACTCTTTGCTTTGCTTTTGAGTAAGTTACTTAGCATTTTGTCATTCTCTGTATTGTTTTCAGTTCTTTGGATAAAAGACCTGGAAACAAGAACCATACTGCCACCATTCAGGTGGCAATGCAGTGGGGTTGTGGGATCATATGACATGGGATGACCTTCAATTTCCCCAGAAGACATTGACTCCACAGCATGCCCTCGGTGCTAATCCTGCTGTCCACAGCTCTCCCTTCCTATCTTCCTGTTAGCTGTGGTAGCAGGCATGTAAACACCAGTGCCTGTTTACATTGCTTGGCTTTGTCTCACATCTTCCTCAAACCCTGGGGACTGAGGGTGCAGCTCAGTTGGTAGAGTGCTTGTCCTGTATGCACAGAGCCCTGGATTCCATCCCAGGAGCAAACCAAAACCACACCTGCTCTCATGTGCCTGTAATCCCATGACTACGGAGGTAGACAGGAGTTTCGACAGTTCAAGGTCTTACACAGTGATTTTAAAGCTTGCCTGAGTTACATGAGGCCCTGTCTGAGAGTATACACACACACACACACACACACACACACACACACACACACACACACACACAAATAGACTAAGTTGCTCAAAAGGACTTTCATCCCTCCCCTCCCACTTTCTACCTCAGCCTTCCCTCACACCCTGCTACTCTATAACCCGCCTCCCACTCCTACAGGGCAGACATTATCTACCTTATGGCTCAGTTTTTTCCAGGGTTGATAATTTAATATGAATTCCCTCTATGTGAATATTTTGTCAAGGAATAGGATTCCTTGGACAACGGCCTTTCAAGCTATTTCAAACAAGTCAAGTTCACTCTAGTCACCATGTCTGACCTGAAACCTGTGGGTTCCATGTGTCCTAGGATAGCTGTGAATTTGGTCCAACACATTTGTAGACAACACAGTGTAAAAGGGTTGGACACTCCTACAAGGCTTTAGGGAATATGTAGAAAGAATTAAAATGGTAAATATCAACAATTCTCTTTAATAGCTCCTTTTGCAGGCTAGCCAAGGCTTCATTTTGAGTAGAGTGAGAATGGAAGAACTTAGAGAACATGGTCTGAGTAAGAGGCAGGAAGAATCCTAGATGTAGGCCTAGGAGATGGCTAAGTAGGTAAGAGACTTGCCCTGGAAAGAGGAAAACTGGAGACTGATGCCCAGAATCCACTAAAGCATCAGGTGTGGCACCCCTCCTAGCACTGAAACGGGGAGAAAGGTGGGTCCCTGGAGCTCTCTGGACAGCCCACCTAGCAGAATCAGCCAGTTTCAGGGCTAGTGAGAGACACTCTGTAAAGAAATACATAAACCAAATAAACCATGGATGTAGAGCTCCTGGGGGAACACCTGAGGCTGACCTATGCCCTACAGACACACACACACACACACACACACACGCACACGCACATGCACACGCACACACACAAGATCTGAGAGTGAGAAAGGGTAGCAGGTGAATTTCAGAGGGATAGGTCTCTTTCCCCACCTGTGATGCCTGCCAGTCATTAGCACAGACGATTCTAGTTGGCTGAACAGCTTACAATCTTTCTTATCTTACACGGTCTGCTATTCTTGTTGGCAATTATTGCTGGTGGCAGGGCGTGCTGGCGTCTTGGCAGACAGTAGCCTTCCTGCTGGGGAGAAGGGTTTTGTGTTTTATGTCCCAATATGACTTTGATGGATTCAGACAAATTTCTCAGGCTTGATGGACCTTTGCCCAGGCTGGAAAATCTTCCCTGGGCAGCAGGAAACATCTGAGACACCCAGACCCCAAATGGGGTGTTCTGCTTTGTTAATTTCCATGTCCTAGTGGACTATAGCCAAGACCAGAGTTTGAGGACAGCCAAGTTTGGGATCAGTCCCAAGGGACACGAGTAACAGCAATGGAGTCCCTCAACTTGGAGAGTTACAGGCTGGTTTCCTTATGGTACCCAAGATGGCTTTCCTGGGCTGAGGCAGAGGACAGGGTAGACTAGCCTGTGCTGTGCTGCTAGGAAGGGTCTCTCCTAGATACTGACCCTTGGAGAAGATATTATTACCTGCAATTAGTTGAAGGGTTTAGGGAGACACAGACACACAGACAAATACACAGAAGGGGCAGGGTGGAAAGAGAGAAGAAGGAGAGGAGAAGGAGGAGGAGGAGGAGGAGGAGGAAGAGGAGGAGGAGAAACAATACAGAAATGGAAGTCATGATAGATGCCTAGAATTATGAGGCAGTGTCAAAGGAATCCAGAAAATTCTTGTGATGATTCCAGAGTAATGAAGAACGTGGGAAAATCAAAGCCAACACTGTGTGAAGGCTGCTCATGCTCCATGGCCATCACCATGTTTTTGTCTATCCTGGACCAACACAGCCTGTGAACATGGACAGCCCTGGCTAGGGAATACAGTATGCCATTCGACTTCACAGTTGAGATGCAGATTGCCTCGAATATGCAGGATGCAGAATGCACACATGACAGATGTGTCTGACATTTGTCATCTCAGCCCTGGAATGAATGTCTCAGAGAGTTACTAAGTGGCAGCCACTGGCCCAGCCTGCCACCCCACTAGGATACTGTTTTGATTTCCTTTCTATTGCTGTGGTAAAATATTCTGACAAAGGCAACTTAAGTGATAAGTCATTTATATTAACTTATAGTTGAAGGGTACGATGCATGACAGTAAGGATGTCAGGGTGGCAAGAACTTGATGCAGCTGGTCACAAGAAACACACCCTCAGGAAACGGAGAGTGAAGAATACATGTTGTTGCTCAGGTCTCATCCTACATTTACACAGTTCAGGATCCCTGTCCCATGGAATAGTTCCATCCTCAATTAAGATGGATCTTGTCACATCAATTGACACGATCCCTTAGGCATGTCTGGGGAACCCATCTCCAGGGGATTCTAGATTCTGTCATGTTAAAAATGAACGCTGACCATGGCAGATACCATACCCTAAGTGAAGATGTGTGATAGAAAGTTCTCATTCCCTATCTTAGGCAGCCAACTCTATCTGAATTCCCAGACAGTGCTACTCTCTTCAAGCCAATCAGTTATTCAGAATATTATATACTATGTTGTGTGTTACACACGCATAGATACTACACCAGAGTAGATAAACAGCCTTAGCTATGAAAGACATACCTATTCTATTTATGTGTGATCCTTATACTCATTATATGCACAGCTGTGGCATGATCTAGTGGATGATTTAGAGATGTATAAAGAGGAGCAAGTGCCTTGGTGGGACCCTGAATGATGAGAAGTTCTCCAGGCTTTGTGGAAGGCAAAACTATGACCAAAGAATGCATAAAGTATAGAGGCATGAATGGCCAGTCAGATCACAAAGTCCTTGTCATTACTGGGGAAGATTGTTAGCTTGATCCTGCCAGTGGTGAGAGTTACTGAAGGTTTCTGCGTTTGGTCATGGGGTAGGTGACAGGTCCAAAAGAAACTCAAGACAAGTAGATAGCTTTGGCACCTATAGCAGCACCTATCAGCTGCTCCTGGCGTGCCAAATTGGTTGGGCTATTAGCATTTCAACGTGCATGCTGGCCTCCAGGTTCTCTCAGTATTGCAAATATCTGGTATAGAATCTATATTGGCATCCTGGCTTTTGTCATCTGCTTCCTACCCTTAACTTCTCCAGCTTGTGCCCCCTCCCCCAGCTTCTCACTCCTTTATAGCTCTGCCATTCCAGTTCCATATTCCTTTGGTCTCCTTTCTCTTTTGGTCTTTGCTTTTTCTTCCTCTTTCTCCCTGCCCCCTCTCAGGGCCATGCCTAGCCTACTACTTTCCTCATCATGTTCTGGACTCTTCTAGATGCCTCTTGATTTACTCTCCCTCATATCTACAGTCAAGACCTGCCCCTCAACCATACTTTGGAGGAGTAATGTACTCACTTTATACAGTGGGTGGGCTTATGTAGTGTATGTGCATGTCTGCATTTGTGTGTTGTATGCACCCATGTGCCCATGTGTGGAGAGGCCAGAGGTTGATAGTTGACATTATTGCTCCCTGTCTTCTTTTATTTTCTATCTTCTCCATTTAAGTATGCTTATCTGTATGCAATATTTAAGTGAATTTCATATATATATATATGACTTAATCCCTTCTCAGAGACACACAGAGCTTTTGTAAGGCAATCAATCATTCAGGGGTAATAGATCTGAAGATACAGAGCAGAACATGAGCATAAGTTCAAGATGTAGCTGTTCTCTTATTTTCTCTCTGAGTTCACAGAAAGGATGGCAAATGTGCTCCAAGGTGCCCACCCTGGCACTCTGAGAGGTGGAGGCTTACAGAATCTCAGGACAGGGTGCTGTGGGAAATCAGTTGCTTATCAGCTGTTCCTGGCGTGCCAAATTGGTTGGGCTAGGGTAGATTGTCTGGTGCCCTCCCCAACTCAGGGAAAGACTTGCTGGTCCTTTGAAAGATCTCTTTCTAACAGCCAGCCTCCAGCAAGATGCAGAGCCCAGCTTAGAAACCAGATCCACCTGTTCTGGAGTAGCCTAATCCCTGAGGGCCTCTGCTGACTGGCACATTGATCACTGACTGACAGTTCTCTGGGACAGCTTGCCACACTGGCTGGGGACGAATTGGCAGCCTTTCTCATTCTCCAAAGCTCATGGGAACTTGTTCTTGTATAAAGTGCCTGGCCTGCATGCAGTCCAAGGGGTGGGGACCCCAGGACCACCAGAGACACTGCATCTTGCCTGCAGTGTCTGAAGAACAGAGGGCTGAGTTCAGGTTGTACTTCATATGCTAGTTTGCAAAACATGTCCTATTACCATGTTCCACAGTGCTTTCTACCTTGTTCATCTGCTACCAGATGAACAACGGGAGGTGGCTTGGTTACTAAAATGCCTGTCTCCCTTGTTCATCTGCTACCAAGTCTTTGAAGACTTAATTCTATCACCAGCAATCTGTGTGACTCTTGGACAATTCACTATTCTTCTCAAGTTCCCAGTTTCCTCCCCTGTTCTATAGGAGTAGCTAATTTCCCAGATATCTGCTGCAGTGTTAGGAGAAGATAAACCTACTTGGAAGTCAGTCTAACCCCATCTCCATGGCCCCTTCCATGCCTGTACCACTGCTCTCTCTTCATTTCCTCTCCCTGACTCCTGTCTCTCTGTTTAGGTGCATTCATGTGTGCACACATCTGCTTGTGGAAGGCAGAAGACATCATCGGCTGGCGTTCCACAGTGCTTTCTCCCTTGTTTTGGAGAAAGTGTCTTTCACTACCTTGGAGCTCACCAGCTCACCCATGCCTTGGTAAGCAGCAAGGTGAAGGGATCCATCTGTCTCAGCCTCCCCAGTGCTGGGATGACAAATGCTTACCACACTACCGTTGTCTGCTGTAAAGATAAGGTGGGAGAAGGTCTTCCGGCTTTTGGGACAGGCATTTTAGTAACCAAGCCACCTCCCCAGCCCCAGTGTATCCTCTTTCAACTTCTGTTGTCTCATCCAGCATATGCCAGACCTGACTGGCTTCTCTATAGCAATAGCAAGCATGTGCACTTTTGCTTGTGTCAGAATTGGTTCAAAGCACATGGAAATTCAAGTCCGAATACTATGAGCAGATGTCGTACTGGTGGCAATAGTTAGTGCTCAGAAGGGGCTAGGGACTCTCAGACTATGAGCAGATGTCGTACTGGTGGCAATAGTTAGTGCTCAGAAGGGGCTAGGGACTCTCAGACATTCACTGAAGCAGGACCCCGTCATAATTCCAGAGATCTGCTATGGCTCCCTCCAGCTAAGTAAGAGCAGAAGGCTCTTACTGATCATTGGCACTGGGAGAAGCCAGCAGAAATCTTCCCTCAGGACACAGGCCTCTGAGATCCTGATTGCCCAGAGCTGTGGCAAGGGAGCAGGAAGCAGGAAGCAACATCTTGGTGGCCAGGTTGGGCTCAGGGGAAGCCCTGGAACAGTCATGGAGATGCACAGAATATCCTGTTGAATCTCACCGGGACCAAGGAGAAGCTGCTAACAGACATGTCCTGTACATGAGCTGAATCCCCACATTTCTGTAGAGCTGATGAGGGGGACAGTTTGTGCACGTACCCTGCACACTTGTTCCTATGTTCCCCGAGAACTTGTGCTAGAACATCTTACAGGAGACATTAAAACTTTCAGAGAGAGAATATTACAAAAGGTGTGTTCACATGGGTGTGAGTGCAAGTGAGCACTTGCATGTGAGCCTGTGCAATTGTAAGTGAGGAGGTCAGAGGTCAACCTGAGGGTTTGTTCCTCAGGACAATACACACCTTGGAACCTTGTTTTGTTTTTTGGTTGTTTGTTAGTTTGTACAGTCATGTGGTAGTTTAGATGTATTTTTCTTTATGAAAATTCTGTCTGTCTGTCTGTCTGTCTCGGTCTGTCTGTTTCTCTCTCTCTCTCTCTCTCTCTCTCTCTCTCTCTCTCTCTCTCTCTCTCTCTCTCTCCCAAGTGTGTGAATGTGTGTGTGGGTATATCTGCCACAATGACCATGTAGATCCCAGAAAACAATCCTATGGAGTCAGTTCTTCTTCTCCACCCTTATTTGAATTCAACTCAGGTCTCCAGGCTCACGTGGTAAGTGTCTTAGTCCTTTGACCCATCTCAGTTGACACTATTTTTGTGGTTTTTGAGATGGAGTCTCTCACTTTTATCTAGGCAGTTCCAGGATCTTCCTCAACATCTCTCCAGCACTGGGATGCATCTTAGGCCCATAGGCTTGCCTCTTCTACTTGGGTTCTAAGAAACTGAACTCAGGTCCTCATGTTGTAAAACAGGCACACACTAAGCCATTATCTAGGTCCCAACAGTAAAAATTTTAAAATTATATTTTTTATTTACCTGTTATGTTTATTATACTTATATGTGCCTGGGTGACTTCATATATGCCAATGCTTACAGGAGCCTCTGGAGGTCAATAGAGATTAGATGCTCCAGTGCTGGAGTTACAGATGCTTGTGAGCCACCTGATGTGGGTGCTGGGAAACCACCCAGGTTCTCTGCACTAGTAGCACACACTTTTAACTGCTGAGCCAACAACGTAAACTTTTGACAACAGCAAAGCCATATAGCACACCCTATTACAGGGACACAGTGTAGCTGTTGAACACTTTGCTAGTGACGGCTTCTCTATTTGATCTGAAAACAAAATGTGCTGTCCAGTGTCAAATAAAAACTGTCACACTTACCTGATGGCAAGTTGCTCTGCTCTAAGCTTCATAATATCAGTCCTGGAAGCAGCCTGGGCATTTGCTGCTAGGTGGCCCTGGTTAACATCCCACGTGGACAGATTCTCAATAATTCTCTAGGAGGCATATGTTATTTTTAAAGTGGAACTAAAATTATTAGGTTTTTTTTCCTTAAAAAAAAAAAAGCAGAATTTTCTTGCCATCGCATTGAGATAGGCAAGCTGGAGGGCTTTGTCTGAGAGTTTAAACCACACAGCAGCTTGTTCATGTCAACAGGATGGCAGATGAGTCTAGACCATGCAAATGCCAGGAGAAGAGCCAAAAGGCAAAATATCTCTGTGCCATCTCACACACCGAGAGCCCCCCAGAAGCCTCTGGGTTTCATTTCCTCCATCAGGAGCTCAGATAACAGCAGCAGAGACAAACACACACGAGTTAAGAATGCCAATAAAGTTCTCATTCCTTCTTCTGCTTTCTGTGGTGCTGGGGATTGAACTCGGGACGTGTAATATCCCACACAGATACTTTCCACTACTGAATTACATCTCCAGCCTTACAATTTAAGGAAAAACACGGAGAAAAATTATATCCTATTGAATAAATCCTGGCTCTTCAAAACAAACTCATTTTGAAGTAAAGGGTGTGGCTTAGTTGGTGGAGTGCTTTCTAGCATGCACGAAGTCCTGGGCTCCATCTCCAGCGCTTCGTAAATCTGGCATGGTGGTACATGCCTGTGATCCCAGCATTCTGGAGGTAGAGTCAGGAGGCTCAGAAGTTCCAGGTCATCCTTGGTTACATTGAGTTTGAGGTTAGCCTTGGCTATGTGGGATTCTGTCTGAGCTCTGCCTCTCTTATCCCCACAAGATTTTTATCACTCAAAAATTTCTCAGCTCTCTCTTTGGGGACTGTCCCATGAGTCCAGCAACACTAGCTTGTAGATTTGGTCAGCGTTGTCAAGTCTGGGCCTTTTAGAATGGATTGTGAATTTTTCCCAAAGCCATTTTAAAAAATTCTATTTGGAAACTGGGCAATGACTTTGGGAGAGCTTTGAGTGAAAATAAAATTTGAATGGAGAAGCCAGAGGCTGTTAGTCCTACAGAGTGAAGAAAGAAAAGGGCTTTGGAGATCTTGAGGCTAGGTTCAGCCATGAGATCTTCTGTTGCCAGGGCTCCCTCTGGCTTGGCAGGGCGCTTGTCTATACTCATGTGTATATGTTTGCAGAGAACACTAAGCTTTTACATACTAATGGATGAGGCTGGGAGAGATGGTTCAGTGAATAAAAGTGCCTGTTATACAGCATGAAGATCTTTGATGGAATCTCCCGCATCATGTAAAAAGCTGAGTGGCCTGTGTATATGCTAACCACCCCGCATGGTGGAAAACAGAGACAAGGAGCACTGGAGCTTTCTGACTGACAGTCTAGCTCCAGGTTCAGTGAGAGGCCTGTTCTGAAGGACATAAAGTAGAGAGTGACAAAGTAGGGCACCTATGTCCTCTTCTAGCTTCTTCACACACACACACACACACACACACACACACACACACACTAGTACTGGAGTATTTACCCATTGGAAGTCACTGGATGAGAAAGAAAGATAGTGCACCAGGCTCTGTCTGTTCTGGAGGAGATCCCAGGGCCCATCTCTTCGTTATTCCTAGTATTAGCATAACCAGAGCCTACACAGGAAACAGCCATGCCCCAGCCTGTCCACATTTTCATAATGAGGTGGGCAAGGTCCTGAGGGCAAAAGGTCGACTTCTGGGCAGAAGGAAGATGGATCTGTCCTTCTTGGGACTCAGCTGCCTGCGTCACCTGAAGCAGACAGACCTGGACTTTGTTACAGGTAAATAATTATAGTTGTATGTGCCATAAATATCTCACTGAAGGGGCCATTGCAAAAATTGAGATTGTATCTCCAAGCAACTGTCAGATGGCTAGAATAAATTCTGAGGGCTTGAAATACAGACGCACCTTTTCTATCATAGATATCTCTCGGTCTAGACTTCCAGACTGCAACTTGACAGAACACCTAGGATGGCTGAGAAATTAAGGAGTCATGACCAAAAAAAATTACATAGTATTGGTGTTCTGTGGCTTGTGTCTTCTTTATCTCTGATCCTGGAAAACAGGAAGTCCTCGTGGACTGGGGAGGGTACGGGGCGTGGGGTGGGGGGCACAGGATAGGGGCAGAAATATTAAAGGCACAGGCAGATCCCTGGGAATTTCAAAAGCCAAGGCAAGGAGGCCATAAATCTCAGACCCAAATTGAAAGCCCAAAGAGGTCAGCGAGCTACAGCCAACCTAATATCTGTAGTTCTCAGGGCCGCAGTAAATCTGACACTGCTGCTTCTTGGCTCTGCTAGCTTCTGTGCAGCCGGCACTTCAAAAGCCTCCCTCAGGTCCCTCTGCAGTCTCCTGATTCTCATTGGGCCAGTTGGGTGAAGCAGGCAGGATGGGGGTGGTGATGGTGATGCTCGGCTCTCTCTTTCCCAGCACCATCTGGGGGCCATATTTAAACACTCATAGCCTGGGGCTTAGGAAGACGACTCAGAGGGGAGATAGATGGTGTGCCCCAAGGCTTGACTGAAGGAAGAATCAGCCTTAAGAAGGGCAGCAGGGAAGCGGATAAGATTCATTCTGGGAGGTGCTGGGGACTTTGGATTTGTATTTTCTTTTGTCTTGTTCTGTGGTACCAGAGACCTCTTGGTGTGCTAGGCAAGGGCTCTCACACCGAGCCACCCCCCCCCCCCGGAGTTTTATACTTCAGTCTTTGGAGGTGTGTTCAACCTAAGGCCGACACACACCCAGCATAGCTATTAATACAGTCCAACACAGTTACAAATTTACTTAAAACATTTTCCTTTTTAGTATGTCTGTCTGCCTGCCTGAATTTTCTTCTCTTTTCCCTTTTAGATAGGCTCTCATGTAGCCTAGGCTGGCCTGGAACTCACTGGGGAGCCAAGGGTGATGTTGAACTTCTGAGCTCTCTGCCTCTACCTTTTGAGCTCTGGGATTACAAGTGTGCACCACCACAGCACATTCAATGCAGTGCCGGGGATGGAACTCACAGTTTTGGCCACATTCAGCCATCTCTTTACTGACAGAGCTATATCGCCAGTCCCTACGATGAGATCTTTTTTCATAATTACTTTTTGTAACCCAGGTACACAGTTTTTAAGTGTGAACTGTTCAGTAACAAGTCCTGCCATACAGTTGGGCATATCTGCAGTTTAGGATATCTTGTGTTGTTGGAAAAGAACTTTCCTTTTTGAGTGTGAAGAAATTGGCTGAACTGTCAATTATAATTTAGTTGGATGCTTGACTTGAACATTCCCCTGACTGTTGACTTCCTGCCATAAAACGTAAGCCTGGGCCCATCATTTATTGTCTGTCTACGTCAAGGTCTAGATCAGACATTTTATCCATTGCTTCACCACCCACCCGCATGGCTCTGCTGTGAAGACACCCAGGCTCAGGTGAGTTGGCTCAGGTAAGGTCAGACAGCGAATGGATAGCAAAGCCAGGATTCACATTCAAGCCTCCAAGAAACTGAAACGTTCCCTGTGGTCGCCACTCAGCCACAGTGAGTCTACTGTGATCAGGCTGCCATTAAATCTTTCAACGGATAGAAAAATAAGCCAGAAGTGGATCCTAGTTTTGGAAAAAAAAAGAAATGGTCTGAAAGTTGAGATTTGACATGTCTATAAATAATAGTGATAGAAAATAGAGTATGATAAATGTCTCATGAGGTAAAAGATGAAGAGGTTTGGGGAGGCGATCATTTCTGGAGAGTATGGACTTTGGAGACAGGATCTTGAAGCATCATTGGGATTTGGAGTGTTGGCTCCAAGGGGGTGAGCTTCAAAGCAGAGAAATGGCTTGTTCTAGCCCAGTAACAAAGGCATGGGCTGCCCTTAGGGACTTCTGAAACCCTCTGTGGAAGGAGCCAATGCCACCAAGGTGCAGGGAAGCTCACAGATGAAGCTAGGGTGTGACTTCAACAGAAAGGTTTGGGTTCTTTTTCTCATCATGTAAGCAAGGAGAGGTACTGGAGACTTCTGAACACATGATTTAGAAAGCTTACTTTTGCGGTAGTGTGGAGGATAAATTGGAAGAGACAGAAAGAGGATCCAGGAGGCTGCTGTGAAAATCCCATTTCTGAGGACATGACAAGCAGACTATGTTAGACTTCCATACGTCCTTTAAAAAGTATTTGTGTGTTTATGTGCATGCAAGTGTTTGTGTGCATGTGTTCATGTGCAAATGGAGGCCAGAGAACACCTATGCTATCATTCCCCTGGTGCTATTTACTCTGTATTCTATAGTGTCACCTTCCAGCCATGACCCAGATGTAAGGGGGGGGGAGTCCCATGGAAAAGCCATTGCTTTTATCTGCTTGCCGTTGAGTCTTGGTAAGAACACTTCTGTAGCTGACACCACTACTGCTGACATCAGAATCCAGCTTTGTTGGCCTTCAAATGTGAACTGAAGGCAGGTAGTTCATTAAAAACCCTCCAAGGAGATAAGAATGGATCAATTCGTATTCTTCTACGTGCTAACCGCCAGTTGAGCCAGCACCATTTGTTGAAAATGCTGTCTTTTTTTCCCACTGGATGGTTTTAGCGCCTTTGTCAAAGATCAAGTGACCATAGGTGTGTGGGTTAATTTCTGGGTCTTCAATTCTATTCCATTGATCTACCTGTCTGTTGCTGTACCAGTACCATGCAGGTTTTTTGTTTGTTTGTTTGTTTGTTTTTATCACAATTGCTCTGTAGTACAGCTTGAGGTCAGGGATGGTGATTCCACCAGAAGTTTTTTTATTGTTGAGAATAGCTTTTGCTATCCTAGGTTTTTTTGTTATTCCAGATGAATTTGCAAATTGCCTTTTCTAACTCTGTGAAGAATTGAGTTGGAATTTTGATGGGGATTGCATTGAATCTGTAGATTGCTTTTGGCAAGATGGCCATTTTTACTATACTAATCCTGTCAATCCATGAGCATGGGAGATCTTTCCATCTACTGAGGGAAAGAGCTACAGAAAATACCTAAGGAGCTGAAGGGGTTTGCAGCCCCCTAGGAGGAACAACAATATGAACTAACCAGAACCCCCAGAGCTCTCCGGGACTAAACCACCAATTAAAGAAAACACGTGGTGGGACTCATGGGTCTAGCTGCATATGTAGCAGAGGATGGCCTAGTCGGTCATTAATGGAAGGAGAGGCCCTTGGTCCTGTAAAGGTTCTATGCCCTAGTATAAGGGAATGTCAGGCCCAGGAAGTGGGAGTGTGTGGGTTGGGGAGCAAAGGGAGGGGGGGAGGGATAGGGGATTTTTGAGGGGAAACTAGGAAAGGGGATAACATTTGAAATATAAATAAAGACAATATCTTTAAACAACAAACTCTCCAAGCCTTTAGCACTAGATTGGTACTGCTAAGAGACGTAGATTTGTGTACTAAACAGCCTCCTCAATGTTAAGACAGTCTTCATTTGACTACCCTGGCCTACACTGTGCATGACTATGTAATACATCCTCCTTTGACATATCTTCAACCTTTTTGTCATTTCTGTAGCTGCTTCTCGTGAGGACATGGTGCATCCCTGCAGGAAGTGGCAGATGTTAAGGAGAAATAGCAGAAGGTGTACAGTAAACAAGGGACAGGAAGTGGCAAAGGTTTAAGCTCTGTGCTGACTCTAATGACTTTAGCTGCCTTTACACAAACCACCTTCCATGTCTGTGGATTCAACATCACTGCCTCCCAAATTAGGAATAAGAAATTCTCAGTTTGTCCAAATTCGGGTATAGATGGATGTATGGTGAGGACTATTCAGCTGTGTTTCTCTCTTTCTTTCTTCTTTCTTGTCTTATGCGTTTATGCACATGTGCACATGTGTTTTTGCTCATGTGTATGTGGTTGTATGTACCTATACAGGTGCAGAGGCCAGAAGAGGACTTTAGATGTCTTTCTCTATAACTCCGTGTCTTATTCCCTTGAGACAGAGTGTCTCTCTGAACCTAGGACTTGGGCCCATACATAACATATCAGCCTGCCTTGATCAGGGAATGCATTCAGTAGTATGAAGACGATTTGTAATGTGTGTAGAGAGTTAATTGGGAATCAGAAAATGTAATATAGAGTCTCAGGTCTACACTAGCTTGTGAGATCATAAGTGATCCATTTCTTCCCAACCTGATGTTCTGCTTCCTGGCTTGTTTTTGAATGGCTAAGCTGTACCCCTTCTAAGTATGAGGACCTGTTTCTCCTTTCCAGAGAATTACCAGACTCATCTGGTGTGGTGTATGATGATGTTTTAACTAGTACTCCCATAAGTAAGATGGCGGGGTAAGATTGCACACTATGCAAACACAAGGACCTGATATCTTCAGCACCTACATGAAAATCTGCTTGGATTGGCAAGAATAAGTGCATTCCCTCAGCTGTGAAGGGCAGAGATGGGATTACTGGGTTTTGCTAACTGCTGGTTCAATAAGAGAAAAGCAGAGAATGAAAAAGCAGAACGGAACAGAACCTCTTCTGGCTTCCTCACATATATGCACAGGTGTTTGCACCTACACACACATGCACATACAACACAGACATATAAACCCCCCCCCACACACACACACACCACAGACACACACATATAAAAAGAAAGAGTGAGCCTATATTATATCAGCTATGCAGACCATGGCATGTATATATGACTTAGTTTTGCTGTTGCTATGAAAAACTATCCTGAAAAAAGCAACTTAGTGGAGAAGGGTTTATTGTCGCTCACAATTTGAGGGTCCAGTCCGACATGGCAGTGGGAACCTGGGACAGCTGGCTACATTTTATCCACAGTCAGGAAGCAGAGAGAAATAAATGCTGGCCCTCAGTTTGCTCTCTTGTTTTTAACTTATTTAAGACCCAAGCCCATGAGATGGTGCTGCCCCCATTTAAGGTGGGTCTTTACACCTAAGTTAAGAAAAATTTAGAAACGTTCTTATGGATTGGCTCAGAGGTTTGTCTGCTATGTGAATACAGACCCTGTCAAGTTGGCAATCACCATTAACCATCACAAGGCCAAAGTGTCAAGATAGGCCTGCCCCCCACCCCACCCCAGCTGCATATCTTTTACCATTAGGAAAGGGGTCTGAGCCTTATTCAGAGCTCACCACCTCCTTATTTCTAAACAGTCTTAACATGGTTAGTTATTTGGTGTCACAGCATCCAAAAGGAAACTCTGTAGATGGAGAAGACAACTAGAAGTCATGTCCTTGAGAAAGAGCAGACTGACTCAAGCTAGAGAAATGGAAAAACTATATGGAAATCATTAAGAATTAGGGAGCTGCCACATGGATTTTTAACACACTTCAAGTTAGGGACCATTGACCATTGGGGCAAATATTTTTACACAGTCTAGTTATATTCATCTCCCTCTCTGGCAGGAGGTTAGCTCATGTGAAAGCCAGAGAAATCCAGGACAGTTAAAATCTTGGCGTCCAAGAAAGAAGAGTTGGGCTAACTGGATGCAATGCAAGGGTTTGTTTCAAAGAGCCAAGTTGTCAAACCTGAGATCTGAGCGGGAAACTGACTTAGAAAAAGCACATGTACAGCCAAGGGATGATGTCTCCTGGAGACTGTTCATGAGATTCAACCAGACATACTGACTGACATTCGAGCCATGACCTTGGATACTTATAAAAACGAATCACCCTGGGGCTGACTAAATGGTTCAGATGGTAAAATGTTTGCTGTATTAGAAGAAAGACCCGAGTTTGATCCCTAGATCCCACATTAAAAACCCAGATGTGATGGCATGTGACCATAACCTCGGTGCTGGAGGGGCAGAGAAAGGGGAATCTCTCAGACTTTCTGGCTAATCTGCCTAGCTGAATTGGCAAGCATCAGGCCAATGAAGAGATCTTTTCTCAGAAGAGAAAGTGGATTGAGCCTGGAGAGTGACAGGGAAGACTGATCTCTGGCTTTCACATGCATGCACACACACATGTAGATCCATGAATACACACACCTTCACATGTATGTGTGCACACGCACGCACACACACACACACACAGCATTTAGCTCTAGTGTCCAGGATAGCACTCCTGGGGATGTCTTATTGTTGGATCTGGGTCAGCACTTTAAGTAGGAAGGTCTTCACTGGGTTTAAAGCCTCAGCTGCTATGAGAATCACCTGGAAAGAGAATAAAGTGTGATGGCCAATAAGTATATGAAAAAGAAATGTGTATATATATATGTGTATACACATATATATACACACATATATAATTATGCAACTTTAATACAGTTATTCATGTTGTGATGACTCCCAACCATAAAATTATTTTCATTGCTGTTTTGCAAGTGTAGGGTTTTTTTCTACTGTTATGAATTATAATGTAAATATCTATTTTCCAAAGGTCTTAGGTGACTCCTGTGAAAGGGTCTTTTAACATGCCCTCCACCACAAAGGGTTGTGACCCATAGATTGAAAACCACTGCTCTAGAGAACCCTAACCAATTAATACTGAACCTAGGTCCTCAGCAAAAGAATCAAATGCTCTCAATCACTGAGCCATCCCAGTTGTGTTTGATGAAGAACAATATGTGTACACATACAGCCATACATGCACAACACTTAGATGTATGTTTCCCCATACATCTATCTATACACATTGAGAAAGCCCTGTTCTCCATGTAACTTTCAATTCCAATTCTATCCTATTAAGGCCAGTCTATGGTTCTCCCTTTCATATTAAAATATTTTAATTACTTAATTTCTTCATTTGTGTGTGTGTGTGTGTGTGTGTGTGTGTGTGTGTGTGTGTGTGTGTGTGTGTGTGTAATTCAGGTCATCAGGCTTGATGGCAAGCACCTCTGCCCATTGAGCCATCTTGCCTCCCCTTCCTTTCATTTTTTTATTTTTTATTTTCCTCCTTAACAAGCAAATGTGAGATCCTATTATCTTAACTATTTACGGATTGGGAGTAGGTAAATACCAAATATTTATTCCTCTTGCATAGAGCTATTCTCTTGTCATGATGACTGCCCCTCTTCCATAATGTCTGTCAAACCCATCTAGGCTTTAAAATTCCACATCTGCATGGGGCTGCACCTCCACAGGGACATCCCTCCCATGGAGCCCCTCTTTTCTATAGAAAGTTCAGTAAGGCTTTTAGGGCACCCCAAGCTACAATCAACCTTTGAAGGAGTCCAGGAGCAGACCAACTCCAATACCCCTGTCACACTAAGTCATTTGTTGTGGGGAGGCCATGGGGTCGGAGATAGATGTACAAATGGTGGATCTCAGAGTGCCGATGATTAGTGCTTAGTGTGGTTTGAAGTGAGGCATCTCAGAGGATACATCTCCTGGCCAACCCTGAGCAGGCTAGGCAATCCTTCTGAATGTGCAGGTTGATGGTTGGCCTGTTTCTGAACAGAAGACCTGCAATGGTATGTTTGAACAGAGAAATGAAGAGAGAGATTAACAAGGGTACAACATGGCACACTTCCTTTGCTGTGGAGATGGTTCAGTAAGTGATAGGCTTGTCTTGCTAAGGACCTAAGTTTGATCCCTAGGTATCCATGAGAAAGCTGAGTATGGTGGTGAGTGTTTACAACCCAGCACTGGCACTCAGTGGTGCACATCACTTGGTGCGTGGCATACAAGGTTGACCTCTGGCATCACAGGAATGTGTAGACCCATGTGCTCACGCACACATGAGTGCTTGCACACACACACACACACACACACACACACACACACACACACACACACAGGGGTGGGTTGGGGAAACCCTTCCTTTCAGGGGGATGCCTTTTTCCTCTCAGGGGATGACCTGTAGAACTGTCCTCTGAGGTTTCAAGGACCACACTCACCACTGGGCAGCTGCTGCACTGTGCTTAAACCTCTGACTTCATGGCTTCCTCCCAACAGGTTACTGAATGTGGCAGGGGTACTGAGGTGGGTCTTTTCCTGGACTCCTTCAAAGAGGGCTATGGCCTGAGATATGCTAAAAGCCTCTCCAAAGCCCTGGGAGCCTTTCTAGTTGAAGTAGCAACTTGTGCCTTCTTAGCTAGCTTCACCTTGGTGTCTAGCAACTTCCATCTCTAGGCATAATCAGATTGTTCCATGGCCATTTGAGAGTAGTATGACTTAGTAGCAATGGCAACTGATTAAACAGAACGAAACAGAGGTGAGTAGGTCTCTCCATAATTTAAGGGGATAAGGAGTCTTGGCACCTCACCTGAGATCCCAGCCATTACTCCTTCCTCTCATTCTCCAGTTGCAAATGATCTTGGAAGAGTCAGGGCTATATAGGAATTTAACTGAAAGGGAGACTGCATGATGCTTTTTTTTATGTGATCACAGTCTATGATGGGCTTGGACTTGGTGGAGACACAGCTGTTTGGGGATCACAATGATCTTGGAAATAACCTCTTACATGTGCTGTTTAGGTAAGCCCAGTGATGTCATTGGTTGGCCAATTGGACTTCATTGGCATCTACTTTTGTCTGTCATCAATGTCTTATCTGGGGGTATAGATGTTTATGGCTCCCCTGTTGGAGTTAGTACAGGCAGCATCTGGTTGGGAATCAGCCAAGTCAGGTTGTTGACCTCTACTCCCCACTGTTACCAGTAATTCAAGGACAAAGGGGATCTTACAGTGTGTGTTTGTGTTGTGTTGTGTGTGTGTGTGTGTGTGTGTTAGAGAACAGCTTACAGAGATTGGTTCTTTCCTCCCATCAGGTCGGTCTCAGGTCCTGAACCAGGTCATTAGATTTTGGCAGCAAGCTCCTTTACCCAGTGAACCTGTTGCTGGTTCACAGCGCTTACATTTGGAAAATAAGCATACATTGTATGTGGGTTTATAGTAATATTCCAAAGTACCCTGTGGACCTTGCTGGGTGAAGGTGAAACACTTAGGGTCACACATCTCAACTAGACTAAAGAGCAGAATGTTTGATTGACAGTGTCCAGTGCTTTCCTAGCCTGCAGTACTACATCTATGGTCTATGTGTTCCTCTCCCCAGGGTCTTTGGCTCAGCTGTACTGACTCCGCCTCCAGCCTCTGTACCTTATGAAAAAACTTGCTCTCCTGAATCATCACTTTACCTACAAGACATAATTTTATTCTCCTGCCTCTGATTTCATTATCTCTGTTTTGTCACTCGATCTTGCTTTTTTTCCCTAGCAGCTTCCAAAGGATTTACAATGAATGATAAGAAAGGAATTATAAGACCAAAAAAAAATAGAGAATAATTAAATGTCAGTCATGGCCATGATAGAGTGAATGGGATTCGGTATCTCACTATTTGGGGCGCTGACTAGGTAATACTCATTAACTGCTGTTATTCCTCACATTGGGAGTTAGGCTGCGAGTCCAGTCATGTGAGATGGAGCATGCTCACCTTGCCTCCCCCAACCCCACGTGCTACAGAAGGGAAGATAAGCATCTCTGGGAGAGAGACTTCTGAAATGAGATTGTTTATGCATGAAGGAGTAAGTATTAATAGCCAGCGTGCATTCATATGGTGAGTGTTTTCTGGTGACGGGAATGGAAAGTGTTATTTCTCTATTAAATTAAATATGGAGGCTACTGGATTATGCATGCTGGGCTGGCATGTCCGCTTGGTTTCTTTGCACACATGTTTCATTCTCAAACCTGATGTCTCTGCCCGAGTGTCTCTTGTGTGCCTGGCATCATTGCTGAAGAAAATCTGATTGACTAGTAAGCATTTTTTACCTGCCTCTGGGTCTGTTTGCCAAGCAGGGACAGGTATGTTGTCCACTGTGCTGTGTCTGCTGTCCTGAGCCTGCTTTGGGGCCATATCACAGAGATGGAGTAAGTAAAGCAAGCAGGAGAGCTCTTCAGTGCAAGCGAGCTCAAGTAAGAGCAGATTGCAGAAATGGGAGTATTTATAGAAAGAAGCAAGACTGCAGCATATCCAAGGAGACAGATGAGGATTATCGTTGAATTGGTCAGGTCTTTGCCTTGCAAACATGACTAGAGTTCATCTCCATAGCCCTTGTCAAAAAGCCAGGCATCATGACAAGTGCTTATAGTACCAACTCTGGAGAGGTGCAGACAGAAGAACTCAGTGGTCAACAGGCTGGCTAGATTGATGACTTATACACCAAAGAGAGAGTGCTTCAAAAATCAAGGTAGTTGGTACCTGGGGAATGGTAACTGCATATAAATATATCTGCACACATGTACATGCATGCACACACACAAGTGCACCTTCACACAAGTAACACACACACACACACACACACACACAATTCAAAGATAATAATCCTAAGCACCAGTTTGACACCCATTCTATATTCTCTCATATCAAAGAACTTGAATAAATGACAAATAACTTCAGGCTCCGCATAGCAGAGTTTTTCATTTCTGGAATATCTATGTGTTTACAAAGCCCTCTCAAAAACATTGTCACCAGAAAGTAATCACCACAGTGGCAAGTTTGGCCTGGTGTTTATTATTTGTTTAGTGCCCTTGGCTTCTCTGATGGTGTCTGATACATAGAACATCATCTTTGATACATATTTGGCTAGATACAGAAATGAAGGCATTGGCTCATGAGGGCTGATGTTTATATTAGTTATTTTTCTGTGCTATGATGAAATACCCGGACCAAAAACAACTTACTGAAGAGTTAACTTGCTTCAAGGTCCCAGAGGGAATCTGTAATGTGGGTAAGATGTGGCAGCAGGTAGCAGGAAATTTGCATACAGGAAACAGAGAACAGGCAGGAAGTGGGACCAGGTTATGCACCCTCAAAACCTGCATCTCTTCTTCCAGAATGTCTTCTTTCAGCTAGGGTCCATTTTCTAAAGATTATATAACCTCACCATCAGCAGTACTAGCTGGCCACCATTTTTAAAATTTTTTTTTTACCTATAGAACCCAATGGGGACATTTCTCATTCAAACCACATCATTTTATGTTCACTTTACAGATTATGACAACTAAGGTTCAGATACAGTGGTGACCTAACTGCACCACAGCCACAAAACCATCTTGAGCTCAGGTGCCCTGAGTCTTGTATAAGGGTTTAATGAAATTGGCTTTCTACTTTGAGTGGATCTCTTTGTCTAAAAGTTGGTGGCCTTCTCACCAGAAACTGAGCATGTATCTGTGCATCTCTGGTCTTTCTCAGCTGCTTATCTCAGTAGAGTCAGACTCAGGGAAGCAGAATGGTCCAGATGACAAGAATGTAGTTTTGTGTATGTGTGTGTGTGTGTGTGTGTCTACCGTATGGCATATCTCTTTTCCTTTTGTATTTGTAACTTTTCATGTTGCTGTTAACCAAACATCTTTTAGAAGCAGCTTAAACAAAGGAGGGTTTCTTTTGGCTCACAGTTCAAGAGTACAGTCTAGCATGATGAGGAAGTTGTGGATGCAAGGGCAGTGTCATATCATGTCACATCCAGTCATGTGGCAGAGAGCAGAGAATGCTTGTACTCAGAGGACTTTCTTTGCTTTGTTCAGTCTGAGACACCAGCCTCTGTCATGGTGCTGGCCTATCAGGGTGGGTCTTTCTTGCTCTGTTAAATTATGGAAATACCCTCATAGATGTACTCAGAGGAGTGTTTCCATGGTGATATTAAAAACCATAAAGCTGATGATGAAGATTAAGCACCACATCTTCTGTGGGTTCCTCAGGTCTCTGCAATACCTCCACTACATGGATGCCCTCTCTTTGTCCCTCACCCCTTTCTTGCCTCAGATGAGACCAAAGCTATGTTGAGTGGCCAGGAACATGCTAACATCAGCAGCTTCTCACACTTCCTTTCTCAGAGTTACTTGCTTTTTTAGAGCATCCTCAACAGAGAAAACCATTCAGAGGTGTGATGGCTGAATTTCAGGCCCTGAAATAAGAGCTAGTCTTGGAGTAAAAGAGTCATGTGAGTGAGGACCATGTGTGTGTGTGTGGTGTACATGTGGAGGCCAGAAGTTGTTGCTGACTGTATTCCTCAACAAGTTACCACCTTGTTTATTGAGGGAGAGTCTCTCACTGGCCTGAAACATTTTGATTCTGCTAGCCTGGCTTCCCACAAGACCCAAGGATCTTCCTATGCCAATCCCTCCAGTGATGAGATTTAACTTAGGCACAGCCCCATCTGGATTTTGTACCCTGGGGAGTTCTGGCAATGGAAATCCAGTGCTCATGCTTGCACATGAAGCACTTCAATGGTACAGCCAGCTCCCCAAAAACTATATGGGGGACTTATAGTAGCCTTAGAACTGGCCACAGACCATGCCATATCATGTCCTACACCGGTAGCCCAGTCTGCTGTTAGCAGCTCAGAGGAGGGCCATTCCCTCAACTCTACCCGACCTCACCTCATTTCCGTACAACAAGACCCAATGCACTGTAGTATTTTCACAGCATCCCCCAAAGGCTTACAAATGGCTTGGCTGGGGTAGCAATGTTGTGTTTCTATATAGCAAACAGAAATGATAAAGACAAATATTCTCTACTGGACGGTAATATGGTAGCTCAGTTATAGAGAACTTGCCTAGAATTCACGAGGCCTGGAATTCAATCCCCAGCATCTCACAAACCAAGTGTTCCTGTAAGACCTGCATTGGGGAGGTAGAGGCAGGAGGATCAAGAGTTCAAGGCCATTCTCACATAGAGAGAAAAATTTGAGGCCAGCTTGGGCTATAAGAAACCCAATCAAGAAAGAAGGAAAGAAAGAAAGAAAGAAAGAAAGAAAGAAAGAAAGAAAGAAAGAAAGAAAAGAAAGATGGATGGATGTTCAGAAAGATAGTTGAAATGACTGACAAGAGCCTCCTAGGTGTGAGATAAACAGACTATAGCCTTCTGATAGCCCTAGTTGTCTCTCAGAAGTCCTGTTCTCATATAAAGTCTTCACTATGACATGATGCCAATACACTGTCACCTGTCTTTGTGCTCCAATGTTACAGGCAACTGAAGATGCTCCAAAGAGTCTTGGATTCCACTCATCGAGCCACAAGGATTTCTTTTCCAGCTCCAGGACATCCTCCAAAGCATAAGAAGGGATGGGAATTTTAAGAATGCCACAGTAACAAACACATTGTTAACAGGACTCAAATACGAATGCAAAGATCTGTCTGCTTCCTCTTCGTCTATCCATATTGCTCTGTGTGCCAATTTGTCAGCAGTCAGAAAGCTCTCCAGTCTCCTCTAATGTTTCACGCTAGGTTTGTCCAACAAGAGTAATAAAAATAATGACACCATTATCCCTCTTCTCTCTTTGTTTCCAGCAAATCCCTTGCAGGTTTGAATAATGAATTAAACTCGCATTATCCAGATTCCCTTGCTCTCGACTTCCTCTGCTGGCTGGAGTGAAGCTATTATCCCATTGTCCAAAGACTGAGCTGCCTCGCCCAGTGTACTGTGTGATCCTGAGATTTAGATACAGTCCATGGACAGAATTATCGAGGGTACAATTTCAAACGATGGAAGAGAAAATTAGTAGCCAGTGTGGAGATGAATCCAGAGCCCAGTGAAATATTAAAGATTGCATTAGTAATCCTTTTGGAACAAAAATAAGTAGACAACAGACTTAGTTTTGAGTTGGGCATAAAAAGGCTAATTAATGTTATTGTACTCAGCTGATTGACTTCAAGACTATTAAATCATCATTTCATTGTCCGAATCTCTGTTTCCTTCAGGCCAAAGAAGCCAGTTCATGAGAAAATTCATAGTCCATGTTCTCTTCTTCTTTCTTCTTACCAAATAAAAATAAAAACCCATTGCTTCTAAGGAGACCCATTCGTGTACCTGAATTTATTTCCTCCCCTCCCCTCCTTCTCTCCTCTCTCCATCCCTTCCATCTTTCCTTCCCCCTCATTCTACTCTCTTCCTCCCTCCTTCCTTCCCTCCTTTCCTCCCCCCTCCCTTCCTTTCCAGAGTCTCACAATGCAGCTCAAACTGATCTTAAAATCTCTATGTAGTCTCTCTCTCTCTCTCTCTCTCTCCCAAGGACTGAAATTACAGCCATACAGCATCCTATCCAGTTTATGTGATTCTGGGTATCAAACCCACAACTTTGTATGTACTAAGCAAGCATTCCATTAGCCAAGCTACATTAGCTGAGGTACAGTTTGGACCTTGAAGCTGGTTTCTTCCACAGCTTAGTTTTCATCTTTAAACATGTCTTCCATTGTTCTTTAGGAGACATTTAATATACACCTGGCTTCTGAAGCAAGCAAATGTAAATGTGGAGAGGACCCTGGAGACAACAGAGTAGAGGTCTGGGAAGTACTGCAGAGGTCACACTGGTCATTGGTTTTCATCTATATTTGGGGTTCTATCTCTTTTTCCTCTTTTCTCCATCCTCACCTCTATTTTCTTCTCCCTCTATCAGAGATCTAGCTCCCTATTCCAGACCACAGACCACCAGTCACAGAACTGAACCAAGTGAGCCTTCTCCTACTCATTCTTAAACAGACAGATGCAAAATGTATTTAAAGTTGAGTGTGACGATTGTTTCCATGTCTTTTCTTCTGATATCACAGGTACCATTTAGTAACGATGAATGTTGAGACGCTCCAGTTATGGTCAGTTTAACTGCTAGCTTCATAAAACCTAGAATCACCTGGGAAGTGAAAGTGTCTAGATCAGGCTGGCCTTTGGGCATGTCTCTGGGTGTTTCTCTTGATCATTAATAAAGGAAGACCCATCTTGAGTGTGAGAGCCACCATTTCATGGGCTGGGTCCCAGAATACATAAGAGTGTATAAGAGTGAAGAAATCTAACTGAGAAGAAGCACAGATCCATGTGTTTATTCTCTCTGTGCTTTTGTAGATGTGCTGTGATTAGATGCTTGAGTTCCTGCCTTGATTTCTCCTACAAAATCTTCTGGATTGTGACAAGAAGTAGAAGCCAAATAAATCCTTTCTTACCGTAAGTTGCTCTTGGTCATGATATTTTATCCAAACAATAGCCATGCAACTAGCAGAGTGCCCCAAATAAATTTCTCACATCTTACTCTGACCTGCTGTGACATGGCTCAGTGGACATGATGAGGACATTCGTCTCCACTCTCTGTGTTTCTGCAGCTTTCACCAAAATACACACTGGGCAAGGAAAGTGCACTGTTGAATTTCACCACCACATATCCCCTTGGCCAGACATCCTTGAATACCAAACAACCACATGCAACAGACACTATATTGACTCTGAAATCTAGTAATACTGTAAAGTGGCTGAAACTATCTCTAGGGGTTTCCTTCTGTGCTTTACTGTCCATTTCTTTCCTGGTCAGCTCACTTGTCCAGACTAGAAAGACTTTCCATAGTGACTCCTGAAGAATAATAGGACTTCAAGACACAATCAAAGAGATTTTGTTGCTATTCCAAGTGCCCCGAAACCAATGAAGATTTCTGAAGTATTACTACTTAGTCTTCTGGTGTCTGCTTCTGCAAAGGTACACCTTGATTCTAAAGTCATCTGGATAAGCCTCCATTTGGGGATGCTAAGACCCTTTTTAGAATGCCAGAAACCAGGCCAAGCCAAGGAGGGTGCTTGATACAAAAGTCAAAGGAGATCGGCCATAATGATTTGTCTAGAACATCATGCAGATTGTTCTTGTCACTTTTAGAGAAGAGGATGACTGGGTGGTCTCCCGATATACCATCCAGACCCAAACCAAGCTAACATAAGTAGCAAGAGATTACATCATGACATGGTGTAATCTCTATCTTTTGGGTTCCACAGCAGCTTGGCTTTCCACAGTACAAACAAAACCAATATTCTTAACTCCTTGCTTGTTGGTTATTTCCCCTTAAAAAAAATAAAACGAAGGGGGAAGAGAAAAAAGAAGAGAAGGGGGACAGACAGGAGGAAGATGAAAGGGAAGAAGGAAGAGGAAGGAACAGGGAGGAAGAGAAGTCTGAAAGAATTTTGCCTGTGTTTGTTGGCATGGTGGCATGCAATAGCACGGAAATTTTTATTTTACTTGATTTTATTTTGTATTTTCAAAATAATGGTTCTATTATCCCTGCATAAAGCAGAGATATGATACCTGAATATCATATGAATGAATATGAAACTGGATTGGTACTTTGGAAAGAAATTATTAAACAGCTAGTGGGTTTATGGGCTGGACCTCCTTTTCTTATAATGGCAACTTCCTAAAGACAGGGATGTGGCTGGTGGAGGCTCCTTCCATGGGTTTTGTGGGCAGATGTCACAGTGGGTTGGGGAGAGATTGGTGGGATTTGGGTGTTTTTCCAGATGTAACAGACATCTCCAGCTCTCAAATGCACTGGCTTGCTACCAAGGAAAACCATCCCACTGTGGTCTTGGAAGGATGACTTTCCAACAACTCACTGAGAATCAGTCCTGGATCTAGAGGCATCTGGGACCTAAGCTTGGAAGGTTGGAGCCTACTAAAGTGGCCACAGTTTCATATTTACAAAACTTTATCTCAACCTCACTGATACCCTGTCTCTAATCTCTGTATAGAGCTACCCTGTTGTGGTAGGGAAGGACAGGCAAGTGAAAGGTGGTACTTCCTCAAGGCACTGTCACCTATGGTGGGAAATGGAATGAACTCATTTCACATTCATGTCTTGGTAGCATCCAGGTACTCAGGACTGGATATTCCAATGGTCTCTGTCTTTAGGAAGCGTCCATCTGCAGGAGAAACAGACAGGGACTTAGGTGAATTCAGAGCTTTACAGGAGGACAGAGGTAAGTCTCAGGTATCTACTGGTGGAAGCAGTTTGGAGGCAGAGTGAAAATCTTTCTGACCTGTGACCCCAGTGATCTCAAAGTGCTCATTTATCTTTTTAATTGCTTATTTATTTGTGGTGTGTGTGTGTGTGTGTGTCTGTCTGTGTATGTGTGCCGGTCTGTATCTGCATGTGTGTTCACATGCATGCATGTCGAGGACAGGTGTTGATAATGGATGTCCTCAGTCAATCTCCATCTGACTTATTGAGTCAGGGTCTCTCACTTGAACCTAGAGCTTGCTGACCCAGTGAGTCTAGCTAGCCAGCTTGCTCTGGGAATGCCTTGTTTCTACCTCCTGTACACTGGTATTAGAGGTGGATCACCTTATGTTCATATGGATACTTGGGGTCTGAACTCATCTTCACACATATGTCTATTCATTGATTCACCTGCCCCCCCAGCCCCTGTTCATTTGTCTTGATGGACTGATCCCACAAGTGTTCAACTTTTTGATATTGTGACAAGTTGTCAACTACAAAGTATATGCCAAAAATCTGTGCAACTGAGGTACCCCCCAAAAAATCACAAAATAATTTCATAATTAAGTGACTTTATGATTGAGCCATATCCATAGCTATGCTGGGATACATGTGACCCATGCATGGGTTGTGCCTTGGGACACACCCACCAGTGTAAGAGAAGACAAGATAGAGGGAAAAGAGAGCTCAATCTTACTCTGTTGGGAATCTCTGTCAGCTCCACTTAAAGTATAATCTAACTAGTGCCAAACAGCTGTGCCACCCACATTTGTATGTGGTTTAGGAAAAGCTGGAGTTGGCTCTCTCAGCCACCATCTATCTTATCCCCATTTATTTGGAAAAGTTAGGAAACTAAAACCCAAACTGTCTGAAAGCCCTGACAGCTAGGATCTAGATAGAAATTAGACCGTTAATCTAGTACATTCAGTGTGATTAGAAAAATGCCAGGCGGTGAGGATATTAAGTCCTATCAAAGAAGGCTGGACAGAGGTGAGAACTTGTAGTGACCTCGATCTGTGGTAGAGCATCTCACAACACTGCCATGGCAGTGAAAGTCATTGGTGGTGGCAGCAATTGACAGCAGGAGACATGGCCACTGGGCCATAGCTGGTATTGGCATGGTACTAGATATGCTCGTTTAGTGATGTTTTTTTCTGGTTCTGCCAGCTCTTTCACATATTTATAAACAACTCTTTCACAGTATCAATTTTCTGCTTAAAAGACCTAGAGTGTTTTCTGCATCCAAATACTGACAAAAAATAGCAAGTACCTACTTTAGTCAAGGTTTCGGTCTCATTGGAGCCACGTGAGGTCAATCAGCCTCTTGGGGTTTGCATGGGATTCCTATTGTCTGACACTTGCCCCTTACTGGACCATAACTCAAATTCATCCCAGGCATATTCCTTTCCAATCTCCTAAACTTTAACACCTAAGGTATATCATGATACATCCTATTCTCCTTGGCCAACTTAATTCATTTTTCCCTGCGGAAACCTTCTAGAATAGAAATGGCTTAGTATACACACCCAAGAATATAAAGGAGTTGGCAAACTTAAGGAAGAAAACTCTACTGTGAATGTCAGTGAAAGGATGTATCTTATCATGGGAAATTTCTGGACTCTAAGTTGTGTTTCATGGAACTCTCCACAAGCTTAGTGTTTGCTGCAGAGGGAATCTGTACTGAGATATCAAATAAACAGCAGCCCAGATCAGTCACTCTGATTGGCTCATTTCTTTTAACTCTTTCTGCCTCAGTCTTGCTGGTATTATGTAACTATTTTCTCCAAGAAGAAGAATTCTCTAGGAGAAGGAGGTGGTAGGCTGATAAGATTCAGGAACTAAAGAAAACATGCAAGTCCCAGGAAGTAAATAAAACTTAAGAGTCAGGAAGCAAGGCTCCCCTCCCCAAGGTTATATGAGCAGTAACAGTGGCTGAGACTCTTCAGTCCAACTGCCTTCAAATGCAGGGTTCTCAAGGCAAGCAGCTTTCATGAGTATTCTCCCATGCAGGGGTGGACTTTTCTGTTACGAAGACCAAAGTGTGGACACTTTGCCACTTCTTAGAATTGGGAACAAAACACCCATGGAAGGAGTTACAGAGACAAAGTTTGGAGCTGTGACGAAAGGATGGACCATCTAGAGACTGCCATATCCGGGGATCCATCCATAATCAGCTTCCAAACGCTGACACCATTGCATACACTAGCAAGATTTTGCTGAAAGGACCCAGATATAGCTGTCCCTTGTGAGACTATGCCGGGGCCTAGCAAACACAGAAGTGGATGCTCATAGTCAGCTATTGGATGGATCACAGGGCCCCCAATGGAGGAGCTAGAGAAAGTACCCAAGGAGCTGAAGGGAACTGCAACCCTATAGGTGGAACAACATTATGAACTAACCAGTACCCCGGAGCTCTTGACTCTAGTTGCATATGTATCAAAAGATGGCCTAGTCGGCCATCACTGGAAAGAGAGACCCATTGGACATGCAAACTTTATATGCCCCAGTACAGGGGAACGCCAGGGCCAAAAAGTGGGAGTGAGTGGGTAGGGGAGTGGGGGGGGAGGGTATGGGGGACTTTTGGGATAGGATTGGAAATGTAAATGAGGAAAATAACTTATATATATATATACATATATATATATATATATATGTATATATATATATATAAAGAAGCTGCCTTTGAGTCACCAGTGCTCCTGTAAATAACCCCAAAGGACCACTGGTTCACTCTTCTAGACTTGGGTAGAGCCATTTCTTTGGTCTGTTTTAGGTACCATATCACATATTGATGTTTATTCATATATACCCAGAAAAAGATCCACAACAGGTATGGACTCTTCTAACTTCTACATAAGAAAATCTCAGATTCTGGCTTCCCTGTTGGGCCTGGCTAGACAGAACAGCTGGTTACCCTAGCCCAGGTCGGTACAGGCATAGGACCTGTTATATATTGTGTATGGCTCATCTTACATGAACCTGTTATCTGTCCGCTATTCCAATGAGGCTCTAGAAAAATCCTGGAGAGTGTGGGAACTAAAACTTAAACACTAAAATACTCTTCCCTTTTAATTTGTTTTAAAATGAACTGCATTAAACATCTGGCTCAATTATGCTTTCCACCCCTGGAAAGGCAACAGACAGGAAAGCTGGAAGAAAGAGGTGCCAAGTTCCCTGTGGGACTGGGTAGGCTGCTATTAACTTTACAGGCTGAAAGGCTCACCTGAAATTCATCTTCCTTCACCCACTCAATTCACTCCCTTTCAAAAACATCTATTCATGGGCCTTGGGGCTACCAAGTAACCCTCCAATCCCTTCTGGGCACAGCAACAAGCCAACACAAGACAAGAATCCTGCTTAGCAGCAGAGCACCATCTCTGTCCACAAACCCTGGGTTTAGCCTCCCAAATAAGTATCTTTTCACTTTAGGAAGTGACTTGGCTCTGCTAGATGCCAGGGTTCTCAGCTGGGCAAGCAAGACTTCAGTTAGTTTTGAAGTTGGAATGGGAAGGATAAGGAACACATTGCATTTGTGGCATCAGTACAAACAGCTCTGCGAATGTATGATGGGGCACACTCTGCATGAGAGGCCACAGAAGTCTGTTCTGAGGTGATGTTAACACTGCCCCCTGAAAGTAAAGGAATAGATGGTATGAGAGTGAGGTGTTCCTGGACCTGGGAGTCTGGTGTTTCTGAAGATGTACACAAAGATATTCAAAGCTTCTTTGCAGAAGCAAAGAGAAATGTAAGGGGGTGGCAACAGAAGTGGGCAGGACCAAGTGAGGTCCTTCTTTGTTGGTTGAGGAGTTCTTGCCCTATATTAATAGCCACAGGGAAGAATTAAGTAACATAGAACATTAAACATTGTGTGCCTGACAGGTGGTAAGGTCTCAGAGTAAGACAATTCATGGTATTCACAGGAGTCATTTCCCAGGACTGGGAAATTTACAGTGTCCTTCAGGAGTAGGGTAGAATGAGAGGTTGCTGTGTAACAATTGTCCTCCAAATTGAAATGTTCTACCTTGGAAGGAAGCTTATGGAAATTCAGGCAGTCTATAAGAAGATTCCTTAAGACATGGAAAATGCTGGCCCAGAGAGATGGCTGAGTGTGTACTGCTCTTGCAGAGAGCATAAGTTCAGATCCCAGCATCCATGTCAAATGTCTCATAACCACCTGTGACTGCCTCTTCAGGGAGATATAACAGTTCTGGTCTCAGGAAGCTGTACTTTCTGCACACACCTCCTCATTCCCCAACACAGACACAGAACACAAAACAAAAATCGTTAATACAATTTTAAAAAGACCCACAACTTTCAGGAAGTCTCTAAAACTTACAAGATTCACAAGACAACCCCCTACCTCTGATCTTATAACCAGATGTAGCTGTCTCTGAGATGTCTATGTTCCTGTAAGTCTTCCCTCGCCCATATATCTAGAAGTCAATCCAATAAGCTCATTTCACTGAGTTGGACTTTCAAGCTATTCTTACTTTGGTCTGTCATAGTTTTCTATCTGAGGTGAGTAAGTGTGTGTGCATATCCTCCCATGAGACACCATACAACAGAGGCACACCTGGCTTGAGAACCAAGTGTAAATGATAGTGCAGAGGTGGGTACACTTGGAGAATCTATAGAGATAAACAGTGTGTCTGAGGATCTGTCCTCTGAGGAGTTAAGGACATGACTTCTCTCTGAAACTTCCATTCTCTAATCACGTACTTATAAGTCTCTTCACTAAGTTTTATTGATCTGTTCAAGCACATTGTGAACCATGAGAGATGTTGCAGTATAAGACATCATCAACAGTATGATTACGTCAGAAGTCTCCTTAGAGATAGCACAGTCATGTTGCTGAAGAAAAATGAAAGCCAAGAAAGGCTTCCTTTTGAGATTATAATACAATTTTGTCATCCACAGAATTTATACTCAAGACTCACAGAATCAAGTTGCAATTATAGTCACACAGAAAATTTTCCCATGATGTTTTAAGAGAGTTTATGATTTTGTGTTAGAGTGCATTCATGCTGTGGGTTAGATGTGGCTGGTTGGTCTAGAATCATTTTGCATACTAGAAGCAGAACCTGGCTAAACTGGTATGGTTCCTTTATATCCTTTTCCAGTCTAGCCTTCCCAATATGGGAACCCTACCTGGGTTTCCCACTACTTGTCTGAATGAAATAGGAATCAAGTGAGAAAGCTTTATGTTTCTGTTAAATTACAAACATCACAATCCACTTGCTGTAGTTGGTCCTTTGTCTCTCGGTTTGCTTTTTTGTTGCTCTGATAAAAGAGAAAGAAAGAAAGAAAGAAAGAAAGAAAGAAAGAAAGAGAGAGAGAGAGAGAGAGAGAGAGAGAGAGAGAGAGAGAGAGAGAGGGAGGGAGGGAGGGAGGGAGGGAGGGAGGGAGGGAGGGAGGGAGGGAGGGAGGGAGGGAGGAAGAGAAGAGAAGAGAAGAGAAGAGAAGAGAAGAGAAGAGAAGAGAAGAGAAGAGAAGAGAAGAGAAGAGAAGAGAAGAGAAGAGAAGAGAAGAGAAGAGGAGACGTGATGAGACAAGAGTATGATCAAACACAACCTGGGAATGAAATGGTTTATTGGGTAATGAAGGGAACTCAGGGCAAGAACTCTATCAGGGACCTTGAGGCAGGAACTGAAGCAGAGGCCATGGAGAAGCACTGGGGCTTGCTGACTTTTGTTGTTCTGAAATAAACCCTATGGTTTGCTCATCTTTCTTTCTTACATACTGTGGGACCTCTCGCCAAGGGATGGTACTACTCACCGTAGGCAGGGGCATTCCACATCAGTCATCAAAAGAGAAAATGCCCCTACAGGCCAATCTGATGAGGATATTTTCTCAGTTGAAGTTTCTTCTTCTCAGATGAGATTAGCGTATATCAAATTGACAAAACACTAACCAATACAGGATGTGACTAGGATTTCTTTACTAGATGTGTACCCAGTTTGTCTCCCAAAGCATGTAAATGTGTGTGTGTGTGTGTGCATGTGTGTGTATGTGTATATTTATGTACATATTCGTGTGTGTATTTGGTCATGTGTCCATGCAAGGATAGACATCAGAGATTGACATCAGAGGTTTTAATCACCCTGTATGTTATGTTTTGAGAGAGCACTTTCTCTATGTAGCTCACACATTCAACTAGTCTAGCTGGCTAAAAAGCTACAAACATTTGTCTCCTACCCCTAGCAATGAGGTTACAGATATTTGCACATTTTCCTGCCTGGCTTTTACATGAGTGTTGGGGATCCGAACTCAAGCCCTCATGATTGTGTGGCCAGTACATTATCGACTGAGCCATCTCCTCTCCCCTCCTTTAATGGTGGAAAGATGCTTTTTTGCAGTTGATTCAAAGTCTTCACTAGTTTTTGTAAACAAGCTGCTTGGCTCAGCTCTTCAAGATCCTGATGATGCACACAGAGGAACTCTGCTAGAATCCTTTTATAGGGGACCTTCATCCTTTATATGAAGAAAAGCCACTGTAGAACAGCAAAGGAGAACCTTGTCTCCTCACACTGTAGCTGGGTAGTAGAGCACCTGCTCAGCTTGTCCTAAGCCCTGGGTTCAGCTCCTTACACCATAAAAGAAGGTCTTCATAATGCAGATGAGGTGAAGTTTCCAACTAGTAAGTGTTTGGAATCTGGGAGTATCTGTGTGCCACATGTGGGTCCCAGCTCAGCATCTGGCTATGGAGTCAGTAAATAGGTACAAAAATGCATCACACACAAGTGCCAAGCGAGCCAGTGCAGGGACAGGTGAAGGGACAAGGCTGTCGAGGTGGTCAGACTTGTGGTCAAATCCCAGCCACCATTCTAACTCTAGGGGAGTTAGTTACTGGGCTGGGAAGATGGTGTGCAGTTAAAATGTTTCATATTCAAGTGATAGGACTGGAGTTCAGTTTCCCAGAAACCTACATAAATGCGGTAAGTGCCATGTGGGTGTCTGCCTGTAATTTTAGCCTTGCAAAGTGGAGACAGGAGAGCCTCAAAGCAAGCTCCTAGGAGGACTAGCCCTGCTGGCAAGCTTTGGGTTTGATTGAGAGAATTCTCTTCAATTAATGAAGCAGAAGGTAGATTGAGGATGATATCCTACTTCAGGCTTCTACATGCATGCACACACATGTACACACACACACACACGTGTACATATGTATACCACACATACATACATGCACATGGGAAAGGAAAGAAGAATTTGTACCTGGTACCTCTGGACTAGGAAGGTAGGCTTGGTGACCCAGTGTTTGTCTAAAACTCACAAAGCCCCCAGCACTGTATAAACCAGATGTGGTAGTAGATATGTGTGATTTAAGCACTTGGTAAGTTGAAGTAGAAGGAGCAGAAGTTCAAGGTGGTCATTGGCATTCTACATTGTGAATTTGACACTAGCCTGGAATACATGAAACCCAGTCTCAAAAAAAGGAAAAGAAAGTGTGGCGCCTTGAGGGGCACTTGAGATCATTAAAGTTGGCAGGCTGACTTTAACAGAGCTGATCCATGATTAGCTATAATTGCAGAGTAATGCAAATAGATGCTCATTCACATGCATTCCATCGAAACACTGAATCTATATTCATAGTCTGGAATGCAGGTTTAGCCTGCTGCTTTCTTAGAAGACATGTCTTTTTCATATGAATTTGATCCACAGTTATCCTGAGATAGCGTTCACCTTTGAACATCAAACAGAGAGAGTCAAAGACATTGCCACTGCCAACTAGTCCCAGACATGGAGGGTTGGGTAAAGATAGGAATGTTTACAGTGCTCTCACAATATCCAGCCAAGTGGCATGTGCTGTCCCTGGCCCACATCTGGCCTTTGGCATGTGAGAAAATGGGTTTCTTTCTCCCTGGTATCTGTATGGGCGTTACTCTGTGACTCCTGGGTTCATGTTTGCTAGAAAGAGTTTTGCACAAAGCACTGCACTGGGTTGGAATGTGAGGGTGTTGAATGGAGCGTATTTGAATTTCATAGGCTGTTGTCGCAGCCCAGGCTGGGGCCCTGAACTATAAAATTGATGAAGGCGCAGTCTGAATTAATCAGCAAATATATACTAATTCATGCTGACCTTTTTTCAAGCTGCGGCCTTTTATCACTCACGGTAGGTTTTAACACTGGCCTACCGAGTGTTATTACAAAGGACTCGCCAGTCTGCTATAATTATATAATGCAAATGACATTTGCTGTTGTGTTTGAGCTTATTCCCTCAGATGTTTCTTTCTCTCTTTTTTTTATCACACTCCTCACACATCTGTGTCCCTGCCACGGCTACACAAGCTCCTCCTTTCCCGGTCCCCAAGTTACTAGCAGTGTCTGTCCCGACTGTCACACAGACACGGCCTGCTGTGACGATCCGGCGGGTGTGACATGTGCCTGTGACACAGGTTATGCCGACAGCTGGTCGGAACAGGTGTACACTGATTCCACGTCCAATGGCAACACACATTTGGCTCCCACCCAACGCACAGGCATGAAAAAACCTGTTCTCTTCACATTTCTTTGGAGACTGATTGACTGTGCTTTGACACAGCACACTGTGACTGTAAGTTCCCTGGTTCTCTGGCCACTCAGAAGTGTTCCAGAGAAAAAATTCAGACAAAACATCCATGAATTATTCATCTGCCTCTTCAGGAGTGGCGTGGGGGGGGATGGAAGGGCCTCCCTTTAAAATCTGGACTGCGCAATGGACATATTTGGGGTCGCAAAAATCAGCAAGATGGATGGCTTTGAGACAGAAAAAGCACCTGTGAATATTTAGATACTGCGATGATTTAGAAACCAAAGCATCACTTTTAAAGAGGGCCATGGGGGTTAGGGAGATGAGTCAGTTGGTAAAATGTTCTTGTTGTGCAGCATGAGGACCCGATTTTGATCTCTCAAAATTCATTTAAGAAAGCCCGATGTGGCAGTTTGCATCTGTATTCTCAGCCCTGGGAAGACAAACACAGGAGGATCCTTAACGCTTGCTGGATTGATTGCCAGTCTAGCTGAATCAGGAGGCTTTTTTTCCAGGCTCAATGAGAAGCCCTGCATCAAAAATAGTAAGATGGAGACAGTCTGAGGAGGACTCCTGACATCAGACTCTGGCTTCCATCTTCTACACACATGGTGCATACAAGGGCATGCACATCAGCAGGCATGGTGTGCACGTGCACACACACTCGCAGAGAAAGAGAGACAGATAGACACAGACAGAGAGACAGAGACAGAGCTAGGCATACCAGTACAGTGATTATGAAACATAATTTTTAAATAGCACTTTAACATTTTTGTCCAAGTAAAATTATCTACCCTCATCAGTGTGGCTATAAACGAGGCTTTGTTTCTGTAAAAATGTAAAACAATAGGTCAGCAAGACAGTTCAGTGGATAAAAGCACTTGCCCTGTACTGTACACCCTATGACCTGAGCTTAATCCTTGGAGCTCACAGGAAAGAGAATCAACTCTCTCAAGCTATTCTCTGGTTTCTTAACACACACTGTACAATGTGACACATGCATGCCTGCATTCACAAACATATCACACACACACACACACACACACACACACGCGCGTCACAATAAGGCAGAACTTGATTTTTTTTTAAAAAAATTAAAATCTTTTAAATTTAAAAAAAATTAAAAACCTGAAAAATTGTGTGTGTTCATGTACATATATCCTATGTGAAATATTAACATAGATCCTATGACAAATGTTTTGTTCAAGAAATGAAAGATCTTACTTAAGAAGATATCACTTTGGCCAAGTGAATTCCATGACAGTTTTGAGAGGTGACATCTGATCAGATCTCTGTAGTTCTTAGTCATATATGAAGGCCATGTTTCTCTTCAGATGGAAGACTAGGAAACCTGGGCCTTGTTATCAGGCATGAGAGGATTTCTGGAGGATGTCAGATATATCACTGGGCAGCCACAAGCTAATCAAAAGCACCACAGTTTGTGTTTCCATTTCCAGGAGCATGTAGGTGTCCAGAAAAAAGGGGGGATGGTAAGAAATGGGGGTACTGCAGCCCTTCGTTTCCACTTGACTTCATGCTTCTTCCCTACCTTGCTGCACATGTAGTCCACATCTGGGCACAGCTGGCCAGTTCAGCTTCCTTCTCTAGCCCACCCCACCCTGCCCCACTGTGGGCTGATGGCCACTTTAATTCTTTAAGTCATTTCCTTGATTCTTCATTTCTTCTCTTAGGTGCAAGAAATAGCTCTGAAACCAAGATGGCTGGAACAGGGGAACGTGGGTGGGTTTAAATGTGTGCTTTGTAAGACTAGCTGTTGATTTCCAAAGTCCCAGAGGCCTAAGGCTCCAAGTAGAAGTCATGGGCTTATATAGGAGTCTGTGAAGAAGGAATTTCATCTACATGAATGGCACGTCATAGCTGTACACTCAGATACTGCCATTGCTGCAGAGGACTGGCAAAAAGGTGTTAGCACTTCATGGATTCATTTCATACAAAGTACAAATATAATAAACTCATCTCAAAAAAAATAATAACACGGCCACATTCAACTGCTAATGCCTCAGACAGCCTGATACATTTGTAGACAGCTGAATCCTAAATCCAGTGGAGAATTCTAAGACGGGTTTACGCGCAGCGTGCTTCTCATAAAACCTTATTTGAACATTTGATTCCAGTTTACATTTTATTAACAAAGCTCTCATTTTTCACTCAGAACAAGGAGGCAGAGGGAGGAGACGTCCATTTCTGAAACTTCAAATCTGTGTCAAAATAACTTACAAGATGGCCATAGAATGGACAAGACAGGGACTGCCCTGAGACAGTTACAAAAAAAAATGAAAGAAAGAAAAAAAGATAGAAAGAAAACCTTAATTAGGATGCAATCCTGGTTATTTTAAGCCATACAAAAGAATTTGGCACATAATAGAGTGGCTGTTTCTTCCAGTTCATATGATAAAATTCTCACCAGTCTTAAAATGACAGATGTAATATTACCTTTAATAAGTGTCTACCGATGCATGCAAATTGAATTAGATAGTGGGAGTACAAATTTGTCCGATAATTAAGATAAAATTTCATGTCAGTTCAAACCCCGGTGTATATTAGTAACACTGTATATTTCTTTGCTCTGCTTTCTACTAGTTATCTTTAAAGTGGCTCCTTGATCACGGGAATGGTCCAGTTAAAAGGGTAAAAAACATGGCTCTCAAATCACATTATTATCATTGGTGGAAAATTGTAGACTTGATTATTGCTCAGTTTATGCTGTTTAAAATACTAGGCACAATTCACATCATATTGAATAAATCTGGCGATGTATTAACATCACATTTCTGGGGTCTCCCAAGGTATTACTGTGCCCTTAAGTTTAATGCCTAGCTAATACCATTTAGGGGAAATCAAAACACAAATTTGTAAGTTAATAGCCTTGTCCATTTAGGAAATCTGAGTTCTGAGTGGATTCTTTAGTGCTTTGTTTTGACACTGCAAGTGAAGTGGATAGGTCTCTCTCTCTCTCTCTCTCTCTCTCTCTCTCTCTCTCTCTCATAAAACCCAGACGGCCAAAAGAATGAACATGGACAGACACATGCACACACAGACACATCCCCCCAATGGGCAAACAGGCACAAAGCTGTGCCCACAGACACACCGCTGAAAGGGTATGTGTTGCATGGCATTCAGCTCCATTTTAATACCCTCTGCTGCAGTGATCGCCATCCCCCAAGGGAGGCAAATATCCTGAGCATTATTAAAAGTGGGATTATCCAATCTAATATGAAGACTTGGGAACCAGCCAAGAGTAGTTAGTCATAAGCAGGAGGGGAAAACAAAGAATGCTTATCAGGACCCAGACCACCAGGTTTGCCATTCCTAAGCTTGTGCCTGGCTATGGATGACTGGCATTGCCTCAAAGGTGACTGTCACTTCACTAAAAAAAATGAGTACCTTTCAATGCTAGTGCCATTGATGGTGGTGACATGGTCTCATCCATGAAATGTCTGAAAGGGAGATACATCTCCTTGTTGACCTGCAGCAGTGTCCTAATGGGGAAGACACTGTCCTCTCATTGAAATCTCCTCATAATTAGAGCTTTGCACTATGACGATGATTTTTTTTCTTTTTCTGGTAGGAATGTAATATACAGCAGGACTAAGCTACATGGCCAGTATTAGAAGAAATCCCATCAAGACTAGGATCTGTAGGTATCTTTTGCATTGTTGTTGAATTGCTATTTCCTGTTAGTTTAAACCTTCCCTCCTGGAGAGAAATTCACTAAGACTCAGGAAGTGAATGAAACTTACAAGGTTCAGGAGGTCAACAACTCACAGGTTTCAGGGCTCCTGAAACTTACAGAATTCATAAGGTTCCTGCCCATGATTAGATAGGCAGTAACAACTGCTGAGGAGAGGAGATTCTCTGAACAACTTAGCTTCCCCCATACTCCTACAAATTCACTATCTCACCAAGACATATAGTAAAAAATTGTTGCCTTGGCGTGTCATTGGTACTCTGTGGGGAGTAAGGATTTCTTCATTTCTCCCCAAGAAAAGTCACTGAACAACTCCAAAGATTGCTCCTTAGGAGACCAGACCAGTATTCTGGCTTCGTTGTATCTGTTACTGAATTCAGATGAAGCCTTAAGGGTCTAAGCTATCAGAGACTGTGGCAAACCAGAAGACATGTCAATCTTGGGGGAGAATGGCCCCTATTCAGCTCTACTAGTTACTACCATGGATACAGCCTGCTAAGTGTACCCACCAGCTCACTCATTAAATAATCATTGGGGTAAGGTGATGCCTGTCAGTAATGTGATTCCTTTGAAAGCACAAAGACTTGAGTACATCCCCCAGAGTCTAAGCAAACCTGTGTGTCTTCCTTAGGAACCACCCATCTTGCTCTTTGACACAGGGTCTCTAACTTTTGCCTGGACATCACCAATTTAGCTAGCTTGCTAAGAGCCATAGGACTTGGGCTGCCTCTGCCTCTTCCACACTGAGGTTTACAGCCACTGTATCCACCATGACAAGCAAGAGTCTGACCAACTGAGCTGTATTCTAACTCTAGCCACTCTGTCCATTATTAGCTGTTAGCCTATCTTAATTAAGCATCCTTCTTACTGTTGGAGGCCTATCAGTGCTAATGTGAGTACAACCACTGTTGTGAGATTCAGGTGGTCTCCTGAAGTATGACACCCACCTGGGTGGGTCTGGTCAGAAGGCTCATAAGGGCTTAGTGTTAGTGCAAAAGTGCTGCTTAGTTAACAGTCACCAGAGCCCTCAGGCCAAATCCAAAGACTGAAAGCTATAGACCCTCAATCCTCCTAATGCTGTGACTGTTTAATACAATTCATTTTGTGGTAACCCCCAACCATGAAATTATTTTCGTTGCTTTTTCATAACTATGGTTTTGCTACTGCTATGAATTGTAAGATAAATATTTGTGTTTCAGTGGTCTTAGGCGACCCCTCTGAAAAGGTCATCTGCCTCTCAAAGAGGTCACGACCCACGAGTTGAGAATGGCTACTATAGATAATGAGCGAGTGTAAAAGTAAGATTGTGATACTGAACAGCAGGGAAAACAGAGATCCTGAGAGCATGCAGATCACCAGTCACCACAGCTCCCTCCTGACAGAAGAGATCTGAAGAAGAAATTGCTAATGTTCAGCTCTTGTGTTGTCCTAGAAAAGGACTTTGTGGGGACTGGAGCTCAGCAAGCATCTAAGATCAGAGTTTGGATCCTAATACTCATATTGGGAAGCTCAGAACTTCCAGCATCCTATGCCTCTGGACCCCTCCACAGGCACATGCATGTGTCTGTACATGATAAAGTAACAAATATAATTTAAAAATATAAAACTAAAATCTTTCCTAAAAGCATTCTGTTGAAGAAGAGTTAAGTGTAGGGGAGTCTCCTGCGTGCCAATAGGTGTGCTATTGGTTGTTGATCCCTGTGTTTTCTTTTGCTTTGTTTTTAAGTCAGAATGCCTTCAGTTTCAGGTCAGCAAGCAACTGTCAAGAAGAAGCAGAAGTCTTCAGGGTTTGGTCCCCATCCTTACTGCCCAGTGGAGTCTAACTCCTGGCCTCTGTAGCTTTTCTTGTGTTGTATAATTTTTAGTAAGGAAGAAACTGTCTTAGGGTTTTATTACATCACGATCACAGCTACTGTTACAAAGGACAATGTTTAATTGGGGCTGGCTTACAGTTTCAGAGGATCAGTCCACTGTCATGGTGGGAAGCATGGCAGCATACAGGCTGACATGGTGCTGGAGAAGAAGCTGAGAGTTTTACATCTTGGTCCACAGGCAGCAGAAGAAGAATTGTGTGTGACACTGAGCATAGCTCTAATAATGCCACATCTACTCCAACAAGGGCACACCTCCTAATAGTGCCACTCCTCATGGGCCAAGCATTCACACACATGAGTCTATGGGGGCCACACCTATTCAAACCACCACAAAAGCCTACCTTTATTTTGAATACAAGACAAGTTCTGTGTGTAGAAAAATCTTTCTGTTCAGTGTAGAACTCCTGTACTTTAGCTCAATAAATATTTTTTTAGCAAGAATTCTACATCAGATGTCATGCTAGAAACAGAATTCAAAGGCACACGTGTCAATGGAGAGTCTGATAGGGGCAAGCTAACAGTACCTCAATTAATGGTCTCAAAAATCAAATGTCATGGGCACCTGTCACGAAGCACCATGAGCACCAAGGGCAAGAAGTAGTCTGGGAAGTGGCAAAGGCTGGAGGATACAGCCAAGCCTTCAATGATGCCACAGGTCCAGTGTTTTCATGTCCTTTGAAGTTAGAAATCCATACCAGATAACCATCCAAATGCACGAATGTTATCAATGAAAAACCCCACCACAATGCTGGCAGGTAGGGACAAGAGGATCCCTGGAGCTCCCTGGTTAGCCAGTCTTGCTAAAATTGTGAGCTCCTGCTTCAATGAGAGTTGTCTCAAAAAAACTAGAGAGTAACTAAGACGCATAATGAAAGAGTAAAAGTGGCCTAAAGAGAAGGTGAGGGTGGCCCTTCCTTCTGCTTTCTGTGTATGTGTGGATAAAGCAAAGAAACTCTTAGCATATATTGCAACTTTTTTTTTAACCTTGAACTTCTTAGTCTCCAGAAGTGTCAGAAAGTAATTTCTACTTTTTATAAGATACCTGCCTATGGTATTCTGATACAGGAAGGCAGTGGACTAAAGCAGAAATATCTTTCTTGTATGTGTTTTCTCTAAGTGCAGTCACTCTGTGTGTGTGTGTGTGTGTGTGTGCGTGTGCGCGTGTGCGCCTGTGCGCGAGCAGGTGTCCATGCACATGTGTGTTTTTGCATTTGGAAGGCAGAGGTTGATGTCAGCTAGCTTCCTCAGTTGCCCTCCACCTTGTTTTTTGAATTAGTGTTTCTTGATGCCTCTAGAGCTTACCAATAAAATTGTACCACTAGCCAACAAAGCTTAGGTTATCGTCTTGTCTCTGCCTCCCAAGAACTTGGGATTACCGGCATGTCTAAGGGCTGGTTTTTCATGTGGGTTCTGGGGCATTGAACTGAGGTCCTTATACTTGCAGTAAGCCATTTTACCAACAAAGCTATCCTCTAAAGTCATGGATGGCCAATTTGGGCCAATATGTTATATATCAGCACTAATGTATCCATCATGAGGTTAAGCAGAAACATAATAGGGTTCTTCAACAGAGATGGGGTATGAGGAAGAGTTAGGAAAAGCTTGTAATCGCTATGAGAGACTTGTGTGTGCACATAGGGTGGGATGTGAACATAATGTTTGTTCTAAGTAGTTAATAAAGGAATTATTAGGCACGAAGTATGAGCTCCCAATTAATTCAGATCTTTATGATACATGAGCTATTTTCTGGGAGACTCTGAAGATAATTTAGTCACCTAATAAGAAACACAGAATATTAGCTGAGGTTCCTTCAGAGCTTGAGATACTAAAGATCCTTGTCCCATTTCATTTTATGATATCTCCGTGTGCTGACTAGATTGACCTCCAGCAGACAGTCTTGGATATTGCCATGGTCTAGTGACACCAGGCTGGGTTTTAAGGGCCAGATCCCCGCTGCTTCCTGCCCATCTATCCCATGGTGCAAAATGCTGAAACTGCCAGAAAATAAATGACCAAATACCCCCAGCCTGGGAGCTCACTGCTTCTCTTTCCCAGTCAAAGTCACCTCCTGACACAGACTGACCTTGCTTAGAGAGCAATGCCATGAGTTAGAGTCACAGAGCTGCACCGTAGTCCAGAATCACAGTAGTCCCACTAACAGAACTGGACTGAACACAAAACTCAGAAATCAGAAGTGACTATGATTCAATATGGAATATACTAACTACTGATGGAATGAATATACTAATTGCAGATTTAGTTATTCAGTCTTGTGTGTGTGTGTGTGTGTGTGTGTGTGTGTGTGTGAACAGAACAATCTCAGACACTGGTCCTCACATCCTGACCACCTTTTTATTATTTTTATTTTTGAAACAGAGCCTCTCCTTGGTCTGGAACACACTAATTAAGCTAGGCAGGCTGGCTGGTGAGGCACAGGGATCCCCTTTATCTCTTGAACTATGGCATAATTGTTAGGCTGCCAAACCTATGCAGGTTTAAAGGACTGCTGGGAACTTCTTATTCTCATGGTTGTATGGCAACTGTTTTGCCTACCGAGTTATCTCCAGCCTCCACACTCGTCAAAATTATTGAGAATACCAAAAAGCTTTAGCCTTATGACTCATATCTAGAAACTAGAACAGAAAAAAATTGAAGTAAACAAATATACTAGTACAAATTTTCTTGGCCATCAAAACAAGGACATCAGCAGGTGCCAGCTCTGACATGACTGTGAGGGGCTGCTTGCCCTCTCCTCTCTCTCTTGCTCTCATGCCCTCTTGTCCCATTCTGTCCTCTTGCCCCTTCCCCCTCCCCATTCCCTACCCCCTCTCTCCATGTGCTCATGGCTGGCTTCTACTCTCTCTCTCTCTCTCTCTCTCTCTCTCTCTCTCTCTCTCTCTCTCTCTCTCTCCCATTTCTCTGTCTCTACTACCCTCTCAACTCCCTCCCCATGCCCCCAAATAAACTCTATTCTATACAAAAACAAAAAATAAAAAACAACTGAGACTGTGTGAGTGTTAGAGCATATTAATGTTCTTGTGAACACAGTTTTAATGTGGATGAGCTTGAAGGGGTCCAGAATGACTAGGAGTCCCTTTGAACTCCATTGTGGGGCTCATTTTTCTCTCCCATAATTAATGAAACCAGGTGAGATGTGAGGAATCTAGTATGACTGCTTTACTAGTGGTCAGAGGAGTTCCTACTCTTAGTTATCACTCTTCAAATTTCTTACAACTCAATGAATTTCAATAATGTTCCCTTGGATGCATATGATCCTGTGTGGTACCTGACTGGGTAGGTCCTCATTCCAGTTCTTCTGGCCATTTGCACCCACTAGCTCAATGTAACTCCCAAAGCTATCAAGACTCCAGAACAGTTCATGCATTCACTTGTTAATCTATTCAGTTATCACTGGCTCAGATTCTAAGGAGTGCCAGGCAGTACTAGGTAGGAAAGATGATGGAGAGATGGGAAAGAGCTGCTGCTCTTAGTGAGGGTATTAAAGAGGAGAAAGAGAAGGGGGAGGAGGAAGAAAAGGAAAGGGAGGATGGGAGGAGGAGAAAAAAGGAGGATGGGAGGAAGTGAGAAGGGGGAAGGGGAAGGAGAAATGGAGGAGAACTAGCAGAAGGAAGAAAGAAGATGTATAAGGATGAGAGAGAGGTAGGGGAGGAGGGGAGAAGGGATAGTGGGAAAAGGAAGGAAGAGGGAGGGAGAAAGGAAGGAGAGTAAGAAAAGAAGGGTCAGAGAGAAAGAGAGAGAGGAAGGGGGTTAGAGAAACAAAGGAGAAGGGAGTTGTGCAAGTGCTAGCACACACTGAGCTGAACAGAAGTGAGTTCCTGGTGCATTCAGGGAGGGCCCAAAGCCAGACAGGTGATGTCTACACTCACTCCCAGAGTACACAGAGAGTACACCATCCTCAGCAAACTATGACAGTTTCCAGGGTAAGGCTATGCTTTCTGTTTCTTTATCCTTAAGTATGTGCTGACCAGGGCTGGGTAGCCTGGGAGCTTCTCTGCAGTAGCCAAAAGGAGATGGAGACTGTTATCCCCCTGTCACTTCACTTCTTCCCCATGCACACAGTCGATCGACATTTCCATCTTTTGAGCCTCTTGCTTGGACATACTCAGAAGATTCCCCTCGTCCTCCCCTCCCTCCATGTTCTTCACCTCCTGAAAGGATTCCCCCCTGTTCTTTGTCATTTCCAAAGGACACTTCTTTTCCCCTTCCCCTTCCTTCCTTCCTTCCTTCCTTCCTTCCTTCCTTCCTTCCTTCCTTCCTTCCTTCCTTCCTTCCTTCCTACTCCCTCTTCTCTCCCGCCCTCTCTCTCTTACTTTCTTTTCTATCATTATTTCTCACCCTCTTTATCCTCCCATCTACTCCTCTACATCCTCCATTTGCTGCCTTCTCTGTTCTCCAAGGCAGAAATGAAGCCAGATCCCAAGTATGACCATATCAGATCCCCTTGTGCACACAGGGCTTTGTGTCTGTGTGTGTGTGTCTGTGTGTGTGTGTGTGTGTGAGAGAGAGAGAGAGAGAGAGAGAGAGAGAGAGAGAGAGAGGGAGGCTGGGGGGAGGCATCTAATGCTCGAGAAAGGGGTAAATGGTGGGGGAGCTCTGTTCTTTTAGAAGGAAGTTCTATGAATTAGATGTCAAAACTAAGTAACTGAAAAGGAAAGTATTGAATAACATTGAAAGTCTTAAACACCTACTTTTATTTCTTTAAAGAAAAACAAGTGTTCTCTGCAGTATTAGGCTGTCTGAAACTCTGTACACACAAGGATCACTGCATCATTATTGTCCTTGTCCTCCCACTTCAGCATATACAATGGTGCTTCTTCTGGGGAACAACACAGATGAGTTCCATCTTGTGACCATCCTTTTTTGTGTTGGGTCTCCTGTAAGAGGTTCTGGTTTGTCTGTTCTGCCTTTCTCCTTCAGTTCCTTCAGATGGAGACCCTTCTTCCTTCTGGGCTCCATAATCATCTAGAGAGTGAGGTGCAAGAGAGCTCATCTCACCAGCTTTGGCTTTATAGAATCTCCTCTACTCCCTCCACCAAGTCATTGAGGCTAGAATACCCATACGACATGAGATGATGTTTCCAATAAACGTGTGGCATAGTTCAGATGTGTGATGTCCCCTACAGACATCAGTTCATGTGCTTTTTACGGAGGCAGAGCCCTGCTGGATGAAATGGTCCATAGAAAGTTGGCCTTGTGGTTTATAGCAAAGTCTTGCTTCTGAGGAATGATAGCTCTGGCCTCAACATACAGACACATACACACAGCAGCACTCACACACACACACACACACACACACACACACACACACACACACACACCACTGCATACACAGACATGAACAAATCCAACCTAAAAATTCACCACATGAATATGACACACATGGTCATATTTCTTAAGTCTTCATTAGAGCCATGTTATGAGAGCTTTCTTGAGGTACGTTTCAGTTTTTACCTCCTCCCAGCATCCTGTCCTGGCCTTTGTCTCTTTGCTACTTCTATTAGACTAGAACACTGGATATAAACAACCAGCCTCACCAGGAAGATTTGTGAAATAAGCAAAGGTCCCCAATTAATATTAGTGGAATGAATGGATGAACTCCCCCAAGGTGTTAATAATAATTGTTACTTTATTCTCTTGTAGAAGGTTAGAAAATCCTGGCTGTCGTCTGGAGCAACTGAGAGGACTGACCAGAACCAGTTAGATATTTTGATTTTCATTTCAGTTTGATCAAATAATTCCACAAGGAAACAGTGCAAATTTGAAGATTTGAGCTTAAGGCCCCAAAAGAAATCACTTCTTTATTACATTGCTAGTTAATATTTTCTTTCCACATGCAGTTTGCCTATATAAGCAAAATTATCATTTACTTTGCTTTTCAAGAAAGAAAAATTTAATATAAGGTACCCAAACTCATAACCATATTCAAATTGAAGTAGATTAAAGTCTACCAAAGTAGATGAAGGTCTACCAAATTTGTAATTATAGGGGTGTGTTTGAGTGTCTATGCTTATAGGTATGAGTGTGTGCATGCATTCATGTACATGTGTATATGTCTGCACAAACAAGTATGTGTATTAATAAATTCACACATATTTTCCCTCATACAAAGCTGCACATTCTTTTCTTTAAAGATGTATTTTTATTTTTAATTTTGTGTCTGGATGTGCATATGTAGCACAGGGCTGCCTGCAGAGGGTGTTGGATCCCTGGAGATAGAATTACAGGTGGTTACAAGCCACTTGCTGTATGTGCTAGGGACTAAACTCATGGCTTTTCCAAGGGCAGCAGCAAGCACTGCTTAACTGCTAAGCTGTCACTCCAGCCCATATTTATTATACTAAAACACATACACATGCACACGCATATGCACATGCACACGCACACACACAAATACAACTTGAAATTTCACCACATGAATTTGACATACATGGTCATGTTTCTTGTGTCTTCATTAGAACCATGTTATAAGACCCCTCTTGAGGTATGCTTCAGTTCTTTTGCCTCCTCCCAGTGTCCTGCCCTGGCCTTGTCTGTGTGTGTGTGTGTGTGTATACTAAAAACCAATATATTCTTATATTTTATAACTTATTCCTTGTTCAAAAAATTGTTAATGTTTTGTCATGTAAGTGATCCAAGCCCTTTGAGCTAATTACTCATTGTTGAACTTAATTTGTTTCCATGCTTCCTTCTGTAATAAATAACATTGGATATTGGATCCATCAAGATAGCTCAGTAGGTAATGGTGCATAGACTGTGATTCAACCTCCAGATCCCATGTAACCCTGTAAGGATGCAATCAACTCTAAAACGTTGTCCTTTGACCTCCAGACACAAACAGTGTCACCTAAATCCCTGCACACATTATACTCATTTATTTAAAAATTGTAATAATTTCATGAGGTCCCATTTAGTAATCATTGGTCCTAATCGCCCTGTTTAGAAAGCCTTTCATGTGCTCACGAGTTCAATCCTATCCCTTACTTTTTCCTTCATCAGAGTCAGGTTGTCCGGTTTCTGTACTGAAGACTATGATCCATTCAGAGTTGATTTTTGTGAGAGATAAAGATCTACTTTCATTCTTCTAGATTTAGTTACTTAGTTTGATTCATTTGTTGAAGATGCTGATGAACTTCATTCAAATAATAGCAGGAAGGAAACTATTTTCTGTAAGGGTGTGACCCCTCGTTGGCTGGTGTGTCACACTCCAGTGAAAGGCCATAACTTGGAGAGAATATGGGCAGAAAAAAAATCAGGTATGTAAAGAAAGGGGACTCTTGAAGGAGTTGGGGGAATGAGTATGACCAAAACACAAGGTGTGAATTTATCAATGAACTAATAATAAAACAAAACCAATTAAATAAAATTATAATAAATAATCTCAAGAATTCCTTGTCTTATTTGTAACTTTAGCCTCTTTGATTTAAAATGCTATCAATAGAAATTCATGAATAACCTTCTGTCAGCACCTCTCCCCTTCTTATAAATAATATCTGGTCAACTCCCTCCCTTTATTAATAATAGATTTTTTGCATAATATATCCTGACTGTGATTCTCCCTTACCCTATTCCTCTCAGATCCTCTCTACCTCCCTCTTATCAGGATCCACTCCCTTTCTGTCTCTCATTAGAAAACAGCAAACTTCTGAGGCATAATAAAATAAAGTAAAATAAAATAAAAACTAACACATCTGAATTGAACAAAAGAAACACACAGAAGGAAAAAAGTATAAGAGAAGGCACAAGAACTAGAAACTCACTCATTTATACACTCAGGAATAGAATAAAAACACTAAAGGGGAAGCCATATATAGTTACAGTGGACCTCATACAGACCCTTTCAAGCCATGTACATGCCAAGGAATCTTTAAGATACAACTGTAGGCATTTTTCTTAATTAGTGGTTGATGGGGAAGGACCTAGGTCTTTGTGTGTGGTGCCATCCTTGGACTAGTAAGCCTATGTTCTGTAAGAGGGCAGGCTGAGTAAGCCATGAAGGACAAGCCAGTAAACAACATCGCTCCACACTAGGCTCCTGTTCTATTTGAGTTCCTGTCTTGACTTCCTAAAATGATGAATAGGAATATGGAAGTGTAAACCAAATAAACCCAATCTTCCACAGGTTGCTTTGGTCATAATATTTCATTAAGGTGATAGTAACCCTAACAAAGACAAGAGTCGCTAAATTTTTATTTTTGTTTTTGACTAGAAACATTTGGTTTTAATCCTAGGTCCCTGGGCTATCTATTCTTGGGTTAGCAATGTGGAGTATGGGTTCCATCTTACCAAGTGGGTCTCAAGTCAAATCTGATATTGGTTGGTTACTCCCACAAGCTTTGGGCTGCCATTGCCCTAGCATATCTTGCAGTCAGGACACAATTTACAGGTCAAAGTTTTTATGGCTGGGTTTGTGCTTGTGTTTCCCTTTTGGTAGCATGCAGACTACTTTCCTGTACCAAAGAAGCTAAAACATAGATGTGAAGGCTCTATATAGGCACCAACTCGACTTCTCCATGATCAATGAGTTGTTGTAGCTGTTGTTGTCAGCAATGGGGCTGTGCCTTCAGTTTGCTGGGGATTCCCATGGAACTCATTTGGCCAACAACTTCATTAGATGTAGCCCAGTCCTGATACTGGAAGGTTCATTTGGTGACAAATAGATGGCCAGTTAGGACTCAGTTTGCATTATTTGTCAATTCCATTTAGATCACTTTCATATATGTATTATTTTAGGAAGCTTCTACTGTACTAGGTTTACATACTACTTCTCAAATGACCCTTAATTTTAGGTATCTCTCCCTGGATTTCCTCCCTTATCCTTCTCTCTTCTCCCCTTCCCTACTTAATTTTCCTGTTCTGACCCTCATCCATCATAACTATTTATTATATTTTACTTTACTAATAAGGAATATCTGTCCCTCTTATTCACTAGTTCTATACCTAGTTCCATAGTTCTATGGATTGTGGATTGGTTATCACTGATTTAACAGCTAATATCCACATAAAACATAAACGTGATTATATACCATATTTGTCTTTATGGGTCTGGGATACCTTATCTAGAATGATTTTTTTTTCTGTTTCCATCTATTTACCTGCAACTTTCATGATTTCCTTTTTTTTATAATGACTGAGTGATATTCTATTGTGTGTGTAAATATACCACATTTTCTTTATTGCTTTTTCTATTGTGGGACATCTAGTTTGTTTTTCATTTCTGGCTATTGTGAGTAGAGCAGCAATAAACGTGTTTGAACAAGAATCTCTGTGGTAGCATGAAGCATCCTTTGGAATCTTGATGTAGATCAGTTTCCCTCTTCCTAAGGAAATGCCACACTGATTTCCAAAGTGGCTCTACCAGTTTGCACTCCACCAGCAGTGGATGGGTGTTCTGTTTATTCTACATTCTTGCTAGCATGAGCTGTCATTTCTTTTTATTGATCTCTTCCATTCTGACAGGTGTAAGATGAAATCTCAAAGCAGTTTTGATCTGCATTTTCTTTATGACTAATGATGTAGAACATTTCTTTAAGTGTTTCTCAGCCATTTGAGTTTCTTCTCTTGCGAATTCCTTGTAAAGATATATAACCCATTTTTAATTGAGTTATTTGTTTTCTTGATATCTAGTTTTCGGGGCTTTTTCCCCTCTTTGTATATTTTGAATATTAGTGCAGGGCAGAGGGTGCCTGGGTAATAAAGGGAGTGGGGAAAAACACGAGTCCCTCAAGAGTTTCGGTGCTCTGGGTGGGCAGACAAGGAAGGACTGCAGCTTGCTTTCCACACAACCCTGGTGGGAGTCCGGCTGTGGGAAGCTACGGACCCAGCCCTCAGGGGTGGACAAGGGGCAGTCTTAGACAACAGGTTCTCAGTCTCTGGCATCCCAAGCTGGATATTGCGGAAGAGCTGAGAACAAATGGGGGCCTGGGGGCAGCTTGGTCAGCTCGGGGCATAGGGAGGAAAGGGCAGGGGGAGAGGGAGGTGCTGGGTGGTTCCCATGCAGGTGAGAGCCCTTGGTCCAGTCTGTGGCTGGAGCTCAGGAAGGCCTTCTGGTGGAAGGTTAGACACAGCTCGTTAGGGGAAAGTCTATCCCATCTTTCAAGCACCACGGGCCTTGATGAGAGAGATAGTCTACGGTTTTAAGTTTTAGAGCTTTATTGTAGAAAGGCAGGGGGAAAGAGAGAAGGTAGAAAGAGGCCAGCCATGGCCATGTGGGGAGACGGGGCAAGGGAGAGAGAGAAGGAGGGCTAGAGATGAGAGTAAGAAAGGTGAAAGCTTAAAGAGAGCAAGGAGGGGCCAAGCAGTCCCTTTTATAGTGGGATGGGCTATCTTGCAGTTGCAGGATAGATGTGGGGAGGAGCAAACCTGGCTATAGTCAGGTAACTTTGGGGGTGGAGTCTAGACAGAATGCCAGAAGCTTGGGACATTGTCTGCATGACTTATAGTCACAGAATTATGGAGTTGGGGGCTCTGTGGTGTCAGACACCTGACTCTGGGAAAGTGACTCACTTTTCTGTCTCTTGTACTGTTTTCTACTGGGTCACGGGAGCAAGCCTCATTCAACCAAAATAGGCTGCCTATCACGGCCCCACATATTAGTCCTCTATTGAATGTGGAGTTGGTAAAAAAAAAATCTTTTCCCATTCTGTAGACTGCTGCTTTGTCAGAATAACAGCATCCTTTGCAATATAGAAGCTTTTCAGTTTCATGAGGTCCCATTTGTTAATTGTTGATCTTAGTGTCTGTACTAACAGCTTTTTGTTCAGAAAGTCTCTACTTGTGCCAATGATTTCAAGGCTAGTCCCCTTCTTTCTTTCTTTCTTTCTTTCTTTCTTTCTTTCTTTCTTTCTTTCTTTCTTTCTTTCTTTCTTTCTTTCTCTCTCTCTCTCTCTCTCTCTCTCTCTCTCTCTCTCTCTCTCTCTCTCTCTCTCTCTCTCTTTCTTTCTCCACATTTAGATATCTGTTTTATGTTAAGGTATTGATCAATTTGGAGTTGAGTTTTATGGAGGATGAGGACTATGAATCCATTTGGATTCTTCTATATGCAGCCACCCAGTTTGACCAGCACCATTTGTGAAGTTACTGGTGGGTTTTTTCTCAGTTGTATTTCTGGCTTCTTAATCAAAAATCAGGTGTCCATATATATGTGAATTTATGTCAGGGTCTTCAGTTTGATTCTATAGATCAAGATATCTGTTTCAATGCCAGTACAATGTGGTTTTTATTACTAGAGATCTGTAATACAACTTGAAATTATGACTACTGATACCTCCAGTAGTTTTGTTGTTGCTGTAGTTGTTGTTGTCAATCAGAATTGTTTCATCTGTCCTGGTTTGTGTGTGTGTATCTATATGAAACTGAAAATTTTGCAATATAGAAGCTTTTCAGTTTCATGAGGTCCCATTTGTTAATTGTTGATCTTAGTGTCTGTACTAACAGTTTTTTGTTCAGAAAGTCTCTACTTGTGCCAATGATTTCAAGGCTAGTCCCTTTCTTTCTTTCTTTCTTTCTTTCTTTCTTTCTTTCTTTCTTTCTTTCTTTCTTTCTCTTTCTCTTTCTCTTTCTCTTTCTCTTTCTTTCTTTCTTTCTCTCTCTCTCTCTCTCTTTCTCTCTCTCTCTCTTTCTTTCTTTCTTTCAAGATATATGAAGAATTGTTTTGAAATTTTGATAGGGGTATGTTGTGCTTTTATTTTTAGTCAATTCTAGAAAGTCTTTTATTTCTTTCTTAATTTCTTTTTTGAGACTTTTATTCAGTAGTTAGTTGTTTAGTTTCCATGAGATTGAAAGCTTTCTGTGGTGAGTGTGCATGTGCATGGATGCATGCATTTGTGTGTCTGTGTGTGTTATGTGTATGTGTGTGTATATAAATATGTATGTATGTATGTGTATGCATGTGTGTGTATATGTGTGTGTGTCCACAGAATGTAGACTTCAGAGGACAACTTGGGGGGCTTGATTCCCTCCTTTCTCCGTATGGTTCCAAGTAAACTCAGGTGACCAAGGTTAGTGGCAGGGGCTTTCACCCTCTGAACCTTTTCACCCAATCTCTTCTGATTCTGATAGAATTAAACCTCTCACTTTTATTTCTTCATAGTTTTTGTTAAAGCTGAGTTTCATGTGCTCAAGGCTCCGAGGCCCAACTGGGAGTGGAGCCTAGGACTTTGCACCTGGTAGGTGTCTTAGTTACTCTTTTATGGCTGTGATAACCCATCATGGATGAGGCAACTTACAGAAAGAAACTGTTCATTGAACTTACGGTTTCAGAGGGTTAGATTCCACAGTGACAGAGCAAAAGCATGGAGACAGAAATGTGAGAGCTCACATCTTGAGAGGAGAAAGAGAGCATACTAAGAATAAATTAAGTCTTTTAAAACCTCACAGTCTTCCTACAGTGGCACACCTCCTATTCCACAAAGCCATACATCCTAATCCTTCTCAAACAGTGCCACAACTGGAAAGCACACATTCAAACGTGGGAGTCTCTGGGGGGCCATTCTCATTCAAACTATCACATTCCCCTCCTTGGCTCCCATAGGTTCATGACCATATCATAATGCAGAATGTATTTAGTCCAACTTCAAAAGTGTCCATAGTATTTCAGTCTCAACACTGACCTGAAGACCAAAGTTACTTTGAGACTCAAGGCAATCCCTTAATTATAATCCCCTGAAAACAGAAAAAAGCAAATTATCTATTTCTAACATGCAATGGCACAGAATATGCATTGCCATTCTAAAAGGGAGGAATTGGGTGGTGAAATGCTAGACCAAGGTAAAAGAGAAAACTTACAAGGAAAACTCCAAATCCTGGAGTTCCATGTCTGATGTCAAAAGGCTTAGATGGTTCCCTTCATCAAGATTTGCTCCTTATAAAAAAAGGAAAGCTTTTAAGTGAGCTTTCATCTCAGAGTACTAGAGTCCATGATGGTGACGCAAAGGTAGCATTGTAGGAACAACTCACAGGGTCTTGCTAAATAGCTTTGGCTGCCCTTGAATGTGCTATGTAGATCTAATTGTCCTCAACTTAATGAAGCTTCACCTTCCCCTGCCCTTTCCATGCTAGAATTATAGTCATCTGCCACCACACCCAATTGTTTATATATCTTGTATTTTACATTTATTTATGTATTTATTTATTGTGTGCATGTGCATGACACAGTTGTATATCTTGGGGATCAGAGGACAAGTTGTGGTAGTCACTTCTTTCCTATCATGTGAGTTCTGGGAATGGAACTGAGGTTGTCAGACTCAGTGGCAAGCACCTGTTTTAACTTGATGATCCATCTGGCTGCCCTTACATTTGTATTTTTAAAGACTCTTTTTTAAAGAGAAGGTAAAAATTCAGACTTTCAACATTTCTTGAAAAAATAGCTTTTTTTTTAATATCAAATTACTCCTGTACTTTCCATTATTTGAACTGATGGCTCAGTGAGGAAAGAGGCTTGCCACAAAGTCTGCCAAACTGAACCAAGCCCCAGAACCCATGAGTGTAAGCAGAGAACTAATCCCCTTCACGAATTTCTGTTTTTCATCATGTGCCAAGCCTTTAAGTGTGGCTTGTTTTGGATTCTGGACTTTCTTTCTGCCCCTCTGATTATTTTTTTTAACTTGTCTGTTCAGGTACAATTACCACACCGTTTCCGTTACCGCTGGTTTGTAATACATTTTGAATCTGTTGTGTTGTGTTCCCATCACAGTTACTCCCTGGAGCTTTCCTGCCAGTTTTCCTTGTGTATTCATCCAGAATCATTTTGTGTATAAGTGTGAGCGTGCATATACACACTGACAGACATAGATCTATAAAATGCATGCAGAATTCCATCAAAGTTAAGAGTCAATTTAGAGCAAACTGACTTCTTAACAATATTGACTCTTTCCATCCAGGGGCCTGACATGACATTTATTCAAGTCTTTTAAAAATACCTTTCAGCATCATTTAGGACTACACTGTCCCAAGTGACTTCTGACCTGCCGGAAGCCTGTCAGGGCCCTGTGAATCATGAAGTCCTGAAGTTGCATCCACACTTAGTTAACTCTTATCAAATGAGCTCTTTCTCTCTGGAAAGATAAGTAGGAAGTCATGGGTGGTGTTCACCCTAAAATCCACAAGGACACACTAATCTCATCTCATATTACAGGGAATGGCATCTTTCTATAACTTGGTCTGTCTGTTTGTAGAAAAGATGGCCATATGAGCTCCTCCCTTTCCTTTCTCGCCTACATTTTTATCTGCTCTCCCAAAAGGAGGCAAAAGCGACATCCTTCAGACACACGAGAATTCTCAGTGAGTCTCTGACAAGCCTCTCCGTCTGTCTGTCTGGGAGCCAAGAGCAGATATGACATTCTGAACTTTAGAGTGTCATACAGTGTGTCCTCACAGCTGCAGAAATGAGGAAAGCTGGTGATAAGGCCAAAAAACATGTCACTAGGAGTGACTCCTTTGGCTGAGAGCAACCATGCCATTCTCAAATCTGAGTGAGGGTAGGGGATGGGGCTGAGAGAAAGAGAAGACTGTGTTCTGAATTAATTCTACAAGGCTGTTCAGGTCTCTAAATGACTATTTAATTTTCAAGTAGATAGAGGAAGCAGGCCATACCCCCAATTGAGGGCAGGCCTACAAAAATGGCCAAGCATGATCTTTAATTTGTCAATAATGATCTTAGGCCATGACCCTTAATAGGACCCTGTCACCGGTGAGGTGATTTATGCCTCCTGCGATGACATCAGTACCAATAGTGCTGATAAAAGAACACTTACATTGGAGCGAGCAGGATGATGAATGGAATCCGGGGCTCCTTAGTCATCTCATTACTGCTTCTGCTGTTCACCACGGAGCTAATGTAGCGAGTCATGGAGTGTCTGGGGACTAGTTTGGAGGCTGAATTTAACAGTGAAAGTGCAGGAAATGAACTGTAGCCCTGGGTCAGGAACCACAGAAGGGTGGTTTAGGTATGTATATTCAAGAAGAGATAATCAGACCCTAGCTGCTGCAGTTCCTGCCACCCAGACTACACAGAGCCTGTCTCAGACTATACCATGTTTGTCTTCTTGTATAGCAACTTCTCTCTGTCTCTGTCTGTCTCTCTGTCTCTGTCTGTCTGTTTGTCTGTCTGTCTTTCTCCGTGTGTGTGTGTGTGTGTGTGTGTGTGTGTGTGTGTGTGTGTGTGCGCGCGCACACACAGATATGCATGCATGCATGCAGAGGTCAGAGAATCACGTGCAGTGTCTTCCTCTGTCACTCCTCACCTTATGACTTTGAGACAGGGTCTCTCACTGAATTTAGAGCTCCCTTTTTCAGATAGACTCAGTAGCCACTGAGCAAGTGCCCAAGATTTGCCTGTCTCTCCCTCCCCCGTGCTAGAGTTATAGGTACTTGCCAACACCCTCATCTATCTGTCTATGACTACCTAAGGCTTGAACTCAGGTCCTCATGCTTGCCTAGTAAGAATCCTCACCTGCCAAGCCATAGCCTCAACCTCCTTCCTGTCTTTCTTCAGTATCATAAGGATCCTTCTCCTGGGATAAGCTCATTCTGTCCCCAATGCCAGGGTTTTTGATGCTGGTTTGCATGACCTGTGATGTCACAGGATTCAAAGTAGTTCCCCTCTAGATATATGGGAGTGTGCCAGAAGTCAGGAAGCTGGTCTACCATGTGCTAGCTGTATGACCTTGAGTGTGTTATTTATTATCTCTGGACCTCAGTGAGTATGGAGCTTGAATGTATTTCCAAGAACTCTTCCTGCTTCAAAACATGAGCCTTTTGGAAAGTTTATACTGTGACACCGAATGCAAACCAGTAACCCAGTCATCACGCTTGAATACAAATTCTAGTAACATCCATGATAGAGAGGCCATGCACCCTAAGAGGGGGGACTGCCCCCCAGGGGCTATTCAAAAGATGTGTATGTCACCCATAATTTGACCAGCCTGAGTGCAGCTCCTACCCCAGTGCAAAGGGGACAAGACACAGTTTCATTTAGTGTGATTTTATTACCCTCGCCAGCTGCACTCTCTTCTCTATAAAAGGTAATTACTTCCAATAGTAACAAGCTAATTGATTGCTAATTAAATCAATTGGCACACTAACTGCTGTCAGAAAGTGACAGATTAGCAGGTCACGTGACAGCGTGTTGGTAATGAAAACTGGACATGGTCTGAGGGTGATTGACACCTGAGATGAAAAGCGATTCGAGATCTTGGAGGTGGTCAGAGAGAGGGCAGGGAGAACATGATTGATTCAATGGTGACTGTCAGGGAGGAAATGAGAATTGAATGGAATTCGGGGTCTGCCTGAACCTGCACCACATGATGCTTCAAGTTTTTTCACATGTAAATAAGAGAGATGGAGACTTCTCCCAAATGAAAATGCCCAAATAGAAAGGACAAGAGGGAGGGGCTACAGAGAGTGAGCAGAGAGGAGCCTTAAAGGAATAGGATTTCAATTTTTTTCTCATTTACAAACTTATAAAAATACAATGAAGATAATGTTGTTCATAGAATATGTGTACATCTTAGCAACCTGGATGCCTGTGTGCTTATCATCTCTGAATACCCTTTGGATGGCTGTCCTTGATTACAGCCACAAAACATTTATTACCTGCAAAGCTAAGCCTTCCTAGGTTGAGCAGGGTAGTAAAGCAGGTGTAGACTTGGAGCACAGCAAAAGTACACTGTGACAGCCACTGATGACATAATAAATTTCAAAATAAGTGATGTGGCCAATTTTGGTGTTCGAATGCTTGCTGCCCTGTCTGCAGCCACCTGGGGCTCTGAAGCAGAGCTGAGCTGAGAAATCAGCTGCTGTGTATTCCATTGGAGGTCAGTGGAAGAAGCTTCGTCAGATGGATGGGCTGACCTCTGATCCTATCCTGCATCCCTTATTGCTCTTGGATTTTAGGTCACCTAGGTCCCTTCTGGGAGACATCCAGAAGAGAAGACCTTGGCTAACTACTGGCACCATGTTTTCTTCTTTGTGGAACATCAAGGAGTCAGACTAACTGCCCGAGGTACTTTTCCCTATTTGTGAAATGGGTAGGCTATTTCCAACTCCCCCGAGCTGCCATGTGAACTGAGATAATTGGTGGAAGATATTTCACACACAAGAGACTCTCAATATAAATGGGAGTTAGTAACAATAATACTAGCAGTAGTTACACAACAAGATCAACACAGGCCTTGGGTGTGTCCTGGAGGAGAAGCAGGCTAGATTTTGGGTCAAGAAGAGGGGGATAAACAAGAATTCTAAAAATTGTAGCTACTTAGAGAATTTTCTGTTGTGATAGTACAATTGTGATAGTAGTGGATACAGGTGTTCTGGGTAGACCCCTGAAGGGGTCCTAGGTTCTGGGTCCCAGAATAAGGAGTTGAACAGAGACCCATGGTTGGAATAAAAGTAAGGGCAGTTTATTAGGAAAAGATAGACTCCAGTGGAGGAGGAAGGATGGAGAAGAATAAGGGTTAAGCACCCTGACATCTGCTTTGCAGAGTTAAGGCTTTTGTGGTATATAACAGGGGCTTTGGGATTCATTTACATAGTGTGGACCCATTTTGCTGTAAATCTATACAACTTAATGCATTATGTTTCATTAGCATCTTAAATCTCCACCCTGGAGCATATATTTTGTATTACAACAACAACGACAACAACAACTATTACTACTACTACTGGTGGTGGTGGTGGTGGTGGTAGTGGTTGTGGTTGTTGTTCTTTATTTCCTTTCCTCAAGCTCACTGTGTAGCTGAGATTGACCTTGAACAATTGATCCTCCCATATCTCTAGTGCTGGGACTAAAACTGGGCACAGCCATGCCAGTATATGCCATGCCTCCATAGGTTCATGACCATGTTACAATGCAATATGCATTTAGTCCAACTTCCAAAGTCCCCATAGCCTTTCACAGTTACAACACTCTTTAAAAGCCCTAAGTCCAAAGTCTTCTCTGAGATTTGAGTCAATCTCTTCACAGTTACCTCATGTAAAAGTAAAACCAAATCACATACTTCCCATAAACAATGATGCAGAATAAACACTACCATTTTCAAAGGTAGACATGAGGGAACATGAGGAAAATACTGGACCAGAATAAGGCTGAAACCCAGCAGGGCAAATGTTCCATGCCTGCTGTCCAGTGGCTTAGGTGCTTCTGCCCCTACAACTTCTCTGCCTATGGTGCTCCCCTTTCATCTTCCCTCTTTTGGGTCAGGTTGTACTCCCTGCATTCAGATCTTCTTAGATATCCAATGGGTCTCGCATTTCCACCATCTTGGATCTCCATCACAGCCCAGGCTTCACTACTTCATACAATTGCCTTTTCAGGTCTCAAGGCAGGAACTCTCCTACCCTACTTTGTGGATAACACTGCTAAGATTGGCTTCCTGCTTGGGATGAAGCCTGGCTCCCTTGAACCACATGTGGAGAGGGTGTTTGCTTGTTGTTCCTTTCTAGGAGGCATTTTCTTTCTACAGGCTGGAAAGGTGGGTGCCTGGAGTTTTCCCTGAGGACACCCTTCCGTACCTGCTGCACACATCAGAACCCTCCCTGATCTCCTTGCCTCTTTCAGCTCTAGCCTTGGCTGCAAACTTCTATTCCCTGGCTCTCTTTCTTCCCTTTAGGGAGTTCAGCCTGTATTTCTTTCTGCTCCACTTGCTCTGTTTCATAGTAGACCTTCACAGGACTGCCTACTATTGACCACATGTCAGAGTCAATATTAGGTGAAATTTACTCCATTATTCCTCTTCTATTGCTTGTTAATTTAGCCCCAGGCAAGTTCACAGGACATGAGTAGAAAGCAGCTGTGGTCTTTGCCATAATGTCATGGCAAAGTTCTCTAGCTCAGTTGCTAATATTGTTCATAGCACTCAACCAATTTTTCACTTTAGATTTAAAGTCCCCAAATTGTCTATATTTCTCAAAAAAAAAAATACCCACTATCCTCCCAAACACATTATGGTCAGGTCTGTCACAGCAAGAGCCCACTCCCTGGGCTCAATTTCCATATCAGTTACTTTTCTATTGCTGTGATAAAACACCATGACCAAGGCAACTTATACAAGAAAGAATTCATTGCCATTTATGATTCTGAAGAGTTAGAGTCCATGAAGTGGAAAAGAAGCAGTAGATATGGCAGATGTGACAGCAAGCTGAGAGCTCACATCTTCATTTGTGATCAAGAAGCAGAACAAAGCACAGGAATGATTCATGGCTTCTACATCTCAAAATATGCCTGCAATAAAATGCTTCCTGCAGCAAGTCCACACCTTCTGAATCTACCCAAACAGAACCACCCAATGGGGACCCAGTGTTTGAGCATCTGAGCCTATGTGGGACATTCTCATTCTAACTGCCACAGATGGGCTTTAGAAAGAGATTAGACATTGAAGGCTCTTACTGATCAATGGTGTATCCATTGGTGGGTTTATAACTTGTTGGCATGATAGCTTGAGGTAGGTAGGCTGTACATAGTTGGGGCACTGGTAGTATGCCTTTGAAGTTCATAGTTTATCATTAGTTTCTCCTTTTCTCTCTGTTTCCTAGCCTCCATGACGGTGAGCAACTTTTTTAGTGTCATGTACTTCCTCCATGATGGTCCTACCTCCATATACTCCTTAATGCAAGGGAGGTAGTCTACCACGGACTGAATCTGACTCTGTGACCCCACAGAAACCTTTCCTCCCTCAAATCCATTTTCTTAAGCATTTTATCACAGTGAGACAAAAGTAGATAACATGGAAAGTCAGACCTAATGTCTACTCGCCTCCTTTTAGTGTCCATTCTTAATGTCATGGTGCCACTAAGTTGTTATGGTCAGATGTTCCACCCCACTTTTTGTGGATCCCTTTACCTTGTTATGTGCAGACCCTAGTGATGGCCCCTTTGTGAGCTCTCAGTTATTCAGAATCTTGGACAGCTTACATCTCAATAGAAGGATGTAATAACTTCTGTCAGTGTCCTGTCATGTTTACATAGACAAGGTAGAATTTAGATTATTTCATGAAAATCTTTGTTGTTTGAACTCATCTTCCACCCAAACAAAAGGATACCACATAGCATCCAGGAATGGATGTGATCCTTTCTGGTCATCCCATCTGGGGTTGCCCAAGAAAATTGCTATTATTTAACACCCATCTGGTCACCCAATCCATCCAGTCACACATGGTTTTGTATAGTCACTAAACCATTATTCTTTCAGACTTAATTACTCTGCTTACCAGATGGAGCAAGCTCAGTTACAGAGACTGTGTGCTGTAATGGTTAAATTGGGCTCTAGAGTCATATTGCTGGTCCCAACACTGACTCTGCAACTGTCAACACGTGGCTACAGAAAAGATAAGCTGTTGGTGCCTAGTTGCTCCTCTGTAAAGGGTGGGGGCAATTATATACATTATGTAGAGTTATAAGAAATTAATAATTAATCAACTAATCTATTGAGGCTGTGGAAATAAAGAAGATAGTTTAGTCAATAAAGTGGTTCCTTGAAGCATGAAGAACTGAGTTCAACTCTCAGAACATAGATAGATAGATAGATAGATAGATAGATAGATAGATACATACATACATACATACATACATACATACATACATACATACATACATATGTACATACATAAGCATGGTGTGGATTGCTTATCATCACAGTGCAAAGGAAAAGACAGCGGTCAGTGACTTAGCTGAGATGGTGAGCCTCCAGAACCATGTGAGAGGCCTTCTCTCAAAATTATTTTTTAAACAAGGTGACTAACACCTTAGAAATTATATCTGGGGTTGTTTTCTGGACTCTACACTCACATCTGTAAACACATGAATGCTCGCACGTGCACACACACACACACACACACACACACACAGAAGAAATTACTTTGATATAAAAATCACCAGGCAGAAAAAATATCTAAGAAGCCCTGTAAATATGGAGGATTTCTTTCCTTTGAATGAGTGGGAGCTTACATTTCCCCCAAAACTATCAGAAAACCAAGTACATACAAAAGGACTCTCTACACTTAGTATGTCTTAGTGTTATTAGAAAATGGATACCTTTAGATAAAGATTTTAGCTTTTCTGTTTAATTATTTGTTTCTTTATTCAAGGAAGCAATCAATTCTAGCCTGGACCACATAATATCTGAGTGACAAGAAACAACACAAAGAGAGGATCAACAGACGCTGCCTGACAAAAGAAGACTCTAACAAGACTCTGGATAATCTTCTAGTCACATTTGACCATGGGCCATCAATTGCTAAAATGATGGGGATAATCGTGGCAATGCACTGGCTTTATGCATATTATCCTTGACAATACCACCCAAAGCCACTGTTGGTTGTCAGCTCCGTTTCAGTGAGAGGCTCAGAGATAATAACTGAGTGAGTCACATGGTTAGAATTGTGCAACTTGATAGTTTCAACTCCTCAAGAAAAAATACGTTGCACTCTCAGATCCCTGGTAAATGTTATTTTTAGTTTATGATATTTATACCTATTATAGTCATATATCCAACTTTATCTTCAGTTTTTATATAATCGTGAATTATAGCCAAGCCAAGATTACAATTAAAACATTCCAGGCCACCCTCTTCAACTTGGCACCCATACACATCTCTTTGAGCCATAGTAGGTCCTCAATTAAGGCAATAATTAAGTTAAAATTATACCTGGTATATCATGAATTTAACTGAAAATATCATAACTCTTTTTCTAGAAGAGGATAAAAAAATCTTTGGATAATAGTCATACTTCTCCTTTAATGCCCTATCATAAATATATCTCACATTAGATGACAGAAATAAAAAATGGTTATCATAAAAATTCACAGCATAATATGGAATAAACTCAACTGCCATAGACTTAGTTTCAGCAACTAGCCATGTAGTCTCTGCTGGCATCAGTGTATCTCTCTTTTTATCTATATATCTATCATCTATCTACCTATCATCTATCTATCATCATCAATCATCAATCATCTATCTATATCTTCTAAAACCTATCTATTATGTCTACATTATCATTTATCTAATATTTTTTTGATTTGCTTTTGTACCACATGGACTAGTCTGGAACTCACTCTGTAGCCAAATATGGTCTCACACTCAGGGTTTTTCTGCCTTGGCCTTCTGAGTGGGAGGATTCTAGAAGTGATGAGATTATCACCCCTGCCTCATTCAAGTCATTGCTGTGGCAATCTCTGGTATGTTTACAGTGATATGGTATTGTTTTACCTGTACTGTGTCTGTAAAGAAAGCTAGTTCCGGTAGCCTTTTCTAAAAGAGTCTTCATTGGGCAAATAGGTCCATTAGTAAATTTTGGATTCTGTCCGTTGATTCTGGGAATATCAGTTGGCTCATGTGAGTGATAACCATGGGTCTTGGGAAATGACTGGACCCACTGTAAGATGGGCCCAATCCTTGCTTCTTAATTAACATCCTGTTATTGTGTCCTCACATGGCAGAAGAGAGAGAAATGAAATGAAGTAAAATAATAATCTCATGGCCAGTGAGAAAGCTCAGCAGGTAAAGGCATTTACCACCTAGAATGATGAACTGAGTTCAGTTCCTGGTACTGTAGTGTGACACTGTTCCTGGGAAGACAAACAACTACTCACCCCAGACAGGGGACCGATGACAGAAAAAAAAATACTACCAAACCTCAACTTGGTCATCCAATGAGTTTTATTGGGATCACTTACAGGAATATGGGTGAGGGGTTATTTACAGGAACAGAATTGATGAAATGACAGCCGGTCACCACACCCACGTGGGTGACAGTTCAGAAAAGTTGAAGGCCCATAGCATATTGCACAGCCAGCAGGCAGCTCAGCAGATTAGATAGCATCCTTTGCAGTTAGTTTTATTGGTCTGAGCCTCTTCCAGGAAGCTTCATAGTCTGTTTCTTCCAGGTAGGCAGTTTAAGAGTTCTTACTGCTTAGATGCATACATGCTTAGGGAGAGAAAATCCTAGTGACTCTTGTCGATTTCAGGGACTTCCTGAAGTTATTTTGAGTTATTTCCTGAGCGTAAGGACCTTCCCTACAGGATGAAATGATTCACATTCCCGAGAACATCCTGTTCTATAGGACCCTACTGCTGTAGCTACCTCTCCACACCTTCTGTCTTAAACAATTTCTCTCCAAGATGGAAGATTTAATTGCATTTGAAACATCTAAAAAATGAAGAGAGAAAGGATAAAGCCCAGGAACTCACATGGGATTAGGAAAGAATTGAAGGTCTTCTGACCTTCACATGTTCATTGTGGCTTGTACATGCACACACATACACAACCATACATGCACACAATGAATAAATAAATAAATCAGTAAATAAATGAATAAATAAATAAATAAATCTAGTGAAAACCCAAATCATTCTTTTAGTTCTTTTGTGATGATACTAATTCCAGGTGCAAGACGTCTACCCTGAGGACTTATTCACTTCTGAAAGCCTCATCTTTTTAATACTCACTTTTTAATGCTATCATTAAGATAGCATTACTCCATAACTCCAATATGAGTCCTTCAGAGGATGCACATTTACACTATACTACCTCACCTTTGACTGGTAGAGGCAGATATAATATTGCCATGGAGCACAAGGTCTGGGAAGCACACTCTGAGAAGCAAGCATGGCCAGGCCATGTCATAGCCAGGACACGTTGAGGACTCAGGTGTGAGAGACTCAGCAAAAGAGCCATAGACTGGTGCTCTGAAGAACACAATACTCCACAGTAAAAGTGAGGCTCAAATACCGTGGTTGCAAGCAATATACTGTTGGGATGTAGAATAGAACACATTTTTTAAAACATACAACACACACACATACATACACACATACAGAGAGACAGAGAGACACAGAGACACACAGAGAGAGTGCCAGAGAGGGAAACCAACCCATAGCTAACCAGAATGATCTATTTAGTTTGCTGGTCTGGTCCATTCTGCTTCCTTCAGGATGATGTATAGAATTCCTCTAAGACATACCTTTTTGTCTTGGCATCTCCTTGTAACATCAGATGCGTAGAATCCCGCCCCCCTTCTGCTGGGTCCATGTTCACACCACAACAGGGAAGGTTCAGACACGTCTAACCTCAGCCAGCATTAACTAGTGACCCCTTGACTTTCTAACATGCCTTCAATATTTAGGAAAAAGCAATTCTTTTCTTTTCTTTGTTGCTTTTTTTTTTTTTCTGAATTATACAGACTTGAGAAACAAGTCCTCATGCCAGGGAGATAGCTCAGTCTATAAAGTGCTTGCCATACAACCACTGAACTCTGGTGAAAACCAGAGGTCAGAATTCCAGCACCCACATAAAATGTGGGGTGTGGAGCATGCTAATAACCATGGGTTTTTCCACCCAAACCCCAGCTCCCAAATAATGACTTGTAGGCTATTATTTATTAATAAATGCCTAGGTCTTAACTAGGCTTGTTACCCAACTAGCTTATAACTCAACCTGTTTAAACTATTCTGTCTGTCATATGGCCAGTTTTATACATCTGGCTTTCTCTAATTCCAGGTCACAAATCTCTCTTCCCATGCCTGTTTATCTCCCAGAGTTCCACTCTCCCTGCGGGATATCCCACCTTCTATTCCACCCTTTCCTATAGGCCAGAGTCTTTTTATTGGCAGAAAATGCTTCCACATAGTACAAAAGAGATTATCCCCACAGGTTCTCAGTCCTGGGGAGGTGGAGCTTGCAGACCTGTTAGGCTAGCAGAATTGGTGAGCTCCAGCATCAGTCTAAGACCCTGTCTAAAAGAAGATCTCGGGGGAGGTGGGGAAGGGATAACATAATCAACATCTATTGTCTAAAAGAACATTGAAATAAAAAATGTTAAAGAGAATAAGGTGAAGAGGAATTGAGGAAGATACCTGACATCAACCTTTGGCTTACACACACACACACACACACACACACACACACACACACACACACACACCTAACCTCTCAAGCTTCTAGAATATGATTTATTAACCTTGGGGTCACAGGAACTTTCTGTGAAGCTTTCTAAGGCATCCTGCCACATCTATCTGTCTGTCTGTCTGTCTATCTGTCTATCTATCTATCTATCTATCTATCTATCTATCTATCTATCTATCTATCTATCTATCTATCTATTTGTCATTTCTTGACTAAGCTGGCCCGTCCAACTTTAAGGAGAGCAGCCAAGTGTCAAATCTGGCTTTCCCTAAGTCTTGCTTACAGAAGGCCAGTGACGGGGGCAATGCTGACCTTGAGCCAAATGCAGAAGGCAGCTGCAGATGGTGCTGCGGAGAGATAGTGTGTGGACCATGCCTCCTGCTAATCATAGACACCCAGGCCCAGCCAAGCCACCGGACTCCTGGCTGGGAGTCAAGGCCCAGCCTTCCCCCATGTGGGACTGTGTCCAGGTACCTTAGGAGACTGTCTGGCAACCTGTTCCCTCAGCGTGAGATGCCTCTCTCCTGGCCTTGGAGCCAGTCATCACCTGAGGGAAGAATGCCTGTCAGAATTAAGGTCTAAGTGTCTGCCTCTCTACAGTCTTCAGGATAATTCATTTTCTGCTTTTAGGACTGCTTTCTGACATGTTGTAGGGGTTTGATTTGTCTGTTACCAGAGTCTCTGAAACTCAGTTTCACAGCTTCCCACTGGAGGCACATGTGTTTGTGGTTTAACTTGTCCAACATTCATGAACCCCTTCTGAATACAGCACCCAAGTTCTTTTTTCTATTTTTAGCTGACCCATGGTGATCTGAGAAGAACCCTAACTCCAGGTAAGGAAAGATCAAAGAATGATGTAGAAGATGTTTGGGCATTGTTGGTTAAGTGTATTCTCAAGCCTGGGAATAAATATCTTCATCTTAATGAAATTAATGAAACAAATACATTTTCTAATTATTTATGCTACTTGTTATATAGGAGTTTAATTTATTTTTATTCAATCCACATCCAAAAGTCTTTCTGAATTCATTTGTTAATTCAGACAGTTTCTTGGCAAATGTTCTTGCGTTTTCTATACACCAAAGTATAGCTACTTCAAACACGGGCCAGCTTTATGTTTTCTTCTTTTGTAATTTGTTTATTTATTTTTTTTATTTCTCTTGACTTACTTCAAGAGGGAGGCTTGCCAAAACAGAGAGGACCTGGTACATGGCAGCAGGCATCACTGACAGCTCTTCATGGAGATAGTATTAGTTTAAGAATACATGCTGGGCGTGGTGGCACAAGCCTTTAATCCCAGCACTTGGGAGGCAGAGACACGCGGATTTCTGAATTCTGGTCTGAGCCTGGTCTACAGAGTGAGTTCCAGGACAGTCAGGGATACACAGAGAAACCCTGTCTCAAAAAAACAAAACAACAACAAAAAGAATACACAAGATGTCTGTGGGATCTTGTAAGTTTGCTAATCAATTAATAAAGTTTTCTTCAATTTATACCAGAAGTTCCTATTTAAAATTATGTATGTGTCAGGCAGTGGCATTACATGTCTTTCATCCCAGCACTCAGGAGGCAGAGGCAGGAGGATCTCTGAGCCCCAAGCCAGGCTGGTCTACAGAATGAGTTCCCCGAGAGCCAGGGCTATAGAAAAACCTTGTCTTGAAAACAATTGTAAATAAATCAATAAATGCTAGATATTATCAAGTACCTGTTTACCACTATTTGGAGAGTGATCTTCTTTACTCCTTAATTTTATTAATGTGATGAACTAAATTAATGTTTATTTTTATATGTGCATATGTGTACATACATGGCACATGTGTCCAGCTACCTGATGAGGCCAGAAGAGGGTTTTGGATACCCCCTAAAGCTATAGTTATAGGTGTCTATGAGTTGCTACATGGATATTGGGAACCAAAGTCAAGTTCTCTGGCTAAGAAGTAAGTGGTGTTAGGCACTGAGCAATCTCTCCAGTTCCAATTTATATTAATTTTTGAAAACTTTTTCAGAGAAGTTACAATTTCATATGCTATTAGATTTACGTATAAAGTGTTTAAAATTCTGCCATTTATGTTCTTGAAAGGTAGTGCCCTGTAATTTTTGGCCAGGCTTTACTATTAAAGTTATGGTGACTTCATAAAATGTGTTTAGTAGTTGTATTAGATATATGTCTGATTGCTGTAACAAAATTTTGACAAAAGCAACTGGTTTTTTGGTTCCTAGTTTTTGGTTCCTTTGTTGGTTCCTAGTTTGAGGGTTCTGTGGGGAGAGAGAGCAGCCAGCATGAGGCAGATGGTCACATGATATCTGCAGTCAAGAAGCAGAGAGAGATGGTGCTCAGCTTAGGGAATGGTTCTGCCCACAGTTAGACTGGATCTTGTCCCATCCCAGTGAACCTAGTCTAGCCAGTCCCTCACAACCTTGCTCTTTGTCAGTGAGCAATCTTCCCAGTCCCTTGTTGGTATTCTTGATTGTAGATTTGTAGTTTACTTCATAAATCATTTTTTGCATACCCATGCACATACACAAAAACCCAAAGAAGATGTTCAGTGTCCTCCTGCATCACACTCCACCTTATTCCCTCAAGACAGGGTCTCTTGTTGAACCCAGAGCTCATCCTTTTTGACTAGGTTGGTAGCAGTTAAGTCAAAGTGATCCTCCTGTCCCTGCTGTCTGCAGGACTGGGGCTACAGGTACAGGTTCAGCCACAACCCCCTAGCTTTTTATATGGGGACTCCCATCCAAACTCATGCAGCAAGTGCTCTTATTCACTGAGCCATCGCCGTAGCTCCTTTAACAATTAAACGTTGGATGTTATAATTCTTTTAGGTATGCAGAAAACTTACACCAGTATTGAAGAATTCCCACACAGCCTTCTATTTGCAACATTTCATGTTAGTCTATTTCTTACAAATAGCAAACAAATATAGAGCTGTTACTAATCAAAAATCAATGCATGATTGAAATTTGAGATTTTTTTTTAACCAAAAGTCTCTTTTCTATTTCAGTGTTGCACCCAACATCCTGCATCACTGTGGTCATGATGTCCATTTGGGCATAGAATTTTTCACAGGAGTCTTTGTTTGTGATAACTTTTAGTTGTAAGGACGAGCCCAGGTATGCTGTAGACTGTTTCTCAGTTGAGGTGTTTGTGGGGTGTGTGTGTGTGTGTGTGTGTGTGTGTGTGTGTGTGTGTGTGTGTGCCAAAGAGAGAGAGAGAGAGAGAGAGAGAGAGAGAGAGAGAGAGAGAGAGAGACTCAGTTTTTCAAGTGCTGACAGTGTAAAACATTACCCTTTATAGTAAAACAGTACAGTAACTGTATATTTATACCCATATACATTATACTGAATTGTTGGCTATAAGAAACTTAATGTTAAGAAACATTTGTTGAACAAGAAGGTTGCGGTTTGTGGACAACTAACCTTTAATTATTGGGCAATAAGTGTCTCTTGAAGTCATTCCAGAGTAACATGTGAGTGCACAGTCATTGCAGTGAATGGCATTTCTCTTTCTAGATCAGTTGTCTAAATATGTACTTCAGTCCATTTAATCCCTGAAATTACTGTCACAAGAAAAGGTGTCAAGGGCTGAAGAGATGGCTCGTTTGCTTGCTGAGCAAGCACGAGGACTTGAGTTTGATCTCTAGCAGTCACATAAAAGGTGAGAGTAATGTGTGCCCCTGTAACCTCAGCACTGAGGAGGCAGACAGGCAGGTCCCTAGCCTTGCTGGGGAACCAAGGCTAGGCAAATCAGCCCAAGATGCATCAAGAGACACTGTCACCCCAAAATAAGGTGGAGAACCACTGAGAAAGGATGCCCAGCATGAACCTCTGAACTACACACATATGCAGACACACAATACACCCAGACAAAAAAAAATATACACAGCATGTACATGGACACACATACAGGAACAAATACTCAGATTTCAGAAAAGGTGCCGTTCTCCTGAGATGATGGTTATTTTTTGATTTGTTCTCAGCATATCCTCTTTTGGATGCTTATTTTATTGCATCTGATGAGACTTTCAGAACAAAATTAAATACTGGGATTTAATAGAGATGGCCAAGTTTTAACCAAAGTGGTAAGAAGAGACATTAGTGGATGGTTTAGGCAACATTTTTTCTTCCATTTCATAGAATTTCTACCCATGTATAGCTTACCAATACTTCATTCTCATTTTTTAATTAGCTCTACAAGAATTTCATACAATGTGTTTTCAGTATATTTGCTCCCTCTCCAACTCTTTCCAGACACACCCTGTTTCATATTCATATAACCTGTGTCCTCTTCAAAATAAAAAGTCAAGTACAACATGTGCTGCACATAAGAAAGAGAATGAGAAGTTAAACACGGGCTCCTTTGCATCTGCAGGCAGGATCATACAATCCTGGAATGACAAACCTTTCCTTTTGGCCAATTGTTGGCATATATCAATCATCTGGTTGCAGGTAGAATGCAGTTTAGAAGAGAATGGTTTGCTTGGTGAATTACCTAGAGCAACTTAGTAACCCCAGGCAGCCAGTCTCCATATGCCAGCATGTGGTCAGTGTCTCAGGAATTGGAGACTAATTATAATTGTGCCAGCCCAGCCTGGGCACCGTTAGGAGGTCAGATCTGCCAGAAGAAATCAATTATAGGAGATGAACCTGTTTGGATGTGCTTTGTGCCACTGCTCCCTCTGAGGTCTGAGTTCACAAATGCCAGAACCTGTCACTCGCCCTCACTTGGCCCTGACCTTCCTTCTGCCTGACTTTGGCTTTCTGTTCCATGCACAGAATTAATGATGGGACATGGGGAGGAGGTGGAGATGAGAAATCCTCTTTATGGAAATGTAGGCTTTGGCCAATAGGGCAGATTGCAGATGAATCCAATTATCCTCCAGCAGAAAACAGGAGCATGCATGGATGTGCATGTGTGTTGTAAGAGCACATGCATACTCATACATATGGGCCCTCCCCTCTCTATGTGTTGGGCCCACTGAGGGTTCACTATTGTGTTCCATGCAGGGAATGATGAGTGCATGAACCCATATGTCCTCATCTGCATGTGCACATAGGTGCACAGACAAAGCAAGAGCATGCTACCCACACCTTTCCATGTATGCATGTACCCGTGATCTCCTTGAAGCCAAGATGGATAATTTCTAGAACATACAGATAACTTCTGTGACAGCTTGATTACAGATCTGAGACCTGAAGGATTAGAAACCTTAATTCCAGGACTGGGATAAGATAGCTCACTATGATTTTAGTCCCTGGTTATTTCTCACCACCCACTCAGCCCAGTTCTGATTGTCTCCCAAACAGAGCCAGGAGACCTTATGGCACAGGAACTGGCATGTATGTATGTAGGGATGTATGTGGGTGTGTCCATGTGAATGAGGTGTGTGTAATTTTGTCTATATGTACATGGGTCAATGGGTGCATTCATTTGTGTATATGCATATATATATATATATATGTATACAGGTATGTGTTTGTATATCTATGCATATGTCTGAATCTGTATATATGTGCATAATGATGTAAAAATGTATGTATGACTATGCACATGTGTCTGAGTATGTATGTACATACATATATTTGTGTGTATGTATACCAATGGATGTGTGTATGAATAAGTATACTTGTGAGCATATGTATGCAAGTGTGTGCATATGTGTCTGTGTGCCTGTGCAGGTGTGTTAAAGCTGTAGGGAGTGTGTGTGTTAATCCATTTACATGCCTGTTGATAAAGCCCTCATTTGGTTTTCATAAAGCACAGGATATGAAGATCTTGGAAAGAGAAACTTCATGAATGAAAAACAATCTAAATTGACATATCTTAGCTTTTAAATTTTTAATATTTTGTGAGATGTATTTTACATACAGTTCTCATCTTTCAAATGTCCAATGGCTTACTTTAGGTCTAATTTAGCCATTATCTTTGACATTTAAAAAATGTATTTTTATTAATTATCGGGGAATTGCATGCTATGTATTTTGATCATAGTCATTCCCCCCTTCTCTCCCTAACTCCTCTCAGATCCAAACCCACTTCGCACTCCTTCCAACTTTATCTTTAGCATATGCAGAATCCTTTATCCTTCCCCACACTTGAGAAAATTATTGCTACCCAGAAAGAACCTCTTATGCTTGCCTCCTCTGCTTCCTTCTTTCACTCCCCCTCCTCCCACCCTTCACAGTCTCCCACCTCCTAACCCTAGACAACTCTAATTTACTTTCTATCTCCTCCGAATTGTCTATTTAATACTCACATGTAAATGAAGTCATACAATGTGCAGTCCTATGTGCTAGCAAAGTGTGTGCACATGAATGTGGGAGTGTGTGTGTGTGTGTATATGTGTGTAAGTGTGCAGGTTTATGTGTGCGTGTGCACACTTGTGTGTTTGTGTGTGAGTGCGCACTTGTGTGTGCATGTGTGTGAGTGTGCATTTGTGTGTGTGCATGTGTGTGAGTGTGCATGTTTATGTGTGTGTATGTATGTGTGTGAGTGTGCATGTTTGTGTGTGTGCACTTGTGTTGTGCTTGTGTATGAGTGTGCACTTGTGTGTGTGCATGTGAGTGAGGTGCATTTGTGTGTGAGTGTGCACGTGTGTGTGCATGTGTATGAGTGTGCATGTTTGTGTGTGTGTGCGTGTGCACTTGTGTGTATATGCATGTTGTGAGTGTGCATGTTTGTATGTGTGAGTGTGCACTTGTGTGTGTATGTATGTGTGTGAGTGTGTGTCTTTGTGTGTGGAGGCTGAAGGTCAAGCTTGGGTGTTATTCCTTGGAATGTGGTTCATATTATTTGGGGTGGGGAAGCATCTTTCAGTGATATGGAACTAACCAGTTCCTCTCTGCTTGCTGGCTCCCAAGCCTCAGGGATCATCCTACATCTCCCTTTCAGGAATTTCACAGAATGTGCCATCACGCTCAGCTTTTTTTAACATCAGTTCTGGTGTTTAAACTTGCACAATCAGCACTTTAGTAATGGAATTATCCCCCAACCCCCAAACCCACAGTCACTTAAGTGACTCTTTGACTTAGCAAAATATTTTCAAGGCTCATCTATGCTTCAGCCAGAATCAGTACCTCATTCCTTTCTATGGCTGAAAAATAATCCATTGTACAGATAATAAATCACACTGGATTCATCCTCTTACAGGGTCTGTGTTGCTTCCACTCTCTGTCTGTTAGAAGTAATGATGCTATAAGCATTTGTATGCAAGCCTTTTTCTGGCCATATTCTTTGACTCTTTGTGGGGAAATGCCTAGTGATGGAATTTTTGGCTTATGTTATACCTGTAGATTAACCATTTGAGGCACCACTGTACATACTGTTTAACAGTTGGCAGTACATGGAGGTTCCAGAACTCTCTGTCTCTGTCTCTATCTCTGTATCTCTCTGGTGTGTGTGTGTGTGTGTGTGTGTGTGTGTGTGTGTGTGTGTGTGTGTGTACCAGGACAGAGATCAAAATAGGTGTATTGGTCAGGGTTACTATTGTGCAATGAAACACCATGACCAAAAGAAACTCCTTGAAAAGAAGTGACTACTGACATCAGGAAAGAACTTAGTCATCACCATATGTCAGTTCCCACCGTGGGGACCAAGGCTGGTACATAATATGCACCTGCTCCTGACCTGCCACCATCAATGTACCATGTTTCTATCGTGATAGATATCCTCTTATTTAGTAAATGAAAAAGATAGGCTCTCCTAAAATGTAAAAGGCAGTAAAAATCCTTCTCCTGATAACAAGTTCTGTGAGCTCTAGCAGAACAGAAATATTCAAGATAGACAGGCAAGACAGACAGATTATGAGTATTGTGGGACACACACACATACACACACATGCATACACACAACAACAACAACAATATTTGGTGGGATATACAGAATTGAAGTATTGAAATCAGAGGTCAACAGAAACAAAATGATGGTTTTAGTTTGTTATACATGTATGCAGCCTGTTGTATGCAGCTTGTTATACATGTTGTATGCAGCTTATAACACATGTTGTATGCAGGCTGTTATACATGTTGTATGCAGTCTGCTGTATATGTGGCATACATCTATTCTAAGACTTTACACAATGAGAACCCTTTATCTTGTCTTATTTCTTTTTAATGTTCAAAACAAAAGATAAACTCTTAGTGGTTTCAACAAGATGCCTAGTGGTGCTTCCCCCAACCCCCCCTGACACATTTTAGAGTTGATCACAACTAGAACATTTCATGGTGAAAATGGAGAACCTATGAAGAAAAAAAGATACTCAACAACTTTCCTGGAAGCATCCTAGACAGTTGCCAATGTGGCCTGGGAAAAAGATGAAGGCCTTGCTACCCTTATTCCCACTTATTTAATAAAGCAAGTGGAGATTCACTTAGTAACATCGAATATTTAATTTCTACAGGCAGCTTTCTGAATGGTTTTCTTTAAAAAGAAAAAAAGCATAGCTCACATTTGATTTACAGGCTGGCCTTTTTTTTTTTTTTTAAAAAGCTTTATTTAGATATTCACAGAGATAATTTTACAAAAGGAAGGGAGGAAGATGTCCTCAGCTCATTTCCCCCTCTTAGGAGTCGTGGTCCAGGAGTGCTCTCATCGTGGCTCTGCCTGCTGTGTGTCTTTGCATCTCTCCCTGGACATCTCTGGGCATTATTTTCTATCTGTCTCCTATCTGCATCAGGTGGTTCATACACAGGTTCTATCAAGGTAGTGCTAGGGAACAGAATATTGAGCCTTTTCAATGTTTACTCTCACCCCTTCTCCCTTTCCCTAATAACCTAGTGAGTGAGGCTGGGACAAAATTCAATATTTAAGTTTGGAGCTCGGTTTCCTCACTTGTTACGCAAGGCAATGTGTGTCTGAGGACCATTTTCTCTGGGAGTGTTTCACTGCTCCTACTGAACCTAATCCATTCCCACAGTAAGAGTCAGGAGTTGGAACTTGTCTGAAAGGGAGCCCAAGTTAAAGGAGAAGATGGTATATCTAGTTGTTTCGATTTAATGTTGAATTTAACATATTTCTCACCACTGATTGGCCTAAGCATGAGGAGCAGCAGTGGTTTACATCAGTGAGTCAGGGAGAGATGACTGGTGGTGTGTTTGTATGATAATGAGAAGATAAAGAATAACGAGAAAATGGCTTGTATGTTTATTGTTCTGTCGTTGTGACAAAAGACCTGGAAAAGCAATTTAAAGAAGGAAAGGTTGACTTTGGCTCACAGGTTGAGGATTTACTCCATCACCGTGAGGAACTCTGCTGGCAGGAGCATGAGGCATCTGCCCATATGTATTCACAGTCAAGAGGCAGATTGCCAAGGATATCAGTGCCCAGCTCAGGGTTTCGTTATTCAGTCGTCAGCCCATCGAATAGTGCCAGCCCACGCTTAGGTTGGGTCTTTGCTGTGTGACAAAACTCTTCTTGGGGAGATGTTACACCCAGGTCTACTCAACCCAGATAGGAATTCCAGAAAGACCAAAGTACAGATACTACCACCTCCCACTTGGTAAACCAGTGAATTTGATTAGAGTTACTCATGGGAGTATTGGTAAGGAGTTACTTACAGGAGCAGAAATGATTCAAATACAGCTGCAACACCACAGTCCAGCCCAGCATGGGTGACAACTCACAAAACTGGAAACCTGGAGCACACTGCCCAGACAGACAGCTTTGCAGGCTGGAAATGGTCCTTTCCAGGTGACAGTGGTTTAAACCTGTTCCGGGCAGCTTGGCTGGTTTCTGCTTCTTATAGTCAGTCAGCTGCTCTGGTCTTCTTTGCAGCTTGGCTCTGGTCTTGGTGTCTGAGGGGGACTCTAAGCTTTTATTGCTTACTCTCTCAGCGAATAACTAAGTTTCAGGGACTTCCTCACACTCTTCTGAGTAGTTCACCTTCCTGCTTAAGGAGCTTCCTGCAGGATTGAATGCTTTAATCTTGGAGGAAACTTACACCATGGACTTCCTCCTCAATTAACGAGTCAAGAAACACTTTTATAGACTTGTCCAGAGATTTGATCCTAGGTTCAAGGTCCTCAACCTGTGGGTGGTAACCTCTTCAGGAGTCCTTACACAGTGATTGCTTAAGACCACTGGAAAACACAGATATTTACATTATGATTCATAACTGTAGCAAAATTAGTTATCATGTAGCAACAAAAACAACATTATGTTTGGTGACCACAACAGGAGGAGCTGTATTAAAAGGTCAGACCATTAGGAAGGTTGAGAACCAGTGTCCTGTGTGATTCTAGATCATTAGAAGTTGGCAATCAGCATTAACCAACACAAGTCTACACCTCTATGAACAAACAGATGCAAAGAACTCAGGTCCACTGGGCTATGGCTGCCTTGTTGATCAGCTAATCAGAGGGTGATATGTGCCGCGTGTAGTATAAGCAACTAGATTCACTCCTCACAGGCAACCTAGTTGACAAGTGGCTTCAGTCCTGTCTTCCCTACCAGACTTCTTTTGGGTTAATGAAGTGGGGCTGTACATTTGCTCTTTTAATTCTCTAAGCAGTCTTTTCCCTAGGTCTATAGTTGCTGGGAAGTCAAGGAGGTTGGTTTTGTGTAAGAGAAAAAGGTAGGCAAGTCATGATGGCCTAGAGCAGTAGTTCTTAATCAGTGCACAGTGACCTCCTTAACAAACCTTTATCTCCCCAAATATTTATATTACAACTCACAACAGTAGTAAAATTTTCAGTTATGAAGTAGCAATGAAAGCAATTTCATGGTTGTGTGTGTGTGTGTGGGGGGGGCCATCACAACATGAGGAACTGTATTAAAAGGTCACATTAGGAGAATTAATAACCATTGGACTTGAAGGTCTGATCTGTGAATGAGTTTGATGGGGTGACGTTGAAAAGCAGTTCATTTAAATATAGTTATCTACCACATCCACAGCTTGAGGTCAATTGTAGTTTAAGTTTAACATTTGATGGTTTCTCTGCTAGGGTCAGAGCTTCCCACATGCAAGGCAAGCACTTTACCACTCAGCTGCACCTTGAGCTCAAGGACAATTTTTTTCTCCCTCAAAATTAAAAATCAAATGTACTTGAGGCTAAGTGTTATATGAATTAGGGTTCCCTGGAGGAGCAGCACTAAAAGCATGAATCTATGTATTGAAAGTGATTAACTCCATTGGCTTGCACCCTAGAAGGTGGGCAGTCCAACAATGCCTGTCTAATTACTGGAGAAGCTGAGAACCTCCTCATTAGTCCACAAAGCTGGTTGTCTTAACAGTCCAACTCTGGTGCTGAAGGACTGGAGGAGTCCAGGAGAGCTCTTGGTCTTCAGTCCATGCTTAGAAAATTGAAGAATCGGGGTACCAATGTCAGGAAAGGATGGTAGCTACAGCAGCAGCAGCAGCAGCAGCAGCAGCAGCAGCAGCAGCAGGAGCAGCAGCAATAGGCCGGACACATTTACCAACAAGAAGCAAAAGCAAAAGTAGGCACTAAAGCAACCATGTTTGTTCCTTGGACCATTTTTTATAGCCAGGTTCCCTCAGGAAGGCACGCTATAGGGGAGGGCCTTCTCCCCTCAGACAATCCTTCTTGGAAATGACTTTACAGACATGCTTAGAGCCATCAAGTGTCTCTTAGATGATTTCAGATTCCCTAAAGTTCCAGTGAATTCTTCTCTATCAGACTCAGGGCATCCTGTCCTATGTTGAGGTCCTTGATCAATTTGTAGTTGACATTTGTGCAGGATAAGGATACAATTTCATTCTTCTATGTGTAGCTGTCCAGTTTGATCAGCACCATTTGTTGAAGATGCTGGCTTTTCTCCAATGTATATTGTTGCCCTCTTTGTAAAACTCAGGTGGCTGTAGGGCTTGTATGTGGGCCATATTCCCTTGGTCAATGAGTCTACTTTTATTTCATTACTATAGCTCTCTAGCACAATGTAAAATCCAGGGTACCAGTCATGAGCTCTTATTCCACCAATTGCTTAGCATTTTTTCTTTTTCTTTCTTTTTTTGATATTTTATTTATTTACATTTAAAATGTTATCCCTTTTCCCAGTTTCCCCTCCACAAATCCCTATCCCATGCCCCCTCCCCCTACTTCTATGAGGGTGCTCCACCACCCACTCATCCTCCCACTCCCACCTCTCCTCCCTAGAATTCCCCTATACTGAGGCATCAAGCCCCAGGACCAAGGTCCCTCCCACCCCCATTGATGCCAGATAAGGCAATCCTCTGCTACATATGTAGCTGGAGCCTGGAACCTTCCATATGTACTCTGGTCGGTGGTTTAGTCTCTGGGAGCTCTGGGGGTGGGGGTGGGGGCTAGTTGATTGATATTGTTTGTTCTTCCTATGGGGTTACAAACACCTTCAGTTCCTTCAGTCTTTCCATTGGCTTGCACCCTAGGAGGTGGGCAATCCAACAATGCCTGTCTAATTACTGGAGAAGCTGAGAACCTCCTCATTAGTCTGCAAAGCTGGCTGTCTCAGCAGTCCCAATCTGGTGCTGAAGGTCTGGAGGATTCCTGGAGGGCTCTCTATCCATTGGTCCCTGTGCTCAGACCGATGGTTGGCTGCAAGCATCCGCATCTGTATCGGTAAGGCCCTTGCTGAGCCTCTCAGGAGACAACTTTATTAGGCTCCTGTCAGCAAGCACTTCTTAGCATCAGCAGTAGTGTCTGGATTTGGTGTCTGCATGTCTTAATAAATAGTATATGATAGATTTTTTCAGATAAGGTATAAAAAAGAAATAACACCATGCCTCATATTCAGAAGTGGTCCCAAAAAGAGATGGGTATTTGTTAGTTGTCAACACTGTCATCTTCTAAGACTGACCTCTAACCTCTGTCCTCAGATAGGAAGTGTTACTTACTAATTTCCTGAAATGTGGTGAATGCCTGATTTTGTTTTCATGGAGAATGACTTATTTTCCAACAACGGCTACTTTAATTAGGACTTAATTATTGTTCATTAAGAATCTCAAGGGAGCTGAGAAAAAGATGGAATTAAGCATCCCAAGTCAGCACCAGTGTGGAGTTTGCACCCATGCAACCAGGCTTTAGAAGGCATTCTGGTTTGGGTTTTTTGAGACAGGGTCTCATGTAGCTTAGGCTAGCCTGGAACTCTACATGTAGCTAAGAATGTTTTGAACTTCTGATCTTCCCACCTTCTTGCAAATACTACAATGATAAGTTTATGCCACCATGCCCCATTTAAGCTGGGCTGGTGATTAAACTTCTGACCTCATGTATGCTGGGTAATCATATAGCATCGGGTTATATCCCCAGCCCCAGAAACCATTCGTTAAAGATGCTGTCTTCACTGACTACTAAAGCCAAGTGCTTGTCATATGCCAGACACGAGTCAAGAGGTTTGCAAATAGTTGTATAATTAATCTGAAGGCCACAGAAGAAGGTTTAAAAATTGAGAAGGTTCTAAGATTCAGACTACTGGAGAGCTAACACATTGGCCTGCCACCATGGAGGCCAGTGCAAGACACACAAATCCCAAGTCAGGCACAAATGACAATATGGTAGTCATAGCAACAGGAATTACCAGAACCTTCCATATCTTTGTGGTAGTTCCCTAGCTCCCCAAAAGAACATGTTATGCAGAGTGGGTTAGGGTTGGAAGACAGGCTTTGAGCTTCAGGAAGGCCTTTGTTTTGGTTTTGATTTTGAGACAGTCATGTCTCAAGTCATCCAGACTGGCCTTGACTTCACTTCATCGTGTAGCTGACAGAACCTTTACCGAGTCTTTCTCCTCTTGCCTTCACCTCTCAGTTACTGGGTTTACAGATGTGCATCATCTTGCCTGGTTTAAGCAGTGTTGGGGCTCAAACCCAGGGCTTTATGCATGCTAGGCAAGCACCAAGCCAACCAAGACACATCCACGTCCATTTATGTGGTTTCTTCCCTGGATCACAGTACCAGTTTCTTCCCCAATCTGCTCTCTTTGGGTCTCCCTACAGAACTTGAATGGGGACAAACTTCCCAAACACTAATGTGATCATATGCTTTGCTATCCTCTAACTCCCGCAGTGACCTCTCCTCCTGTGGAGTAGCATGGCATAGGAAATCCTGATTCCCTGGACCCTTCTTACCTCTCTTACGTCATTCCTGCTAAAAAGAATTCCATTATCTTTCTCAATGCTATGCATACTCAGATAAGTTCCTTGGCTTAGAAAAACTTGATTCATCTGGAAAGTTCCATCTGGTTGTAAGACTCTCACATGTGGGTGGTGGTGTTGCTGTTGTCATCAGAATTCACCTTCCCTGGCATGGATAACTAACTAATTGTTCTTCAATTCTTCTCCTCCTTCCTACTCCCCTTTCTCTCCTCATTCTTCTCTTCTCTCCTCTTATTTCTGTCTTCTCTTCTCCTTTCCTGTCCCTCTGCCTCTGTCTCCCCCACTTCTGCCAGATCCCAGAAGGAACAGTCAAGGTGAACCAGATATCTTACCACTACGGTATCTGAGAAAATGGGAGGGTCAAGGGAAAAGCAGGAAGGAATCTGGGTCCACGATGGCTCCAAAAAGCCTTTCTAGCCATCCTGGACACACTGCCCAATGCACCATTTGTGCTTAAATCACTTCAGCTTGTTTTAGTTGCCCTCCAGGCACTAGTCATATAGAGTCATGGGCAGTTTCTAACTATATATATTCTATATATTCAATATATTATATATATCATATGTATTTCTAATATATTCAATCAGTAGGTCATTTGACTGTTACATTTCCAGTTAGAGTCATCTATTTGCACCTCCCCCCACCCCATAGCAGGCAGAATTTTACTTAACAAGCCCAAAGCTCTTGCTTCTGTTTCCTTCCTCTGTGAATGTGCATGCATCTCTCTGGTCTCAGGCTTCTTGCTCAGGGAAACCAAGCCTTTCCCAAATCACATGGCAGAATATCTTCTAACGTAATCAGCTTAGGCCAGCCCAGGAGAATTACTTTGTTCTTTGTTTTTATATAAAAATCCACCAACTGGAACAGAATACAATCAATAGTGGCCAAACACAGAGGTTGCTGGGTTTTGTTGGTTTTATTTTTTTCCAAAAAATCTGGACCCCCCCTCAAGAAATCTTAAAACAAAAATGAAAGAGATGCTATTAGAAAGCATCATAATCATAGAGGCTGAGAAGAGGATGGAGGGGTCCCTGAGGATGGGAGCAGAGAGGGGCATGTGTGCCTTCACCCAGCCAGATTCTGCCTGTTTTATCATGTCAGGGTCAGTCCCAGGCACCACGGGAGAAAGTCCTGGTCCAGCCTTCTTGGTGAAATCTATTTCTAACCCTGGCCAAAAAGTCAGAGCTCACACATGCTAGAGATGAATCTAGCCCTGGGGAAGGTGTTTCCAAAATCCCTCCCCCAGGGCAGGATCCCTGGTTTAATGAGGAAGAGACAGGCTCAAGGCTCTAAGTTGGACTCCCTAGGACCCATGTACAAAGTTGGGTGATGCTTCATCTGTATAAACCCAGAGCTGAGAGGCAAAAAGAGGGGGAATCCATGCAGCTTTCAGGCCAGCCAACCTAGCCTGTCTGGATTCACAAAATATTAGAAAGCAATACAGAAAGACATCCTCTGACTTCTGGCCTATACATTCACAATGCATGGAACAAAAGCAACATCACATATATGCCTATGCACTCCTACAATATGTGTGTATGCCCATGCATGTATACACAAACAGAGCAAGCATGTGTTTGAACCTTCCTCCAGAAGTGCCTCTTTGTCTCTCCCTGCAAGAGCACACCAAAAGCCTTGTGCTGGCTACTGGAGTCTAAGGGTAGTTGTGAACATCACATCAGCATCTCTTTGTCTGAGGAGAGTCTGCTGCTCTGGGTCATAGAATGGGGACGGTGGTCACTGGCATTTTGACTATTCCCTAATGGAGACCGATGCATGCTGTAGCCATTACTTCTCTCATTGCCGAGATCAAATACCCAAGAGGAACATGTTTAAGAAATAAAGGGTTTACCCTTGGCTTCTGGTTCTAGAGGATACAGCATACCAGGGAAGGCATGGCAGCCTTGGTCACATGGCATCCACAGTCAGAAGCAGAAGGGGATGAATGTTGGTGCTCAGCTTGCTTTTTGCTGTTTCACTCAGTCTATGCCTTTAGCCACATTCAGGATGGGTCTTCCTACCTCATTTAGACCAATCTAAAGTCTCCCTCACAGACGTTCCCAGGGGATTGCCTCCTAGGTGATTCTAGCTCCTGTCACATTGATAATCAATACTTACCTTCACACAGCCTTGGGAGTCAGATTTCTAGTGCACACAACATCCTCTGGTATGAGTAGATGTCTCCACCACTTGCCCTCTAAAGCTGTATCATTTGCTTATGTTCACCTAGGCCCATTGCTTGATCCTTCCTCGTTTAAGTCAAACTATCACTGGAGTCCCTAGGGTTAGTGTGACTTTAACAATCTTCAGAAGGCCATGGATGCCCCTCTGTGCAGTGGTTCCTTTTTCTCAGGGCAATTTCATGTTAGGCCTTTGGAGCTGGGCTTAGTAGTTTCTCCCATCACCAGTGGAATATGTGAGTGTATGTGCATGAATATACACACAGGTAGCCAGAGGACAACTTCAGGTGCGGTTTCTCATAACGACATTCACCTTGTTTTTCTGAGACAGCAACTCTTACTGTGTTAGAACTAGTAAGCTAAGGTGGCTGGCTGGTCAGTGAGCCCCAAGGATCTGCCTGTCTCTGCCTCCTGGCTGCTGGGATTACAGATGAGTGCCACCATGCCCATCTTTATAATTGGCTCTAAGAATCTAACTGTATTGTCAAGGTTTTCTAGGGGACTTATGATGATGGCTTTTGTCCATTAAGAGGCTGTTGTTCAGCTAACCCAACAATGGCTTGTCTACCAACAAAATCCAGTTCAGTTGAAGAAGGTTCCACATTTCAGCTGTCATCAGAATACTCTGGAATCATGACAAAATAGGCTCTAATGCCAATGAAGGGATGGACTTTCCAGGGAGAGCAAGAGCAAGCTGGCCAAGTTTGAGGAGAGTTATTGCTTTTTTTCCATGTACTTTATATGGGTTTTCAACAGAAGGTATGGCCCACATTAAAGTTATATCTTCCCACAGCTAAGATCTAGATTAGAAGTAGGTCTTTCTACTTCAAATTGTTTAATTTAAAAACAAACAAACAAATCTATCATAGGTATGCCCAGCTATTTGTGTTTTAGTTCATTCCTGATGTAGTCAGGTTGACAAGCAAGAACGATCACCATATTAACTCTGGTCTTCTGTTTGAAAAGTACGCACTTTACTGACTGAACTCTGTCCTCATCCCCCAAGTGTATTTTATGTCAAATGTTCAAGTGTAAGCCCTATGAGCTGAGCCTCTCTTACACCTCATGGGTTTACAGTCTGTGCAGCCATTCAAAATAACTCCAATAAGGTAATTATTGCAGTTGCCCAAACTGAGAGCTTTGGCATCCTACAGACATGGGTTAAATCCTGGCTGAGATGCATCTAAATACTCTGATTTAAGGGCTGGGGGATGAAGCTCTGTGGTAGAACAATTGCCTCCCTATGACAAGGCTGTAGGTTCAATCCTCAGTGCTGGAAAGAAAAAGGAAGGATGTAAAATCTATGGCATTAGTCAGACTCCACTGGGCCTAGTTGAGAGAGAGAGAGAGAGAGAGAGAGAGAGAGAGAGAGAGAGAGAGAGAGAGAGAGAGAGAGAGAGAGAGAGAGAACTTAGCACAGAAGATCCTAGCCATTGTTACTGTTAGGGTAGATTTTTATTATCATTTTATTTCATCCTTTTCATTGCTTCCATTTTGAGGACAAAATTCTGATTGCTGGTGTGAAAACCATGTTGCTTTTTGCTAATATGAAGTTGATGTCCACCTAACACAGGCAAGCATATTCCTGCTGTCACTGGTTACACCCTTGAGACAGCGTTACATTAGAAATTAAGATACAGTCACACTGAAGATGTGCAGTTAGCATACAAGCTGAGCATTGGCAAAGCTATTCATTTCTCTCTGGACACCATCCATGCATCTGGGCCAGGCTGGTACCCAGTGAGCAACAGCCGATTCCTTCATAGCATCTTCAGAAAGGCGAGAGAGTTCATGATAAGTAGAGGTGAGAAGTACACGGGTTTCCACTCAATGGTGTATATATTATGTAAATATAAGACATGGCTAAAAACAGCAAGAGGTCACTTGGGATCTTGGTGTAACCAAAGAATCTGAGACCCTGCCAAGCGTACTGCATCACAATCTACAATTTTATGATTGCATGTGTTCCTGTGTTTTCCCCCTGTGTGTAGGTACATGAGTGTGGGCCTGCAAAGAAAGACAATGTGTCAACCTTAGAAATCTTTCCTCATTGTCCATTAAAAAAAAGACTGAGTCTTTATTGAGTGGAACTTACTAAGGAAGCTAGGACAGTGAACTCCAGGGTTCTGCCTGTCCCCACCTCCCCAGAGCTGACATTACAAGAGCACAGTTACAGTTGTTATCCGAGTTCTAGCAATCAGACTCAGGTCCTCCTGCTCCTACGGAGCTTGTGACGGATGGAACCATCTGCCCAGTCCCAGAATTTGTGTTTCAACAGAATCTCTGGTGGGTTGATACGTGCATCGATTTAAATGTCACTGCCATGGAGAACTACTAAACAACAACAAGTCCATCTTACTACCTTCCACCAACCTGCTTGAGGGCACCTCGTGCTCTACCTCCTGCTGAGCACCTTACTTCCGGATTCAGGCTGCATGAGAATCCTTGCAGGACCAGGATGGGGAATCAACCTTGTTCACCATGTCCATGCTTGCTTTAGGTGCTAGATCTGAGTGGATGAGACTGTGACCTCCCAGTAGCAGCTCACATCAGCAGGTTTGCTATACACAGGCACGTTTGGATATTGGGTGGAGTCCTGGAGATCAGAAAATGAGCAGAGGTAACCTTTGCTATGCCTGGTGAGGAAAGAGAGTTTATAAAACAGACCCTAGTAAGTCCAGTATGAGCTGAATGGCGTGGGAAGCTGAGGGAAGTAACTCTGACTTAAACAGGAAGCATGCTCCTTCGCCTTCTCTTTGCAGAAATGCCCACAGAAGCAGCTGAATAGAAAGACATGAAGAATCCAACGTTGGGTCAAAAATGGCATCCTGAGTCTGCTTGGGGCTAGGGCTGCTGGTGAGGCAGGACGCTCTGTTTTGATTTTGCACACCCACGTGGAGTTGGCAGGCAGGGCAGATGGCTTGGGTTGGTGGAAGCAGTGGCTGGAGGGCAGGGAGGCCATGCTTGGCTCTTTAGGGGAAGACCTGTGTCATTTCTCCAGGACAGTGTGTTCCGATGAGAAGGGGATAGTCCATGGTTTTAAGGTGTTTATTGTGGAAAGGCAGAGAGAGGGAGAAGAGTAGAGAAGTAGAAGTCAGCCATGGCCACGTGGAGAGAGGGAGGAAGGAAATGGGGAGAGGGAGAGCAAGAGGGCAAGAGAGAAGCAAGAGAGCAAAGGAGAGAGGAGGGGGCAAGCAGCTCCTTTTATAGTGGGCTGGGCCATCCTGACTGTTACCAGGTAACTGGAGGTGGAGTCCAGACAGAATATCAGGGACTTGGGGCATTGCCTATGTGACTGATGGCCACACACCTCTGTGCAGGGGGCTGTGTGAGGCTGTAGCTGTGTCAGGAGACAGGAGCCCAGGAGGTGTGGACAAACACCTGCCATCCCTTAGGGTCATGGGGGTTCCAGGCCTGTGCTTGACCAGGGACCAGGCTGGCTGTGCACAGCTCACCACCTCACAATCCAATTCATAATCTCCTTGTGTAACCCTTCTTATAACCCTTAGGTACAACTGCTTCATAATATTTTTATTTGTATAGGTGTGTGTACATGTGTGTGCATGTGAAAGAGGGGTTATATGTGCAGTGGTGTACTTGTGGAAGTAAGGAGACAACCTCAGCTGTGGGTCCTTGCCTCTCTACCTTATCTAAGGTGGGATGTCCTGTTTGCCACTGCATACAAAAGGCTACCTGCTCCATGAACTTCCATGGATTTCCTGTCTGTGCCCCTGCACCCGTCTCCCTGGAACATACCTAAGATCCCTTGCTGGGATCTTAGGTATGCCCTGCCAGATCTGGTTTATTGTGGATTCTGGGGATCCAAACTCTTTCCCATGCTTGCACAGCCAGCATTTTGCACACTGAACTGTCTCCCCAGCTCTGTGTTATACACATCTTAACCCTTAATTCCAGGGACCGAAAGCAGTGTCCTTTAATCTGTGTCTACTTACATCAATAGCTTACCTTGACGTAATTCTTAGTGCAATTTCCCATTTAAAGTGGTTGGGGTTTTTTTTTTTTCAGATATTTTATAGATCAGGAAACAAAGAAATAAGCCTTATCTGTGATTCCTACCTGTATCTGGCAACACAGTGGAAAAGAAGCTTTGGTTAGGCAATTTTCATGCCTTAAAATGCTATAGCACAATAAATTAATTCAATGTTGCACACTTATCTGTTAGACACATGGCTATAGGAGTATAAAAATGTTAATTATTCATTATCACCACTCTGATTATTTGTTGTGGCTGATAATTACATTGAATATATTTTATATCAGTAATAACCCTCTGTCTACATTTACAACGTGTCGTATCTTGGGGGCTTGTCAAGTTTTTTCCCCAAGCCCTTCCTTTATTAAGACACAGACCTCAAGAGTACATAACCTTTATGTTGAAGGCTGATTTTCTTCTTTCATATAAAGAGCAAATATTATAGATTAATTAATCCAGGATGATTATAATTTAATCACTCTTCCTCTGGCTTCATAAGGGATTTGGCTTGTATTCAGTTGCTCATTCATATTGTTATGAAGGATAAATGCAGTCATAAAATATTTGTGTGCAATGAATTCACAGAACAACTAACCTGAGAGCCTGGAGGGGGAGGCTCGCCCGCCAAAAATCTCACCGGAGTCCCCCACTGTGCATCCTAACCCTCCAACACAAGCCAGTAACCCTCAGTTGGATAGATTGGGCCAGTAAAGAAGTGCTTGTTCCTCAAGTGAATGACATTTACAGTCGTTTAACTATCAACAAAATATTTTAATCTCTCATAAAATTTCCCTAGTACCTCAGAAACAAGCTTTGTAAATAAACTATGTATTGACTGCTTGATCTTATTACCATTATTAGAGTTCACTGTGTATTGGTTCAAATCCATAAAATGGGTTAATAACATCTACTTGATATTGAGGACAGTAACGTGTTGAAATGCATCAAACATTGCTTAGCAGGGGCAAGTGCTCAGAAAACCGATGTTGTCATGACTATTATTATTCCGATGCTGTGTCTCTTATCAGCATGAAGACACACCTACACAAAATAAGCACCACAAGTAACTGTCCAAATGTGCTGATTGGTCTGTTAGAGGTATGGAATGGGGCTGGGGAGATGGCTCAACCTGTAAAGTGCTTGCCTTGAAAGCTCAAGAAGCTGAGTTCTATCCTCAGAACCCACATTGAAAAAAGAAAAAAAAAGCCAGGTGTGCTGGCAATGCTTGTGATCCCAAGAATACAAGCTGAGAAAACATTCAGGACCCTGTGCCTCAAAGCAATGATAGCATGATTGAAGATATTCATTCCCAAGCTCATTTTCTTTATGGGCCTTGGTTTCCTCCTATGTTAAATGTCATAACTCTACAAGACTGAGATATAGCACGGTGGGGATCCTTATACAGAGACAGACAGATGTACCTCCAATGCTACCATCCATTCAGGAGGGGGCTCAGGTGGCCTCCAGGTTCCCAGTGTAAACAATGCTTGGCAGCACCCAAACAGCAGGGGAGAGCTGCAAGTCTGGACTCCTGACACATGCCTGGACCTCTAACAGGCCTTGGAATAGAGCTCTAAGGACCCTTTTGGAAAACAGTTGCTATTAATTAAAGACTTTCTTTGGTTATCAGTTTTCAACTCTGCCTGCATACTAAAATTATCCCAGAGATTGGGGCTCATTTATTCTTCAATGGGATATTCTGTAACCCCACGTTGAGTTATCAGACCAATCAAAAGCTGCCTAAGCTCTACCATATTAGCTATAAGTCATCATTGGTGAGTCTTCTTGCGGCAAGCATTGACAGGCAGCATCATAGCAACAAATGAACAAAACACAATCCAGCTTCTTGATAGGCAAGGCCAGCCATTGGCTGCTCTCATTGAGGTAGTCAGACACAAAGATGGCTCACAGCACATTCCTCACAAGCTTCACTCTCCAGAAACCAGGGAGTGGACGCAAACACCTATGATGGCACCCGTAGCCCTGAGATTCATGACCTGTGGTAGGATGAGCTGTCCTGCTGTCCATGCGCTGGAAAGCTGCTGCAGAAACCCTGACTTCAGCTATGCTTCTGACTTGAAGTGCAGGCTTTGTCCTGTCAGGACCTATGCCAACTCTCTTTCTACAGAAGAAAATATTCTTGTTTGTGGCTTCTGTGCTGCCAAATTTCATCCCAGACTGTCCTTTCCTCTTCTTCTTTACCCTCTGTTTCTTCTGCCCTCTTCCTCTGGATGATACCCAGACTCCTATACCTCTCACTTGTGAATCCAGGACTTTTATGCCAGACTCTTTCTAAGGGTTCACTTTAACCATGGACATTGCACAGATGTTCAGTGTCTGTCCACAGCTTGCTACGTAAGATGTTGCTTTACAGCTTGGAACATACTGTATTTTCATATTGTCCTCTTTCCTGCTGCCTACTGATGAGCAGCGGAGCCTGTGCTACTTTCTAGAACGAGTGGTGGCCCTTTAAGAAGCACCAATCAAATCCAAAAACATGGAAGAGAAACATTTTCTTGGACTAGGGATCTGGCTCACTTGGTAAAGTGCTTGTTATGCAGGCATAAGGATCTGAATTTGATTCCCCAGACCCACATAAAAATAGGCAGGCATATTGATGCTTTCTCTGGTCCCAGGACTGGAGAGAAAGAGACAACAGATTCATGGCTTGCAGGCTTGCCAGGTCAGCCTACTGGGTGACCTCAATGACTAGAAGAGACTTTATTTTATAAAAGGTGGACTATACTCCTGATGAATAACATCCAGAGGTCCCCATGGCCTGTACACAAGTGTGCATGCATATGGCCACACACATGATCACACATACAGATGGACACACATATGCTCACCTACCTGAACACACACATGGGCATGCACACAATGCACATATGCACACATATACACACATCAAAAAGAGATGTTTCTTTATTGATCTCCAAACATCATCAGTAACTTCTTACCGTGTTTTAAACCAAAAATATAACTCACTGTGGACCCATAATGATCCAACCTATATAGCTCAAAAGAACTGAAGTTAGTGGTTGCTACATATAAGTAGCTCACAGACAAAGAACTTGCCTGGCACTCATAAGGCCATGGGTTTAGATCCCAATACAGCAAAAACAGCAGCAATTGCTATGTTCTTATTCAGATGTACATTTGTAAAATTAAGGATGAAACAGGTCATTTGAAGAGAGTAAATATGTAAATTCAAGTAGTGACATGGCTCCAGAAGCTATCAGAACGTAATGAAAGGCTTGTGCATGTTACAATTTAAAAGCAATGATGTAGGGTAGCTGGTAGGTAGTTACAGCAACCTAGTTACCAGCTGCCAAGCTTGAAAGGTTACCCAGAGATGGCTCAATGATCAAGAGTGCTGGCTGGCCTTGCAGAAGACCTGATTTCCCAGTGAGTTTCCACTGCCCAGAGGTTCACAACCACCTGCAACTTTAGTGTCCGGGCACCCAATGTCCTGTCACTCACATGCATAATTTTTTTAAAAATATTTAAAAGACTACAAATGAATTGGTTGTGTACAGTTGGACCTCCATAGGTTTGGGTTCTGTATCTGCATATTTCAACTGCCAAAGGTGGGAACTATTTTTTGAAAACTGCTTACTGAACATGTTCAGACATCTTCCCTGGTCATCATTCCCTAGACCTCATGGCTAGCAACTGTTTACACAGCACTTGCCTAGTACTAAACATCCTAGGTGATGCAGAGGTGATCAGAAGAACACAGGAAGGTGCAGGTGGGGGAGTTTGTTTGTTTGTTTAGTGTGTGTGTGTGTGTGTGTGTGTGTGTGTGTGTGTGTGTGTGTGTGTGAATACCATAAGGATATCATTTGTATTTGAGAACCTGATCTGGGTTTCCCGTCTCCATCCGCAGTAGGTCCTGAAGAATACACATATTCTAGGAAGCAAGTACATGTGAGCACTGTCTGTCCCATCTTCCTAAAGCCCCAAGAACAATTCCACTAAAATTTACTCTTGGTAACCAATGAGCTTTTTGGTGTGAGGAAGTTTTATTGTCTGCCATGTGGTTGACTTTCAAACAGCTACACTGGAAATTCTTCACTCAGCATGCATGACAGCTTCTCTATAAATGCACACAGATGGAGACCATCCCTTTACCTTCCCCAGCCTATGCACTCTGGCACCTTCTAAAACACCAAGGCCCTATGTGCTTAGGGCGGAATTGCCTACGAGTGGCTGGAACTTCTTGTTCAGTAACCTCAAGAACTTCATTGGCTTTTATTTTTATTTCATAAACTATTATTACTTTAGGGTTTCTATGGAACCTACTTTGAGAAACTATAGTTTACAGCACTAAATGGTATGACATTGTGATGCTATTAGAAGTTTCTCAAAGGGAGGGCAAATAAAGAAAGAACAAGTGTGCTTAGAAAAGATGCTCTACAAGATATGAGGTTGGCCAGGCTCTGGAGAAGTGTGCAAAATTTGCACAGAGAGTGAGGGATCTAAATCTTAAGGCTTTTTTCCACCCACTTTAGATCCCTGGGCTCTAACTAAAGCTGGTAGAAAGCGGGGAAGGACCTTGCCCTTCATCCCCAATCCCCTAGCAGACACTAATACTATCCTACAAAGACTCAGTGAGGTATACACCATTTCTCTAGAACAACAAGAAACACCTGGTCCTGCTGACTTGACTCCACATTTGGAAGAGTTCCCCAGCCCTTGTGGTGTCAAAGCTGAAAGGCCCCGAGGCTACTGCATGGGTTGCTTTCAAATTCTTGTTTTAAAAAAAATGCTGATAAACTATGATGGGGTGGGGTATGAGCAGCTCTGTTCAATTCTTCTCATCTGTCTTTTATAGGCTTTCTCTTTCATGGCCCATAGAGATGCTGTTTCTAGCTCTGTTTTCCTACCTTTGAGTTCCAGAGACAAGTGTCAAAGATGATAGGCATGGTTGTTAGTGGATCCTGGCATGTGGGCCTTGCAGGTCTTCAGAGCATTGCTGGAGGCTGAGGGAGCATGGCCAAGTCAGGGAGAATGATAGGAAAGACACGTATCACAGGGACACCAGACGGAGCTCACCATGGTGTGGTGATGAAGGACTATCAGCCAATTAACAGCACTGTTCAATGGGATGGCTAGATCAAGCTAATTAACACATGCCGCCTTGTATACAAATGCTTCTTGATATGTGTGTGATGATTTTGCCCATTGTAAACTTAGAATATCATTAAGTCAAAGATACAGTCAATGTGCCTCATCTGTGGAGGCTTGTAGTTCGGGTTGCCTTCCTTAAATGTTCTCAGAACACTTGTATAAGCCTACAGTTGGGCAAAATCACACAATACAAATCCTTTCGGTTAAAAATGACAATAACAATAACAACAACAACAGCAACAACAACAGGTTTAGAGAGATGGCACAGTGGTTAAGAGAGCTTACTTTTCTTGCAAAGCACAGGAACTCAGTCTCCAGCACTTACATAGGGTAGGCTTGAAGCTGTCTGGAATGCCACCTCCAGAGGGTCTGGCACCTTTTTATAGGGACCTAGTTGGGGCAAGGAAGTGGGTCTGTAAGTGTGGGCAAATACTCTCAGTCTATTGCAGGTATATATGAAAATTAAACATGTGAATGTGCATAATTCTGAACATTAAATGATTTCTGCTGAATGACTACCACTGCATACCAGTATAAAGGCAAAATACCATGAATAAAACCATTACAAACAGGGAACCGTGCCTGCTAATTGTGTGTGTGTGTGTGTGTGTGTGTGTGTGTGTGTGTGTGTGATTTTAGAACACTAAAATCTACTCTCTTGGCTAGAAATGTAGCTCAGTAGGTACAGTGCCTTATTGGAACACACAAAGCCCTGTGTCAGTGCCCAGCAACTGCATAAAGTTAGCCTGGTGGGACACACTCTAAAATACCTATACGTGGGAGGTGGAGATTAGAGGAGATGTCCAAGTTCAGCCTTGGCAGCACTGACTCCAAGGCTAGCTGGGCGATGCTGTAGGGGTGAGATTATCTAGAGTTGTGGATTCCTTTACTCCTAGGGTTAACAGACTACGAAGGTAGGAAAAGCAAGGTCTCAGCACTCAACCATAGTTTACAGAGAACAGAAGCATGAAAACACACACACACACACACACACACACACACACACACACACAGAGAGAGAGAGAGAGAGAGAGGAAAACACAGAAAGAGACAGCATTCCTAAGGTAGAGAGGAGATTTAGAGCTGGTGTCTAACTGATTCAAGGGTCAGGTTGATATAGGACTGGGAAAGCAATGAGTTCTCATCCTCTTGGAACTGGCTGATATCGATCAGGGCATGTGACAATTCAGACAAAGAAAGGGAAGCTGATTGGGCCCCACCACAGGATTCAACTCCAGTGCAGGAGAGATATGAAAATGCCATGGAACACACAATTCTTTTCCTTTGCAGACAGAAAAAGCTCACCAAGTCTTTGTCTTGGAGAAGGGGAAGAATCAGGAAGTCCATTTCCCTTAAAAATTTAAGTTGAAAAGTACTTCAATCTACCTAGAGCCTTTTATGCTGTCTGTCTGCCTACAGGGATGTATCTGGCTGCCAGTCCCTAACTGTGATAGATAAGACTGGGATGCAACAAATAAACACTAAAACCACCCCATTGCTGAAGACAACACCTACACAACTCACTGAAGGTAAGGCAGCAGAGCTGGTGCCTACAGAGCCTGCACCTTTGTGTTCTAGAGTCTTTGGTACAGGAAGGTGCTCTGCATGCTACCTGAGAAACATAATCACCAGCCCAACCACAAAACCTTCAATCTACAATGGTGACCTACCAAAGTGGTGGCAAGAAACTTAGGAGAGCAACCAACCAGTATCTGATTTGACTTAAGGCCCTCTTCATGAGATGGAGCTCATCCCTGACACTGTTGAGTGACCAAAACCTGAGACTAGACAGCCCAGGAACATAGGGTAAAACCAAGTACTATTGTTAATATATTTTTTAAAAGTAGAAATGAAATGAGTCCTAATGACATTCTGCTATATTCATAGATCAGTGTCTTACTCAGCCAGCATCAGAGACGAGACGCTTCCTCCTGCAGGAAGGGGAAGAACTGTGGGGAATATAGAAATGAGAAACTGTAAACAGGATATATGATGTGTGGAAAAAAATCCATTTTCAATAAAAGTGGGGAAAATTTTAAAAACTAACTAAACTTAAAATTGACACTTAATAATTTGGAAGTGTACATCTTGCTTTTAGCTGCAGTTAGTCACTCTGATACACAGTGGATGCTTTGAGATTTCTCTTCCTCCTGAGTGAAACTTAATGAGTTTTGCTTAAAATCCTTATGGTGGTCTTACCATCAGACCCTAGTAAAATTCAACTGTCATTGAATTTTGTCTCTATAAACATTAACTTTTATACCCACCAAGCTACATTTCTAACCCCCAAGACTTGGGATGTTTCAACAACAATGCTCTTTATCATTGCTAGCCATCTCTTTGGGTCAGAAGTTGAGTTGAGGTACAGCAGAAATGACTTGTCTCTGTCCCACAGCATCTAGCACCTTGGCTGTCAGATTTGGAGACAGGCAGCTAGTGGGGGATCTCCTACTCATATGTTTCAAGGGAGGTTTGTGTTGGCTGACCCTTAGCCCTTAGTGGCAGCTCTTGTTTTGAATCCTGTGTGTGGTCTTTCTTTTAGTGTAGTAGTAGGACTCCAAGAGAAAGAGCTATGCAAGATATAATGCCCAGAATTTTGTCTGGCTTTGTCTTTTGCAGGCTGTCATATATACTGTCAGTTGATATTAGCGGTTGTCCCATTCTTTCTGGAAAACACTGCTTCACTGTAGCCACCCATGGCCTCTGCCTCTTAGAATCTTTCTGAGCCCTTTTCCAGCATGAGAGGAAAGTGGCGAGGAAGCCTCACCTTTAGCTGAGGAGCTATTGGTAATAGACGAATGCTGGGAAAGGGAGAGTCCATTTTCTTTAGCGATGTGGCCCCTGATAGGTTACCCCTACTCTAGTAGATGGCCATATGTCTTAGGGTTTCTATTGCTGTGAAGAGACACCATGACCAAGGCAACTCTTATAAAGGACAACATTAAATTGGGGCTGGTTTACAGGTTCAGAGGTTCAGTCCATTATTTTCATGTCAGGAAGCATAGTAGTATCCAGGCAGATGTGGGGCTGGAGGAGCTGAAAGTTCTATATCTTGATCCAAAGGCAGACAGGAGAAAACTGTCTTCCAGACAGTTAGGAGAAGAGTCTCAAAGCCACTCCCATAGTGCCACACCTATTCCAACAAGGCCATACTAATAGTGACACTCCCTGGACCAAGCATATTCAAACCACCACACCATACAGCTATGCACATACTAACAGCACTAAGTAGATTCCATGATGGGGGAGGAAGGGAGAGAGAGAGACATACACAGAGACAGAGACACACACAGAGAGAACATAAATTGGGAGGGGGGAAGTAGTCGTAGAGATAGGGAAGACATTTAAGAAGAGGATAAGGTGGTGGACTTTATCAAAATACATTACATGCACTGTGAAAATATGAATTAATTAAATATATGTATTGTCTGCCATGATCTTCTCTTCAAGGTTATGCACTCTCAGTCTACCATACTGTATCATTCACTATAACACAGGCAGCCACTAAGATTCAAGGAAAAGAAATGAAGATCTCCATTGCTCTAACATCTGTGCTTGTGTCCTGGAGAAGAGCCAGTGGAAACTGAGGCGATAGCTCAGTTTGTAAAGCGTTCCTGAGCAAACATGAGGACCTGAGTTCCAGCCTCAGAACCCTTAAAAAAATGTAGACATAGTGGTAAGTACTTGAAATCCTAGTACTGGGGAGGTAGAGAGAGGAGTGTGGTGATTTGAATATGCTTGGCTTGGAGGGAGTAGTAATGTTAGGAGATGTAGCCTTGCTGGAGGAAGTGCTTCACTGTGGAGGTGGGCTTTGAAGCTCTGCCCAATGTGGAAGAGTCAGTCTGCTCCTTGGCTTTCTTTGGATGGAGATGTAGAACTAACAGATCCTCCTGCTCCATGCTTGCCTGGACACTGTCATGTTCTTGCCTTGATGATAATGGAATGAACTTCTGAGCCTGTAAGCCAAACACAACTGAATGTGTAATTTATAAGAGTTGCCTTAGTCATTGTCTTAGGGTTTTACTGCTGTGAACAGACACCATGACTGAGGCAACTCCTTTAAGAACAACATTTAATTGGGGCTGGCTTACATGTTTAGAAGCTCAGTTCATCATCATTAAGGCAGAACATGGCAGCATCCAGGCAGACATACATGGCACAAGAGGAGCTGAGAGTTCTACATCTTCACCTGAAGGCTACTGGCAGAATACTCACTTTCAGGCAGTTAAGATGAGGGTCTTAAAGCCCATGCCCAGAGTGACACACTTACTCCAACAAGACCACACCTCCTAATAGCGCCATTCCCTGGGTCAAGCATATACAAACCATCATAGTCATAGTGTCTGTTCACAGCAGTAAAATCCTAAGACAGAGGAGATTCTCGAGGCTCTCCAGTCAGCCAACCTAGACTACTTGACAAGCTCCAGGCCAGGTAGAGACTGTCTCAAAAAACAAAGTGGACAGAATCTAAAGAACGAGTTTTCAGATTGATCTCTAGCCTCCACATGTGCAACAGGGCACAGAGAAGCTTATGCCACACACACACACAGAGAGAGAGAGAGAGAGAGAGAGAGAGAGAGAGAGAGAGAGAGAGAGAGAGACAGAGAGAGACAGAGAGAGACAGAGAGAGACAGAGACAGAGAGACAGACAAGAGAGAGAGCAAGTGGGGTATGTTGGACATTCTTTGTAAGAATGTCCTATTGTGACATAACTGTCAGGTGAAGGCATGGGGCTTATTCTCAGCGTGGCTGTGCCAAGGCATCATATCCTTACAATGGCCACTCCAGTCTGGTAGGAAACATGGATGGCTGGGTACTCAGAGCCACATTCTACAAGCTCTTACCCCTATTGCCAAAAGGTTGACCATTTAACCACGCCCAGGCCCTGTCTCCTTTGACCCTTTATCATTGAGGCCTGGCTGGAACAGAGCTCTGAGCTGGTCAATCTTGGAAGATAATCTTATTGGAAGATAATATTAGCACCAAATGATAAGCTAAATACTGTTACCTTCCTCTCTCTCTCTTCTCTCTCTGTCTCTCTCTCTGTCTCTCTCTCTGTGTCTCTCTGTGTCTCTCTGTGTCTCTCTGTGTCTCTCTGTGTCTCTCTGTCTCTCTCTCTCTCTCTCTCTCTCTCTCTCTCTCTCTCTCTCTCTCTCTCTCTCTCTCTCTCTCTCTCCTGTGTGTGTGTGTGTGTGTGTGTGTGTGTGTGTGTGTGTGTGTTTGGCAGGGGGAGATGTCCATGATCTTGTTTCCAGCTGTTTCTGCATTGCTATGCTGCCTATCACCTTTGGGCCAGATGCTGTATGAATTATTCATTTGATTTGGGGCAGGTGCACCCATTTCCTCCCTGGACCCCTGGGGCAGGCATAGGAAATTAATTCACAATGTCTAGAGCTGAAGTCAGTTGCAATTTCCACACTGAGGTAAAAATAAACTGAAGGTATCGGACTTGAGAAAGCTCAAAGGTGTTGAGAATAGCCATCAGCAATCCTTCATTGCCTCTGCAGAGACAGACCATGGACACCGATCCCCACATTCGTGTTTGTGTTAGCTGTCAGGACAAGTTCGTAGGTGAGTTTGCAAGGCTCCACAATGGTGACTGCAGAGCATCACAGAATCTAAACAATAGCAAACTACCAGAGGTAGGGCTTATACTCTTGAACTCCTCAAGATTCTCCCCAAGCCCTGCTCTCTTATTGTTAATGCCATGTTCCAGGATTAAAGGGAGTTCTTACTCTATCTTATGTGTGTGTGAATTTTGGGCATTTCTCTACCCTGGTGTCATATGAACCTGGAAGTGAATCTTAGAGATGGGCATTAACCACACCCCAGGCTGAGGGCCAAGGTGTCATCTTTTCTCCACCATTACGATTGTTGTTGATTTCAGAGCCATTTGCAGCTGCTTTCACCCTTGTTTGTATTTCAGATAATCTCTCCCCCAGATTCTATAAACATGCCCCCAAGCAGAGAAGGCTGTCAGTGAGCAGGAAGGTAGCTGGATATGAGGATACACTGTGGACGGTTGGACCTGCTCAGAGCAGAAGGAGTCTTCTAATGGTCTCACTGCATTTTTAAGACACCCTCTCAATTCCCACAGGGCCTCTTCAGTGCAAATGGAGGGGTCCAGCACCCCGCCTTCCAGAACTGTGTTTATTTTTTATATGTGAATCAGGTGGTCCTACTAAAAAGCAGTTCAACAAATACTAATCCATCTCTCTTGATATATAGGAAGTATGACAGATTATAAAAAGAGGTCCCTTTCTTACACACAATCATATTAAATGGCTTTTACTCAAAGGAAAATTATCTAACCACTGGAGCCCCCAACTCAGACATGCTTCTTTTCAAGAAAAGTCACCTTCAATGCTGAGTATTTTGACCGAACAACATACAGTTTTCCCAGGACTCACAGCTATTGTTTGCTGGGGAATCTGTGCAAACAGCAGGTTTACAGGGTGCAGGGCTCCCTTCCTGAATGGCCTTTAGAGGGAAGTTCTCTTTCATTTTTTTCTCCTTTGCATCCATTTTGTTGCTGTTGTTATTGCAGTAATTGCTCTACCTGGACTCCTGGGACACGGCAACACCTGGTTGAAATGATTCTTTTCATGCTGGAATTTGAAAAGACTTCTGTGCCATCAAACACTTCGGTCCTGATTCTTTGCTTCATTGCCATTTTATTTGGGAGCTGTTTGCTTTAGCTGGCTGATAAGTGGGGGCTACAAGGAGGCCGAGCTGCTACAATTGTAAGCAGTTACGGTTATTTCTGGGGTGAAATCTAGCAATGTGCCTGTTGTTAGAAGTATGCAACTTAGAACACTCCCAGGAAGAGGGGGGGGAAGTGTCTAGGGTGGAGAGGGATGAAGCACTTGCTGCGCAGTCATGATGTCCTGAGTCCGATTCCTAGAACTTAGAGGCACTTAGAATGGTGGCATGTTCTGCAACCTTAGTGAAGGCCAGCATGGGGAAAGGGACAGGAGAGAGTCCCTCGGTCAGCCTAGCCTAATCAGTGAGCTCCAGGATTAGTGAGAGTTCCTGTCCCAAAAGCACAAGGTGCAACACAGACAAAGACAACCAGTGACAACCTCTGGCCTCCACCCTCAGGCACACATACCAATGTGTATGTTTGCCACACACAGATATACATATATACATACATACAAGAAAATGTTTAGAAAGAAATAAAAAAGAATACCAAAGGTAGATTTGGGGGAATATGATGTCTGTGTCAGGATCAGTCCCAAGATAATGACACAAAGAATTGCTAGTGATCATTATAATTTGAATTGTTAATGTATTCTTGTATCAATCTTGAGACTGGAATACTGGAAATAAGTCAACTTTCCAAGGAAAAGTAATAAAGAACACAGCTATTAAATTCCTTTTATATGTCAAATACCTTTCTAACATAATGCTTTTTAACTGATCCTATACAATAAAAACAAGTTGTTTTAGACACTGTCTAATGTAACTCAGGCTGGCCAGGAAGTTGCACATAGCCTTAAGCCTGTGAGCCACCTCTCAAATTGCTGGGATTACAGCAACTCTATGGTTGTATGTGATATTGAGGGTCAAACCTGGGGACTAGGCAATCACTATACCAACTGAGCTACACCCTCAACCGGTTTTATAGTAGCTGAATAAGCAGTGGATCACAGCTAGGAATAAAAGACTTGCCTTGTGCCACTCCAGGGTCCATCCACATCCTCTGTCACTCTACTGGACCAACTACCTTTTCTTAAAATCAATTAATTAGCTTTGCATTCCAACCTCAGTTTTCCTTCCATCCTCTCCTCTCAGTCCTCTTCCTCCCAAGTTCCTTTCCTTCCTCATCCACACTTCCTCCCTTTCTCCTAAGAAAAGAGGAGGTCTCCCATGAATATCAACCAGCTTTGGCATATGGAGTTGTAGTGAGACTAGGTGAATCTTCTTATATTGAAACCAGACAAGGCAGTCCAATTAGGGGAAAGGAAGACAATAGTCAGAGATCTCTCCCACTGTTAGGAGTCTCACTTGAAGGCCAAGCTACATGACTGTTACACACATGCAGAGGGCCTAGGTCAGTCCCATGCATGCTTTCTGGTTGGTGGTTCAGTCTCTGAGAGCACACATGGGTTCAGGTTAGTTGACTCTGTAGGTTTTCTTGTGGTGCCCTTGACCCTTTTGGCTCCTACCTCCCCCTCTTCCACAGGATTCCCCAAGTTCCACCTAATGTTTGGTTGTGAATCTCTGCATCTGATTCTATCAGTTGCTGGGTGAAGCCTCTCTGATGACAGTTATGCTGGGCTCCTATCTACAAGTATAGCAAAATATCATTAACAGTGTCGGGGGTGAGCTCCCTCTCGTGTAATGGTTCTCAAGCTGGACCAGTCATTGGTTGGCCATTACTTCAACTTCAGTTCCATCTTTACTCTTGTATGTCTTTTAGGCAGGACAAATTGTAGGTGGAAGGTTTTGTGGCTGGGTTGGTTACAGGAGATGGCCTGTTCAGGCTCCATATCCCACATTGCTAGGAGTCTTAGCTTAGATTCCTGGGAGCTTTCATTGTCCTAGGTTTCTAGCTCATCCCAGAGATGCCTAGCCCCCCTCCACTCCAGTTATCTCTTCCAGTACTTTCTCCCTCCATCCTTCCTTCACCTGGTCCCTCCTATTCTTATTTCTACTCTTCCCCCATCCAGTCCCCTCCCCCATCCACTCATGATCTCTATTTTATTTCCCCTTCTCAGTAAGATTCAAGCACCCCTCCATGAGCCATTCTCATTACTTAGCTTCTTTGGGTCCTTGAATTGTTGCATGGTTATCCTTTACTTTATGACTAATAGCCACTGTACTGGCTAGTTTTGTGTCAACTTGACACAGCTGGAGTTATCACAGAGAAAGGAGCTTCAGTTGAGGAAATGCCTCCATGAGATCCAACTGTAAGGCATTTCCTCAATTAGTGATCAAGGGGGAAAGGCCCCTTGTGGGTGGGACCATCCCTGAGCTGGTAGTCTTGGTTCTATAAGAGAGCAGGCTGAGCAAGCCAGGAGAAGCAAGCCAGTAAAGAGCATCCCTCCATGGCTTCTGCACCAGCTCCTGCTTTCTGACCGGCTTGAGTTCCAGTCCTGACTTCCTCTGGTGATGAACAGCAGTATGGAAGTGTAAGCAGAATAAACTCTTTCCTCCCCAACTTGCTTCGTGGTCATGATGTTTGTGCAGGAATAGAAACCCTGACTAAAACAGCCACTTATAAGTGAGTACATACCATGTTTTTCTTTCTGGGTCTGGGTTACCTCACTTAGGATGATCTTTTCTAATTCTATCCATCTGCCTAAAAATTTTATTATTTCATTGTTTTTAATAGCTAAGTAAAACTCCAACATGTTTTAAAAATGTACCATATTTTCTTTATCCACTTTTTGGTTGAGGGACACCTAGGTTGTTTCCAGCTTCTGGGTATTACAAATAAAGCTGCTATGAATATAGTTGAGCAAGTGTCTTTGTGGCATGGTGGAGCATCCTTTGGGTATGTGCAGAAGTAGAAGAGCTAGGTCTTGAGGTAGACCTATTCCCAATTTTCTAAGAAACTGTCTCATGATTTCCAGAATGACTGTACAAGTTTGCACTCCTACCAACAATGGAGGAGTGTTCCTTTTGTTCCACATCCTTTCTAACATGAGCTATCATTTGAACTTTTGGTCTTAGCCATTCTGACTGGTGTAAGATGGAATCTCAGAGTAATTATAATTTGCATTTTCCTGAAGGCTAAGGATGTTGAACATTAAATGTTTCTCAGCCATTGAAAATTCTTCTGCTGATAATCCTCTGTTTAGCTGTGTACCCCATTTTTAAATTGGATTATTTGGTTTGTTGCTATCTAGTTTCTTGAGTTCTCTATATATTTTAAATATTAGCTCTGTCAGATGTAGGGTTGGTGAAGATCTCTTCCCATTCTGTAGGCTACTGATTTGTCCTATTGACAGTGTTCTTTACCTTAAAGAAGCTGTTCAGTTTCAGGAGGTCACACTTATTAATTGTTGATCTCAGTGCCTGAGCTATTGGTGTTCTTCCAAATGTGTTGTTGTTTGCCTAGAAGACTGTATCCTTTTCATATAAAAACACATTAAGAGCATAAATCAATCAGTCTGATAATTCTAGGCTTTAATTTCAAGTCTAAGCTGGAGGGAAGGCTCAGCAGCTAGGAACACTTGCTGCTTTTGCAGAGGACCTGAGTTTGGTTCCCAGTATTCACATGGTGGCTCACAGCCATCTGTTACTCCAGTTTCAGGAGATCTAACATCTTCTGGACTCCTCAGGCATGCACATGTTACACAGACATACATTCAGGCTAACATTCACACACATAAAATAAAACTAATTAAATCTCAAAAAGTAGTTCAATCTATTTAAAGATTTAAAAAAAAATGAATACCTTTTTTTTAGTTCCATCCATTTGCCTGCAAAATTCATGATGTCACAGGAATAAATAAAAAAGCTTAACCGAGATATCATTAGTGTGTGTAATTAAAAAGTTTTATTTTTAGATGCTTTGGGGCTTCTTTTTCATTTTGTTCCATCATTTCCAGTTCGGGAAAATACATCTCCATGCATGCTGTGATTATATGCAAGGTTAGAGGCACAAAGTCAGCAAGGGACAATTAAGTTCTTCATTCCAACACTAAGATACACTGGAACCTCTCAAGACCCCCCTGTGTTTTCTTGGCTATCCTTCTGTATTTCAGCCAAAATGACACTGAGCTAAGATTATTTTGTTGTAATTTCAAAGTCTTCTTATATCATCTGCAAGCAGCCTTCTTAAAGCAATTACTGTGGTGTTTTAAAGAAATGTTGGTTTGCAAATAACAGTTGACTTCTATTACTTGGCTGTTGTGTAGCAGTTTTCTCTGACTAGAAACATTCTATCCAAAAGGGAGATTCATTGAGACTCAAGAATATGGAGACTTAAAAAGTAAGCTCACAAGTCTCAGAAAGTGCCAAGAACTTACAAGAATCACACAGCCTTGCCTTTCCTGGGCATAGATAAGCAGTAAGGACTTCCTGACCTTGTGGAGCAGCCTACAAACCATGCAGAGAGCTCTGGGGAGTCAGCTTTCATTATTACTACCCATGTGAGGTGCACTTTTCTGTAATACAGCTGACTTTGAATTTTTGAATTTTCCATGTTAAGCCCTACTCACTCTCCTGTAAATAACCTTGGTTTCCAAAGATGGAGGAATCCTTTCTTTTGTTCCTCAGTGTTCTTTCCGGGGTGAAGAGGTGTATGTTCATGTCTCACCAGGAAAAAAAAAAAAAAAAAAACCTCATTTTTATAGTATCCCAATTTTAAGTATGCCCCAACTCATGATTTTGTGCTGTTATATAAACATCTATTCAGTATCAATTACTATTATAAAGCCCAAAGTGTCTTCATAGAATTTATAATTGTCTCAGAGCTTTCTGATGTTATAATTCTTAAACACAAAGTCTTACCATTTGTCTTCATTGTTCTTCAGACAATCCTTGAGAGATAGGCATGGGAAGTTTTCACTTTCCTATTTCATAGATGAAAATATTTACATGGAGGTAGGGATATACTTAGTTGGTAGAATGCTGCTTTAGCTTGCATGGAGTACTGCCTTTGATCTCCCATATAAGAATATTGTATAAACTCTTAACATTCTGGAGGTAGAGGCAGGATGGTAAGAAGTTCAAAGTCACCTTTGATTATGTGGAAAGGTCAGGTTGATATACTTGGCTTTTCCTCTTTCCACCTAACAGGTCTGGAAAAGGACTGGACCTAGTAAGTGTCCCCAGAAGAGACAATGGGGCTGGGCTTGTGATGGTCTGTACCAGCTGTGGGCTGAGATATGAGCATCTCTGTGCTGTGGTGCTGAGGATCTCATCTTGATCGGGATGATGGCTTCTTCTCCTTTGGACCATCTCTTCTTCCCCCATGCCATATTCTATTTGATTTCATGTCTGAGAAACCTGAGCAGAACACCAAGGAGGATTTGGATGTGCCTGAGAGTGAACCTTCAGCTCTAACACAGCACTTGAAGGGGGGAGGGGGGGGGCAAGTGCAATGACTATTTCCATGTGCATGTGGGCTTCACACAAGCTCTAAGTGGCGATTTATACACCTACAAGAAAGGATGTAACCACCACAAACAGGACATTTGTAAAGCTCTGAAGAGACTGACTGAAAAAAAAGACATATTCCATCAGACATAATTTTTGTCAGAAAATTTTCTATATGCCCCAATTAAATCCCCAGCATGGGAGCTGGTGAGATGGCTCAGTAGGTAAGAGCACCCAACTGCTCTTCCAAAGGTCCGGAGATCAAATCCCAGCAAACACATGGTGGCTCACAACCATCCGTAACGAGATCTGACTCCCTCTTCTGGTGTGTCTGAAGACAGCTACAGTGTACTTACATATAATCAATAAATAAATCTTTTTTAAAAAATCCCCAGCATGGAGTACGAGGAGCTGCTAGCTGTCTTGTCCATAGCTCACTGGCATTGGACTTCCTCATCTTCCTATCCATAAGGACATTGTGAAAAAATCCCCCATGCCTTTAGAGGGCAGAGACAGGAGCGTCTGGGGCTCACTGGGCAGCCAGCCTGGTAGAATCCATAAGCTCTAGCTTCACTTTGAGACCCTGTCTCAAAAAGTAAGGTAGAGAGCTATGAAGAAACATACTCAGCATCATTAACTCTGACGTCTACATGAACATCCATGTGTGTACATACAGTATAATTGCAAGGATATATATGTGTAAGATAATTTTTAAGTTAGTTTTGGCTTCTGACCTCCCAGTCCATCAATAAAGGACTCTGAGACTAATTATCATTGAATTCCTAGGCCATAAAAATTGGCTCATTCCCTGACGACCTCCTAACTTATTTAACCCATTCAAACTCTTCTATGTCTGCCATGTGGTTATCTCCCTTTCAGTCCCAGCCAGCTTCCTCCTTAGCATCTCCTCAGCCTCTCCCTGCTGGTTTACATCGGTCTTCTTGGGCTGTTTCTTGTCTCATCTCTCTCATCTCACCTGGTGTCCCCCTTTTTTTTTTATCTCTTACTATTTCCCAGAATCCCCTCTCTTTCTGCCAGTGTCCTACCTCCTATTTTCTGCCTCAGCTCATTGGCCATTGGCATTTTTATTGACAGGTGATGTTTCTAAGAGATTCTCTTTACACACATGTACAATACACACACTCCAAAAATTTTTATGTAGCATATGAAGCACTTGAATGGGCACTCATGGCCATTGTTTAATTATATTCCCACAGTATTTAAGGATAATAAGTATTTATTTGTTAATTTTAATTGATTATCTACTTAAAGTTCTATTATTTAGTTATTTAGTTATTATGTATAGGGGGCACACATAGAGGTAGCTTATAGGATAGCTTATAGGAGCTCGTTCATCCCTTTTACTATATGAATTCCACACATCAAACTTAGGTCATCAGGCTTGGTGTCAGGCAGCTTTCCCTGCTGAGCCATTTCATCAAATAGTCATTTTAAAATGATACCTCATGGACCCAGCTATACCACTCCTGGGCATATACCCAAAAGATGCTCCAACATATAACAAGGACACATGCTCCACTACGTTCATAGCTGCCTTATTTTTAATAGTCAGAAGCTGGAAAGAAGTGAGATGTCTCTAAACAGAGGAATGGATACAGAAAATGTGGTATGTTTACACAATGGAATACTGCTCATCTATTAAAAACAATGACTTCATAAAATTCTTAGGCAAATGAATGGAACTAGAAAATATCATCCTGAGTGAGGTAACTCAGTCACAAAAGAACACACATGGTATGTAGTCACTGATAAGTGGATATTAGTCCAAAAGTTTGAAATACCCAAGATACAATACACAGACCACATGAAGCTCAAGAAGACAGAAGACCAAAGTGTGGGTGCCTCGGTCCTTCTTAGAAGGGGGAACAAAATACTCATGGGAGCAAATATGGAGACAAAATGTGGAGCAGAGACTGAAGGAAAGGCCATCCATAGACTGTACCACCTGGGGATCCATCCCATATACAATCACTAAACTCATACACTATTGTGGATTCCAGGAAGTGAATGCTGACAGGAGTCTGATATAGCTGTCTCCTGAGAGACTCTGCAAGAGCCTGACAAATAGCAGAGGCAGATGCTCTCAGCCAACCATTGGACTGAGCACGGGGGTCCTGATGGAGGAGTTGGAGAAGTCTGAAGACTCTATAGGAAGAACAACACTATCAACCAATCAGACCCCCCAGAGCTCCCAGGGACTAAACCATCAACCAAGGAGTACACATGGAGGAACCCATAGCTCCAGCCACATATGTAGCAGAGGATGGTGTTTTCAGGCATCAATGGGAGAAAAGGCCCTTAGTCCTGTGAAGGCTCGATGCCTCAGAGAGAGCAGGGAGGTGGGAGTGGGTGGGTGAACACCCTCATAGAAGTAGGGGGAGGGGAGATGGGATCGAGGGTTTCCAGGGGAGGGGCTGGGAAAGGGGATAATATTTGAAATATAAATAAATAAATTGTCCATAAAAAAGTGATACCTTACATAGTCAAGCAAAAACTTTCCTGGAAACATTTAGTTGTGAGTTAACTTTCATGAAAATATCACCCTAGCCTCCAGTGATCAAAAGCAAAAAACTCTGATTTTGTCACCATTTGAAGGCAAGGAAACTGAGGACCAAGCATAGTGATACATCAAGGCAGAGGGTGGCTGCATGCAGAGCTGAGGATGATCCACAATGACCCACAGGACACGGGGGGCCTGAATGTAGAGCTATCCTTTCTTTGACTTGCAGTTCTGAGGATGACCCAGTTAGCTTGATCTCTTTGCTTCCAGGTGCTGTCATGTTTGGTGTGGTGAGTCTTCTTGTGTGCACAACAAAACAAAACAAAACAGAACAAAATTGAGAATAAAAACATGTATCAATCCAAGCCACAGTCTTCTCTTTCATGTGTATGTGTGTGTGTATGTGTGTGTGTGTATGTGTGTGTGTGTATGTGTGTGTGTGTGTGTGTGTGTAAAAGCACACAAGTGTATGGATGGGTATGTGAAGATGCTGGTGAAGATGCATGTGTAGATGTGCGTATGTGCACAGGCATGTGGAGGACAACTCTGTCCTTCCTTAGGTACGGCCTATGTTTCCCTCTCTCTTCCCTTCTTTCCTTCCTTCTCTTCTCCTTTCTTTCATTCTTCCCTGCCTTCTCCCCTTTCCTTCATTTGTGTGATAAGGTCTCTTCCTAGCCTGGAACTCACCAAGAAGACTAAACTGTCTGGCCAGTGAGCCCAGGATTCCTCCACTTCCCTGACCCTGGAATTACAAGACCGTACCACAATGGCTGGCCTTCTACATAGGTCCTGAGGTTCAACTCAGCTCCTCTTTCCCAACAAGCACTTTATCAACTGAACCATTTTCCCCAGGACTCCCAGTCCTCCCTCCCCAGGACTTCCTCAACATGGGTCAGACCATGAGCTCTAGTGGTGTTAACCACTCTCTTGCTAACCAAGAACAGCTGTGTGTGCCAAGGATGTGTGAAGCCAGAAATCTGGGGGTGACTCACCAGACCATAGAGGCAATCAGGCATTTTGTATCAGCATTCAGAAGAGCTATCTGACCAGAGGAAAGATGGACAGAAAATGGGAAAGTTGAATTTGGGATTTACTGTTTGGGTTAGAGTCAAGAGTCAAGAGGATACAGGACCAAGACAACAAGAGTCAAAGTCTGTGTTACTCTAAGCCTATTTTCTCGACCATCACTCGGGCCTTAGTGGTTCTAATTTGCTTAAAAGGGGGAGACACCCGATACCATCTGCTTCATTGTTTTGTGGGGAGATAATATGCAGTTAGAGGGGAGGGGGAACACTGTTTGCCCAGTCTGAAGCTTTTGGTGTTTCCCCTACAACTATTTGACCCGAATATATTAAATATTGTAATGTTTGTTACATGTCCCAGGGCAAAAAAGAAAAAGAAATGAGGCTATCACTTATTAGCTTTCTGTTTCTGGATCCTTGCATGGTTGACGCGGCAGCGCGGAAGACAGTGGTGAAATCCGAAGGTAAAGGTTACGCGCTCTTTTATTATGTTTGCAGGGTTTAAAGGGGGAGTCAGGAAGGGCTTACATAACACCCAGGCAAAGTGGCGGATTAGCCGCCAGAGCGGGACTTAAAAGCAGCCTTAAGCCTCCAAATCTCCAGGGGTGAAAGGTCAACCTCTAACACCAGGTTGTGTAAAGAACGGAGAAGTCGCCAGCTTCTGTTTCATCAGGGCCCAGCTAAGCCACTGAGGAAATGAGCAGCCGGGCTGTGGGGAGAGGGGACCACCTCCTCCGCGGAGAGCCACCTGTGAGTTCAGCCAAGGAAGACCGCAATTAAAGTCAGAAAGTGCCCTGTGCAGAGGGTAGGCAAGCAGGCTTCAGACACACAGGGCCCCCAGCTGCAGGCCAGGAAGACCTGGCTGGCCCCATAGCCTTAGGCATCAACCACGTCGGTTCCACAGATAAAACCTGCTCTTGACAGTCTGTGAAGTGGGCTGGTGGACCAGTGACAATCATGCATATTGCCCCCTTTTCCCTCCAAGAAACGTAGTCAATAACCTGAGATGGGGTTAGTCCATGTACACAGACTCAAGTGTCAAAACTATTGGCCACATTGGGCTGGAAAAAGGGCTCCATCCTGGACCCTAAGGAAGAACTTGCTGTACCAACATGAAGACCTGGTCATTCCCCAGTATTCATGTGAAAAGCCAAGTACTATGGTGCATACCTTCAGGCCCAATGCTGGGAAGGTCGAAGCAGAAGGATCCCTGAAAATCCTTGCTAGACAGCTTAGTCTAATTGGCAATCTCAGGTCCTAATGAGAGAGGATATTTCAGAAAACAAGTTGGATGGCTGGTGAGAGACAACACCCAAGGTTGATCTTGGGTTCTCACAGGCATACATGTGCACCATGTGCACATGAACCCAAATACACACACACACACACACACACACACACACACAGTCACCCATAGGGATTATAAACTGCAAATAAACAGAGATAAATTTGCTTCTCTTATTCTCTGGTCTACTTATTTTTGTTCATAAAACATGGGGGGGTCACAGATTTTTCTTATTTGTGGATAAAAGACATAAATATATTCACTAAAATTATAGTGAGTCTTGGGCCTAGAGAGATGGCTCAGTGGTTAAGGCCAGTGGCTGCTCTTCCAGAGGACCTGAGTTCAATTCACATGATAGCCCACAACCTTTTATAACTCCACTCCAGGCTATCTGATACCCTCTTCTGTCTTTCATGGGCACCAGTCACACACATGTGGTACACAGACATACATGCAGACAAAACAGCCATGAGCATAGAATAAAATAAAAAGAAAAACTTTTAAATTATAGTGAGTCTTGTCATCTATTAACTAAAGCAATTTTTGGAAGGAGTTGTCTATAGTATAGCAAAGTTTGTTTATCTAGCTGTCCGGCATGTTGATTCCTTAAGCCTCTAATCACCTTACTGCCTGGTTCCTGTGCATGCTTATGCATGTGTATATGAGTATGTGTGTCCCAAAGCAGGGGTCAATTTCCGTTGTCTTGCTTTGTTATTTTTCATCTTATTCTTTGGTATAGAGTCTTTCATTAAAACTAAGTCATAAAGACTAACTGTGGAATGGTCCTGAAATTGTCCTATCTCTGACTACTCATTGCTAGGGTTACAGGTGGGCACTGCTGTGCCGGACTTTTTTTTTTTTAATATTTATTTATTTATTTATTTATTTTACATGAGCTAGGGTTCTGAACCCATGCCCTCATGGCTGCACAGGAGGCATTTTACCCACCAAGTCATCTCCTCAGGCCCCTAGCTACTTATTGATTGGATATATGTTTAATACCGCTTAAGACAAAACAATATAAAGTGAGTACTCGTGGGATTTCTGATGGACAGCGAAGTTCTTATGAGAAAGTTAAGGTGAGGGATGGTGAAAACTACATCCCAGACTCGCCCCACATTCTCCTTTCTTCTCAGCCAGTCCTGACTCTGAAAAGTGATGTCAGCGGTCAGATATCAAACCCCGCCTTCCGCCAGACCTCCCTCCCAGGGCTCTGCCTGAGGAGGCTTCTCTCCCTAGCCTCCCTCTAACGTTACAGCACAGCGTGTTACACGGGATGTTTACAGTCCGTGACTTAGTAAACATCTTTCTTCCATGCGTGGGCAAATCAGAACTTTGGCTGCAATCAATTTACAGAAGCAAGTTCTATCACATTTCAGCGCAAAGCTAAAAGAGTTTCCGGAGTAGCCGTTCCATATTTATCCCGAGCTGGCCCTTTATTAAATCACTGGCGGAAAAACACGGAGATTCGCCTCAGCTGTAGTTTCATCATCTAACAACAGCAGAGGCATTTATCTTATGAAATTGTGGGAGCCGAGCCCTGTGCAGACTGATGGCTCGGAGGGGCTCCTTGCATTAGTATCCCGGCCTCTCGCCTAAGGTGTTTAGGACGCGTACCGCTGTTAATAGCTTGTGCTGTTCATTTTTTACAGAATTTGTGGTTTAAGCAGTACGCTTAGAATATCGAAAATGTTTTTTTCCTCCTTTTAACAAATGGTGCCCAACTGTTCAACGTGAAATATGAAAAGTGCTTGGTTGCACATATTTTTCTTTTTCTTTTTCTCCTTTCTCTCTTTCCTCGCCTTCTTCAGAGTCCTCGGCTCTTTCCTCAGAATGTTCCTGAGGTTGGCTCATTGCCACCAACTATTTTCTTCATTAAGTCAAACCTAATAAGCTAACTGCATTTGGAAAAATGAGGAGGAAGATTGAGTGTCTGTTTCCCTTGGGGTGTGGCTTGATAAAAAAGAAAAAAGAAGAAGAACACACATAGACTTTGGCTGCATATTGTTTTGACAGACTTGGGGCCTAATCAGTACTCGGGCTAGGGATGTAGCCTATTCAAACATCCCAAATAAAGCCTCAAGGAAAAGATACCCCCACTGCTATGCTCACTAGTAGCAAATGGGTAATTTTGTCCTTGATATAAAAACTAAGCCGGGCGTGGCATGGTGGCGCATGCCTTTAATCCTAGCACTCAGGAGGCAGAGGCAGGCAGATTTCTGAGTTCGAGGCCAGCCTGGTCTACAAAGTGAGTTCCAGGACAGCCAGGGCTATACAGATCTCGAAAATAAAAAAAAAAAAAAAAAAAAAAACCTAGTGTAATTCGATTTGTTATTAAGACAAACAACAGACAACACCCTTAACTCTACAGCGTTGCTTTTGTGGGAGGCAGTGTGCAAGGGTCTTTAAAAACAAAGTTGAGCAGGCTGGAGAAATTGCTCAGTGGTGGAGAATATGTATTGCTTATACAGAGGTCCTGAGTTTGGCTCCCAGACCCACACTGTGACTCATCACTGCCTACAGCTCCAGCCACATGGAATCTGGTGCCGTATTCTAAACTCCTTGAACACCGTGCACACAAGTATAACCCCCTCACACACACATACACACACACACACACACACACACACACACACACACATGCACACTTGTGTCCACACACACAGACACATCCATACATTATTACAAATAAAATAAATCTTTTTAAAAGACTCAAAATCAAAGCAGTGCTTAAATTGGAAATTCTACCTACAAGGGAACTGCCTGAAGGTTAACTCCATTGAAGAATGCCAGGTAGGAAGTGTCCTATGATAACTGGGTCAACAGGCAAGGTGGGAGATTTATTTAAGAAAAAATATTTATAAGTTATGGCTCCAAAATTATTAATTGGAGGAAATGAGGTGCCTCAAAAAAGTAAATCGTGCCCAGTGTATTTATGGAGCAGAAGCAGTGAGAAATTTCATAGTATTGCTTGCAAACCAGCCAGGGGCCAGGGAAGACTTATCCACGCATGGGAAGGAGAGATTATTTTTCCCAGTTCAAAAACATTTCTAACCTTCTTCCTCATCTCCAGATTTGGGAAGAAGAGAGAACCTGAAGGAAAAGATTGTGCATATTTTTATTCTGCTTAGATGCAATGGAAAGGCTCGAAGAGAAAAATAGCTTTCTTTATTCTATCAAAGGCTCCATTTGAAACAAACTGCAGGAAGGCTGAAGCAGAAAAATAATGTCTCAGACCAAAGAGCTTTAGATTTACATTTTGAAACTGTCATAGAAACAAGGAACATGTTAGGCAGAGCTGATTACAGGGTTTGGGAAAATGAGATGAAGCGGATTTGTGTGTCTAACAGGTGAACCTTGCCTCTCACGGAGGTCTCACTGGAAACTTCGATGGGGCTGAGGCTTAGAACAGTAGTGCATTGTCTAGTAGGGCTGGTGGTCATAGGTATCTCGCCACTCTCATAAAGAAGAAAGGTAGGAGATATAGACTGGCTTTACGGACCTGAGTCCCAGAAGACTTGGGGTGGGGGTAGGGGTCTCTCAGGTGAAGTTCTATCTCTGTCGCTAAGGTACGTGCTAACTGGAGTGGCATGGTTCTCCTCCTCTAAGCAGGGAGGAGAGTATCTCTAAAGCATTGCTGCATGGGATTTAAAGAGATCTTGTATCCAAAGCACTTAATGTGGCATAAAGAAAACCCTCAACAACCACAGCTGTTACTATCTATCATCCCAGATGATCCAACTAACCCACGAGAAGGAGCATCCAAGTAATAAAGTCTCACTGTCCATATGCGAACAATCCCCCAAACCTGAGCAGTACTTCCTGACACACTGAAGGGGTGTGTCTCTGTCCCCACCCTGGTTAGAGAAGTCCCAGACACTTTCTGACCTCTATTAGTCCTTGCTGGGAACCTTTGTCTGGTGTCTCAACCGGAGAAAAGTGGCTGGGATAGAGAGCTGGGATAGTGTGAGTGACAACTTTTTACCTAACGTTCACTGGGCATGTTTTAGGAAATAATAGCCCAAGGGGAAGCAGAGAAAGGACTCTCGCTTTCATAAAGAAGCTTTCTTCTTATCAGCAACAAACTCTGGGACTAAGGGGATAGCTTAAAAACCAGGCATTTTGCTCTGTACTTATAATCTCAGCTCTGGGGAGGCAAAGATAGGCAGATTGTGTGGGTGTACTGGTGAGCTAGCCTAGCCTAATTGCAGAGCTCCAGTCTCATACACACACACACACACACCCCATGCCCATGCATGCACACACGTGCTCTCGAATTTACCAGTGCTGAACACATACAGACACAAAAATAAACAAATAATACTATAGAACCAATACGTACAGGACATAGATCTATCCCTGTGTCCTTTTTAACAGGAATGTAAGCTGTACATCAGTGTCACTCTACATAGAATATCTCCACTGTGCCTGATCAACACCAGTTTCTCCAAGGTAAAGAAGAGAAAAGATTCTTAAAGATTCATTAAGTCAAATAACTTTTGTACAGGAAGAAACGTTCTCATGGGATGCTTAACGATGGTTCCGAGCCTCCCTGCATCAGAAAAGTGAAAAAAGAAAAAAGAGAAAGTGATTGGAAGCTGAAGGAACTAAAGGCCATAGTGAGACAGAGTTGCACACTTTTAATAGAGAGGAAAGTCTGTAGGGAGATTAGAAGGGCTCCTTAGGTCATGGAGATGTGGCTGGCCTTTGTGATGGAGAGCAAGACTGTCCTCTACATGGTGGATTCTAGTGCCCAAGTTAGTTCATTCTTTTAGTTACCAGTGTGGCTGGCCTGGTGAACTGATGGATAACCAGCTGTTATCAATTCATGATGAAACTAATATTTTCCAAGCACACAACACTAGTTCCTTCTATATATTAATGTATTACATGCATCTGGATGAATTATCAATTGAAAATAAGCATGAAGTATAGTCCAGGTCTTATTCTAACCACTGTGTATGTATGGGTCCCCTAAGTCCCCGAAGAATAACCTTAGGGATAAATGATACACTAGAGCTGTTTTCTGGGTCTGCACCCATTGGCTCTCCTTGTCTATTAGAAGGGTGATAGAACATATTCATTCTTAAGCCCTGGGCTCAAGTCACAGCCCTGGGTTCTCCCCCTAGCTCTGTCACTAATAACTGGGATTTCTGCAAGGGTGTTTTAGACCCTTGAATTTAATTTCCTCACCAGATAAATAAAAGCTAGAAAACATCTGACTTCTTCAGTATAGTTATTACTTTCATAGGACCCCAAAGCCAAGAGCCTTAAAAAAAAGTGAAGTGTTTATTTTTCCAATTAAGTTGTGGTCTGTATTCTAGGCTTAGGTACCTCATCTGCTGAAGAAGCTTTGCTCCAGCGATTTCAAGGGGTGCTATGGGGCTCCTTACAAACTACTCTGCCAGGAGAGAAAGGGGGAAGAAAGGAAAGGAGGCCAAAGAGATGCTTCAAGAAGAGAGAGAGAAAAAGAAAAATGGGAGGGGGAAGGAAAAAGGGAGAGAGGAAGAGAGGGAGGGAGGGAAGAAGAGAAGCTTAGAAAAAAATCTCTGCCTCTTCATTCCCTTTGCCATTGTGTCTTCCCTGTAGAGACCAGCATTAACCCCTTCACAATGATTAATATTGACTTTCAAATGACAAGATGTAGCATTATGTGGGAGACAAACCTCTGGGCATGCCCATGGGAGAGTTTCTAGATTGGTTTAACTGAAGTAGGAAAGTCCTATCTGATCACGGTTGGTGCTACCTCCTGAACAAACAGGAGAAAGCAAACAGAGCACCAACATCCATCTCTCAGTACTTCCTTGTTGCCTGCACCCTGGACAGCTCTCAGCTGGACCCTACATGCCCTTGGCGGTTGGGGACACGTTGGTGCAGAATTAATGACACAGACTCCAGGAGCAGGTGGGAATTGCTGCAGCAAGCTCGTCTGAGCACTGCAGCAAGCTCCTTTAATACCCTCCACCCATGCCCCATTGGTCCCAAGAAAGTATCTATTCTAAACAGCAGTTCCTGATTGGCTAGCACTGCTTGTACCAGCAATCCTTGCTCTCTCAGGCAGTTCTCAGTTACATCCTCCTGCAGAAGATGCTTTTGCAGCTGCAAGGCCCCCAGCGTTTACAAAGAGGCAGCACCGCCATTCAGGCTACACTTCCTCACTGGGGACACACATGAGCAGCTACCTCAAGACCACGATGCTATGACTTCCCCAGCATGAACTGTGCTCCTGGGCCCAGAGCTTTGTTGCAGCAATGAGAAAAGTAACCGATATGTTCTCAAAGATACCAATCTTGAGAGCCAAGCATAAGCCTTGAGATGAGCTTATATATGTGGAGTTCTCATTTGGGGATAAGCAAGGTAGGGACTGAGAATGTGTTTAAATGCTCTTGACTACTACAATTCTCTGTGGCCTGGGTCAGAAAATTACAAACTTCATGGAGTCAAAGCCACATGGATGCTGATTAAATATTTTCCCCTCCTTGAAGAATTTGGAGAAGACAATTCCCACCTCCGAGCCTCTGGTTTAAAAGAGCTTACAGTGAAACCAGCAGACTCCTGAAAAAATCAGATGTGAGCCTGCCCCCTCCCCTCCAGTGCATTCAATGCAAATACAAGAATATTCAGTTATTTGTTTTGTTTCCTCTTCCTCTTAAAGAAAGACTAAGGTACCCTAGAGTCTCAACAGCTAGTGTCATAATTGTCATGCTGAAGAATTTCTGAATTAACAGATAAAGGACTCTGTACAAGGCAGAGGCAAGGCTGGGGAGATAGGTCAGTCAGTGAAGTGCTGTTCCAGCATGAGGACCTGAGTTCAAATCCCTGGAACCTATTGAAACCAAAACCCAACAAAACAGGCACTGTAGCTCACCTGTGATCCTATTTTATCAAGGCTCCGTTCACATTGTTAAAGTTTTCTGTTTTATTCTTCTGACACAATGTTCACTTGAGCTATTAAAAACAACAAAAAGTTGTTATGTTCACAATAGCCTAGGAAGAAAATTACATGCAAGGACTTTATAGCTCCTAAAGTATGTCTCCTCTCCGGCACCACACCCTAAGAGGGAGCACAGTAATTTACTCATAAAGATTGATACTTGGCATTTGTGTGGCAGTTATTCAGCTATTGCATGAGAATTAAAATAAAATTATCTTCTCACCAAAGAAGTTAGTAACCCCTCTGGTCTGAAGCTGAGGTAGGGCTCGGGGAATCTGAGTTCCAAAGATCTTTATATCTCTGTGAAATTAGTGACTTTCTTACACCTTAAAAAAATGGCAGTCTTAAATCCCTGTTTTCAAAACATAGCCATGCCTGACCTGGTCTAAAAATAGACAAAAAAAAAAAACCCTACAAAACTTTGCTTCATTTTAACTACCTTTAGCCAAAGTGTCTGCTGCAGCTGTGCTTGGGGCTAGACAGCTCATATACCAGTTGGATAGGAGGTAGGGTGGATAGAAAATAAGAAGGTGTTCGTGCACGTGTGTGTGTGTGTGTGTGTGTGTGTGTGTGTGTGTGTGTGTGTGCCTGTACATGTGCCTGTCTATATAGGGAAGAAAGCAAAAGAAAAGACCCTATACTGTTTTCCATTTTCCTGTTTCTCAAACAGTCTCTGTTTGCTCCAGCTTCTTTCAGTCTATAAAGCCCCTCGAACTTTCCAGAACTTACTAGAAGTATGGCCCATTTCATATTCCCCACTGGTTCATCCCACTCGACCCTAACCCTAACTCAGTTTTTCCCAGTCTATGCTTCTGTGGTTCATACCACACCTGTGATTAATGCACTAAAGAATAGCTGTGCAGATCCACACAGAGATCTTCTGACATACTATTTATATGTGTTCAGTATCTTCAGAATTGCAGAGTCATGGCTCGGTCACTCGATTACACATATTCCAGAAGTCATTGTGTGCTTCTAGAAAATCCTTTCATAAATGTAAGCATGTTGTGCATGTCACAAATTCATTACTTTTCTGGGATGTATGTGGCTTTCGGCCATGGAATCTTTGTGTGTTTATGTATACTATATATACATGATGCATGGGCATAGAAGTGTGTGTGATCCCATTTGTGAGTGCAAGTATATGCATGCCAAGGTATAAGTGCAGAGGTCAGACGACAGCCTCAGGTGATGCTCCCCACCCTCCATGGTCTCTGAGACAGGGTTTCTTGTTGTTCACTGCTGTGGGTCCTAGCTATGTGGCCCATGAGCTTCTGGGGACTCGGCTGTGCACCTTCCTGGTTGCCTTTGGCACACCGGGTACCAACATCTGCCATTGTGCTCAGACTTGTGTAGGTTCTGGAGATTTGAACTCTGCTCCTCACACTTGTGCTGCAGACACTTACCACTGAGCTGTCTCCCCAGCCTGGCCATGGTAATTTTGAATTCAAATAACAAAGAAAACAGAAAAACAGTGTTTCATTGGCCCAGTAGTTACTTGAGAAAAAAAAAGCTGCAATTAACATCTTGAATATTTGCTTCTGGTCTTTAGTGGAGGTTTTCATAGACTACAGTAGGGTTTATGGAATCCTGCATCATTATACCTTTTCACTAAAAATTAGGTAAAAGACTTTTCTTTGAAATTCTAATTTTCAGTGATGACAGATGAATACATTAACACTACACACATTCCCCATTCGAGTTAGATACAGAGTTTCTTCCCGAGATTTTGCCAGCTAAGCTTTTGCTAGCTATCATTTTCTCTCAGGATTTTTGTGTTTGTCTCTGTCTACTTTATATATTTTTCTGTTTCCTCTCCAACCAACGACATCATATTTCCCATGCTCCTGAAGAAGCTATACAACACTCCCTTCAGTTAACTCAGGCTAAGCTTTGAGCAACCACCTAACGCTTGGTGAGAAGAAGACATGAAACAGTGGATAAAGACACCACCCTTGAAGCCACAGATTATGTGCTCTGCAAACTTATTCTTAGCGGTCCCTAGGAGCGACATGCGGATTTGGGAATCTCTAGGTTTGCTGATAAATGGACGATGTGACATCTCATTTGCACAGTCAGAATGCTGGTTCCTGGTACCAGAGAGAATTCCAAGGCCCTTCTTTGATTCCTCTTAGTAACTGACACACAATGTGGGTAACAGAGCCACATTCCGTGTATTTGTATGGCTCTCTCTATGGTATGTTCTCTAGCTTTCAGTTGGTTCTCTTCACTCCCCTTTTTCTGAATTTTTTAAAAACATATTTTTATGAACTCTTTCAGAATTTCATACAAGCATACAACATATTTTTATCATATTCATCCCCAACCATCCCCTAACTCTTTTTAAATCCACTTCTTTACCTTCTCTCAACATCATGTCCTCTTAAGTACTTATGGTGTTGGGACTATTCATATGAGCATGGCCCATCTACCCTCCTTAGAGACCATCAATTACCTATATCCCTACCCCTGTCCATGCTGGACTGTTGACTGGCTTGAAAGTCTTATAAAGGAGCCACAGCTGCTATGGGTTCATGTGTGCAAAGTCATACCCAGAAGACAGAATCTTCCAACTTCCTTTTCTCCAATGGTCCCCAAGCCTTGGGGGTTCAGACCACTTACTAAAGTCTAGCTTCTGTACTGAGTGCTGTGGGAAAAACAAACCATTACTGAATATCTTTGTCCTGATCCCTCACTCAGGAGAGAAGATGAGCAAGATTGAATGGGAACTGTCCCATGAGACACCGAGAGGACACACAACAGGGATGCTGCTGATATACAGGCTTAGATATGGTTTGAGTGTATCTTCCCAAGTTGTGTAGGATGGAAGCTTTGTCCTGTGTGTGGTAGTATTGAGACAGTTGGACTTTTAAGATAGAGAACCTAGTGAAATCTTGTTAAGTCACTGGTGCAATGCCCTTGGATGACATTAATAAAATACATTCTTACCAGATCCCCATTGGTTTCCTCAGGAGTAAGTTATTTCCAAAAAGAGCAATCTTGACCTTAGAATCCCTTTGTCTTCCCTTTTTACCATAAAACTGATCTCCCCTTCTCTCATGAGCTCCCGTTATGATATCATCTGCCATGCCATGAGATACCCAGGAGGCCTCTCATTAGAGGTAGAAACAAGAGTCAAACAATTAACCTCAATCTGGGGCTAGAGACTAACAGTAGAGTGATCACGTTTGCCTGAATTGTATGAAGTTGAGTTCTCAATATCACAAAAACAAAAGCAAAATTGAAACAAGAGGGAAAATCCTATTGACTTTTACAGCCGTGACCAAACAAACATTCTCTCTCTCTCTCTCTCTCTCTCTCTCTCTCTCTCTCTCTCTCTCTCTCTCTCTCTCTCTCTCTCTCTCCCTCTCCCTCCCTCTCTCTCTCCCTCTCTCTTCCTCTCTCCCTCTTCATGCTCCCCCCCCAGCAGGTTCTGGAAAGACTTGAGGATTTATATGGTATCACTGCCCCCATTACCCTACCTATGTCTCAGTTTCTTCATCTATGGAATGGCCACAATAGTGGTAACTTCCACCCAGGAATGTTTTCAAGACTATGAAGCACGCACTCAAGTTGGAGCCATGTACCCACACCTGTAGGCGTTCTCCCTGGGCACTCAGAAGGCTTGAGGATCCCCTCTTGACATCATGATTTACATCTGTGATGGTTGATCTGGATTGTCAACTTGACAGAACCCAGAATCACTTTGGAGATACATCTCTTGGCATGTCTTTGAGGGATTTTCTGGACTGGCTTACCTGAAATGAAAAGACCCACCCTAACGTGAGCAGCACTGTTAGATGGAAATCTAGACTGCATAGAAAGGAGAACGTGAGCTGAGCACGGACTTTCACATTTCTGACTGTGAACACAAAGTGACCAGTTGCTTTGGATTGTACCCTCAAACCACGAGCCAAATAAGCCTGCCTCAAGTTTTCCTGCTAGGCCTCTATCACAGAAACAAGAAAAATGACTAATGTAGCGCCCTTGACTCACTTCTAGGGTCAAGAGATTAGATACAAATACTTTACCCTTTTTATTAATTTTTGGTTTTATGCAGTTGGGTCTTTTCACCTTTTGCCTCTCTTAAGAAGAAGAAAGCTGCACATGTATCAAAAGATGGCCTAGTCGGCCATCACTGGAAAGAGAGGCCCATTGAACACGCAAACTTTATATGCCCCAGTACAGGGGAACGCCAGGGCCAAAAAGTGGGAATGGATGGGTAGGAGGGGGGGCGGGTATGGGGGACTTTTGGGATAGCATTGGAAATGTAATTGAGGAAAATACGTAATAAAAAAGAAGAAGAAAGCAAATTATTCCTTTTAAATTGTCAAAGAACATACTATCAGACCAGAGCAGCACCACACAGGTACCATCAGTCCATGCTATGTTTAGCTTCTGTTCAGCAGAATCTTGGGTACAGAAGAACCCAGAGCCTCAGAAGATACAGTATTCAAGGAGGACATAGCAGATCTTTCATTGTCTCTTCAGTCAAGTCTTCTGTATGCTCATGTGTGGACAAGTGTAGGAAGATTCAGTTCATGCATGTTCATGCATGTGTGTGTGTGTGTGTGTGTGTGTGTATTCATGTACATGGAGAAGGTCAGAGGACAACCTCCAGTGTGCTTCCTTTGCCTAATATGGGATGCTGTTTCTTACTGGGTTAGACAATGTGGGTTAGACCAGCTGGGCACTAAACCCTAGGGATCCAGCCGTCATCACCTCCTCAATTCTGAGATTACTGTGCCACAACACCCAGCATTTCATAACATGGGTTTTGGAGACTGAACTCAGAACTTCTTTCCAGGCAACTACTGTAATGACTAAGTAATTTCCCTAACTCGGGGCTCAAGCTCTAAAGTAGACAGTGAACGTGCTGGTAGGTTGGTGAGAGAGGAGCTACTGAGAAGTCTGGGTCGCGCTGGGGATAGAAGGAGAAGCTCTGAGTCAGATCTCCCAAAGAGGATGGTGCCAGGCTCTTCTAAGAAAGCTCCTGCCTGGGGCAGCACAGCTGGGACCAGCCTGCAGACCAAGTGAAAACAACTTCATGTAGAGATGGACTGCATGTCTCCAAGTGGGCCTTCTGCCAGTAATGATGCCTTTAGCTGGCCTGGGCTGGGCTAGGCTGGGCTGGGCTAGGCTGGGCTGGGCTAGGCTGGGCTGGGCTGGGCTGGGCTGGGCTGGGCTGGGCTGGGCTGGGCTGGGCTCACCTCCAGCCATAGGGATTTGCAGCCTTAGTTTTAAGAAATCCAAGCTCATAATGGCTGATTTTATTTAAGTGTTTTCCATTCTCGTGCTGCTCAACAGGGGCTTGCCCAGTTTTTGGTCAATTTTACCTTTCTGATTTCAAGTTTTTTTTGTTTTTTTTTTTTTTACTTAATTACTCTTGTTTTTTAATATCTTTCTCCTCCCTCTCCACCTCTCTGTCTCTGTCTGTCTCTCTGCCTCTGTCTCTCTTTCTCTCTTTCTCTGTCTCTGTCTCTCTGTGTCTCTCTCTCTTTGTCTCTGTCTCTGTCTCTCTCTCTCTGTCTCTGTGTGTGTGTGTGTGTGTGTGTGTGTGTGTGTGTGTGTGTGTGTTTGATAGGCTAGAAATCAAGTCTCTTTTTTTAATAGTCTGACCTTGGTCTTTGAGACACAGCCTTTCACTGAATCTGACCTTGTCATTTGGCTAGACTGGGTGGCCAATGAGTCTCCAAGGTTCTCCCACCTCTGTCACAGAGTGGTGCAGCTATGGGCACCTTCTAACATGTTCAGCTTTCCGTGTGAGTACTGAGGAACTGAACTCAGCTCCTCCGGCCTGGAGAGCAAATGCTTTATTCACTGAGCCGTCTTCCAGTCCCTTAAATATCACAGTGTTTGTAGCCAGCATCTGTGCGCCTTATCATACACTTTAGCTTCCCACACAAAATACAAGGGAAGTGACCTTCACTGTTCTATTTTGTTATTCAGGGAATAAGACAAGAAAAAAAATTCACACTTGTTCAGAACAGATGCAACCATCAGAGCCCATCTACAATCCAAGTCTGGTTCAATCCCAGGACATAGAACATGTGAATTCACAGACTGACCATCTAACTCCCAGTTTGTGTTTGTGTCATTACCATTTACACACCATCCAGATACTTGCTACAAGGGGCAAGTAGCTGGTCAGAATCTGCAGTCAGCAAGTGAATGTAAGAGTCTCAAGCTGTACTCCGAGCACTCCATCTTCAGAGTCCATATTGAAATCACCTCTCACGGTGCCAACCCATAGTAAGGAGTACCATCCTTAGGTGCTTGCCGTGGGATCAGCTCTTGCTAAGTGTTGTGCGTTCTGAGTACAGTGAATGAGTTCTTGTGGTGCCACCATCAAGAAGGCTGTTGTCGTAGTCAGGGTTTCTATTCCTGCACAAACATCATGACCAAGAAGCAAGTTGGGGAGGAAAGGGTTTATTCGGCTTACACTTCCATGCTGCTGTTCATCACCAAAGGAAGTCAGGACTGGAACTCAGACAGGTCAGGGAGCAGGAGCTGATACAGAGGCCATGGAGGGATGTTCTTTACTGGCTTGCTCAGCATGCTCTCTTATAGAACCCAAGACTACCAGCCCAGGGATGGTCCCACCCACAAGGGGCCTTTCCCCCTTGATCACTAATTGAGAAAATGCCTTACAGTTGGATCTCATGGAGGCATTTCCTCAACTGAAGCTCCTTTCTCTGTGATAACTCCAGCTGTGTCAAGTTGACACAAAAATAGCCAGTACAATTGACCCCTTGTCAACTTGACACACAAACACATCACTAGCAAGCCTCAACCCTTACATTCTTATTCATCCCCAAGATCTAAATAACTTTAAAAGTCCCACAGTCTTTACATATTCTTAAAATTTCAGTCTCTTTAAAATATCTATCTCTTTTAAAATCCAAAGTCTTTTTACAATTAAAAGTCTCTTAACTGTGGGCTCCACTAAAACAGTTTCTTCCTTCAAGAGGGAAAATATCAGGGCACAGTCACAATCAAAGCAAAAAATCAATCTCTAACCGTCCAACGTCTGGGATCCAACTCACGATCTTCTGGGCTCCTCCAAGGGCTTGGGTCACTTCTCCAGCCATGCCCTTTGTAGCACACACGTCGTCCTCTGGGCTCCAGATGCCTGTACTCCACTGCTGCTGCTGCTCTTGGTGGTCATCTCGTGGTACTGGCATCTCCAAAACACTGCGTGACCCCTTCAGTCCTGGGCCTTCAATTACAACTGGGGCTGCACCTTCACCAATGGCCTTCCATGGCCTCTCACAGTGCCGAGCCTGAGCTGTTGTGTGACCCCTTCATGCCTTCAAAACCAGTACCACCTGGGTGACCCTTACACATTACCAAGTTCCACTGCAGAAGGAGTACAACCTTGCCTATCTCTGGAACACAGCCTCTTTGTGCTTTCAGAAAACACTTCCCAGAAGATGTCACCTCAACGATGCTGGTCTCTTCTTAATCACCGCTAATTTCTTAGCTCCAGCTAACCAGCATCAATAGTCCCAGTAATGCAAAGTTTTTGCTTTAGTAGTTCTGGTATCTTGTTAATCACAGCTGATTCTTCAGCCCCAGCTAACCAGAACTACAAAATCTTCACAATAAAAACAGCAATGGCCCTGAAGAGAGTCTTTAATTTTCCCTCTGAAATTTCACAAACCAGGCCTCCATCTTCTGCACTGTTCTCAGCATTATCTTCCAAGCTCCTACACAACATCTGACAGAGCCCTTAACAACGAATAGATCTTCAAGCCCAAAGTTCCAAAGTCCTTCCACAGTCCTCCCCAAAACATGGTCAGGTTGTCACAGGAATACCCCACTCCTGGTACCAATTTGTCGTAGTCAGGGTTTCTATTCCTGCACAAACATCATGACCAAGAAGCAAGTTGGGGAGGAAAGGGTTTATTCGGCTTACACTTCCATGCTGCTGTTCATCACCAAAGGAAGTCAGGACTGGAACTCAGACAGGTCAGGGAGCAGGAGCTGATACAGAGGCCATGGAGGGATGTTCTTTACTGGCTTGCTCAGCATGCTCTCTTATAGAACCCAAGACTACCAGCCCAGGGATGGTCCCACCCACAAGGGGCCTTTCCCCCTTGATCACTAATTGAGAAAATGCCTTACAGTTGGATCTCATGGAGGCATTTCCTCAACTGAAGCTCCTTTCTCTGTGATAACTCCAGCTGTGTCAAGTTGACACAAAAATAGCCAGTACAGCTGTTATCCCTGCACAGATGTGAAAAAGCCAAGGCTGAGAATTGAAAGCCTGGCTTTCCTTTTCCATGCAGTAGGGGGAAAGAGGGTAAAAAATGGACAGGAAAGAAGGATGCCTACTAGAGTGGTTCTGTCCATAATCATCCTGCAAGCCACCCTTCTTTGCTTCATATCTTCTAGAATATGAAGAGCCACAGAAAGGCTTGTACTATCTGGGGAGCTTCTGGACAACAGTTAGGCTACAAAAGTTAACATCCAGGGCCATATTTAAACAGAGCTAACCCACCTGGCAAGAGACAGCACTTGTGCAATACTGGCATGACTGTGCACTGCCAACCACTTTCTGCTTGGATCTGAGGCCTGCGTCACAGGAAGGGAACACATGCATACTATTTTAAACCTGATAAAAAGCCTGTGACTGGAAAGATCAGGGGCCCTAGGGGGATAACTTACCACTATAGTCAAACTGCCCTCTAAATTATGGATATGTTTATATCCATCAACATGTGTCACCTGTTCTTAGCCTTTGTCATATTCTTTTGCTGTAGCCAACAATGCAGAAACTCAAAACTGGTCAAAGTATTGAGAATTAAGTACTCGGCCATACACAGGACATCTCTATCACCTCCTCCAAGGATCCAGGAACATTGTACAAAAGGGGGAAAAGGCCGTAAGAGCTGGAAGACGGAGATGAGTGCTCTGGAGTCATCCTCTGAATATAACATGGTGGCTGCAGTCATGGACACACAACAGCTGTGATTAGTTGCACAAGACCTGCAAATACACACACACATGTACATACACACATGCGCGTACACATGCATACACACACATGCATACACACATGCACATGTGGAATCATTTTGTGATTATAACATGCTGACTGCAATCCTGAATATGCAAGAGCTATGACTACTTGCACAAGACCTGCAAACACACAAACACTTGCATACACACATGCACACACATATGTGTATACACATGTGTACTCACACATATGTACAGACAGAGATAGAGAGAATGAAAGTGGAAGAGGTAGGAGGCTAACAGGAGTGAAGGCGAAAGAATGGGAGAGCTGAGTATGACCGTAATACATGCTATACATTTATGAAACATTCAAAAACTTTCAGTTCTTTGATTCATAAAAAGAAGATCCATATGCAAGACTTGTACTGAAGTCATCTGAAATGAGAATCGCAGCATTCCAAAGGAAAAGAACAAGTTAGTTCACCTTAAGCTTGAATAATGGCCAAACAATTCCAGGAGACTCAACACAGACCGAGCAGCCTCCCTTGAGGGCTGGGTAGGCGCTTGTTAATAGAGAGCTTGGGTTTCCAGGCTGCTGGCTCACTGTGGAGTTGAAAGTCTACCCACAGGTTTGATTCGACTTCAAGGGCTCTTTTCTGTTTGGAGGCCCACACCCAGAGACCCTCCAGCTCATAGGTGTGTGTCTTGTAAAATAATGATGAAGAAACTGATTGCCCAAGAGCAGGCTCGCCCTGGGACATCTTCCGGGACCTTCAGATTGGGCAGAGTGCCTGCGATTGGGCACTAGACAAAGAACAGAAGGATTTGGGGATCCTTGGAGGAAGGGAGACTGAGAATGTAAGGGTTAGCCTTCCTTAACACAAGGCAAGAGAAATCAAAACTCAGAATGAGTGGAAAGAGAGGACTGAGAAGACACTGAAAGTGCCTCAATCTGTGAAGGGTTTGCATGGCAAAAACGAGGACTGAGCTGGAGCCTCAGTACACAGGGAAGACCCCCGGCACTGCGGTGTCTGACAGAGGTATAGACAGCCAGGATTTTGTGACTGAAAACTAAAGAACAGCAAACAACGGAACCAAACCAAAGTGCAGGATACCTGAAGAATGATGTTCCTGGTTGATCTCTGGCTGGGGGGGGGGGGAGGCGTCTGTGTGTGTGTGGGGGGGGGAATGAGCAAAGGAAGATAAGCATCCTTTGGCTAGCTACCAATTTTTATCAAATAACATTAGCAGAGTTATGAGGTGATATGCCCATTTTACTAGCAAAGCTACAGAAGCCTACAGAAATGAAAGGGAGCACTTAGCCAGCTGGGGCAGCTCCTAACACATCTTGAGCGCTCCCTATATGTCAAACCGTCAGGAGAAGGAGGTATGGAGGCCGCTTACTTAAGAACAGGCCTAGAATAGAGCTGCAGGAGCCTGTCTCCAAAACAGATATGCCCACCAAATAGAGGGACCCCAGGAGCCCGGCAGACAAATGTGACCGAGTCACACACAGGTAGGCAGAGCAGGGCTTCTTTTGTGCTAGGCCTGCCTGAAAGAGGATGGGGACCAGAAAACAGTGGGGAGTCTGATCTACAAGCCTGGGAAGAAGAGAAGCTACCAGAGAATGAAGACAGGAGCTGGCGGTGGACACAAGTGATAAAGGACCAAGACAGGGGCTGGGAGTGTGGCTGAGCTGGTATAGTGTTTTGCTGGTGTCCACTGGGCTCAGGGTTTCACCTCTAGCTTCACAGAACCCAGGCACAGTTGTCTTACACATCTGCAATCACAGTATTGGGAGGAGGAGACAGGACGATCAGAAGCTGGAGGCTATTCTCAGCTACACAGTGAAGTCAAGGCCAGCCTGGGCCACATGAGACCCTGTTTCAAAAAATAATAATAATAATAAGCACAAATCTGGAAGTACCTCAAAACCAGACCAATTAATTTCTGTGAGCATTATGTCTCCAGCTGATGAAATGGCATATTTTAAAAACAATTTCTCTGACTTTGGAAATTAGAGATCACATTTTAAAAAATAAAACAGTTGAATAGCCTTACACGCTGCAGCCCCTTATCATTTGAGTTGGCTTCAGGGGATGGCAGAACAGAAACAATACAATGTAACCTTTTAAAATTCAAAGTTTAGAGACAGGCAAAAAGTGGAGCTGCTGACCCTCCCCTGGCTCAGTCTCAGCCCCGAGCAGCAGCAGCACAAGGAACAGTTTCTGTTTTAACAGAAATGTACACATATATCAGTTTTTACGATCCTCTTTCTATGTAATATAGATGCGTATTTTGTGCGTTTTGCACAATATCTTTATATGTTCTGTGCACATAAAACACGTTTATATGTGTTGCATAAGGGACTGGCATGCATTCCTCTCTCGGTGAGGTTTTCTTTTCATTCCTTTCCATGTCAGCCCACACCTCCCAGCTTATTTCTTTCAGCAGTTGCACATTTGCTCATCTTGTGGGTACATTATAAAAGTTTTATTTTCAGTCATTATTATTTTTTAGATGGAGTCTCATATATCCCAGGCTGGCCTCAAACTCAATATGTCGTCGAAGATGACATTGAACTTCTTCTCTTCCTCCTAAGTGCAGGAATTAGAGGCATGTACACACACCGGCTTTATTCAGTGCTCAGGACAGATCCAGTGAGTTTCACGTGCACAAGCTAGGCAAGCACTCTGCTGACTGCGCCACACCCCTGTTATAAAAGGTTTAGGGAGTCCACTATTAATGGCCATTTTATTCCCAATCTTATCTTTTTATGATAATACAGCAATAGCGCTGTGAATAAACTTGTACATGTATTCTGAAATTGTTTATAGTATACATTCATTCCCAGGTGAAACCCTGAGAGTGCTCTTAGCAGTAGGAAACAGGTGTGAGGTTTTAACTGTCAGTTATATGCCTGGCCAAGGGCATAAAGCCCATTTTCCCAGCGACTCAGCAACAGCAGGCATCAAAGCTTTAAATTTTGCACATTTGATAAATTATAAAAATTATCTCTCACTTTCCTTTAACATTATGGGAGGAAATGCTCTCTCTCTCTCTCTCTCTCTCTCTCTCTCTCTCTCTCTCTCTCTCTCTCTCTCTCTCTCTCTGTCTCTCTCTTAAATTCGCTGCCTATTCAGAAGTTTTACTTCTTTTTAAATCCGTTGCTGTTATTTTTCTGGAGTGGGGAACACTCATGCCACGGTCACATGTGGAAGTCAGAGCCCAGCTATTGTGGGTCCCGGGCTTACTATGCGTTTAAATACTTATCTCTTCCTGGTGGTGCGGTTTAGGAAGCTGCAGGGCTGAAGAGGCGGGGCCTCCCTGGAGGAAGTGAGTCAGGAGGGGGTGGGCTTGCAGTTTTGTACCCTGGCCTCACTTCTTGCCCCCTCTGCTTCCTGATTGTTGTGTAGCCTGGTACTCCTGTTGCCATTGCGGAGTGCTACGGAATTATAAGCTAAAGGGAACCCTTGCTCCGTGTGGTCATTTTGTCTGGGTATTCTACCACAGAAAAGGAAAAGTAGCTAGAATAACGTTCAGCCGGTGGTTCTTTCTGTCCATCGTGGTTTCTAGGGATTGAATTCAGATCACCAGGCCTGTGCAAAAAAACAAAAACAAAAACAAAAACATTTTTGTAGCCAGTAAGCCATTTTGCCAGCCCTACCGTTTTAGCTTTTAGACTGTTGCTTTTTTTCTTATTTACTTTTACAAACTTCTTCTTAATTAAAACCCATTCCCCTGTCGTGTGTGTGTGTGTGTGTGTGTGTGTGCATATATATGTATATGTGTACCCATTCCCCTGTGATATATGTGTGTGTGTGCATATATATGTATATGTGTACCCATTCCCCTGTGATATATATGTGTGTGTGTGCATATATATGTATATGTGTATATAACAATTTTTTTCTCAATGCCTTTTTGGAGTTTATGTATGCTTGCTTAAGGTTATTTCAATTTGCAAATCACCAACGTGATCACTGTATTTGTTTATGACCTCTGAATCAGAGATCTACTTTGTAAGAGCTTTTCACATACTTGTTTTCTGGGACACATACTGTTTTACAGTTTTGTGTGTTTAAATCCTCAATAGAACTACAATGTCTTTTGCTGAAAGAAACGATATACCTTACTCTTCCCCCAAAACCATCCAAAACCTAATTTTAAAATAATATTGAGATGAAAGGGGTGATATTTACCCATAATCCCAGTATTCTGGAAGTGGAGGGGGTAGGGTCAGCAGTTCAAAGCCAACCTTGGCTATATTATAGCAAATATGAGGTCATTCCTGGCCACATAGGAACCTATCTCCAAAATAATAAATAAGTAAATAAATAAACCATCAAACAAACAAATACATCTCCCTTTCTATCACTTTTTAAAATGTTACTTTATTTCTTATTTATCACCAACTGGTATTTGTGTCTTTTCAGTTTTTCTCTATTTCATTGATTTTCCCCCTGAATTTATTTTCTACATGTCCAGAGAATTTTATTTATTGTAACTGTGCATTACATTTTATTAACTTGTAAAAGTTGTCTCCATTCAATTCTCTTTTGTTTCAGATATTGAAAGTGCTTTTAAAGTGTATGAGGGGGAGAGAGAGGAGAGAGAGAGAGAGAGAGAGCACATGATTGGATGTGCATGTATATATGAAGGCCAGAAATCAATGTCCAGTGCCTACCTTTAAAATAATTTTTATTTATATTATGTGTAGTGTGTGTGTGTGTGTGTGTGTGTGTGTGTGTGTGTGTGCGTGTGCACATAGGTATCCTTAGAGGCCAGAAGTGGAGGTCAGATTCTCTAGACCTGGAGTTACAAGTAGCTGTGAGATGCCTGACATAGATGCTGGTAACAGAACTAGGGTTCTTCTGCAAGAGGCTCTTAACCACCATGCCATCCCCAACACCACCACAGTTCTTGAGGCAGGACCTCTCACTGAATCCAGAGCTCACTAACGCAACAAGACTGGTTGTCTTTGCCTCCCAGCTGAGAGTACAGGTGTACCTTACTATATCTAGCTTTATATCTGGGTACTGGAGATCTGAACAGTTTGTGTTTGCATCACAAGCACACTGCTGACTAAGCCATCTCTCCAGCCTCTTAATGTTTATTCATTGGGATAAATTTTGTCTAATATTCACAAATTCCCAAAAGACAGCAACAAACCTCTCTTGGTACTCTAAACTTGCATTTAGAATTTTTGTGCAATAAAATAAATAAATAAATAAAATAGTTCTACATAATTCAGGCTTTGAAATGTAGAGCTCAATGGCTATTTTGCTGATTGGTAATAATTTCTGTGATTTTCGGGTATAAAATAATCTTAATTTAGGGCCTGGATGTCTGTTGGTTACGGTTTCACGGAGATAGGGTATCTTCAGATGTGATTGCTAATGGAATCTTCACTCTCCTCTGGCTATTCCTTCTTAGAAAGAAATGTGCATTCATTTTGCAGGGTCATGTGTTAATCGAGCTTTATCAGATTTTTCTTCCATGTTTTTTTTTTAAAGTTTTTAAATCTCTCAATTTGTCCAGTTCTGTAACTATGCCATTAAGACAACAGTTGCAAACAGTTGTGAGAAACCAGATGTAGATGCTGGGAACCAAACCCTTGTCCTCTGCAAAAACAGTCAGCATTCCCAAGTGTTGAGGCACATCTTCAGCCTTGACACTCAAATTGTGAACTCTCTCTTGCCTTCCAGGTTAGTCTTTCCTGAAAGAAGCTCATTATTATTCTTGTTTTTATTTCTTAGTAGTCTGAGTCTTCTTCAACATGCTATTTTTTAAAATGTTCCATTATTTGTTTGTGTGTATTTTCACATGTGTGCATACACATGCTTGAATGGGCACATGTCATGGTGCATATGCGAAGGCCAGAGGACACTTTTATGAAGTTACTTCTCTCCTTGTACCCTGGGTCCTGAGGATCAAACCAAGGTCATCATTAAGCTTGAAAGGCAAGAACTTTAACCCATTGGTCCACCTCCCGAGAACAACCCTGTATGCATGCATACTTACTCTCATTAATGGGTGAAACGAGTGTGTGTGTGTTTGGGTTAGCTCCCTACCAGTCTCCATTTTCCCTAGCCTTTGCTTCCTTCATAGCAAAAGCTATCTATCTGATCTGTGCTCAACTCTTCCACCATGCATAGCACTGAAAGCCTCTGACTGTGGATAGCCCTGAGCCTGTGTGGTAGTATATCCACACATATTTCAGTAAATATCTGGTCCTCAAATTGTGTGGGCAATAAACAGTCACTCCAGATATTTTCTGTATAGCCAAATGTACGGTTTAACTGAGTGCTGTGTACTTTGATTTACTAAATCTTGCCATACAAGTTGGTTGAAGTAGCCGATGTGATCAATAGCATACAAGCATACAACAAAAGATAACTGATACTGTCTGTCATGATTACCTGTCAGGCCTGTGAACCTGAGAGACCAAATGGGAAGGAGGATATTTGTAGAGAGATTTTATTTTTTCCTGTTGTTTTTTAATTTGGGAAATGTGTGTGTGTGTGTGTGTGTGTGTGTGCGTTGCAGATGCAGACAAAGATCAGAGGACTACTTGAAGGAGTCAGTTATCTCTTTCCACCATGTGAGTTCCAGCTTGGCATCAAGTGTCTTTACCCTCTGAGCCATTTGCTGGCCCTGTCCCCAGAGTTTTAACCTCTGATCTTGGAATATGCCAGCAGACCTGTCCTGTGGTTTGAATGCTAACCTGACTTGAGGATATTAAAATTATAGAAAGAAAAAAAAAAGACTAGCTAGGTTTATAGCAGTGACTCATACCATAAAATAGAAAAACAAGTAAATGGGCATGTTTAGGGAATGAAAGTAGTGATTTTTACTTTTTAAAAAAATTTGCCCTTGGCACTTGGCTGAGACATCTTCAATAAAGCTCCCAGACCTTGTCACGCTCAATGGAAACAATAGAGGGGCAACAAAGACTTAAGTGTAGCCTTACAGACATCAAGTCATCCTTAATTAGGCCTGTAGAAAACCATTTGTTGGGTGAGCCAGTGGATCCGCAGTTGGTGGCTGCCTTGCCTGCCCTGCCCAGCCTGGGGAAACTGCAGTTCCCTGTGGCTTGCTCCTACATGTTTGCTCACCGGTCTATAGAGTGGAAGGCTTGGTAGGTACGTGGAGACAAGTCATGAAAGGAGAAGGCCACAGATTTCCCGAGCAAGAATATTCAGGAACCTCGGGATCATGGGTGGGAAAGCAGCTTTGGTGCAGAACCTCCTGTGAGTAGGACCACCTGCAGGTGGGAAGTCCTCAGTCTCATTAGCTCTTTGTTGTCTAGCCAAAAAACACCACATTTTGCCATCCATGTGGTGGCCCCTTCTTAACCCTTGGCTTCACCTCTGTATTCAGCATCTTACAGAACACGTACAGTCACAATTTATTTTACCTCCAAAGAGGTACCCTGTTCTTCCCTTGTAATAGTTAACTTTAATTATCGACTTAACACAATATAGAAAAACCCGGCATGTCTGTGGGTAATTGTCTTAAGTAATTTAATTGATATGGAACAACTGAGCCCATTGTGAGTGGCATCATTCCCTAGTTAGGGGTGTTGATTATAAGAGAGGAGAGCAAGCAAGAGAGTGAACATGAATTTATTCCTCCTATTATCTATCGCCAATGGTGGATGAGACATAACCTGCCACTTCAACCTCTTGCCTTGACTTCTCTATTATTATGGACTGTAACCTGGAATTGTGAGCTCAAATAAGTCCTTTCTTCCTCATGATTGTGGATCAAGGTAGTTTGAATGGGATGTCTTCCATCATCTTAGGCAGTTAAACAACTGACCCCCAGTGGTGGCACTGTTTAGAGTGGCTTAGGAGCTTACTGAAAGAAGTATGTCACTGAGGATGGGCTTTGAGAATTTAAGGTCTTACTCTACTATGTACATATTCAAGCATGTGCAGAAGTGTGTGTGTGTGTGTGTGTGTGTGTGTGTGACTATGTGTGTTCACGTGTGTCTATGTCTGTTTAAGTGTGTTTATGTGTGTTCAAGTATGTGTTTGTGTGTGTGTGTGTGTGTGTGTGTGTGTGTGTGTGTAGGCCAGAGGTCAATCTCGGGTGTTATTTTTCAGATGTCATTTGCCTTTAAGTTTTCTATTTATTTATTGTTTTATGTATATGTTTGTGTGTGCCTACATGAGCTTATGTGTACCATGCACATGCAGAAAGCCAAAATAGGACATTGAATCTGTAGAAACTGGAGCTAAAAATGGTGCTGGAAATTAAAGCCAGTTCCTCTATAAGAGCAGTAAACATTCTTAATTCTGAACTGACTGATTAGGCTGATTAGTGGTCCCTGTAATCTGCCTGTCTGTCCCCCTTAGCCCTAGGATTATAAGCACATGGCATGACCCTTGGTTTCCTTTCCTTTCCTTTCCTTTCCTTTCCTTTCCTTTCCTTTCCTTTCCTTTCCTTTCCTTTCCTTTCCTTTCCCTTTTAGATCCTCATGTTTGCAGAGTGTCCTCATTACTTTTGTATTTCTGTAAGCAGAGCAACTTACAAAATGAAGCACGTTGTTTGGCTTGTGGTTTCAAAGAGTCCATGATAGCAGAGAGAAAGCACATCTGAGAGCTCCCACATTAACCCACCACCATTGTCTTAGTCAGGGTTTCTATTCCTGCACAAACATCATGACCAAGAAGCAAGTTGGGGAGGAAAGGGTTTATTTGGCTTACACTTCCATGTTGCTGTTCATCACCAAAGGAAGTCAGGACTGGAACTCAAGCAGGTCATAAAGCAGGAGCTGATGCAGAAGCCATGGAGGGATGTTCCTTACTGGCTTGCTCAGCTTGCTCTCTTATAGAACCAAGACTACCAGCCCAGAGATGGTCCCACCCACAAGGGGCCTTTCCCCCTTGATCACTAATTGAGAAAATGCCTTACAGTTGGATCTCATGGTGCCATTTCCTCAACTGAAGCTCCTTTCTCTGTGATAACTCCAGCTGTGTCAAGTTGACACAAAACTAGCCAGTACAACCATGATGTGGAAAGAGAGCACTGGGAATCACAGAAATCTTTGAAACTGCAAAGCCCTCACCAGGGCTCTCAAACACCTCCTCCAATGTGGCCATACCTCCCAATCCTTCCCAAACAATTCCAACAACTGAGGACCAAGTATTTCACCATTTTCATTTAAACCACCACATGTAGCAAGTTCTTTACTGACTGAACTACCTCCTGAATCCAGTTAATCTCTTTTTTATGTTTAAGGTAATGTACTATACAGCCACCAATCCCTAAAAACAATAATAATTATTGTACGTACCTGCTTTTAAAGCGGTAACAATGCACTGAGGAGAGAAGCAAATTCACATTTGAATACGAGGTTTAATTAAATATCTTCTGTATCCTAACTTCCTCATATATCAACACAGAACTAAACAAAGGGGGAGGATCAAGTGGGTTAATGTCTACAAAGAACTGAGCACCTAGCACCCGGCATCTTCCCTGGCACTTAGTACAACCACAGCTGGAATTGGCAACTGATGCCTTTACTCTACAGTACATACAGCTCCATGATGTTATGAACACTCCTACTTTAATGTTGCATACATAAAAATATTTCTTTTATTCATGACCTGTGTTTTAATTTAAAGTGACCAGGAATATGTGCTCTTATTGCACACTCCATACCATGGTGAAAGGTTGTATTTTAGTACACATTCTTTCCTTCTAGATCCTTCTAACTAGTGAGAAAAGCTTTGTCTGAGCCTATAAGGGGCCAGTCCAAGGTATATGTTACCAACAGCCAAGGTCAAGTCTGCACAGGTTATGTGTGCCTCACGCTTGCTCATCTGCTCTCCTAGCTGGCAGAAAGGAGACAGATGGAGGAGAGAAGGCATGGAGAACTGCAGTTTTAAACAGACAAGCCTGCTGTTTTCCAGCCCTGCCTGGTACCAAGCTGTAGAGTTGTTCAGATGTCTGCTTGTCTAACCATTCCATGACCTCATGAGTGACAGGAGCTATCTTTATTTGCTTAGCTCCCTGAACCAACCCTCAGCATTTAGGAGCTTCAGCAAAGACTACTTGTAAATGCTCAATGGATAAAAGTTCTGCCTTTCCCCCAAAGATAAAGGAGTGAGGGTTCAGATTGAACAGCACAGCCCTAAGCTTGCAGCATAGTTGCCTTCTTTATCTGACTATCATTTCTGGGGAGAACCACTAGGTCCTTCTCCTCTGGGGACAATCTGTGCACCTCCATCTCTTCTTCCTCATTTATTCATGTGACCATCCTTCCCAGGTATGCGATTCTTTTAAGAAGACAAGCAGGGTCTTCTTGTTTATCTTGAATACCAGCACTTTGCATAGGACCTAGCACATAGAAGATCCTCAATGCCTATCTGATAAACAAATGAAAAGCATGAACAAATCAACTGCCAAGTGAACATTATTATTTATGTGTGTATGTGCACTCTGTGTGTGCACGTGCACGCATGTCAGTAGGCGTGGCAAGTTAGAGGACAACCTCAGGTGGTGTCCTTCTGGCTTCATTCATCTTGTTTTATTTTTAAATAGATATTTTTATTTTATGTGTTCGGATGGTTTACCTACGTATCTATGTATTACCCAATGAAACCAGAAGAGGACATCTTTCTCTTGAACTGAAGTTAGAGGTGGTTGTCAGCTTCCATGTGGTACTGGGAACTGAACCCGGGTCCTCTAAAAGAGAAACAATTGCTCTGAACCTCTGAGCCATTGCTCCACTTGTATCCATCTTGGGTTTTGTGTCCTGGTTTGTCACTGGCCTGGAGCTCAGCAATTAGACTGACCAATGAACACCAAAGATCTTCCTGTCTCTGCCTCCCCAGTGCTGGGATTGCAAATAGCCTCCACCATACCTGGCACGTTTATGTGAATTCTCTAAATCAAATGCAGGTCCTTTGCAAGGCAAATACTTCATAGACTGAACCACCCTGACTGAGTGAAAATGACTTTTAAGTATGATTAGGGGGTCTAGGAAAGTGATAACGGTTGGTTAAAGATTATCATTTTACTACAACAACTAAAATCTTCAGATTAATTGCAAAAAAATTTGTGCTTATAAAGATAATAGAGTGGTGTTGAGATGAAGAGAACAAATCAGAATAAAATTCCCAAGAAGATGAGTGCTCTGAAGAGAGTGATCAGTTGCTGGCTGATATACCTACCCTCCCCCTTCACTCACTGGTTTTAAATTTGGTTGAGGATCTGATCTAGATAACACAGGGGAAGGGTATTAAAAGGCAAAGAAAGAAACAGAGCTTTTAGAAACTGTGCTGGTTAGCATGAACATCTGGAAACCTCAGAAGCCACTCACAGTGGGCTTTCCACTGCCGGTGGCTTCCAGACCCCGGGCTGTGCGAAAGGCTGTTGAGCTTTGATAACATGCAGCAAACGCTCCAGTTGTCTCACAATCTTTAGGAGCTCTGTCTGTTCTCCCCCAAAACATTTTCCAAACTTGGAAGGGGCAGAACTCCAAACCTGTGAAGTCTGAGACCAAAACCCCTACCAATGTTTTAAGATGGAGAAGATAAAAAGCCGCCAGCCTGTCAATCAAGGAAGAGATTAGTCTTAGAAATCAAGAGGAAACAGAAGTGAGAGAAATGAATCCAGCCATATATGCACCCTAGGCTGAACCCAGCCCAGCTCCGATTAGATGGAGGTGCTGAGCCCCCTGACTGATCTGGCTGACATGAGAGACCCAACTCCCGTCAGTGAGAAATATTATCCGGACCTCTAGAATTCCATGTAGTAGGATGTCTGGCTTGGGATTCAAAAACTACTAAATGTATGATCGTATAAAGATGAACCCAGTGAATATTTTTGAAAAACAAAACACGATATCTGAAATAAAGAATTTTAGGAATTTGAAAGTAGGTGAAAAGCTAATATTCAAACTGAAGCTACTGAGCAATATCAACACACAGATTCGAACTCCTCCAACAATATAGCCACAAAGAGAATCATCTGAGGTTTATCATAATCAAGCAACCAAATGTGTGTGTGTGTGTGTGTGTGTGTGTGTGTGAGAGAGAGAGAGAGAGAGAGAGAGAGAGAGAAGGGGGGAGAGGGAGAGAGAGAGAAGTAGGGAGGGGGGAGGAGGGAGAGAGGGAGGGAGGGAGGGAAAGAGACAGAGACAGAAAGAAGAAGGGAGAGAGAGGGAGGAGGAAGACAGACAGAGACAGAGAGAGATCAGGGTATGTGCATTAGGAGCAGGGCATGCTGCTTCTACGTGCTCAGTGAGGACTAATCCTTAATCAGAACCACACAGAAGACAGGGATAAGAGCAGCCCTTATAAGTGCTAGGGACAGCGGTAGACTCATTTTCTTCAGTGGAGGAGCTAAAATAAACTGAAATGTGAAAATCAGAGGGAGACCTGTTGGGAGGAAGGGGTTCAGCAGAGTGAGAAAGAGTTCTGGGGTGTGCAAATGACCAAAGTATATCGTGTGTATGTGAAATTGTCAGATAAATAATAAAAATAAAAATAAAACAGTTTTTAAGACTAGGAAAAAATGTTCCCAAATTTTTTCCCACCAAAGCAAATTTTTTTTCACAATTAAACTTTAAAAAAAAAAAGAGAGAAAGAAGCAAAGCCAAAAACAAACAAAACAAAAACCTCAGACATACCATCATTCAAGTATAGTGCCATCCAGTATTGTAGGCAGAGCCAGAACTACCCTTGCAGAGAAACTCATGGCTTTGTGTGCACTGTTTTAAAAGATGTAAAGTGAGAGGAAAGATGGCTCATCAGTTAACAGCAGCTGCTGCTCCTACACAGAACACATACTCTGTTGCCAGCACCCACATTGAGCAGCTTACAACCATCTAAAACTCCAGCTCTAGGGAATCTGACGCCATCTTCTGGTTTCGGCAGACCCCGCCACTCATACACACATGCCCACACGTAGACACATGATCCAAAATAGAGTAAAATCTTTAAAACAGAAAAATGTAAAAATGTTCAGTAAGAAGTGGAACAAACAGCAACAGGCACAACAAGGGCTAATGCTGACTTGAGCAGAAACCAAGGAGCTGAGAGGAGAGAGCAGCAAATCAGTCAACACGCTTAAATAGAGATAACTTTATCAGCACCGAACAGGTAAATAGGAAGGAGAGTTAGAAATTATAAGACAAGGCTATAGACTCAGTGAAGATTTTTCTGCATATATATATATATATATATATATATATATATATATATATATATGAGAGAGAGAGAGAGAGAGTGAGAGCATGTTTTCTTTATATATGTTCATATCTGTTTATTTATTTGCATACTCACACATAGACATGCGTTTTGCATGTATTTGTGTGCGATATGCGCACGTGTGTGTGTGTGTGTGTGTGTGTGTGTGTGTTCACATGTATGCAGATGTGCATGCTCCTATACTCATGTATGTATGGAGCCCTGAGGTTGATGTCAAGTGTCTTCCTAGATGGCTTGCTATGTTATATTTTGAGTCAGGATCTCTCACTGAGCCCAGAATGTGTAGATTTGCCTAGTCTAGCTAGCCACCTTGCCCTTGGAGAACTCTGTCTCTCTGTGCTTTGGGTAATAGGCTGGAAGACATACACACCAGTCTTCAGATTCTCATCACAAGTGCTGTAACCACCGAGGCATCTTCCCAGCCCCTTCATTTCCAAATAACTAATAAGTCTATGCATAAAATAAAAATTTTAAAACTTAGAATGGTCAATTGTCTGGAAAGTATGAGCTATAAAAATGTTTTAAGAAGGGAATAGAAAAAGCTAAATGGTTCATCACTAATATGACTGAGTCTTTAATAACACTTAAAAGATACTGACAGGTCATCTTCAGGTGAGTTTTAGGAAACTTCCAGGAACAGATAAATTCTGCACTTCCAAATACTTCCAGAAGCTCTCAAAAGCAGTTCGGTGCCCATACATGCTTTAAATAAGCAGTTCAAACTCAAGAGAGAACATGGACTGGAAAACAGCATTGGTTAACTAATACTCATGGCTCATGAACATTCCCACAAATGAACCCTGCATAGGATGATAGCATAGCATATCCATCATATTAGGAATAAATGTGTTATAAGAGGATGAAGAGATCTCAGAGGTTGAGGACACTTGATCCTCTTCCAAAGGACCAGAGTTCAGTTCCTAGCACTCACATTGTGCAGTTTACAAATGCCTGTAATGCCAACTCCACAAAATCCAAGCCATCCTCTAGCCTCTGTGGGCACCTCTGTGGCACACATATAAATAAAAATAAATTTTTTCAGATTAGTAAGGTTTGATTTTTAAAACCGAGGTCTATTTAAACACCAAGAAAATGTGCATACTTACTATAACCTTTAAACTGAGAGAAGAAATTATACACACTTCTTGAGATGTAAACAAAATCAAAGGTGTGGATGTCAATAGTCATTCCCCATTTTCAAAAGAAACTGTTAGAAGGCCCAAGAGGTAGTGGCTCAGCAGATAAAGGTGCCTCTCGCCAAACCTGGTGAGCTGGTTTGGATTCCCGAGACCCACGTGGTGAAAGAAGATCTTGCAAGTCTTCTGACCTCCAAACATTGGTCTTGGTGAACACACACATGTGCACAAGTGCGTGTGCACACATACACACATATACTTCAAGATAGAGGGTTTCTGTGTCACAAGGATGATGGATAGGAAAGAAGGGAGGGAGGAAAAGAAAGTCCTTTCTTCTTGTTGTTCTTTTAAAAAATTTCAAATTACTTATTCTTATTTTATGTATATTTGTGATCTGCCTGCTTGTGTGTGAGAAGGTGTCAGATGCCCTGGAATTGGAGCTACAGACAGTTGTGAGCTGCCATGTGGCTGCTGGGAATTGAACCCAGGTCCTTTGGAAAAGGATCCAGTGCTCTTAACCACTAAGCCATCTCTCCAGTCTGAAAAGAAAGTCCTTATGAAACACTGTCCTAGCCTTTTCCATGACTGTGATAAGCACCGTGACCCAAAGCAATCTGAAGAGGGAATCACTTAATTGGCTCACACATCCCAATCACTGTCCATCAGGAGGCAAGTCAGGGCAGAACTGAAGCAAGAGCAGAGGCAGGAACCATGGAGGAATGCTGCTCCCCATGGCTCACTTAGTCTCCTTTCCTATACCAGCCAGGATCACCTGCCCAATGATGGCACCGCCACAGTGGTCTGGACCTGCTCACATGCATCTTTACATGAGAATATGTTCCTCTGGCTTGCCTACAGGCCAGCTTAATGGAGACAATTCTGGACAGAGATTTCCTCCTCTCAGAAATGTCTAGATTTGTGTTAAGTGACAGAAAGCAACAGCACAAACCACATTGGGGTTTCACATAAAGCCAGGAAAAGGTGCCAACCATCGAAAGCCAACAGGAAACATGAAAGAACAGTTGTGTAAATTTCTCTCTCTGATCTATTAGTATGTGGAAAAGAGAGAGGCCCGAAACTCTAGCTCCAGGGGATAAAATGCACACACCCCCAGCCGTGTATGTGTGTGTGTGTGTGTGTATGTGTGTGTGTGTGTGTGTGTGTAGGGAGAGAGAGAGAAAGAGAGGGCAGAGAGAGAGAGAGAGAGAACTAAAACTTAAATCTTGAAAACAGAAAACAAAGAGTTCTTCTGTTAAGAATGTCTTTGGGCCTAGCTGTATGAAGCTGTAAGAACTTTGACTTTTCTGTTCTTTAAACAGTGACTAAAGAGGTTAGATGAGAATTTACAAAGTACAGAAGTACCTAGCCATTCCCACTCTGAGTCCTACATCATGATCCTTCTTGGGAACATTGCAGGGAAAATGACCTTTCCTCTTCCTGTGGGATAAACACAGGGACAATATGGAAAGTGCTCCACTCCAACACAGGCCTTCAGAAGCTCCTAAGAGACACATCACCTCCTGAACATAGGGATAATGACAGCATTTGAGGGGCTGGGGATGCAGCCCAGGTGAAGCGCTTGCCTAGGGTACACAGGACTCTGCCCTGGGTATGCTGGTATCAGCCTGTAACCCCAGCACTTTGGAAGTGAGCACAAGAGAAGCAAGAGGTCAAAGGTCATTCTCTGCTCCATAGGAAGCATGAGACCTGACCAAACTACCTGAGACTCTGTCTTATATGAAGAAGAGAGGAGAGAGGGAGGGAGGAAAAGAGGGAGGGGGAGGAAAAGGAGGAAAGGAGGAGGAAGAGGAGAGGAGAGAAGAGGAGAGGAGATAAGAGAGGAAAAGGAGGAAGAACTGGGAGAGAGAAGAGAAAGAAGAAAAAAATAAAAACAGGAGAAGCCTGTACTTGATTTATGTCTGTCCTTGACTTCAGGACAGTGACCCACTTTTCCTCTGCGACCCTCCCTGAGTATGAAAACTCCTGGTGGAGGGAAGCATTACACTGATTTCAGGAGATTATTCAAAGGCCCCAGATAAGAGAACCGTTCACACCGCGCACATGAAACCGCACAACAGTCCATACCTTACCTATTGCTGTGAGTCAGGGAGGAATGGCAAGCTCATCTTTATTCAGCCCTGGCTCCCTCGGCACTGCGAGCTCCTTTCAGAACTCTCCTTCCCCTTCTCCATGGAATTCCCAAAGGCCTGGAAGACCATATGTGAGAAGGGACGAGAGGTAAATGCAAACATAAATTCTTCCCACTGTGACAGCGAGTGCTCGGCCATGCATGCCCTTACCTGTGTCAGATGCACGGTTTGGTCTGAAAAATCAAGTTCACAACATGTTGACATTGCTTGGGTTTCCAAAGAGGCTCAGCCAGCAGGTAGCATCTCTCTCTCTCTCTCTCTCTCTCTCTCTCTCTCTCTCTCTCTCTCTCTCTCTGTGTGTGTGTGTGTGTGTGTGTGTGTGTGTGTGTGTGTGTTAGGGTGACTATGAGGATGCTGGCTCGGGTACTGTGTAGCTCAATGAACGTAGTATGATTGTGTGACCTTGTGAAATAAATTTTAATTTATATCCAGAGTCAGAATAGAAGACAAGAGAAGGTGGAGGTTGTATTTAAAAGGAAACCAAGTAAAAGCAATAACGCTTGCTCTGGACATTTAGAAGATGTGTGAAGGACCCTGTGCTAATTCTTTTAGGGCCACTTGACTTGTGGACAGTCACTAAGCTCCTCTAGACCTTTTGTTCCTGTACTATTAAAGGATGCCGTGGGAAGGCCTGGCCAGTGTCAGAGGCCATGGCATAGCTTGTGTCTCCAAGTAGAAGAAAGCAAGCAGTACTAGAACCCAAATGCTGTGTGGGTCTTGGGAATGGTGAGTGTAGAGCATTTGCTCTACACGTGTGAGGACCAGTGTTCAAGTCTTAAGCACCCATGTGCTTGGTGGGCACTGTGGCCTGCTGGGACCTCAGCACTCAGGAGTCAAAGATGAGAGGACCAGAGGCAAGGTGGCTAAGCAGGCTGGCTAAACCAGAGGATGCAGGTTCAGCCAAAGACCCTGTCTCAAGGTATAACATGGAGAATGAAAAGGATGGAGAGAGATAGATACATTTTATCAACATCTGGCATACACACACACACACACATACACACACACACACACACGTACACACATGCAGAAGCACACGTACACACACATATATGTGCACCCCAAGTCAGATATACATACCACAAAAATACAGGAAATTAAAAAAAATTAAAATAGCTTGTTTGTCCAAGCTGTTCAAAGGTAATAGAAAATGCCCTCTCCCCATCTCCAGCAGATGTCATCCAGGACACTGTGTCACAGCATGGCTCCTTGCACTGTGTTCACCCTCCTGAGTTCCCGGTGGCCAAGTGAGCACATGTTCCTGATGCCATAGTCACATTGCAGACAGCAGTGGCTATTCCTAGAACAGGGTTATCCCTGTGGCACCCGCACCAGTCTCCCTCTTACCCTAGAGTGCTGAGAACTTTTCTAACCTCTCCATGCCCTAGGCATTTCTCACCTGAAAAAATGAAGGCAATAGGAAACATTCAGCAACTGTTTTCGAGAGAGAGAGGCTGATGTGGACAATCTACATCCTAGTTTCATTCCTGTAGCTGTGATAAACATTGGAACAAAAGGGAAACCTAAGGAGGGAAGAGTTTATTCTGATTTCTGAGTGTACTCTATCATTTGGGGAGAAATCAAGCCCCTAGCCACATCATTCCCACAGGCAAGCAGAGAGAAACTAGAGCACCCGTGTTGGCTGCTGGCTCTTATCTAGTTTCCTCCTGCACTATATATATTTCAGGAGTGTATGGCTAGGGGATGGTGCCACCCACAGTGTGCTAGGTCTTCCCACATCAATTAATAGTCAAAGCAACCCCCTAAGACATGCCCTCAGACCAACATGACAGTTGAGATTCTCTTCTGAGGTAGTTCTAAGATGTGGCAAACTAACATTTAAAAGTCAACTTACCAGTCTATTCGGCAAGTCCCTTAGCCTCTAGCTTGTAGTTTGATGGGCATGCAGGCTATCAGAGGATAAGCAGACAAGAATCCAGATGCCTAAATCTAGGTGCCTTGCCTGCTCTTACTTCTCCCCACAGGACCACACTGTCCTCAGCTGACACAGTCTTTCAGTTAGTGAAAAGCACGGTAGTGTTTTCATTATTGTTCCCTTAAGGGACTGACTTATTTCTCTAATTGCCACCCCCCTCCAACCAACGCTATCTGAGTCCTGTGTTCTGTGAACCACTGTACTCTATACACAGACAAAAATCTAAGGTTTTCACAATGCCCCTATTGGGAGTCCAGTCAAGAATGGCCGAGGTAGCCGGGCAGTGGTGGCTCATGCCTTTACTCCCAGCACTTGGGAGGCAGAGGCAGGCAGATTTCTGAGTTTGAGGCCAGCCTGGTCTACAAAATGAGTTCCAGGACAGCCAGGGCTATACAGAGAAACCAAGTCTCAAAAAACCAACCAACCAAACAAACAAACAAAGAATGGCCGAGTTACTCTCGTGCCTTGCCCTTCAGGCTGAGTCCTGTGAGTCTTAGGATACTCAGCCAGCCCAGGCTTTCCCTTGCCGACTCACTACAGTCATACAACCTGCTGTACTGACAAACATGAGGACCTGACTTCAGGCCCCCAGCACTCAGGTGAAAAGGCTGGCAGGTGGAGGCACTTCTGTAACCTCAGCATCAGGGAAGGTAAAGACAGGTGAGCCCAGGGGTTGCTAGGAGCTCCAGGTTTAATGAGAGAACACTGTCTCAAGAAGAGAAAGAGAATAAAGTAGAAATATAGATAGAGAGATAGACTACTGAGGTCATAGACAAAATGTATACTTCAACACTTTGAAGCAAAGTGAGACTAGTGACAGCTGTCTTGTTCGGGGTGGGGAGCAATGGGGACATGTATGCCACTCATCTTCTATCCTTCACAGCCTTCTGCTACCTTGCAACTTCTAAAAGCCAATAGCTCTTGCCTAGTGCTCTCCTCTGACCAGTCTGCAGCTTGCACTGACTGTCAACAGTGCTGAGTCTAACTGGAAATAAGATGCTATCAATTTTTCAAACAGGATATATATCTACTTGTCTGTTACCCAGACCAACGATCCCTTTGAGGAAAAACACACATGGGGGAGAGTCATCTTTCCTGAGTTGTTGTGTACTCAGCAGGTGGACATCACCAAGATTCAGGGAGCTGTTTACACAATGTGTCACTCAGTTGGGGAGACGGGGAAGCTTCTATTCTGATGTTCACTGGACAAGTTCTAAGATCTTCTACAGAATAAGACGGGAGGGAAGAAGAGAGAGACTCGAGTGCCACTGTCACCCAAGCGAGCGGGCAGCTTGGGACTCTGGTGAGTGGCAGTGTTTTGTTTGATTTTGTTCTTGTTTTCCTGGAGAGTTGTGCAATTGCTGATGAGATAAAATGGATGCAACAGTTCTTCCAGGGTACAAAGGCAGTTCAGAATAGTGATTACAAATACTTAATTTCAGCTAAATATGAATAAATCTAGGAAGCCATGGAATAGTCCCTGATATACACTATTTCTTCTTCCAAGGATGGCAATATATCAGAAACAGCACTGTATGGTTTAAATATAAATTTTCCCATCTGTGCTCATAGGTTAGACACTTAGTTCCCAGCCCACAGTGCTATTTGAGGAGTTGGCTCATAGCTGTGGGGGATCAAATTGGAGGAAGTGCCTCATTAAGGGCATGCCTTTGAACCTGATTTCCTCTACTCTCTCTGGTGCCCATCTACCATGAGACAACAATAAGCCTCCTCTGCCACCTTCTCCCCACACTGAGGCATTCTGCCCAAGTGCATAAGAGTAAGCAAACGTGGACTGAGCTGTGAGCTCGGTCTAAAACAGAGTAAGACCCCATGATGCTCTGGCCATTGAAGTTCCAGCAGTCATAGGAAATGGGGCATGTTTATAAGTAAAGAAGATTGCTGACCTTCCATGAAATGCAGGAAACTTTACAGACAGCAAGGCTACTCTGAGCTTGGGGTTCAGACGACATCACTAAGAGGTGTTTCCTAAATCTCAAAATTAATCACAGATCCTAAAACACTGCTGCTCGGATTTCACAATAAATAAGGAGCAGTAGGGGCTGGCTGAGGAGATGGTTCTGTTTGTAGGGTTCTTGCCTTGCTAGTACAAGAACCTGAATTCAATTTGCAGAACCAATCCCCCCCAAAAGCTAGGTGCTGTGGTATACACTTGTATTCCAGCACAGCTGAACCAGCAACAAGGAGATTCTGGGGGGTTCACTGGCCTAGCCTACTAGATAAAATTCCAGAGAGACCCTGTCTCAGAACCAATAGCATCTGAAACCAAACAAGAAAATCAGAAAGGACAGCCAATATTGTCTTCTAGCTACTGCACACACATATGCATATACACCTGAACAGACATGAAGACGAATAGAATAAGCACAGCATAAGTCCTTATTGAGCCTTGCACATGGTAAGAGCTCAGTAACTGTCAGCTGTGGTTACCATTATTATTGGTCTTGTTCTTGATACTTATATAGTAGCAGATGGTGCTCAGGTAGACTATCTAGTTCGTAAAAACAGTAACAATCCCAGAGTAGGTGTTGCCCAGATGACCAAGTGCTTTCTATGTCAGTCACATTTTCTTGTTTATTCTGTAAAACATATTTATGCAAATAAATATATCTGGCCCTGTTCTAGAGCGACTTAGGTGGCCAAGACACCAGGACAGGTAGTTTTATAATTCTTCTTCTGTTTGATCTTGCTTTCAATTGATAGTGAACAGTCTGTTGCCCCAGCTGTAGTCAGGGATGGTCCCTTAGATTGTGTATACTTGTAATGGGGACCAGAATACCAGACAGAATGAACTAAAGGAAGAAAGGTTCATTTGTCAGCTATTTTGGAGCATTCAGTCTATGTCTGCTTGGTCTTCTGTGCTTGGTTAAAACATCAGTGTTGAGAGAATGGAACAGAAGAGACTCCTTATCTCATGGTGTACAGGAAGCAGAGAGTGTGGACAGGATCAGTGAGTTCAAGGCAGTGTGTCCTCACTCCATTCTGCCAATTATCATTTGATGAGAAATCATGCATGACAGGTGTATCAGTACCAGGGCTTCAGGTAGGAGACATCTCCATACTGCATTGATTTCCTCCAGGACAGGGCAGGCAGAATCTATAGTTATAATTGTTCCATCTTTCTTCTGGTTTCTTCCTGACTACATGTAGACTTCTGCTGTGGTCAGGAATAACAGGAAGACCATGGGCTTCAAATCTTTCCTTTATCCTTTTCTAACTGTGAGTTTGGGCAACTCGTGAAATGACTCATTGTCTCGGTTTCCTCGAGCGAAAATCACAGTAGCCATGAAAGCTAAAGAGCTGAGCTGGAGAGGTGGCTTAGGGATGAAGGTAGTCGCTGCTCTCACAGAGGAACTGAGTTCCGTGGCCAGCATCCACATCAGGCAGCTCACAACTGCCTGTAACTCTAGCTCTAAGGGACTCGTTCCCCTCTTCAGACCACAACATACTATATCCCCTTAAATATCCCAGAGTTTTTTTAAAGAAAAAAAAAAACCTTTATCTTGGAAACAAGCGCTGAGCTTATAATTACCTTGTTGAAAACCCACTGAGACTAAGTTGGCTGCAATGGCAGTGAAGCAGGGGCCCTGAGAGAACAGTAAAAATAATCTTGTGGTTTGTGCATGGAGATAAAAGGTGCGGCGCTGCAGGAGTGGGTGGAAGATGAATTCGGGAACATTCATCATCTTGGGAATGATAATCGTTATTTCCATCACCCACTCTCAATGTGTCCATCTCCCCCAAACTGGAGAAAGACATCACATCACAGGGAGCCCTTTGGCTGCACAGTCAACAGCGCTTTTTCAACCAAACCTCTGTTAGAATCATCCCAACATCCTTTACCAACCATGGTCTTTCAACTATTGTGCCTACTTTAGAAAGGTTTATGGAACATTTCTAACTCATTTACACCCAGCTTGTTGCAATTTTAATCAGAGATAGCATTAGGAGACTGAGGAAAATTCCAAACCCCGTCCTTCATTTCTCTGGTTGTCTTCTCCCCTGGCCACTTCCCCCCCTTTGCAGACCTAGAATCTTCCTTTAGCCAGCCATAAATCACTTGCATTCAAAGGCTGCCCTTGAATTCCCAGCTCCCAGCCCAGGATGTTTCCTTGGGTTTGCTATTTGGCCAGCACACGTTCATTCTTTCAACCCTATAAAATGGAAAATCCAAACAGAAATCCTCCCTACCTTCCCACCCCCTCCTGCTACCTCCTGCCCAGCCTTAGCCATCACACCACCGACATGACATAAAACAGATGTGCTTGGAAATGTGCCACACTCACTGGTGGCTCCCTAGGCAGCCACCTCCAGTACCCACCTCCAACCCCGTGACTCCCACACTGCAAGGTCAGCATATGCATAGGTGTTTGGGGCTTCTTCATTGTTAGTTCTTTTGTATCTCAGGGCTGTACAATGCATTTCTTTGTGTATTGCAGGATTGAAAGCTGCCAAAAGATGTTTTAAGAAAACAAAAACAAAAGCAAAAACAAACAAACAAAACCCAGTCCCAAAACTCTTAGAGTAAATGAGATAGGTGGATAGAGCTAGGAATGCATTAAAATGGAAACTTAAATTCTGGCAATTTGTGGTGATAAATACAAATGTCTTATGTAGCAAATGTCTTACCTAAAACCATTCAAGTGTATATCTGGGTCTCAGTTGTTTCTGTTTTTTGGTTTTTTTGTTTTTTTGGTTTTTTTTTGATCAGGTTCTTCTCAAAGACCCTTAATATAAAATGTGTGTGAATACCTTCCAGGAATAAGTTATCAATTTCATGGATTGACTATTAAACTAAAAAAACAAGCCATTTGTAAACTCAGTGCAGTTCATAAGTTCCCAGTTACAACACAATCTCTGATATCCACTCCAAAGCTCTGGGGACAGCTCAACACAAGCACTTTTTTTTTTTGGTGATCTGGTGATGAAAGATATATTATTGAAACCCAGGAAACCTTGGGAAAAAAATGTATTGCTAAACTATCTAAATTGAAATGAAATGCAGATTGTTTGGCTGCCAGAAGTTCCTTCCTGCCTTCTCTCCCTCCCCGTCTCTGACAATGCAGCATGAATGTCTCAAGGCTTAAGGCATGCAATTAAAAGATTTATATGGACCTAGAAGCAGAAACAATTGTATGGGCTTCAGGATCTGTGGCAATTTTGAAATGGATTAGAGGGGCTTATGGAGGGTAAAGACAGAAATGTGACCCACTCACTCACCCTGGTGACATTTTCCCAATCTGAAAACAGCCTGTACCATTCTCGACCTCATGTCTAGGACTACTACACTGTCCACCACATAGGGTTGCCTTGTCCTGGGTGGCTTGTTCTCCCTTGTCATTAAGCAAGGGAAAAGGGAGGCTGTGGATGCGTCAGTGGATAAATTTCTTACAGAGCAGGCATGACGATTCCCAGAACTCACACAAAAGCTTAGGCAGGCATACTGGACCACCTGTGACGGCAGCACTTAGGAGAAAGAGACAAGGGGTTGTCTGGGAAAGCAGATTAGTGAGTCTAGTAAATGAGCGAGCTCGTTGTTCAATTGGCAGGCTCTGCCCTGATAAATATGGCGGAGAGTGATGGAGAGGCTCAGTATTAGTCTTTGGCTTCTATGTGCACGTGCACACTCACATGCATCTGTGCTCATGCATGCACACTCGAAACACACGAGTGCAGAGAAGAAAATAAAGATGCCGTGTCTGGTACAGCTATTGTGGGGGTTTTGTCCAAGCACCTCAGTTCCCAAGCCCTTCAGCAAACCAGACTTACAATTGTGGAGAGCCTTTGGGGTCACTTGGCAGGAATCTGACATTGGGCCAGGACAAGGAAGTAAGCTCAGGCGGGAATCTAATTTTAGGCCAGGACAGGGAAGTAAGTCCAGGTAAGAATCTAATTTTAGGCTAGAACAAAGAAGTAGGCTTCAGGCAGGAATCTGGCTTTGGGCTAGGACAGAGAAGAAGGCTCAGATATCTTGGTCATCCTGATAACCCCTTAGAAACAGTGATCATGGAACTTTGTTTATTGTCTGGCTTGTTCCTTAACCTAGAACTGACCTTATTACTTGCATGTAATTAAAATGGTATAAAAGCAGTTTGGGAAAAAATAAACTTACCTTAGCCTCAGAACTGGTTGGGGTCATGCTGCAATGTTGTCTAATTGTCTTTTTTCGTTTTAATCCTCATTCCTGTGCTGCAGAACCTGTTGACTGACTGAGCTGGCTTGGTTATAAAACTCAGACAAGGAGCTATAAATCTGGTAGCAGCTTTCCCCGCCGTCTGAATTTTCTGTTGTGGGGATAAAACAAGATGACCAAAAGCAACTTAAGAGAAGGACAAGTCTCTTCTGCCTTACAGCTCCAGAGGAATGAGTCTACTGTGACAGAAAGGCATGTCAGTTGCCATGAGTGGCAGACATGGTGGTGGGAGCAAAAGCTGATACCACATCTTTAACCACAAGTGGGAAGCAGGAAGAGTGAAGAGTTAGTGGGACTAGACTAAAACTCTAAAAGCCCACAGTCAGTGACGTATTTCCTCCAACATCCTAAACCTCCCCAAACAGCAGCACCTACTAGCCACTGCTACTGCCTGGACAGACATTAGAAGGCTTGGAAGCTACTAGGGATAGGCCCTTCCCTCCTAACCAGTGTTAGCCCTCATTGTCTGTTTCCTTGGCAACACCAGTAGTGGGAGCATCAGTGTAGCCATGGCTGAGGCTTTAAAATACCATATGAGAAAGTAGAAGTATCTGGGCTTAGTTGATGCCTGTGGTATTTTGAATAACAGTGAGCCCTATCGGTTAATAATTGAATGCTTGATCCCCAGTAAGTGGAACTGCTTGGGAAGGATTAGGAGGTGTGGCCTTGTTGGGAAAGGTGTGTTACTGATAGTGGGATTTGAGATTTCAAAAGCCCACACCAGCCCCAGCGCTCTCTCTCTCTCTCTCTCTCTCTCTCTCTCTCTCTCTCTCTCTCTCTCTCTCTCTCTCCCTCCCTCCCTCCCTCCCTTCCTCACTCCTTCTCTCTCCTCTCTCTCCCTCCTTTGTTCCTTCCCTCCCTTGGCCCCTCTCTCTCCTCTTTTCCCCTTCCTTCCCTGTCTCTGTCTCTGTCTCTCTGTCTCTCTCTCCATCCCTCCCTTCTTCCCCTCATCCCCCATGGATCAGAAGGTAGTTCTTAGTTATTGCTTCAGTGCCATGCCAGCATATTGTCATTCTCCCTACTATAATGGCCACGGACTCACCTATAAACTATAAACAAGTCCACAATTAAATGTTTTCTAAGTTGTCTTGGTCATGGTGTTTTGTTATAGCAATAGAACACTAACCAATACAAATCCCATTAAGGAAAAGCTACTTTCTCCTGGTCAAAAAGAAATTAATTTAAATTCTATCTTTTACCTTTGGTGAAGACATGACACATCTCTCTTTCTCTTTCTCTCTCTCCCTTTCTCTCTCTCCCTTTCTCTTTCCCATTCTCTCTCTTGCTTTCTCTCTCCCTTTTTCTCTGTTTTTTTTTAAATTCATAAACCACTTTTGTAAGCATTTCATACATGAGCACACAGTATTTATATCATTAGTCCTTCTCTCTCCTGATTCAGTTCTTCTTATGTTGCCCGCAGCATCACCACAGTCTCTTCTCAAATTCATGTCCTTTTCTATAATTATATATTAACTTTCTGAGTCTAATTAGTGTTGTTCATATGTACATCAGTTTAGGGCTGACTGCTGAGGCTTGGGCAACCTATTCAAGGGTCTCATCCCAGAAGAAAACTACCTCTCCTTCCTTCTGTCCCAGCTGACTCCTGCAGCACTTCATCTAGTGCATGGGGATTGTCCACCTTTCCCACGTTCATGGTAGCATGTTGAGTGTTGTGGTCTTTGCAGGTGTTGTGCAGGCAGCCATATTGTTGAGAGTTTGTCATGTCCAGAAGGCATCATCTCATGGCAGTCTCCATTTTTCTCTGGCTCTTATAATCTTTCTGATACCTCTTCCACTGCTTTTGATAAGTCTTGGGTGTAGAGGTTTTATTATAGATGTCCCATTTGGGGATCAGTACTTATTGTCTAGATTTTGACCAGTTGTGTGTCTCTGAAACAATCTGTCTGATGCAAAAATAATCATATTTGACGAAGGACAAGAGTTACATTTTTCATGAGTATAAGGATCAGTATTTAGAAAGCAGCCATAAACTATATTAGCAACAGGGTAGCAATATGTTTTCTTGTAGGGCCTATAGCCTCTCCAACTTCAGATTCTGGGCTAGGTTTACAGTTCTAGTCACTAAGTGCCCTTCTATTGAGTGAGCCTCAAATCCAACTGTTGGTTGCCCCTGGGATATTAGTGCCACTAATGCACTAATGAGCCTATCTTGCTGGAGAGGTTACTGGTTGTGCTTGTTTGTTTGTTTGTTTGTGGTAGTTCTCAGGATTTACACATGGATTGTACCATTAATAACTTTCTCCCTGGTAGTCAGAATAGCACCTTCTGACACTATGAGTGATAACCATGAGGGAGGGAGCTTCTAGGTCAATACCAGCTTGATTTCTCCAAGTCCTGTGACTAATGTATGTACATCTTCATCAACAAGGACTTGACATACCATCTGGCAAACAAACAAAGGCAATGACAACAGTTTGTATTGTTTGGGGTCCCTAGATCCCCATATAAACAGCTCAAAGGAAGTTATCTCCTGCCTGGCACTGGGCTTTTTCCTAGATAGTCTATAGCTTCTGGGTGATCGTTATCCCTCAATGTGAAGTAACTCTCAGTAAATTAACCCCTCCCCACTGTGCATGTGTGTGTGTGTGTGTGTGTGTGTTAAGGAAATTTCATAACAGTAAGTTTTCAAGTATCTTTAGTATTATCTCTTCACTGCATCCTTTCTGCATTTCTTCCCCATGCCTCTCCATTCAATTTCTGTCCCCTGCCATTTCCCCCTTCATACCTTCATTCTGAGTTTTTCTCCTTTAAGAATTAAAAAGGGATCTGCAACCCTATAAGTGGAACAACATTCTGAACTAACCAGTACCCTGGAGCTCTTGACTCTAGCTGCATATGTATCAAAAGATGGCCTAGTTGGCCATCACTGGAAAGAGAGGACCATTGGACACACAAACTTTATATGCCCCAGTACAGGGGAACGCCAGGGCCAAAAAAAATGGGAATGGGTGGGTAGGGAAGTTGCGGGGAGGGTATGGGGGACTTTTGGGATAGCATTGGAAATGTAATTGAGGAAAATACGTAATAAAAAAAAAGAATTAAACAAGTTACATCTGTCAATCACCTGCCCAGGAGACCACGCCTCAGGAAGGCTGACCTATCAGAAGATATGCAAGGATATGGGAGGAATAATTATCCCCTTAATGAGATAATGTACTTATACTCCCCAGTAACCCTCCCTTAATCCAGTTGCTTGAAAATTAATGCTAAACCTGCCCTCTTTTCTGAATTCTAATTTAAAAAAATTGTAAGGTTCCTTTTACTTCTTTCTGTTCTCCCTCTCCCTCTCCCTCTCCCTCTCCCTCTCCCTCTCCCTCTCCCTCTCCCTCTCCCTCTCCCTCTCCCTCTCCCTCTCCCTCTCCCTCTCCCTCTCCCTCTCCCTCTCCCTCTCCCTCTCCCTCTCCCTCTCCCTCTCCCTCTCCCTCTCCCTCTCCCTCTCCCTCCTCTCCCTCTCCCTCCTCTCCCTCTCCCTCTCCCTCTCTCCCCCTCCTCCTCCCCTCCCCTCTCCCCCTCCTCTCCCTCTCTCCGTCTCTCCCTCTCTCTCTCCTTTCAGATAGTAGCCAGACTCCTACATATACTTCCCTTCACACTCTGGGTCTCTTTTGCTGTTTCTTTGAAGACCTTTCTCTCCCTGCATTTATATAGCTGCATTCTGACCTCCATGTCTAATTCTCTTCTCTATCATTTTCTCCCCAGGAGTTGCTGAGATTTTCTGTTGCTTGCCTTCTCTGTGGCTCACCCTCTCTGTGGCTCACCCTCTTTGTGGCTCACTCTCTCTGTGGCTCACTCTCTCTGTTGTTTTTCTCTCTGTCATAAAATGGTACTAGAGCTTCCTTCTGAGCTTGCTTTTAATACTTTTAAATCAAAGACACTATGAGCTCACAAAAGAGAACCCAGGTTTCCTTGTAACAGGATTACCTGGGTGGCCACTAGTTCAGTAGCTTCTCTCCTAATTGTTCCTCTTGCCCACCTACCAGAATTAGAACTCCCTAGGCTTTTGCACTGTGATTCTTCTTTCCCTCAGTCCTGTCTCCACTACCAATAGCTCCCCCATTTCAGTAATGAAACACTGGTGCAGAGTAGATTTCTTCTGGAAGGAGACATTATGAGCAGAGAAATGTACCCTGACTGGTGTGGTGTCTGCAGAAGGTTGGATATGATTCAGTGGTCATGTTTTCAGAACGCTCCATCAATGACAGTTGGAAACATATGTTTTTTATAAATTTCTCATTCCCAAACAAAGACTGACAGTAAAGCCCAGGGCTTTGATATTTATATAAGTTGTTAAGTGGTTCACTGGGGAAAGTACATTTCAATTAGCATGTCACTGCTAATCATGGTGGCTTCCAGAGAGGCATTCTGATTAAGCTGGTTGTTGAACAATACATCAAAAGTTGGGGCTTACTAAAAAGCTGTTCCCTTCAAGGTCGCTCATGTCACCTGATGCCTGGCTGAATTTCCTGAGCTTTTATTTAAAATCAAATAAGACATTCAAAATCCCGCTTTATACTGAATCAATTCAAAAAACTCCTTCCACTTTAGTACCATAAATATTAGCCAAACCACTGGTAGGTGGAGCATACATGACCAAGTGAGGTAAAGGGAGGCTATGATGGACTAGGATGGTCTCAGCTTCTCTAGGGCCATCATCTGAAGTGGTCCATGATGTAAAAGATGTTGGTTATCAATTTATGTGGGCGAACACATGTACAATAATGTGTACATGCATGTCTAAGTCAGATGTTGCCTTTCAGGTGTTTTCCTCAGTAGGTTTCCACCCTAGTTTTTGAGACGGGGTCTCTCGATAAACCTGAGTTTACTGATTTGTCTCAACTTGCCAGCTAGCAAGTCGCTCGAGTCCTCCTATCTATGTACCAGATCTGGGTTGACAAACATGCAGCCATACCAGGCTTTTTAACATGGGTCCTGGCCCTTAAACTCAGGTCATCCTGTTTAGATGGCAAGCATTTTGATGACTGAACCATTTCCCTAGCCCCCTACTATTTTAAAGCTATTTCTGATTATGAGCTTTTGCAGAGGGTGGAGAAGTCATGATCTATGCTCAAAACAAAGTGAAATAAACTTTTATTCTGCTGTGGACTCAGGAAACTGCAACTCTACATGCTTCAAGCAAGAGGTTTTCTTCCTCAGAACTTTGTCCCACTCATACTTTAGGCTGAGATTATGTTCATAAGCTGTAGATAAATTTACAATTCCTCACTCAACAGTCAGTCTTGCTGTGAGCTTTATATACACGTGCAGGCACACACACACACACATACACGCACACACACACATTTTTTCCCTCTTTTATGTACTCTGCTGCCGCCGTTAGGACATTAAACGTTAGGAAGTTTTCTGCTGTGTTCTTTTTTCTTTTGTGTCCCTGTATCTTGTTAGCTCATACGAATGTCCTTAAGATTGACGGTACAATTTTGTGCAATTCAATCCAGGGGAACATTCCAATCTCTCCCAGCCTGAAAAGTCCGGGAAAGACAAGAACACCAAATTTGTTCCCCTTATCTACCCAATTTAGTAGCTATTTGTCACCGTCAATTAGTCAAGGGTGAAATAATTACCCGTGGCTTGAGTGAGAGAAATGAAGTCTGATTGGCAGCAAGAGAAAAGAATAATCAGATCGTATGAGAAGGAAATATGAGATGAGTGGGTGGCATGGTTGGAAGACCCAGGGCAGGCCTTCACCCAGAATACCTCTGAGTCATGGCTGCTGGTCTGCCCTTTGTGACTCATTCCTTCAGATGAGCCTGGCTTTCTTCCTGGAGCTATTTTTAAAGCATCTCAGGACCCAGACAGGGTAACAAAAATTCAGTCACTACACAGCATGTCTTCTTTTTATTTTAATTCTTATTTTATTTATTGTGTGTGTGTGTGTGTGTGTGTGTGTGTGTGTGTGAGTGTGAGTGTGGGCATTCATCTGCCATGGCATGTGTGTGGTCATCAGAAGATACTGCAGAACTTTAGGATGGTTCTCTCCACTCCAGATCAAGAAAACACTTTAGAGGTATTCTGAGTGGCTTATCTCTGGTCTAGCCAAATTGACAAGCAAAATTAGGCATTATACAAGGTAAATATATATGTATGCATATACATATATGTATATATATTTATATACACACACACATATATATACATGTATATATACACATATATAAGTATATACATATATGTATACGTATATGTGTGTGTATATATATGTATGTATATATACACATATATAAGTATATACATATATGTATACATATATATGTGTGTGTATATATATATATATATATATCATAGTGAGCACGTCATTTTCACTCAGTGTCAAGGATTTTTTTTTTCTGGCCTGGTCCTACCCCACTGTCAGTGAGGCTGCAGAGTCTTTCACTGGAGGGCTGGCTCTCAGTCCTCACGATCTTCCCAGGTCTTCTGAGGATCACTTTTAGCTTTACAAAGACAACCTGGTTCCTCGGGTTTCTGACCTGTACCTTATTTCTCTCCCTGTCATTACAGGCATCTCATGTGTCCAAGCCCATCCAGCTCTTTCTGCTACTTGTCCTCATTATCTAGTCAAGAGCACATTTTTTCTTTTACCTTTATAACCTCCATTTCACTTGACTTAACCCCCAAATTTACATATCGTCAATGAAGGAGACCAAGAGAGAGGAAAGCTGTATAGCAGAGAATAATATTACAAGACAAAGAGAAGAGTTGCAGTACAGAAGTGTTTATTCAGTTCACAGTTTATGGTTACCATCCATGCTGGCACAAGGACGTGCCCATGGCGGGAGCATGAAGCTGCCAGTTGAGTCAAAATGAATGGGTGCATGATTCTTTACTTGGTTGATTTCACAGTCCTTATATAATTCTGGACCTCTGCTTAAGAAGTGGTGTCACCCACAGTGGACTGAGTCTCTCCTTATTAATTACCATAATAAGACAACATTCCCAAGACTTACCCACAGCCCAACCCATAGTAGACAATTCCTCATTGAGAGGCTTCCCAGGAGATTCTGGGCAGTGCCAGATTGACAAATACATCTACCTTCATCAAGACTAGACACTAAGATTTGAGAAATGAGTAAGTAGCACGGTGCTCACACTTTTCTGCTGCTCCCCTGCTAGGAGCCTTGAATGGTTTCTTCAGAAGGCTTGATGCTCCACTGAAGAAGAAAGCTAGGATGGTGAGAGGGGATGGAATAGAGGGTTTGCAGAGGGAAAACCGGGAAAAAGGATAACTTTTGAAATGTAAATAAATAAAATAACCAATTTTTTAAAAAGGAAGTTCAGGGTGATTTAGGTATGGACTTTGAGCCATGTAATAAACCTGGGTAATATGGGAAAGTCTGGCTGATTTGTATAAATCCTCAAAATCAAAGAACTTGGCCAGTTAGATCAGCTTCTGAGTAGAAGAATCCACATGCCATTGGGGACACAGCACAAAGTGTTCATTTCCTGTTTAGAGGCAAACTGTAGAAATAGGTTTTTTTGTCATCAACTGTGGTTAAGGGCTCAGTGGACCTAGGCACTTAGGTACAGTAGAACTGCCTGACAGAGAAAGAACCAGGAGTTGGTCATCACAGAAACATATTTCTCATATTTTGCTGACAATCAGGCCTATAAGAAAAAATAGCTGGGGTGAGATCAATCAGGTGACAACCATGTCCTCCCAATGCTGTGTCAAGGCTCTGCACTTCACCTTCCCACTCTGTTGGTCAGCATTCTGTCACTGTGACAAAATGCCTGAGGAAGCTCAACTTAAAGAAGGAAAGGTTGAGGTCTCAGCTCATGGTCAGGTCCCCCTGCTTTAGGGAGCATATAGTGAAGCTTTTACTTTATGCTAGTTTGGGGAACAGAAAGAGAAGAGATGCTAGCACCCCCAAATCCCATTCAAGGGTATGCAGCTCAGCTGCATAACATTCTCCAATGAAGCCCTTCCTACCTCTCAAATTTCCACATCTCCTATCAGGTGGAGACAGAGTCTTAAATACAGGGCCCCTTTTCAAAATTGTATTTATTAGGCACATATGTAGTAGTTAAAGAACAGTTTGCAACAACCAGTCTCTCTTTTCACCATGTGGGTCCCAGAGACAGACCTCAAGCTACTAGGCTTGGAGGAAAACATCTTTATCTGCTGAGTCTCATCACCAGCCTAGCACCAGAACTGCTGAGACAGTATCTAATACCAAACGCAATACCTACTATGACAGTCACCAACCCAAACCTTCAGAATACACTACATTTTTAGATATTTAAGCATCTCTGTTCCTCTGTGAAAATCTCCAAGCTATTTCTTAAGATCCAAAGCCATCACCTGTAGAATTGAACATTATCATAAAGTAAAGCCAAATGAGCAGTGTATGTCCCTGAATTCACAGCCAGCAACTTTTTATTTCCTGGAATATTTGCACGGAAAGGGGGTTTAATCTCTGTCTGTCCCCAGTATCCTCAATGATGAGCTGCATGCAGCCTAGGGTCACCTAGGTGGAAAAGTCTCAATGGAGTGATTGCCATAATCAGGTTGGTCAGTGGACACATCTGTGGGAGACTGTCTTGGTTGCTAATTGTTGCAGGGGGGAGGGCCCAGCCCACCAATCTCTGTGAAGGTGGTCCTGGGCTGTAAAAGAAAGGTAGCAGAGCATGTGCCTGGGGGCTGGAGAGGGAGAAAGCATATAGCGTTTCTCTATTATTTCTCCTTCAAGTCCCTGCTTCTAGTTCCTGTCCTGCCTTTCCTTGATGACTGTGACTTGAAAATGTAAGTTAAATAAAACTTTTCCTTCCCTAAGTTGCTTTTGGTCAGACTATATTTTATTGGATATTTTCTTTATTTACATTTCAAATATTTTTTCCTCTTTCTAGGTCTCACCTTCTTAAATCCCCTATCTCATCGACCCTGCCTCTATGAAGGTGCTCCCCCACCCACCACCCATCCTGTCCTTCTGCCCTGGCATTCCCCTACACTAGGGTGTCAAACACCCTCAAGACCAAGGGCCTCTCCTCCCACTGATGTCCAAGAAGCCATCCTCTGCCACATATGCAGCCAGAGCCATAGGTCTCTCTATGTGTATTCTTTGGTTAGTGGTCCAATCCCTGAGAGCTCCAGGGGGTCTGGCCTGTTGACACTGTTGCTCCCTCCATGGAGCTGCAAACCCCCTCAGCTCCTTCAATCCCTTCTTCAACTCCTCCATCAGGGACCCCCATGCTCAGTCCTCTGTATTAATCAGGCTCTGGCAGAGCCTCTCAGGAGAGAGTCATATCAGGCTTCCATCAGCAAGCACTTCCCGGCATCCACAATAGCGCCTGCATTTGGTGACTGTTTATGGGATGGATCCCCATGTGGGGCAGTCTCTGAGTGGCCTTTCCTTCAGTCTCTGCTCCACACTGTCTCCATACTGCCTTCTCTGAGTATTTTGTTCACTCTTTGTACTGGCTATTTTTGTGTCAACTTGACACAGCTGGAGTTATCACAGAGAAAGGAGCTTCAGTTGAGGAAATGCCTCCATGAGATCCAACTGTAAGGCATTTTCTCAATTAGTGATCAAGGGGGAAAGGCCCCTTGTGGGTGGGACCATCCCTGGGCTGGTAGTCTTGGGTTCTATAAGAGAGTAGGCTGAGCAAGCCAGGGGAGGCAAGCCAGTAAAGAACATCCCTCCATGGCCTCTGTATAAGCTCCTGCTCCCTGACCTGTCTGAGTTCCAGTCCTGACTTCCTTTGGTGATGAACAGCAGCATGGAAGTGTAAGCCGAATAAACCCTTTCCTCCCCAACTTGCTTCTTGGTCATGATGTTTGTGCAGGAATAGAAACCCTGACTAAGACAAATTGGTACCAGCAGAGTGGGGTATTCCTGTGACAACCTGACCATGTTTTGGGGAGGACTGTGGAAGGACTTTGGAACTTTGGGCCAGAAGACCCATTCGGTGTTAAGAGCTCTGTCGAATTCTGTGTAGGAGCTTGGAAGATAATGTTGAGAACAGTGCAGAGGATGGAGGCCTGGGTTGTGAAATTTCAGAGGGAAAATTAAAGACTCTCTTCAGGGCCATTGCTGTTTTTTATTGTGAAGAATTTGTAGTTCTGGTTAGCTGGGGCTGAAGAATCAGCTGTGATTAACAAGATACCAGAACTACTAAAGCAAAACTTTGCATTACTGGGACTATTGATGCTGGTTAGCTGGAGCTAAGAAATTAGCGGTGATTAAGAAGAGACCAGCATCGTTGAGGTGACATCTTCTGGGAAGTGTTTTCTGAAAGCACAAAGAGGCTGTGTTCCAGAGATAGGCAAGGTTGTACTCCTTCTGCAGTGGGACTTGGTAATGTGTAAGGGTCACCCAGGTGGTACTGGTTTTGAAGGTATGAAGGGGTCACACAGCAGCTCAGGCTCGGCACTGTGAGAGGCCATGGAAGGCCATTGGTGAAGGTGCAGCCCCAGTTGTAATTGAAGGCCCAGGACTGAAGGGGTCATGCAGTGTTTTGGAGATGCCAGTACCACGAGATGACCACCAAGAGCAGCAGCAGCAGTGGAGTACAGGCATCTGGAGCCCAGAGGACGACGTGTGTGCTACAAAGGGCATGGTTGGAGAAGTGACCCAAGCCCTTGGAGGAGCCCAGAAGATCGTGAGTTGGATCCCAGACGTTGGACGGTTGGAGATTGATTTTTGCTTTGATTGTGACTGTGCCCTGATATTTTCCCTCTTGAAGGAAGAAACTGTTTTAGTGGAGCCCACAGTTAAGAGACTTTTAATTGTAAAAAGACTTTGGATTTTAAAAGAGATGGATATTTTAAAGAGATTGAAATTTTAAGAATATGTAAAGACTGTGGGGCTTTTAAAGTTATTTAGATCTTGGGGATGAATAAGAATGTAAGGGTTGAGGCTTACTAGTGATGTGTTTGTGTGTCAAGTTGACAAGGGGTCAATTGTACTGGCTATTTTTGTGTCAACTTGACACAGCTGGAGTTATCACAGAGAAAGGAGCTTCAGTTGAGGAAATGCCTCCATGAGATCCAACTGTAAGGCATTTTCTCAATTAGTGATCAAGGGGGAAAGGCCCCTTGTGGGTGGGACCATCCCTGGGCTGGTAGTCTTGGGTTCTATAAGAGAGTAGGCTGAGCAAGCCAGGGGAGGCAAGCCAGTAAAGAACATCCCTCCATGGCCTCTGTATAAGCTCCTGCTCCCTGACCTGTCTGAGTTCCAGTCCTGACTTCCTTTGGTGATGAACAGCAGCATGGAAGTGTAAGCCGAATAAACCCTTTCCTCCCCAACTTGCTTCTTGGTCATGATGTTTGTGCAGGAATAGAAACCCTGACTAAGACACTCTTCTAAGAAGCCCTGAAGCATCTACATTTTGTTCTTCCTTCTTAGACTTAATATGGTCTGTGAATTGAATCTTGGGTATTCTGAACTTTTGACCTAATATCCACTTATCAGTGAGTGCATACCACTGGTGGGATTGCAAACTGGTACAACCCCTCTGGAAATCAGTCTGGAGGTTCCTCAGAAAATTGGACATAGTATTACCTGACGACTCAGCTATACCACTCTTGCCTATATACCCAGAAGATGCTACAACATGTGATAAAGGCACATGCTCCACTATGTTCATAGAAACCATATTTATAATAGCCAGAAGCTGGAAAGAACCCAGATGTCCCTCAACAGAGGATTGAATACAGAAAATATGGTACATTTACACAATGGAATACTACTCAGCTATTAAAAACAGTAACTTCATGAAATTCACAGGTAAATGGAATGAATTTGAAAATATCATCCTGAGTGAGGTAACTTAGTCACAAAAGAACAGATTATTTTTTTAATAGCAACAGAAGGGAGGTAGAGTGCTGCCCTCAGTACTTCTAGGGGTTTTAGTATGACTATCATGATATTAATAAATAACCCAAGGATTTCCTCTATTGTCCCAAGCTATTCTTTAAGACTTTATTGTGTACCCAGGTTTACTATTGAAGAAATACTAGAGAGATGATTGGAGACAGAAGAGCCTGCAGTTTCTCCCCACTGGAGAGGCAGGTATGGTCACAGGGAAGCCATGGAATCTACTCTGGATAAGGAACCAGGAGGATGGGTCATCATCCAGGACTCTCAAGTTACTGGTGCACAGAAGGTACTTTCTTCTGCGTTGGCACAATTACTGTAGATGGGTGACTTTTGTCTTCTTGTATCTATGCCAGGAGGAAGTCAGGAGAAAATATCAACACCTGAGCAATGCTCTTCCCTTTGTGTGTATCAGTGAGGATGTTTTTGCTTTTCTACTCATGTAGCTTTTCCAAATGGTTTTAGTACAAATTGGAAAAAATAATACACTTTGTAAAGTAATGAGCTCACGCTGAAGAGACTGTTCAGTTGGTAAAGTGTTTGTCATGCGAGCAATAGGACTTGTGAGTTTGGTGCCCTGAAGATGGGCATGGTGTTTCATATTTGTCATCTCAGCATTGGCTGGGACGGGAGAGAAGGTGCCAAAGCAGAGGCAGGCAGATCCCCGGGCCTCGCTAACCAACCCTCTAGTCAAATTCGGAAGTTCTAGGATCCAATGAAAGACTGTCTCAAAAACCAAGATAGATGGCTGCTGAGAAACGATACTCAAGATTGACCTGTGGTCTCTGCATGCTTATACATGTGTACTATGAACCCACATGTACATGGCCCCCCGATACCCACAAACACATGTGCATGTATGTACCTCAAATAAAAACCATCTGCCCACATGGATGTTGGGATACTCTAGGTTTCTAAGCCCTGCAGTCAAGTTATTCTCTTTAGAAAGGTGTTCCAACATATGTAAATGCACAGAGCTAAGTTAAGCTTGGTGCCCATTGGATCACCTGCAAATGGTTTTAAGACACGGAGGAGCTGAAATAATTCCTCCTCCTCCTCCTCCTCCTCCTCCTCCTCCTTCTTCTGCATTTTATTTTTTAATTAGATATTTTCTTTATTCACATTTCAAATGTTATCCCCTTTCCTAGTTTCCCCTCTGAAAATCCCCTATCCCCTACCCCTATCCCTGCTCCCCAACCCACTCACTCCCGCTTCCTGGCCCTGGCATTCCCCTCTACTGGGTCATAGAACCTTCACAGGACCAAGGGCTTCTCCTCCCATTGATGATCAACTAGGCCATCCTCTGCTACATATGCAGCTAGAGTCACTCAAAGAAAAGCAATGATAAAATAACAGAGCTACAAAGAAAAAATACAAAGGTTCCAGGCTAGCCTTGGAAGCTTCCCCTCTGTCATTCTGTTACACTTTGTACTTTGTGAATAAATAAGTTATCCCAAAGCTTGTCTCCCTAAAATTGTGTTCCAAGTTTTACCAGAAATTCTTTCTAAAAGAAACATAGCAAACAAACTGATTCCTTTTCAACGCTTCTCCCAGCTTTGTTCCCTGTGAGCTGTCCCTGGGATGTTCAGGCTGGTATCTTGAAGCTGTGTGTTCTTACAGAACATGAAGCTATGATCAGCATGGCCTTGAACTGTGAAAGCTGGTAGCTGCTGCCACAGCAAACACATGCTCCCCAGAAATCCAGGCACTAAAATCAAGGTTTACAGAAAGCCATGAATACCAGTCAGTGTTCTGACATAAGCATGGGCTTTTGTGTAATCTGTACTCCAGAGTCATAAAGTTCTTCATGCATGAAATAAATGTGTCCCTTATTTTATCATTACTTCTTAAAACACACACACAGGGGTTTAAACACTTCCTCTGTTTTCTATAACAGCTATAAAAAGGGAGATTGAGACAGTTTGATGTGGTGAATTTTTCTCACCATGCTTTCTGCCCCCATCCTTCTCCCTCTACACAGCAGGACATTATGAAGGCGTAAGAGAGGAAAATAAACCTCTCTTTTCCTGTGGTTGCCATTTTTATATGGGTCTATTCACCAAATTGAAAACTGAATGAGGACAGGGCCACAAGCCTCTTCCGGTCAGAAAAGCACCTGAGCAGCTGGGGCGCAGGGTCTGCTGACACTCGCCAACTGCCCACAACACCCGCCACAGGATCTTAAGACTTCTGGTGAGGGGAGCACAGCTTCTGCTCCAATCCAATTGCGCAGGACCTGAGACTGCATTAGTTAGGGAAGCAGAAACCGGCCTGAGTAGGACCACAGGCCTCATCCGGCTGGATCAGCGCCGGGGTAGCGGGAGCGCAGGGTTGCCTGACACCCGCCAGCTACCCACGACCCCCGCCGCAGGATTTTGGGACTGCTGGTGAGTGGAACACAGCTTCTGCTCCAATCCAATTGCGCGGGACCTGAGACTGCATTAGTTAGGGAAGCAGAAACCGGCCTGAGTAGGGCCACAGGCCTCACCCGGCCGGATCAGCGCCAGGGTAGCGGGAGCGCAGGGTTGCCTGACACCCGCCAGCTACCCACGACCCCCGCCGCAGGATTTTGGGACTGCTGGTGAGTGGAACACAGCTTCTGCTCCAGTCCAATCACGCGGGACCTGAGACTGCTCTGGTTGGGGAGAGAGAAATCCGGCCCACACAGGGCCACAAGCCTCTTCCGGTCAGAAAAGCACCTGAGCAGCTGGGGCGCAGGGTCTGCTGACACTCGCCAACTGCCCACAACACCCGCCACAGGATCTTAAGACTTCTGGTGAGGGGAGCACAGCTTCTGCTCCAATCCAATTGCGCGGGACCTGAGACTGCATTAGTTAGGGAAGCAGAAACCAGCCTGAGTAGGGCCACAGGCCTCACCCGGCCGGATCAGCGCCAGGGTAGCGGGAGCGCAGGGTTGCCTGACACCCGCCAGCTACCCACGACCCCCGCCGCAGGATTTTGGGACTGCTGGTGAGTGGAACACAGCTTCTGCTCCAATCTTTAAATAGTGACAACGATAACAACTAACCCCAGAGATTACCAGATGGCGAAAGGTAAACGTAATAATCTTACTAACAGAAACCAAGACCACTCACCATCATCAGAACCCAGCACCCCCACTTCACCCAGTCCAGGGCACCCCAACACACCGGAAAAGCTAGACACGGATTTAAAAGCATATCTCCTGATGATGATAGAGGACTTCAAGAAGGACGTTAATAACACACTTAAAGAAATGCAGGAGAACACTGCTAAAAAGGAAGAAGACAATAAAGAGGAAGCACAAAAATCCCTTAAAGAATTGCAGGAGAACACTGCTAAAGAGTTACAAATCCTTAAAGAAAAACATGATAACATAATCAAACAGGTAGAAGTCCTTACAGAAAAACAGGAAAACACATCCAAACAGATGATGGAAATGAACAAAACCATACTAGACCTAAAAAGGGAAGTAGACACAATAAAGAAAACCCAAAATGAGGCAACACTGGAGATAGAAACCCTAGGAAAGAAATCTGGAACCATAGATGCAAGCATCAGCAACAGAATACAAGAGATGGAAGAGAGAATCTCAGGTGCAGAAGATTCCATAGAGAACATCGGCACAACAATCAAGGAAAATGGAAAATGCAAAAAGATCCTAACTCAAAACATCCAAGAAATACAGGACATAATGAGAAGACCAAACCTACGGATAATAGGAGTGGATGAGAATGAAGATTTTCAACTCAAAGGACCAGCAAACATCTTCAACAAAATTATAGAAGAAAACTTCCCAAATCTAAAGAAAGAGATGCCCATGAACATACAAGAAGCCTACAGAACTCCAAATAGACTGGATCAGAAAAGAAATACCTCCCGACACATAATAATCAGAGCAACAAATGCTCTAAATAAAGATAGAATACTAAAAGCAGTAAGAGAAAAAGGCCAAGTAACATATAAAGGCAAGCCTATCAGAATTACACCAGATTTTTCACCAGAGACTATGAAAGCCAGAAGATCCTGGACAGATGTTATACAGACACTAAAAGAACACAAATTCCAGCCCAGGCTACTATACCCAGCCAAACTCTCAATTAACATAGATGGAGAAACCAAAGTATTCCACGACAAAACCAAATTCACACATTATCTCTCCACGAATCCAGCCCTTCAAAGGATAATAACAGAAAAAAACCAATACAAGGACAGGAACCACGCCCTAGAAACAACAAGAAGGTAATCCCTCAACAAACCTAAAAGAAGACAGCCACAAGAACAAAATGCCAACTTTAACATCAAAAATAACAGGAAACACCAATTTCTTTTCCTTAATATCTCTTAATATCAATGGACTCAACTCCCCGATAAAAAGACATAGACTAACAAACTGGCTACACAAACAAGACCCAACATTTTGCTGCTTACAGGAAACTCATCTCAGAGAAAAGGATAGACACTACCTCAGAATGAAAGGCTGGAAAACAATTCTCCAAGCAAATGGCATGAAGAAACAAGCTGGAGTAGCCATTCTAATATCTGATAAGATTGACTTCCAACCCAAAGTCATTAAAAAAGACAGGGAGGGACACTTCATACTCATCAAAGGTAAAATCCTCCAAGAGGAACTATCAATCCTGAATATCTATGCTCCAAATACAAAGGCAGCCACATTCATTAAAGAAACTTTAGTAAATCTCAAAGCACACATTGCACCTCATACAATAATAGTGGGAGACTTCAACACACCACTTTCACCAATGGACAGATCATGGAAACAGAAACTAAACAGGGACACAGTGAAACTAAGAGAAATTATGAATCAAATGGATCTGGCAGATATCTACAGAACATTCTATCCTAAAACAAAAGGATATACCTTCTTCTCAGCACCTCATGGTACCTTCTCCAAAATTGACCACATAATTGGTCACAAAACAGGCCTCAACAGATATAAAAATATTGAAATTGTCCCATGCATCCTATCAGATCACCATGGACTAAGGCTGATCTTCAATAACAAAATAAATAATAGAAAGCCAACCTTCACGTGGAAACTGAACAACACTCTTCTCAATGATACCTTGGTCAAGGAAGGAATAAAGAAAGAAATTAAGGACTTTTTAGAGTTCAATGAAAATGAAGCCACAACATACCCAAACTTATGGGACGCAATGAAAGCATTTTTAAGAGGAAAACTCATAGCTCTGAGTGCCTCCAAAAGGAAACTAGAGAGAGCACACATTAGCAGCTTGACAACACACCTAAAAGCACTAGAACAAAAGGAAGCAAATTCACCCAAGAGGAGTAGACGGCAGGAAATAATCAAACTCAGGGGTGAAATCAACCAAGTAGAAACAAGAAAAACTATTCAAAGAATCAACCAATCAAGGAGCTGGTTCTTTGAGAAAATCAACAAGATAGATAAACCCTTAGCCAGACTCACTAGAGGGCACAGGGAAAGCATCCTAATTAACAAAATCAGAAATGAAAAAGGAGACATAACAACAGATCCTGAAGACATCCAAAACACCATCAGATCCTTCTACCAAAGGCTATACTCAACAAAACTGGAGAACCTGGATGAAATGGACAAGTTCCTAGACAGATACCAGGTACCAAAGTTGAATCAAGATCAGGTTAATGATCTAAACAGCCCTATATCCCCCAAAGAAATAGAAGCAGTCATTAATAGTCTCCCAACTAAAAAAAGCCCAGGACCAGATGGGTTTAGTGCAGAGTTCTATCAGACCTTCAAAGAAGATCTAATCCCAGTTCTTCACAAACTATTCCACAAAATAGAAACAGAAGGTACTCTACCCAACTCATTCTATGAAGCCACAATTACTCTGATACCTAAACCACAAAAAGACCCAACAAAGATAGAAAACTTCAGACCAATATCCCTTATGAATATTGATGCAAAAATCCTCAATAAAGTTCTTGCTAACCGAATCCAAGAACACATCAAAACAATCATCCATCCTGACCAAGTAGGTTTCATCCCAGGGATGCAGGGATGGTTCAATATACGGAAATCCATCAACGTAATCCAGTATATAAACAAACTCAAAGATAAAAACCACATGGTCATCTCCTTAGATGCGGAAAAAGCATTTGACAAGATCCAACACCCATTCATGATAAAAGTCTTGGAAAGATCAGGAATTCAAGGCCCATACCTAAACATGATAAAAGCAATCTACAGCAAACCAGTAGCCAACATCAAAGTAAATGGTGAGAAGCTTGAAGCAATCCCTCTAAAATCAGGGACTAGACAAGGCTGTCCACTTTCTCCATACCTATTCAACATTGTACTTGAAGTCCTAGCCAGAGCAATTCGACAACAAAAGGAGATCAAAGGGATACAAATTGGAAAAGAGGAAGTCAAAATATCACTTTTTGCAGATGATATGATAGTATATATAAGTGACCCTAAAAATTCCACCAGAGAACTCCTAAGCCTGATAAACAGCTTCGGTGAAGTAGCTGGATATAAAATTAACTCAAACAAATCAATGGCCTTTCTCTACACAAAGAATAAACAGGCTGAGAAAGAAATTAGGGAAACAACACCCTTCTCAATAGTCACAAATAATATAAAATATCTTGGCGTGACTCTAACTAAGGAAGTGAAAGATCTGTATAATAAAAACTTCAAGTCTCTGAAGAAAGAAATTATAGAAGATCTCAGAAGATGGAAAGATCTCCCATGCTCATGGATTGGCAGGATCAACATTGTAAAAATGGCTATCTTGCCAAAAGCAATCTACAGATTCAATGCAATCCCCATCAAAATTCCAAATCAATTCTTCAACGAATTAGAAAGTGCAATCTGCAAATTCATCTGGAATAACAAAAAACCTAGGATAGCAAAAACTCTTCTCAAGGATAAAAGAACCTCTGGTGGAATCACCATGCCGGACCTAAAGCTCTACTACAGAGCAATTGTGATAAAAACTGCATGGTACTGGTATAGTGACAGACAAATAGACCAATGGAATAGAATTGAAGACCCAGAAATGAACCCACACTCCTATGGTCACTTGATCTTCGACAAGGGAGCTAAAAACATCCAGTGGAAGAAAGACAGCATTTTCAACAAATGGTGCTGGCACAACTGGTTGTTAACATGTAGAAGAATGCGAATCGATCCATTCCTATCTCCTTGTACTAAGGTCAAGTCTAAGTGGATCAAGGAACTTCACATAAAACCAGAGACACTGAAACTTATAGAGGAGAAAGTGGGGAAAAGCCTTGAAGATATGGGCACAGGGGAAAAATTCCTGAATAGAACAGTAATGGCTTGTGCTGTAAGATCGAGAATTGACAAGTGGGACCTCATGAAACTACAAAGCTTCTGCAAGGCTAAAGACACCATCAATAAGACAAAAAAAACACCAACAGATTGGGAAAGGATCTTCACCTATCCTAAATCAGATAAGGGACTAATATCCAATATATATAAAGAACTCAAGAAGGTGGACTCCAGAAAGTCAAATAACCCCATTAAAAAATGGGGCTCAGAACTGAACAAAGAATTCTCACCTGAGGAATACCGAATGGCAGAGAAGCACCTGAAAAAATGTTCAACATCCTTAATCATCAGGGAAATGCAAATCAAAACAACCCTGAGATTCCACCTCACACCAGTCAGAATGGCTAAGATCAAAAATTCAGGTGACAGCAGATGCTGGCGAGGATGTGGAGAAAGAGGAACACTCCTCCATTGTTGGTGGGATTGCAAGCTTGTACAACCACTCTGGAAATCAGTCTGGCGGTTCCTCAGAAAATTGGACATAGTACTACCGGAGGATCCAGCAATACCTCTCCTGGGCATATATCCAGAAGATGTCCCAACCGGTAAGAAGGACACATGCTCCACTATGTTCATAGCAGCCCTATTTATAATAGCCAGAAGCTGGAAAGAACCCAGATGTCCCTCAACAGAGGAATGGATACAGAAATTATGGTACATTTACACAATGGAGTACTACTCAGCTATTAAAAAGAATGAATTTATGAAATTCCTAGCCAAATGGATGGACCTGGAGGGCATCATCTTGAGTGAAGTAACACAATCACAAAAGAACTCACACAATATGTATTCATTGATAAGTGGATATTAGCCCAAAACTTAGGATACCCAAGATATAAGATACAATTTGCTAAACGCATGAAACTCAAGAAGAATGAAGACCAAAGTGTGGACACTGTGCACCTTCTTAGAATTGGGAACAAAACACCCAGGGAAGGAGCTACAGAGACAAAGTTCGTAGCTGTGATGAAGGGATGGTCCATTTAGAGACTGCTGTATCCAGGGATCCGTCCCATAATCAGCTTCTAAACGCTGACACCATTGCATACACTAGCAAGATCTTGCTGAAAGGACCCAAATATAGCTGTCTCTTGTGAGACGATGCCGGGGCCTAGCAAACACAGGAGTGGATGTTCACAGTCAGCTATTGGATGTATCACAGGGCTCCCAATGGAGAAGCTAGAGAAAGTACCCAAGGAGCTAAAGGGATCTGCAACCCTATTGTTGGAACAACATGATGTACTAACCGGAACCCTGGAGCTCTTGTCTCTAGCTGCATATGTATCGAAAGATGGCCTAGTCGGCCATCAATGGAAAGAGAGGCCCATTGGACTTGCAAACTTTATATGCCCCAATATAGGGGAATGCCAGGGCCAAAAGAATGGGAATGGGTGGGTAGGGAAGTGGGGGGCGCTATGGGGGACTTTTGGGATAGTATTGGAAATGTAATTGAGGAAATTATGTAATAAAAATATTAAAAAAAAAAAAAAAAAAAGAAAACTGAATGAGATTTGGGGGCTGAAGATCAACTCCTCTCCAGCTCATGGGGTGTGTGTGTGGGGGGGGGTGCATGTGCACATGCGCAGTACATGCATGCATGTATGTGTGCATGAGTGTCAGAGTACTAAAGTCCTGTATTCCCACACTCATTTGCTTTTGCTTTTGTTTGTTTACTTTTTAAATGTATGTTCTGAAGGTTAACTTCAAGTCTGAATAGTCCCAAGGCTTTATCAACTGAGCCATTACCACAACCCTTATAATTTCTTATTGATGGAGTTGACTCTGAGGGGGTGAGCTATGAACATTAGACAAAGCTAGCATTTTTCTACTTTTGAAGTCTTAATTTTAACTTTTTTATCTATTTTTTTTATTCTATCACCTCTTGGCATTGACATACCCACTGTAGTTCTTTCCAGCTGTCACCTGTGAGGTTGCTGTCTTGTTCAAGATTCCCCATTCCTCTCTGAGAGCTCAAAGATCGCCCCTGACTTCAGGGTGCAATGGTCATGTGTATTAATACTCTGATCCTCAGGTAGATTCCTTGTCCATTCCTTAACACCCTGTGCAGATTGAATTATCATTGAGAGTGGCACTTCATGGATTCATTATGTGTTTGATTTTGAATTCTTTTTCTTCTGGTGACAATATTTTTATTATAGCCAGTTTTTTTCCCCCCACAACCCCACATCTTGCTACATGTCCCTGCATAGAGAGGTAAGAGACAGTTAAGAAGACCATAGCTCCTAGGTTTCATGCAGCTTACATCTAATTGTAAGGTATCTCTCTTTTACCTAGGCCTTCTTTTGCTACACTCAACCCACTTATCCCTTTCCACCGGAGAATGTTCATGCAATCTTGGGTACACAGTGGGCATGTGAAGCTCAAGTTAAGTACTCTGTGATGTTGAATAATAGTTTGTTGTTGTTTTTTTTTTTGGTAGACATAGAGTTTTACCATTTGCTAACATTGAAGGCAAATCTGCACACCAATGAGGGACATGTGCTTGCTTGTTTTTACACATAGATCATGGCAGGGTATTTGTTAAAGCAGGGTGCAGCACACCCTCTATGTGTTTCAGAATTGATCTGTATTTTAACTTTAATTTAATTGAGAGATGCTCAGTGGTTAAAAGCAGAAATAAATACATATACACAATGGCAGCAATATATTTGAAGCCATTTCAGAAACTTAAAAATTCTATCTTAATCCCAAATTCAAATGCATTATTTAAAAAATTAAGTAAAATCCAAATCAGCAACTCAAATTAGAAATTTTTAGTCAGAGATCTAACACAATGTAGCATACTGACATACAAATTTGAATCACTGTATGACAAGGAATGAAGGTAGAAAAATACAGAAGACATTGTTTTCCATCATTAAAACATTATGTTTCAGTGCTGGAAAGATACTCAGAGGTTAAAAGCATGCACTGTTCTTGCAGAGGACCCAGATTCAGATCCTAGCACCTACAACAAAGTGTTCCTGAGTGCCTACCTCCAATCCTCAGGAATCCAATGGCCTATTCTAGCTCCATGGGCACTCATGCTCAGGTGCAGATACCCATACAGACACATGCATGTAAGTAAAAATAAAAAGGAATTTTAAGAAGAGCCAAATCTGTTCATAGCAGTGGTCATGAATCTGAGCTGGGTGTTTCAGGCAGAGTTTACTGCTGTCACATGTGTTTGATTTTGGGTCAGTTCTTCACTGCTGTGTATCTAGAACCGTCTTTCCTGTTATTAATTTTTCTCAACTCTCTACATCCTGTTTTGTGATGCTCTTTGGGGCTGTGGCACACAGTTGGAGAAACTGTGCTGTTTTATCAGTTTTCTGCTGTAGGGGATGCTGGGGGCTCACTGTTCACCCCATTCCTCTTTGCTAATGGTCTACCAGGAGCACATACATACAGTTACACACAAATACATACACAGATACACAAGACATAGATTTACAGACACATAAACATACACAGACACACATATGCACATATGTATACAGCCACACACATGCATACAAAGAGACACATACACATACACACATATCACTCACACACACACATACAAACACATACACACACACATATACACACATGCACATACGCCCACATACACACATATCACACACACACACAAATATTCTGCTGATTTTTTTTACTTTAACTCTACACTTGTCTCCTTCCATCATCAAGTGGGCTGTTCTATGTATATTATAACAAATCTCTTTATACCTCAGAGGTGAAGTTTCAAGAAAGATATAGAGGTTAGATCATGTCTAGAAGGTCTTCTCTCTACTCTTGATCAAAATTGTAGGGGCAGCTATTGTTTATTGGAATAGTCAATTAATTTGTTTCTTTCTCTTCAAACAGGATAGCAAATCCAAGTTTAACATCAATGTTCACACAGCTCTCTACTACAGAAGTCAAGCCATGAGTGATGGTGCACACTTTAATTCTGTTAGGTCCAAAGTAGGCCCTCAAAATGGCAGTGCTGGTTACAATGTTCTAAACAGAAGCACTTGAGTGGGTAATAGAAGGATTGCTATTGGGTAAACAGGAGCCTAAATTTAAGGTTCCTCGGGAATCTCATAAAGCAGGTTTCTGTTTACCAGGAAAACCACTATCTCTTTTATCTGTACCAGCAGTGAACTACCTTAGGCAATGGCATCTCATTCCCAGTTAACCCAAACAGCCTGCTTAACAGCCATATAAAATTCACTTACTTTCCCACCAAGCTGCTGTCCTCTTGAAGGCAGTTGGTGGTTTGTTCCCCCAATAAACTTTTCCTTCTACACAATGAGTGCTCCAGTTTGGTAGTTTCACAACACCCTTACTTACAAAGTCCAACACTAAGAGACAGAAAGAGGTAGATGTCTATGAGCTCAGGACAGTTCAACGGACATGACTAGCCATAGGCTAGCCAAGGCTACACAGAGAGACCCTGTCTTTAAAAAAAAGCAAGGAAATTTGTGGGAGGGGAAAATGAGCTAGGAAACAGTTGGAGATGGGCACCTGGGGTTGGCGTTGGGTTTCTATGAGGAGAAGGTACTGAGAAGTATTGTCTGTGCTGGTCTCATGCTCAGTTAAGTCACTCTTCTTCATCAATGGACCCATTCCTGCCCTGACTTCTCTTAATAATGAGTTGATACTAAAAGTAAAAGTCAGTTGAACCCTATCTTTCTCAAGGTGCTTTTTGTCAATGTTTTTCCTTTTCTCACAGTACCACAATGCCCAGCTCTCATGGATTCTCTTAGCAAGATTCTTGAGTTTCTGCTACCAAAATCCCTATGTAGTATGTTGTTGGACACACAAAAAGTAAACAACATGGGACCTATGTTTTAGGAGTTCATGAAGTCTCTACTGGGGTCAAATTAACCAAATCTTATAAGGGAAAGACTATGAAACGCACTTTCTTTTTATTCACTGAAGTTTATTTCTTCTAGAATAACCACAGTTACTTACTGCAGAGGGTTTATTTTGGTTGATGTTTTGTTGCTGGGGTTCAAACCTAAATCTAAGACCTTCTGTGTGGTAGGCAAGTCCTCTGTCACTAAACTGCTCACTCACCACTCATGACCCTGAACAGATCTTCTAAAAGAAACTTTATGTGTACGTGTACAGGTGTGTGTATGTGTGTGTTTGTGTGTGTGTATGTGTGTGTGTGTGTGTGTGTTAACCTCTATCTGCAGAAATAATCTTAGACAAAGACTGAGATCTGTCTTAATGCATGGGTGTAAAGATAAGCATTTCAGTTTGATACGATAGATACTTGGCAAAATAATTGTGGGGTTTGCCTAAGCTTATGACCTCACCAGGCCTAATTGGTCTTAGTAGGTTTAAAAAAAGAAAGAAAGAAAGAAAGAAAGAAAGAGAGAGAGAGAGAGAGAGAGAGAGAGAGAGAGAGAAACAAAGAAAGGAAGGAAGGAAGGAAGGAAGGAAGGAAGGAAGGAAGGAAGAAAGAAAGAAAGAAAGAAAGAAAGAAAGAAAGAAAGAAAGAAAGAAAGAAAGAAAGAAAGAAAGAAAGAAAGAAAGAAAGAAAGAAAAGAGAAAAAAAGAAAGAAGACATAAAGAGGGAGGTGGAGGTGGTGGGTCTGGGAGTAGTTGGAAAGGGGTAGTGAGCATAATCAAATACATTGTATACATTACGAAACTCTCAAAGAATAAATAAACATTTTAAATGTTCTTTGATAAAGTCTCACTATGTAGCAGATGTCAAATTTCTGGCAATACCTCCTACCTCAGCCTCCTAACTGCTGAGATTACAATCATGTGCCCTATGCCTGGCTACATATGTGTTTGTTTTGTTTTGTTTTTCCAAATCTGGGATGAAGCCCAAAGCCTAGATGTGCTATCTGTGATGTGCCTCTTGCTTGTTAACTTGATTGGATCTGGAACCTAAGGAATACACCTCTAGATGGGTCTCTGTGGGCATTTCCAGGAAGAATTTGCTGAGAGAGAAGACCCCCGCTCCATAAAGCTGTTCAGAAATAGTTTCAAGAAGAGAACGGTGCAGCATGCTTGCTTCCTATTGGTGAGTGCATCTATTTAGTTGCTGCTACTGCCATTGGAACCCAACTTCTTCAGCCTTCCCTGAGGGACCAAAGACCATCAGAAGATCCTGGGATCTTTCAGACCCATAGGACCATCATGGAACTGCCTCATGAACTGAATGGCCACCAGGTTCTTAGCATCTCTAGAGTAGAAATGGCCACTGCTGCACTGGGCCATCCACATTGTGTAAATAAATCAAATAAATCTCATGTGTGGTGTTTGTTCATTGTACCCAGCCTGATCCTTTAAAGAATCTAAGTAATAAATTAGGCAAGTGTTCTCCCCATAAGCTACATCTCCAGTATTCATAGGTCTTCTTAATGTGAGGTTGCCTCTTCTGTTAAAGATACTTTTTATAAAGACAAGAGATGTACAGTAGCAGTATGATTTGCATGCTCAGCATAGGTAATGGATATGCAGTCTCTTGACTTGAACATCAGAAAACTGTTCCAGAGATGGAGCAGGGTAGGGTGGGGTGGAAAATCCAAGCAAGTATGTGAGACCAGGTGCCCTTGGGGGACAGAAGAGGAGTTACAGGGAACTGTGACCAACCTAAGATGGGTGCCTGAAACCAAATTTTGGTCTTCAATAGCAGCAACTGTTCTTAACTGTTAAGTCTGCCAAGGCCCAGCTCAAAGATATTTAATTTGCCTTATTATAGAAAAAAAATGTGTCAAGGCTGACTGCTCATTTTTATTTGGCATAAGGCAGAACTCCTCTGAAGGGACCTCACTTCCTTACTTTTGACTCCTAAGTAACTTTATCCCCCTGGTTTTCTGGAGACCCACACAGGTAAATTGACAAAGCACATAAACCCAAACTGTCTGAGTCAAGTTTTGGTTTCTGTTCTTTCTTCAATTATAAGTACTGATCTCAGGGGAGACTGAGGCTCAGAAGACAGATAGAATTTATCTAACTGCTGCCAGAGTGTAATTTAAAATGAGTCCAAGAGGAAAAGAGCCTTCCCAAATATTCCCAATATGGGACAAAGAGTGGGAGGAGGCTCATCGTGGCCAGCCTGGAAGGGGATTGCTGCTGACCACTTTTAGGGAGACCTTTATGAAAGTAGCTAGCACAAGCTGGGAATATGGCTCAGTCAATAAAGTACTTGCCTTGCAAGCACAAGGATATGAATTCCATCCCCAGAAGCTATGTACAAAATGGGGGGGGGGGGTAGGTCTAAGGCATGCTCTCATGATCCCAGCACTAGGGAGGCAGAAGCCTCAGCTCATTGGTCGATCAGTGTAGCTAAATTGGTGACTCTATCCCCCCCCCAAAAAAAAGAAAATAAAAAGAAAGGAAGGAAGAGAGAGAGAGAGAGAGAGAGAGAGAGAGAGAGAGAGAGAGAGAGAGAGAGAGAGAGAGACTAAAGGCAGGCAGCACCTAGAGAGTACCATATGACATATTGCCTGATGAAGTTGTCATTATGTTCTGCATACACAAGAGGCATACATATCCACACATATAAATACATGCTCCCACACACAAGTGCTAACACACATGTACACACACACACACACACAAACACACAGTTTAGCTAACATAACAGAATACTTCTTCCCTTTCTTACAAGTGTGTTTTTTCTACAAAACTGATTCTATCTGGGACATATTTAGACCAAACTGCATGATTTTGCAATTCCAGCATCTGCACTGAGGATGGATTGTTGTACCACTCTTTACAACATGAATGTGGGAACTGCTGCCACACAGGATATCTCCCAGCTACTCAGAGACCTTGCTGGGACTTGAGCCTGAATTTCCTTGATGCTCCAGGTCATTTGCCTCCCAGAAACCTGCAACATTTTATACACAGCAAGACTGCAGTTAATAGGGCATATTTGCGACTTTTCTCATTGCTGTGACCTAATCGGCAAGAAGTAATTTAAGGGGAGAATTGTTTATTTCGGATCAGGATTGAGAGTAGAGTCCACCATGATGGCAAAGCAATGCTGGCAGGAGCTTGAGGCAGCTGGCCACAGCTGCCCATGGTCAGGAAACAGAGAGAAATGGTGTTGGCGCTCAGATCACTGTCTTATGATTTCTTTCAGTTTTAGGTCACAGTGGTGGAATGATGCTGCCTGCACTGAGTTGGGTCACCCTACTTCAATTTAAACAATCAAGACAATCCCTTACAGACACGCTCATGGGACAACCCAAACTAGGCAAGTCTTCATTGAAAATCCCTTTCATGGTAAGCCCTAGTTGTTTCAAATTGATAAATGATCACCAGTCTGTTGTGTCAGATAAAGCATGGTGGTATGAGTCCGAGGCAGCTGATCACATGGCATCCACAATCAAGAAGCAGAGAGATGGGCTCTGGTGCTCAGCTTACATTTTCCTTTTTATTCAGTCCAAACCCAAGGCTGCACAATGGTGCTGCCCACAGTTTAGATGGCCATGTAATAATTTATTAACTAAACTGAGAATGCTGTGATAGTAAGCTGGAAAGCTATACGTAATTATACAGAGACAGAATAACTGCTCTGACCCAAAGCAGACCTGGTATTCATTACATTTACTGGGGAAAGAAAATTAGGTTGTCACTAGGATCTAGTATACCAGGATTGTTTTTAACAAAATATAAGAAAATAATATCACTAACACACTGAAGACACTAAAATGCATTTCAATGTTTTCTTTTTAAACTTACTTTTTACAAATTTTATGTGTATGAGTGTTTACCTGCTTGCATTCGTGCATGGTGACCAAGGAGCCAAAAAGATGCCATCAGATCCCCTAGAGCTAGAGTTACAGGAAATTGTTCATAGCTATGGTATTGCTTGGAAGTTAACCCAAGTGCTCTGCAGGGGCAAAAAGTGCTCTTAACCACTGAGCCACCCCTCTAAACCCAAAGACAATGCTTTTTATATTAAATTTATTATTTGGCAATTTCAGACACGTGTATAACACATTCTATTACTCTCACCCCACCCTCTCTTGCCATCGCCCCACACCTGCCCTAGCTTCCCCAACAAGTCCCTTTCTTGTGTTCATGTCTTTTTGTTTTGTTTTGTGATCCACTCTGTTTAATTAGATGGCCATGCATGTAGAGGTAGCCTTTGGAAGCCAGCGGGGTTGCTAGTTGGTAAACAACTGAAGAAAATAGCTCCCTCTTCCCCAGAATCCATCAAAAGCCTAGATTTCCCCCAGGGAAAAGTAGGTCTCCATGAGTCCTCCCTATCCATAGCTAACTAGTGACAGGCTCAGTCTTGAGCAGAACCAGTGCGAGCAGGTGCAGCTGCTTCGAGATCATGGTCACAATGGCACTGATGAGAAGGTAGTGCTCCAAACCCTTCTCCATGCTTTTCTCCTCCCTCTTCTGTGATGTTCTCTGGGCCTTGGCAGCAGTGGAATAGACATTGCCTTCATTGCCGAGGACTCAACATCACTGATGCTGAGTCTTGAGCAACCATGATCTCTGCCTTTTGCTTCTCACTGCACAGAGAAGCCTTTCTGACCAAGGCCAAGATCAGTGCAGAGATGAGGACTCTATATGCAGCCAAACTGATCTTCATAAGAAATCTTGGGAATAGTTATTGTCTGCAACAGCTCAGAAAACATAGTTTCCAGGTTACCCAAGAACTGCAAGTGTCTGGAATGCACATGGAATGAGTATCACATGATGCTTCTGGCCACAGAATGGAGGCTAGATAATGCAGATGGAGGCAATGTGGCATAGATTCTTGCTATAATCTGTTCTTGCAGTGGAGATAGAGCACAGACATCAAAATGTTCCAGGTAAAATAAAATATACAGAAAGTGAAATGAGCTTGTTAATTGTCTTATCGGTATCAACTGGGAGTAGAATATTTACTGAGGTGGGAAAGGAGTGTGAATCAGATAGAAGATAGAACTGGCTTGTTTCAATACTTTTCATAGGCAGAGACACACAGATAGCATCTAATAAAAAGGAAATTAAAAGTATTGTATGAAGGTATTTGTTGGAGGGTAATGAGTGTAACCAAAGCGGGGAGTGGGGAACATGTGAGCCTGCTCACATAGCAACAGAAATGTCAAAAAGAGAAAGAAAGCAAACCATTCATATGTTATATGGCACATGCACACATATTCATATAAACACATTGATGCACACATATACACATATAAAGATACATACATACATATACACACACAACATATGTATCATATATGTAACCCAAACTGAGGGAAAAATGACTTTCCAGTTTCATCAGGAATTGTAAATTATCTATAAATTAAAGGAAAAATATTTTCAAATTTACCCAGGACAAAATCCAGCTGAGTGTATATACAAATTGCCTCTAACATTAAGAGATTTTGAAGCTTACAATTAAAATAATGGACAAAGACAATTCAAGAAACTAAAAATTAAAATATTACATCTATATAGACCACAGCATTTCATAAGGAAGAATGCAAGCCAATAGGCATTTTTTTAAAACTTCATAAAATATATAAAAGGTATAATTGAAAATACAAGATATAATTATTGTAGTGCCTATACATTTAATGAAATAGCAAAAACTTGCATAAAACCAAACTACAGGAAAAACAGGAGAAGTGAACAGAAGTGCATTAATAATAGACTCTTTAACATGTTTTTCTAGTCTAAGGATGGTGAAATTTAGTACAGATCAAAATAACACAATAAGCAATGTAGATTTTACAGAAGACACCAAATTCTAAAATTCATTCAAAGAATGAATCTTACTATGAAGTGTGTATGAAGGTGGTTATTTCCTGACTCACATATCTGAGAAATTTAGGGTTAGTCACCCTTGTGCACACTTGAAGTATCCAGCAATATCAAGAGCCTATTGCTTTATCATTTGGCCCAGCTTTGTCTACCTTGGTATGCTTTGGAGGGCAGGCTTTTCCATGAGATCCCATTACCACCAGAAGCTCTATTCTACACTTCAATTATGTAGAGGCTCTGTCTTCTGGTGTCCCTATGAATCCATAGAATTCTGATAGGCTATTTAGTCATGGACCTATCAGACTTATCACTGTAGCTGAGGTACGAGGATGGTTCAACTTCAGCCATATACTAATCTCAAAAGTGAGGAGTCCAAGCAACTGAAGTCCTCATTTACATACAGTACAGTAGAAGAGACTTCTAAAGAAAAAATAACAAAGAGAGGAAAATAAGAGGTGTCTGTCTCATTATCATTTGACTTGGTAACTCAAGGAATACAGAAGCAGGATGCAGGGCTAGAATACATCAAGGACTGAACACTGTTATTCTAAAGAGAGCCAAGGAGAGAGCTTCAGCTTATAATGCTGGGAATTGTGCTAATTGTAAGCACTTTAAAGGGAGTGAGGGTTGATGATCACAGATTGAATGAAGAGCAATGGCTATTCATCCTTAAAACTAGGAAAAAAATGCATTTGGGAAGTTCTGGGTGGCTCACTACGGCTGGGAGAAGAAGCTGGGGAATGGAGAGATTTTTATATGGTTGAGACAATGAAGGTCTTTATCTGCCACTGAACTGTTCATTTCTTCCTGGCCCTCAGTTCCATTTCCACTCTTCTCCTGATCTGAGGGAGCTACAGAGTAGAAACTTTTGTCAATTGGCTTTTTAGGAAAGTTTGTTCAACATGAGTGTGGTGGCTATTCTTGTTGTCAACTTGACCACAGATGTAACTGACTAAAATCCAAGCTGCTAGGTACACTTGTGAGGGGGAGAGGTTTTCTTCAGCGGTATGACCACTGGGAAGTTGCCCATGCTACTGTAAGCAGTCAATCTCATTGGATCACCAAAAGCCATGTAAATAAAAAGATACTCCCTGGGAGGGGCGAGGGTGTCTACATGAGGAGAAAGGGACAAGATGGAGTAAAAGAGGTAAATATGGCCAGAATAATTGTATACCTGCATGAAAATATCATAATGAAATATTATTATTGTATTAAATATGCCAATAAAAAAACTTTACAAAATAATATAGCCAGCACAGTTTGCCAAGCTGACTTCAGTAACTGGAAAAGGGCCCATAGACTGTGTGGACGGAAGTATAATCACGGGTTAGAGACTCGTGAATATAAATGTCCCTGAGTTAATATGGAGGCAAACACAGGTCTCTACTTCAAGAAACATTAATTAGAAACTATCGAGAATCTTTTATAGGCTTTCCTTTTTTCTGAACATCTTAATTAAAAGTTAAAATGACTGACAACCTTGGCCTCCTCAACAACAAAAGGGGGCATCTACAGACGTCTGGCGAAATGTGTGGTGGCTTGCAATTCTTGTAGAGGGCAAGGCAGCCCCATAAAAACAGTAAGGTAGTAACTATTTATTATAGGAGGGAGGGAGGAGCCAAAGGGGCCTCTTTCACGTGAGGAATTGGGTTGAAGTTAGAGGACAAAAGAAATAATATTGAAATGACAGGAAATTGGAGACAGGGACTTTTAGTTTTGGTCAAAAATCATGCTGTCTCTTGATATATGTCACTTGATGAACCTCAGTTTTATCGCAGGGAGCGGCGACTGTCTATAAGCTGACTTAAGATCTATGTATGTTCCTATGGGCAGATAATAAGGTGTCCTTCATAAGCAGGATGATAAATGCCTTTCCTCATTCACAGCTCACAGTCTCATAGATTGGGAACAGTATCCCCCACCAAAGAACCTTACCACGCACACAATGTGTAGAGACCCGAGACATCTGTTCTTGATTTCAGAACAGGGTGGGCCTGCGGGAAGCTGCTCGGGCAGTTCATAGAGCTCTGGGGTCTGTCCCATCTCAGTGAGGATGGACACACGAGATGAAAGAGGAAGGCATGACCATTTTGTGGGAAGGCAGGGTTGACAGACATCATGGAGTCCTCTGTAAAACCAGTAAGTGCTCTTTAACACTGAGCAATCTCTCCAGCTCCTGATTCCCCCCCCCTTTTTCCTTTCAAGACAATGTTATATATAATCCAGACTGTCCTTCATTTCTAGAGTTACTTAGATTACAGGTATGCGCACATGCCCAGTTCATTCAGTGCTGGGGATCAAACCCTGGGAGAAATAACCTTAAATTCTCATTGATGGTCAAAAACAAGTCATGTGATGTTGTCTCGAGTGCTCTAAAGAAGACACAGGCCAGCAAGGCTGGGATTTGGACCTTGTTCTCATTGGCCACTGATGTGGTGCGTGACTTTAAGCTGGCCTTTTTAACCTTTTCTCATCTTCGCCTGAAATGGGACCGGTTGCTCACAGTTCCCTCCCGCCCAGGTGTGGAAATCTAATGAGCTCATGTTGTGAACATGATCTCAGGTTGCAAAAGCAGCACACCCTTGCAGAGTCTGTGGGCTATTATTTGAGTGTTTATAGCTCTAGGTGAATGGGGCTCATTACTGCTGTGATTAGTAGTAATTTACTGCACTAAACCACACCATAGAAAGGAATCTTCTCCCACTGGCTTCTTCAGCAGTATCTGTTGTGTAATATTTCAGAAAAATATCACTATAACCACAGTGTAATGGTATATCACTATAAACTAACTTAGAAGAGGAAATTTAGAAGGATGGAATTTGAGCATTAGATGAAGGTCTTCGCCTGTTATAAAAGCAGTCTGTCACATGATGAAGACCTTTCCAAAATATGGTTCTCATCTGGAAAAATGGCACCAAGATTGGCTTTAGCTCCACTGGTGATTCCAGTGGGAAATGAAGAAGACGTATGTCTTAGGATCCTAAACAGAAGAACCTAAAAAGTGTTCCACATGAAGGGCTCCCTGTCACATTGTCACAAGCAGGGTGTAGAGCCTTTGCTAAAGGTCTAGAGTCACAAAGAGTCCCTGGGATCCATACAAAGCTCTAGACTCAAAAAAGGGCTGGGGAGGGACTTGGTCCTTGAGCTTGCTGCACAAAAGTGAGATCACACCTTCAATTCTCAGGAAGGCAGGAGTGGTGTCACATGCTCATAATGCCAGAGCAAGGCAGAGAGAAAAATGGGGTTTGTAGGGCTCATTAGCTTACTGAAATCAGTGAACCCCCAAGTGCTTTGCAGAGACCCTGTCCCAAAAACACATGACAGGTCACCATCCTCAAGAATAATACTTGAAGTTGACATCTGGCCTACACACACACACACACACACACAGAGAGAGAGAGAGAGAGAGAGAGAGAGAGAGAGAGAGAGAGAGAGAGAGAGAGAGAGCAGATAATATTGTCTACCCAGAGGATAGATTGCATGTTCCCCGATTCTCTTCAGTTGTTCTGTCCATATATAGACCTTGTAGACTTTCAAGTTGAGGGTCTTCATCTCCATTGTCAGACAGAAAAGAGTCAAGCATCTCTTCACAAGTTATTGGACCAGATTCATGTCATCATTCCTTTCCTTATCCTTTTTCCTCCCCAAATTTCCTTTTGCCTACATTTGGCAACATACAATATGGACCTGTCATAAAACTAGATAGAATACTGAAAGAGGCATGTGGCGTTGTCACCTGAAATCACTGGCAGCAGTGTGTAGACCCATGTCCTGACACACTGCAGCTGAATGACTTTCTGCCTGTCACGGGCTTAAATGTAGAGTATAAGGCAAACAGAAGGAGGCACTGAGGCAGCTGGAGCAATTGGGGTCTTCAACGGCATAGTAATTAAAGCATAAAACACATGCTTGTGCTGGTGTTGTGTCTCAGGCTTCCACTTGAGCACTTGCTATGTGACCTGAGGTCTCAATGACCTTAACAGCAACCTGATGGTACAAATCATGATGCTGATGGAAAGGACCTGATGCAGTACCTTACACATCAGCAAAGATAACACCCAGCTAGAGGCATCCACCAAAGAGTACGCCCTTCATGTGTCCAGATCTGAAAGTTGCGTGACTACAGGCTGGCTCCTGGCAGTCTGCACAGTCTTGCCCGAGTCACCCCATGAGTCACATAGCCAAATGGCTCCATATTGTACTCATTGGATACTAGGGCCTCCTTGTTAGCACATTGCCTCTAGGGACACTAGGAGTCACAATAGAGCAACATTGACACACCCGGTGAACCCTGTCTGCCTTGATGGTAACAAAGTCATAGCTGGGGGAGAATGTTTCTTGTTTTTCTGAGCCTCCACAATGCAGGGACGAGAGTCTCTGAGTGTCTGGGAACCTCGTGAAATTTTTAATGAGCATATGCATGCTTCCCACCAAGCTTTCCTTAGGCAGTTCTGAATGACTCATCCCCAGAGTCCCACATTTAAGTCAAAATAAAAGACCTAACGAGTTTTAAAAGTTCTCACATCTACTGCTAGCCAGTGTCGTGAGACGGGAGAACCCCACTACACTGCTGTTGGGGTGAGTTTGCTATTCCTTCTCTGCAAAGCAATTTGATGACGTGCCTACTGAAGTTACTTATAAAAATTTACTTTAATAATAGATGTGCATAAAGAAGTTTTTAGGATGCTTGTTGTGCAATCCTTCATAGTAACAAAACTTTGGGAGTGGCCTACATCGTTGTACAATCTCATCATATAATAAAGCCTCACTAGATACATCCTGCTGAAATAGAAACTGGAATTTTACTTGCAATCCCTAGACATGACCTTGTAGGGAAACACAAAACAAAACAAAAATGTGGGTAGTCTGTTTTCATGGTTAAAGAGTAGATAAAAACACATTTTGTAGAATCTTGTAAAAATAGTTTAAAAACTTATTTTTATGTGTGTGTGTGTGTGTGTGTGTGTGTGTGTGTGTGTGTAAGGATGTGCACATAAGGGCAGGTGTGGATGGAGACCAGGCAAAGAGCTGCAGTTACAGGTGGTTGTGAGCCACCGGACATGGATGCTGGGAACAAAACTCAAGACCTCTGCAAGAGCAACATATGCTCTTACATGCTAAGCCATCATCTCTCCAGCCCCTCTTTTAAAAAACTCAGCTGCTTAAAAACAAAGTAGACAAGTTCAATCCAGTATGTCATCAGAAGGCTGAGCAAGCAGCCCAGTAGATAGTGCTAGCCTAGCATGCATGAAATTCAGGGTTCAATCCCCGATGCCACATAAACTGAGTGTGGTGGTACATACTGATACTTCCAACACTGAGTGGGTAGAAGCAGGAAGACTGGAGGTTCAATGCCCTCTTCAACTATATAGTTAGTTTGAGGGCCAACATGGAATACATGAAACCCTGTCTGAAAACAAAATAAACAACAAAGACAAACCAATAAGTCAGCAGTTACTACCTCCCAGGTGTGCGTTTTCTAATGATTCATGTGCTAGCACCCCTAATGTTTTTCATGTTTAGTGAGAAAACTAGAACAAGAAATGTAAAAGGCCAAAGCTTACAGGGCTCTGGGGGTGGGGAGTGAGGTTCAATTCAACAGCAATTTGCTCTGTACCAGTTTGTCTCTGGATAAACTACTAGACTATTTTGAGCCTCGTAGTTTGTTCCATCAATAAAAAATAAATAGTACATCCATGACAGGGTCTGGGGGAAGCTTCCATTAGACAATGTATGTATAAGAACTCAGCAACTGTATCTCATAGTAATCTCCACAGCACTCATGAGATGATAGTGCCAGCTACCTCCAAGGAATGTATACTGGAAAATCTAGGAGTGACCTCACAGGGAATCCCAGTCCTGTTGCATGGTAAGCATTCTAGTTCTGACCTAGCAAAGTAGTAAGACAATAAACTCCACTTCACCGTGTCATCTGCAAGCTGGTTTTCTCCAGCTACAGAGCCAGAACGTAAGGACCACCTCCCTCCTGCCTCTCTGAGTGTTTCAATGAAACAATGCTTAGGGAAGTTCTCTGGGAAATCACTACACAGGCACACCCCACAAAGAAACCAGCATTAACTTCTCTACCAGCCGTTTCTGACACACTCTGCATCGCGCAGAAACACTTACGGGCTTGCTGGAGAGTCGGACAGACCAAGTAATGCATTAGGAAAGCTGTGAAGAATGAGAATACATTCTTTTAAAAAGCTGGGGAAGCTTCCGGACTTTCTAAACACAGGCTAACTTCATGCATAAATCAATGTGTACCTAGTGCCAATCTGCCCAGGGTGGGCCACCTGGACGCATGATGCTTAAGTTGACACCTGAGTGGAATAAAACAAAAATGTTGTGGACTAGGGGACAACAGATGTGACCTTTCCTGGGGTCTTCCTCATCTCAAGACCTTGCTTTCTTCGTTGTAAAGCAAAGTCTGAAGAATGCGACTATCTTCCCCATTTCTTTGAATGTTCCGACAAAAGGACAATATCTAAATGAGGGTCAGTTTTAGGATGAAAGGTCAAGACAGGACCTCTAAGAAGATATTTTCAAGGGCACACTGTGCTCACACTTTGCTGTAGAAAGGACGTAGAATCTCTCAGGTGGCAAGCCTCTGACCTTATCTTTGGATGATCTCCCAGGTGTTAGGTTCATTGAGATGAGAAAAACCCACTCTAAATGTGGGAGGCTGGATTTTACAGGCTGGGATTTTAGATTGCATGCAAAGGAGAAGGGAGCTGAGAATCCATCATTCACCGTTTTCTGTTTCTTAACTGTAGATAAAATGTGGTCAGCTGCCTCATGCTCCTGATGCCCTACCTTCAAACCACACACCTCACATAGTAAACTCACCTCTCTCACATGTTTCACCACAACAAATAGAATAGTAAGTAGTACAATGTTCTGGATGGATATTGTTACTGTATCTTTAGAGGACACCGAGGCAGAACAATAATAGATGAACAGCTCATTGATGATAGCTGTCTTAGTAGGGGTTTACTGCTGTGAGCAGACACCATGATCAAGGCAACTCTTATAAGGACAACATTTAGTTGCGGCTGGTTTACAGGTTCAGAGATTCAGTCTAGTATCATCATGGCTGGGAGCATGGCAACATCCAGGCAGATGTGGGGCTGGAGGTGCTGACAGTTCTACATCTTCATCCAAAGGCAGATAGAAGACTAGCTTCCTGGCAGCTAGGAAGAGGGTCTCCAGGCCTACCCCCACAGTGACACACTTCCTCCAATAAGGCCACACCTACTCCCAACAAGGCTATACCTCCTAATACTGCCACTCTCTGGGCCAAGCATTTTCAACCACAATAGCCTTTGATTTGTTTACAAATTCTAATATCAGTCCTTCAATTTGGCACACCAGACTGTTTTGTAAAATAGCTTTCTCTGGCATGATGTAATATCAGTCTGTGGCCTCACACACACACATACACACACACACACACACCACTTAGAAACAATAGAATAAATCTAAATCACAAAATGCAGGAAGAGGCTTCTGTAATTGTAGATAATGATAAAATGTTACAAAGTACAGAGCACATGAGGTTCAAGGAGATGGGCTCTTGGATTGTGAATATCATCTAATGTAGCCAAGGCAAATCAGCAGGTGGAGATGGAGACTGGGCCAAGCAGAGGTGATAGTGATATACTCGGAGCAGAGCTTCCACAGTATCCTGTACGCACTGAGATGAATGGCATCTACTATAGTAGAGGTAGGATCCACAATTCCAGAACAGTTAAATAGCTTACTGAAGATCTTGGGTTTCAGCTGGTTTCAATTTCTTTAGTATATTCAAGCTCCGTTACCAGAGACAACTTTGGAATACAGGATCTCAGGTCTCTCCAGATGCACTTGAATCAGAAACTGTTTTGAACAAGATCCCAAGCACTTTAAATGTGGGGAGTGCTGGTCTAAAGTATGTACACCTTCTGGGGTGTAAAGCTCTTGCTTGCTGCCAAACATCTACATAAGTGATCTTCTTCTACATCCAAGAGACACAGGACTGCTGGGAAGGTAGCACTTTTGGTAAAGTGTTTACCATGCAAGCTTGATGATCTGAATTTGCATCCCCTGGATCCATGTAAAAATCTGGCACCTTGTAATCTTAGCACTGGGAAGGTTAAGATAAGGGGATCTCTGAAGGTAGCAGCTACCTTCTTGTGGTCTTGCAGAGTCAGTAAGTTACAGGTTCAGTGAGAGACACTGCCTCAGGTGGTGTGAGCTAAGCAGATGGCTCAGTGGACAGGGGTTTGCTTGCTCATATACTCAGCATAGATAAGCCAGGTGGATGTGGAAGACTGTGTAATCCTAGCTCTCAAAAACACAGAGACAGCAGAGATTCCCTGGGGCAAGCTGGCCAAGTGGGCTAGCTGAAAGGCAATGAAAAGCCCTGACTCAGTAAATAAGAGGGAAGGCAATTGAGATCCCTGGTGTCAACCTCTGTCCTCTACTCACACATGCACCCTCATGCATATACACGTCACATACATGCAATCATGTATAACACACACACACACAAATATACACAGGTTAGTCATAATGTAGGGGACAATTGGAGAAGACACATGAGGCCATCCTCTGGCCCAAACATGCACACATCCACATAAATATTCACCATACACACATAAAAAAGGCACAGGGGTGCTACAAGTAGATTTTATTTGGAGGTGACCATGGAAACACCTTCTGTTGTGTAACACTATTCCTGTGGAGATATGAACAAATGGAGATAGAAAACTAATGACTAAAGTACAAATACCACCAAAACCCATCTTGATGAACCAATGAGTTTTATTAGAGTTTCTCACAGGAATATGGGTAAGGGGTTATGTATAGGAGCAGACAGCTACATCACCAAAGCCCACCCAAGCATGGGTGACAGCTCACAAAGCTGAGAAGCTAGAGCACAGTGCATAGCCTACAGGCAGCTCAACAGGCTGGAGACTGTCCTTTTCAGGTGCCTCATGTGAACCCAACCTCTTACAGGCAGTTCAGCTGGTCATTGCCTCTTACAGGAGTGTTATCTAAGAGTGTCTCATCTAAGAGTGTCTCTCAGTATTCCTTACTACTATCTTTGTTTAGATATTGGGGAGACCCTAATGAATCGAGTCAGATTCGGGGACTTCCTGAAGCTTTTAATTTGCCAACTTTCTAAGCTTAACAAGTTGTCCTGCAGAGTGGGTGTTTCAGCTCCCTGTGTCTGAAGGAGATTCCTTCCAAGACTGAAGGTTTTATCTACAAGGAAACTGTTACACAACACCCTCGGCTACTGACTCCATCCCTACCAAAGAAATAATTATCAGCTCCCATGCAGGTGGAGCAAGCCCCCACATGGCCCCACTTGTGGTATAATGCATATGATTAATCACTGTTTCCAGAGACACCTCATCCATCATCACCTCAAAGCACACAGGAGAAAGGGGTCAGGGTCAAGAAGCACTGGGCACCAAGAAGGACCGAGGCTCTGGGTCAGTGATAAGATGTGTTCAGAGAGTGGGGCTGAAGGAGGTGGGAGCTAAAGAGCATTAAGCATTCACCCTGGCCGCTCTGATTGGTAATTAAGTGACTCTTCTTCCTTCGACAGTAGTGCAAGCTCCCTAGGCATCTGTTAGTCCTTCGAAAACCACTACTGACAAAGTGAGCTTTGCCCTTGGTGCACAGATAATGAGACCAAGCTTGACAGGTGTGGCACGATTAGAAAATTTCTCCATGAAGCTCATTCTGGTAGCCATTCCGCAGTAAACAGACTCATTAGAACTTGCGGGTCCCTGGAGGCAAAGCATGTTTGACATTATTAATTGGCTTTTCTGTATAAGGAGTCAAATAGATGAAAAGGTTTATCAAGCTGAAATAATTAATTTTGCCTGAATTCGCTGACAGTTCATTTCTCCTGTAAAAGACCATTTTAAGGTTCCCCCCTTCCTTTTTTTTTCTTTCTTTTTTTTTTTTGAATTTCAAAGTTCAAAAGACATAATAGTGGCAAAAGTGAAGCTTTTTAGTAAATTATAATTAAAGGGAATTTAATTAACTTAGACCTGGGGAAGGGGGAAAAAGGAATTGCTATCTGTGTCTATACAGCAGTCTAGATGGTTGAACGGAACATGACTTAATAATGCATTAATTTTAATCTAATCAAAGTATAATAAAAGAGGTAATTATATGTTTAAAAATTACCAGACTCAAATAGTGAGTTAAAAAAAAAAAAAGAAAAGAGAAAGAAAAAACACTTGCTACTTCCTCAGCTTCCAGTCAGCGAAGTTCTAATTGTTGTTCTCAGACTCTTGCTTATTTAAAGGTGGGAGGGGCCATGGGCAGGAGGTTAATTGAATAAATCATTGTAAGAACTCTTGTTAAAACCAGGATGAACTACAAAGTTTGCATTTCCTGACTGTAAAAGATCCTGCTTCCTTTTTTCTCTCTGTCTTTCTATGTCTCTAAAAATAGCAACTGATTCCCAGTGTTTCTTTCTATGTGTTCCCTAGTGTTCCCACGCCTACTCCTTGACAAAGCCCAAGCTGGGTTTGCATGGGACTCTACAGAGTGTTCTCATCTTCTGTCTTCACCACTTCCATCTCCAGCCAGGCTCTTTGAAGTTCCTTGTGAGAGATTCTGGCCAGATATCCTGGGCATCTCTCCTTTGAGACTGGGGGATTGTTCCAAAGAACACCAGAGCCTCATTAAAAGCATTTATGAACAGGGATAGTTCACTGAATAAAGACTGAAGACTGCAGAGATGGCTTAGTGGGCAAAAGCACTTGCCAAACAAGTATGAGGAGCTCAGTTCAAATCTTCAGAACTCCTGTGGCAAGACTGGAGGTGAAGACAGGAAAATCGTTGGAAATTTGCTGGCCAGCTAATGTGAAGTGCAAAGCAGAAAAATACAGAGGCTCTGTCTCAAACGAGGAAGAAGGTGACAGCTGACATCTGAGGCTGTTCTTCAACCACTGCACTCATACCTTGGCATACACATACCCACATTCACATGCCCGAAGGTGTGGGTACACATGCTCACACTGGCAGAGACAGAGACACATGGAGAGAAAGACAGGGAGAGAGAAAGACAGAGACAGACAGACAAGCAGACAGACAGACACAGAGAAAAACAGAGACAGAGATAGAGAGAGGCAAATTGAGTCTCTTCTGCCTTTTGCATTTTATAAAGGACACAAATATTCTATGACAACGAATAATATAGATCAATCTATTAATATTAAAGTTCCAAAGGTTTCCAAGCCTCCCTGTGGTGCTGCTTACTGGCTAATTTCCCATGACTTGCTCAGGCTGCTTTCTTCTAGAATCAAGGACCGCCTGCCCGGGGTGGCACTGTCCATGGTAGTCTAGACCTTCACCTGTCAATCATTAATCAAGGAAGTGCCGTCAGACTTGCTGTCAGAGGAACTTTCTCAAATGGGATTCCTCTTCCCAGATGACTCTAGCTTGGCTCAAGTTAACAATGAAACAAAACAAAACAAAAACAAAAAACAATCAGGACCTAAGGTCTGGTTAGGGGAGCTGTGCAGAGTAGTTCTACAGTACTTGGTACTTAGTCCTGTTCCTGTTCTTTAGAGTAATCAGGTCCTTTATACACAGAATCAGATTAAGCATCCTTGAAGACCTCCTTGGTTGAAATGGGTCTCCTCACTCAAGTGATAATGGCAATAAGTTCTTTCAGCTTCTGACAGACAGAAGGACGGACAGACAGATGATAGATAGATAGACAGACAGACATATATGTAGATAAATAGATATACATAGATAGATATACATAGATAGGAATACATAGATAGATAGATAGATAGATAGATAGATAGATAGATAGATAGAATTGATATATAAATATATCCATGTATGCGAGAGCAGTGCACAGATGTGCATAATCTCTATTCCAAAAATGCCCTGTGGCTTTTGTTTTTCCCAATATATTATTTTTATCAGGGTCTCATATAGTCCAGGCTATGTAATTGTGGGTAACCTTGAACTTCTGACATTCTTACCTTCATCTCATGCGTGCTGGAATTATAGTTCTGCATTATCACATCCCATTTATGTAGTGCTGGGTATCAAACCCAGGGATTTGTGCATGCTAAGCAAGCTCTCAACAGAAGGAGCTACATCTTCAGCCTCTTCTCCATCCTAAATAGGAAGCAGGAGTTTGACTCCGTAAGATTCATCATCATTGCCAGTCCAAGGAAACTCAACAGGCAAAACCTCTCACTCTTGCTGCATTACTTTTGGAAAGCACAGGGTGATGTCCACCCTACACCAAAACAACTGCTGGCTCATGCTTTGGAACAGAGAGGCCGGCCATGAACCTGGGCAGCTTCATTCACAGGATGGTGATTAAAGCTGATTGTCAATTTGATTATATTTAGAATCATCTAGAAAACAAGCCTTTGTAAGGCACTTTTCAGATTGGGCTAATTAGGGCAGTATTCTGTGTGGTCTAGAGAGTGGTCCACAATAGTCATCCCTTCAGTCTTGAACAAGACAGTTTGAGCATTTGGCAGGCAAAAGTAAGATGAGTAGGGGCTAACAGACAGAGAGAAACATGTTAGATGGCAAAACATCATTGAAGCAGGTGCTTATGAAATCCAGCAGAAGCCCAATTGGGAGAGCAGACAAAGGTGCTCATCGAGGGCTTACAAACATCCAACAGAAACTAGCGAGGGAAACCTGGTTCAGAAAGACAGCTAACGAGGGTCATGGCAAAGTATTCCCTTGAGCAAGGCTCTGATGAGGACAAACTGCAGCAGAAAGGGGACCAATCATCACACCATTGAGAGACAGTGATCTTCCAGCAGAAACAGACTGGGGGAGTTGAGGCAGCTGGAGTCCTGGTTGAGCTTTCTTTCCTGGCTGAGCTCCCCAGTCCTGAGCTCAGCATCTCTCCCCAGCCCCAGGCACTTTTATATCATGTGAGTGTCTTCCTTTGCTTTCTGAACTCTTAGCCCTCTGCGATTTTCTTTTCCTTTTGTTACAGAGTTAGGAAGCCGTCCTGCTCTCAGACAGGGAGTTTTAGAGGAGATGGAGAAGTGTTTCCTTACTTCCCGAGTCACTTCCAACAAGCTTAAGCAGCAAAAGCCAATTTCCCATTGAATAGTAAGGAGACTGTGAGCTAAGCACAGCATTCCAGCTCTCTGCTTCCTGACTGGAGATGAGTGCCATGTAAGCAGCTGCCCCACCCTCCTGCCATCTTTCCTTCCCCACCATAATGGACTCTACTCTTGAACAGTAAACCAAATAAACCCTTCCCCCTTAAGCTGCTTTTGTTAGGTGTTCTGTCCCAGAAACAATAAAAGTGATGGGTCCATACATGGCATCACGATCCTCAAACAAACTGGTGAAATTATCCCCATGTGGAAGATGAGAACCAAAGACTCAGAAAGACAGAGAAAGTCGAAGGTCACACGCACATAGGTTTGGGAGCCCGGCTGCCTGACCTCCAAACCTGCGTCATTTGCACCAGAAAAGAGAAATTCAAAAAAGTAACAGATATCAAATTCCCAAACCATAAATACTTGTAACATTTACCAGAGAGTTAACATTTGGGGTAAGAAATGTCAGAACCCAAAAAGCAAATATCTCCTCCCTTGCACAGAGGAACGCTTGAAAAGATATATTTAAAAAAAAATTCTGGGGAAACTTGAGAGCTTCAGTCGAACACCACCCAAACTTATTGTTCCTCGTCTGTCCCACTGCCCCCTTGCGTTAGCCCCTTGATTAACTAACTATATATTAATGTCCAGGGGCCATCCCGAGTCAAGGGAGGGCACGGCCTGACTAGAGCAGAATAGAGAGGAGGCTCTCTCTGCAGAGAGACTCCTTGGGCCCAGGGCCATCATCATTCAACAGCATTTTTTCTTCTGAAGTCAATACGTTGCTCCCTCTCAAACATGCTTAAAGAAAACACACATTGATTTATTCGCAATTCTGAGCTACTTATCACATGCTAATGACCGCTGTGTGGAAAAACACAGTCTGAAAAAAATCCCTTATGCAGAGCATAGTCACTCTGCCCGCCCAGGGAGCAGAGGGAACAGCTAAGTCCCCTTGCCCTTCCCCCTCCTCTCCCCCAAACCACCCCCATCCCACCCGCCTGCCTGCCTGCCTGTCTGCCCGCTCAATCCTGTAATTCACCAAGACTTAGCCCCTTAGAAGAGGATGTGTGTGTGAGTGTGGTCATTTCCAAAGACTCCAGAGAGAGCACACATCCACCCACACCCCCGCACCCCCTTTCATTCATTAACCCCCCAGGGGCCAAGACTAATTAGATCAGCTTGCTCATTTTGAGCTGATAATTGATTTAAATAGGTTGCTCATTTGAAATAGAAGAAAAGGCTGCTAAACATTTGGTGGTTGGGTCTTTTTTTTCTTCTTCTTTCCCTGCAACTTTCAATTGCTTGTGCAATGTAGCATAAAATGTCGAGGTCTCTCTTTTCTTTTCTGTCTCTTTCTTTTTAAAGGGTCCATAAAATTAATTACAATAAGGAGGCAAGCAGCAGGGGCAGGGGGTTAACTGATGACTCTAATGAGCAGCCCCAGCTTTGGGAAAGCTGGGCCGATGCTCATGCTGGTTGCTAGCTGCAAGGGGCTGGGGCTTCAAGAAACTCTGCAAAGCCTTCCTACAGATTCAGTCTGCATGGCAACCAGAGTAGCTTCTCCGAGCTTCCAACAAAAGGTTCCTGCCTTTCCAGTGGTCAGGATGCTCCAGAATTGTCCCCTTACCATTAAAAACAAAAATACTCTTAAGACACGGTTTTATGATACCCTACACCCCACATCCCCCCTCATTTCATATACATTTGGAGAGATCGGAACATTAAGGAAACAGCTTGACCCTACTCTGAGTTCTGAAGACTTTCTTTGCTCAAAGGGTCTTTCATGACTGGTCCTGCACCACATGGGTGGATTTCAAGTGTGGATCCCAAAGTTTAGACTGGCTCTTTTTTGGAAAATAAATGGTCCCATGAGTTTATGCGGCTTCACTGACTGTATCCATTTGGGCACAATGAAAAGGTCTTTTGTCTGCAGCCTGGAGGGCAAGGGATGGATAGCATTTGTGACTTGCTCTACAAACTGTTCTTGCAGGAATTTACTGTGCCATAGTTGGGAGCTGAGAGCAGTTGCAAAATCATTAAAAGTAAATACAGTTATTGGAAGTTGAAAAATCAACCCCCGGCCCAAGCACATACCAGGTGTATCCCACAAACAAAGCTTGCCAGGGAAGCAGGTGGGAGATTGAGTGTGATGGACAGACCTGGGTTTTCATCTACATGTAGTCCTTCCTGGTGCAGATTAAGTCACTTACCCCTTTGTAAGCTTGATTTCCTTGCCTGCTAAAGGCAGACAATGAGGTCTGTTTGGAGGTCTATGATAAGAGTCGCATCATGTAACAACCCAGCAGTTCTGCACACCCTTGTGTTCTCACAATGGGAAGGCATAGGTCCTTGCACATAGCACAGTGGCTTTAATGCACACTCAAGAATTACAGAATACAGAGCCCAGGAAGGTGGCTCTGTCCCTAAAATGCTTGGTGTACACATGAGGACCTGATTTTGAATCTCTACCCCCTGAGTAAAAGGCTGGGTACATGGCTATGATGTCATTGCTGGGGAAGTAAAAATAGGGAGGTCTCTGGACCCTGCTTGGAGGCTAGCCTTGCCAAGTATGTGGGGTCTGGGCCAATGAGAGGCTGCCTGAAAGAGCAAGGTGAACAGCATTCCTGTAACACCTAAGGGACACACACCCCCACATACACACACACACACACACACACACTCACAGGAAATGCAGTGAAAATCCTTTTTTAAAGGGGGGCAGGAGATGCATTCTTTTTTGAGAATATGGCCACTGGTAGGCTTCCCATGCTCGAGGGGATGCCCCCACCCACACACATATGGCCAGCACTAACTGGACTCAGTTATCAAAGAGAGAGAGAAGATATGAAATTGGGAGGGATATGATGGGGGAGTTGGAGAGGGAAATGTGGGGTGGATCATATTTCATTGAACATCTGCATGAAAGCCTCAAGAATTATTTAAAAATTTTAAAAATGATTTAAATGGATTTTTTTTACTGCACATGGACAGACCCTTTTCAATGCTCCCTAAACAGTACAGTGTAGTGAGCGTCCACTGGCATTCACACTGCTACAATTAACCTGGGAATGAGTGAAATTGCAGACACTCGTGGGTTCTGTATACCCTTTTGGACAAGGTTTTGAGCATCTGCACACTTGGGTGGGATCTCACAAATAATAAAGGGAGAGATCGGAACATAGGTCCAGAACACTGGACCTATGATACAAAATACGTTTCTAGATCACCGAAAAAGGCCTTTTGTCCTGGATTTTTTTTTTTATTTAAACTTTTTGAGAATTCCATGCATGCATTATATTTACATCATCTCCACCCACATTTCCTTTCTTAAGACTTTTGCTGTTGTTGTTCTTTATTTGTGTGGTATCTGTGTACATGTGCATGTAGGCACCCATGGAAGTCAGAAGAGGGCACTGGGTTCCCTGGTGGTGGAGTTACAGGAGGTTACAAGCTGCCTGGCATAAGGGCTAGGAACTGAACTCAGTTCCTCTGCAAGAGCAAAAAGCATTTGCTGCCTAAAACTACTTATTATATTTAACAGAGAGGCCAGCAGTTTCTTGTTGTATCTGGGCCTTACAAATTTGTCTCATCCGTCCTGATTTGCCCACCCCCTCCTCCATACACTAAAGCTGTGAGGCTGCTCTTCAGAGACAGAGAAGCAAGGTCCTGTCCATGCTGGAGGCACAATGCGTTCATATGTACAAATCACATTCTCTCTGCTCGCCAATAAATTCCAATGGCACTGTAGCCCTCCCAGTTCCTGTAGGCCCGGGCCTGCTCACCAAGGAAAAACTGTGAAAGAGTGCATGCTAGTGGGCGAAGGTCAGAATCGCAGCTGCGACTTCCTACCCCAAGCAGAACACTGGCCTTTCAGGTGGATGACAGAGGCCCCACCCAGGAGTTGACAACAGGCTCTTTTAATTCAGCATTCGTGTGGCACAACGTTCTTGGCCTTAATGACATAGGAGTTTAGGTCCAGGTAATCTTTTTCAAACCAACCAGTTGTGAAATATATTGAGAAAACACTGCCAATTTCCAATCCTCCGGACTGAACACCGAAGGTAAATAATAATGAATATTTATGGGACACCTGATTGCCTAAATGAGTTCCCTAAGGTATGAATAATTGAATGTGCATATGCTAATTAATTGGGAAAAGCCAGTAGGTAACTCCTTTTTATTTGCATTAGCCTCATTTTGTTTCATTTCTTACAAGTATTACTGCTCTCAGTTATTTCCTATGCTTCAGTGAGGTTGAGTGTCATTGAGAGAATTCTTAATAGACACCGTGATTCTTAATTTCAGTGACTGCATAAGCAATGGCAGAGTATGAAGGGGTATTCTTAGAATATAGTTTCTTGGCTTTGCCTAACAATAAAAGCTGTGATTCATTGGTACTTCCTGTGAGCTGTCTTTGTGGGTGTGTGGAGTGAGTGGGTAGAGTGTGTGTGTGTGGGGGGGGGTATGTGTGTATATGAGTGTCTGTTTATTCACGCATACACATATAGAAGTCTTCCTCTATCACTCTCCCCCTTATGTTTTGAGGCAAGGTGTGTCTCTAAATTTGGAGTTCATTGATTGACTATTCTAGCTGAGCAGCAGGCTCCAGCCATCCACTAGTTTCCATCCCCAGCCCAGTAGTAGGGTTACAGGCATGAACCATAATGCCTAGCCTTTGAGGTAGGTTCTGGGGATCCAAACTGGGATCCTGATGCTCATGTGGCAAGCAATTAGCTTACTGGGCCATCCCTGAAACCCCAAACATCTTGCATCTGCATCTTCTGTGTTAAATCCTCAGCAACATTTTAAGAAAGAGATCCTAAGACTACAGCTCTTTTATTGGATGGGAGCTAGACACCTGGGTCAGAAAGCCACCCCTGAAGCTTTGAGCTGTGAGCACTGATGCATAGATTTATATTTTTTTTCCTGTTTAAAAGTTGTCTTTCTAGAATAAGATCCCAATCTTTTACCTCAGGCACAATGTCTGAAGAGCATCGTCTTTCTCTAATCATGATCAGTATGGTCCAACTTGGTGTTGGAGACAGGGTCTCTTGTGACCTGGATCTCATGGATTCAGCTAAACTAGCTGGCCAGTGAGCCTGGGATCCTTCAGCACTGAGAATACAGATGTAAACTGCTATAGCAGGCCTTTGCTGTGAGTTTTAGGGGCTGGAACTCTGGCCATGCTTGCAGGCTATTTCAGAGTACAATAATGCAGCTTTACCCTCCTCCAAATTTACTGACTTCAACCAGCACTGATCATTTTGATTCTGAAACTTCATCAGGGCTCAGCAGAGAGCTAATATCTGGGGTTTGCTGAGCTCAGCTGGATGTGCAACGGCTCTTAGCTGAAGTTCATCTAAGGTGCATAAGGTATTTCTTCCAACTTGTCTCTCCAGCGAGCCCATCACCACTCAGTGGCTTGATCCGAGATTCTTTAAGTGGCCACAGAATAAGAAGCTGAGAGCAGAAGCTACATTGCCGCCTAGCCACTTTACTGTGGAATGAATTGCATCGTTTCAACCTGTGATAAACACCATGACAAAAAGCAACATAGAGAAATGAGGGTTCACTGTATCTTATCAGCTAGAGTCTGTCACCCAGGGAAGCCACGGCAGGAACCTGCAGGCAGGAACTGAAGCAAAGACTGCTACTGACTGGCTTGTTTCCTCTGTTCTGCTTAGCTTGCTTTCTTAATCCAACATTGGCTACCAGCCCTGGGATGGCACCACCACAGGGGGAAAAGCCCTCCCATGTGATCGTCCATCAAGAAAGCACCCCTATAGGCCTGCTAGTGTGATGGAGGCAATTCCTCAGGTTGGAGTCTATCCAAGTGTGGTGGTTGTGAGAATAGGTCCTGATAGGTTCATATAGTTACATGCTGGGCTTTGAGATTTCAAAAGCCAAAGCCAGGCTAAGCCCCAATGTCTCTCCCTTCCTGCAGTCTGAAGAGCTGGGTGTAGAACTCTCAGCTATCTCTCCATTACCATGTCTGCCTGCGTGCTGCCATGCTTCCCACCATGATGATAATGGACTAAACCCCTGTGATTGTAAGCCAGCCCCTCCAATTAAATACCTTCTTTTTGAAGAAGTGCTGTGGTCCTGGTGTAGCTCTATGAGTCCAAGTTAGTTCTAAGCTCATCTTAGACCAAAGAGAAGGGAACCCCACTCCAGGAGAATAATGTATGACTAAGGAGATTCCTTGTTGGCAGTCTGTGAAAATGATCTATCAAACTATATGCTCGGTTGACAAAATCCAGAATAGTAACGTGAATTTCATTCCTGACCTGAATCTAATATTTATTGTGGATGAAAAATGAAATCCTTTGGTTCTAAAGAACAAATTAATTTTGAGAGACAAACTTAGCATTATCAGGTTCTGTTCTCCATTAGCTGTGAGAATTCTTGTAGCAGGTGATTTGGAGATTGATTTATGACCTGTATCCTAGAAATAATCAGCGGAAGACCAATTTGTTTATTACATGCAAATCACCTAGGTGAGACTATTAAAGACAAGGTTGGGCTGATATTAAGTGTAATTTGAGGCAAACCAAGAAGGATTAGGGGGCTTTCTGATGGATTGAGGCAGAGAGCTGAAAGTCGGCAGTGAGGCAGATCGCTGTGTTCAGCAGGATATTTTGAACCAAGAGTTGTTAGTAAATACAGATACAGATAAACTGGTTAAAAAACATGATCATGAGCAGAACAATCTGGCAAATTCTTCTAGAAGACTAAGGCAGCTGTTTGCCCACTGGACATTGTTGAAATGAAAGGTAATGCAAATGAGCAGAGTTTTACCAGGGACTGGGGATCACTGGTGATGGATAATCTGCCGATGGTTCCGTGTGCGTGTACATGTATATGTATATGTGTGTATGTACATGTATACACATATGTTTGTCTGTGTATATGTGTATGCAACTGTGTGAGTGAGATTTTTTTTAATGTTTCTTTTGTCTGGGTTAGTTATGAGCTGCCCAACTGGACCCAAACAGGAGCAGCAAGTGCTTTTAATCCCTGAGCCATTTGTCCAGTTCCACCAGCCATTTTGGAGGACAGCATATCATGAACCCCAGGCTGCCCTGAAACTCACTGTGAATCCCAGAACAACCCTGAACTTCCCATCTTCCTGCCTCCACCTCCTGAGTGTGAGGATTGCAGACAAGCCACAAGCACCAGTGCACCTGGGCTCACGCAGTACCAGGGAGGAAGTTCAGGGCTTTGTGCGTGCTAGGCAAGCATTCTGACAGAGCCCCTGCCCCAGCTAATGTCTGAGTTCTGCTGAGACAGACCTGTAGGACACCATGGTAATAAGGGACATGCTTCAGCCTGCAAGTCCCTGACATGAAGGGTATGGCTACTATTTAGAAGAGGATTTCAAGGATCCTTATTAATCAAGGTCCAATTGTATCTAATTACACCCTGACTAACTATCAGAGCTGACTTCTAGACCATTTGCTTTCCAGTCTAAACAAGAATTTCTCTGTGTCAGTAGCTTTAAGCCGTCACCAAGGAGGCTCGTCAGCAGGGTTACCAGTGTACCTTTGCCATGGGCCCTCTCCTCAGGTCTCTTCTCGTGTCTCACCTATGAGGCTCATTAGCTATGGAAAACCAAGACATCTGCTGCCAAGTGAACAAATGTCTTTGTGTGCAGGCTGCCTTTGAGCGCAGCATTGTCTTCTGGCTTTCCTGTAGCAATGGATCCACTGGAAGAAGTCGCTGGTCAAAGCTTTCTGCAACTTCCCCCTAGGTGATCCTCGAATGGTGATCTTGGCTCCACAGTTAGCTGCACTCTTTGCTTTTCTTATTTTTGTGACAAGTGCCAGGAACAATCAGATTAAGGGAGGAAGAGTTTATTTTTCCTCACATTCTTCAGACACACTCCATCATGGCAGGAAAGGCGTGGTGGCAAGAAGGTGAGGCGGCTGGTCGCATAGCACCCACAGTCAGGAAACAGAGAGGGATCCGTGTCAATGCTGAGATTTCTTTTTCTTCTTTATGCATGCTTTTATTTGTGATATGCATGTGGATAGGTCTCTCTTGTGGGACGTGAGTTCGGGTGCTCACAGGCCAGAGGTGTCACATGCCCTCCGGAAGCTAGAGTTACAGGAAGATGTGAGCTGCTCAACATGGGCTCTGGAACCTCTGGAACTCTGGTCCTCTGCAAGAGCAACACATACTCTTAACCGATGAGGCGTCTCTCCATCCTGCTTTCTCCCTTCTAGTCATTCTGGGACCTAAGCCCATTGTGTGGCACTGCCAACAGTTAGGGTGGGTCTTCTCACTTCAGTTAACCCTCTTGAAAATCTTCTTCACACACACATGCTCAAAGATTTGTCTCCTGGGTGATTCTGGACCCTGTTGAGTTGACAATCAATGTGAACCAGCACAATTCCACCCCTCATCAATTCTACACTCTAAACGATCCCTTTTGAGTCATCATTTTCCAATTCTTGTCCCCATAGGCCCGGGACCATCTCATAATACAAAATACATTCAGTTCAAGTTCAGAGGTCTTCATAGTATTTAATACTAACCTAACCTATAAATCAGAAGATATTAGAGGGGTCTGGAAATAAGATCTCTCTTTGTCATATGCAAGACCTGCCTTAGTCTGTAAGACAAAGTATCATTTGGCATTATTGTTAAGGAGGGTAGCCTAGACTGACATCAGCCTCCCGAATTCTGGAATCACAAGCATCACTATCAAATCTGGCCAAACATGTTCTTTTTCCTTTAAAATAATTATCATATAGTAATTCCAAATGCTTTTCATTTATGCATATAATTCATTTTAATCATTTGATCATGTTGTTGTCTCCTGTCTCCTCTCCTGACTCCTGATGATCCCCTCCTCTTCTCAAGTTTTCTCCTTTCCACTTTCTTTTTTCTTTTATTTTTTATATTATTATATTTTTATTTACTGTGCATGTGCATGCATGCCTACATATGTGTGAGCTACATGTGTATGTGTGTGTGCATGTGTGTTGGGGTATGCTGTGTGTGCTTGTGTGCATTGTGTACATGTATTGGGGATGTACTGCATGTGTATGTGCATGTATATGTGTATGCATGTATGTGAGGGGTGTCCCAGTGAGTTTAATTAGAGCTAATTACAGAAACATGGGTGGGGATTAATTACTGGTGTATAGACAATTTACCAGTGGTTTCACTACTGAAGACATGGGTTCACGTCATGAAGATGTGAAAACATGGGTTTATTAAGAGAAAAATAGTACTGTAGCGTCAAGCTGCACTAATCTCAAATGCTGGTGTTCCCTTTACACTCAGCACGTATGCTTCCTCTCAAGTAGGGACGATGGGATGAGACAATGTGCTACAAAGACTGGAGCAGACTCGCAGAGCAGTGCAAACACTGCTTCTGATTATTTTGTTTCTATGCTTTACTATGGGTGTCACTGGAATCTGGAAAGCAACAAATCCACCCCCAGATCAAAAGTGTGCTGAGCTGTATTTTAAAGGTGGGAGCACTGGAGAGATGGTTCCAAGGATAAAGCACCCACTGCTCAAACATTGTCATTAAACTCAGATCCCCATAGTACACACAAGTGCCAGGTGGGCATGGTCTCCTACCTGCAATCCCTGTGTGCCGAAGATGCTCAGAAGGGGGAGAGAGGATCTCTGGAGCAAGCTTCCTAGCTAGACTACCTGAGTCTGAAGGCTCCGAGTTCAAAGGAGAGATCCTGATTCAATGAATAAGGTGGAGAGAGCTCAGGAAAGATACCAGATGTCAACTTAGGACCTCAAAACCCATGTACACAAGCAAACATGCGCACACCATATCCACATAGGCATACACATATACATAGATTAAAAAAGGACCAGCCTGGGGCGTAGTTCAGTCAACACAATGCTTTCTTAGCATGCACTGTCCTGGCTTCAATCCCCAGCAGCACATAACCCTGATGTGGCAGCAACACCTGCTACTCCAGTGCTAAGGATGTGGCAACAGATGAATGAGAAACTGAAGCTCCATCTTGGACACATCATGAGTTGGAAACCAGACTGGGCTATGAGAGTGTTTCTATCACACACACGAAACAAAACCCCACAGATGAAAACCAAAACGATGCCATAATTTCCACTTAATCAAGAGCTGGTTTTCTTGATCCTTTCAGCAGAGAGGAGGTGGCATCTCCAGAGGCAAGACTCCTGGAGTGTGGGTCCTACTGCTCTGCCCAGCACAGCACCCCTGCAGAGCTGCAGGCAGGAATGGACTGGCCAATAACAATCTGCCAGCTTAGGAAGTGGAGCTTCATCGCCCTCCTGCGAAGCTCTGTTCTACGTGCTCTCACCCAGCGCTCACAACTGTCAAGAAGGCTCCTCTGGAAAGGAGAACACAATTTCACCTTGGCAGAATAAGGCATCAACATTCCAGGCAGCTAGCTAGAGATGGGGAGCCAGCTACGCTCAGAGCTTGATTTTGCATGGCGTCAGTTGAAGGGACTCTCCAAGCTTCAACCAGCAGGCTTTGTCTTTTCTTATTTCTCCTTTTGCCCCACGACTTGACACTTTACCAAGTTCAGTCTATAGCCGTGGCAGTATCATTTCTAGACAAATAGAGCAGCTTGGTCTCCGGGGCTAATTAGACCATCACAACCTCGCATTCTGGAGCTTGGCATGGGGACCACTGTCAAGCTGGTCTTGTTCTGCTCTGACATTGTCTTAGCCTGCTCTCCTCCGCTGGAGTCTTCTTTCTCAAAACACACACACACATACACTATTCCTCCGTTTTCTGTTTCCTAGCACATTTGCCAAAGTTTAACTTGAGATCAGTGTTGTTGGTAGGTATAAAGATGAAATGAGAGTTGTCAATTTTTGGACGATCTTGGTCTGATGCTGGAGCCAAGGAAAGAGAAAAGTGCAGTGCAGCCACGAATCCAAGCAGAGTTCACTAAAGTATACACTACATCAGTCGCTTAGGGTGCTTAAAATAGAATACTGGAACACTTCCTTACAAATACCACAGCTTTAATGATTTAAAATTACATTTGTTTTCTCTGTGGATATTACATGTAAGTAATATGTAAGTACCACAGCAATGAAACCTTTATCAGTTAATTTAGTGTTTGTAAAATGTATGAAGCTTTATTCATTGTGTGTGTGTGTCTGTGTGTGTGTATATGCAGTGACAACATGTCAGAGGACAGCCTGCAGGAATTCTCTCCTTCTAGTCTACGGGACCTGGGAACTGAACTCAGGTCCTCAGACTTGTCAGCAGATACCTTTGCCTACAGGGCAATCTGCACAGTCCCAGTATGGAATGTTTTTAGTACTATGACCAAAATATTTAACACATACTAGGAATTCTAGAGGAAGTGAAAATGAACACATAGGAAAGAAAATGAAAGTCACTGAAGGAACAAAAAGAAGTTTCTGGAACACATGGAAGAGTAAAGATAAAAAAATTACAGAACAGTTCCAAAATCTTTTTAAAGATGTATCCGTTTATTCCTTTAATTATTTTATGTGTATGGGTGTTTTGTCTGCATGTGGGTCTGTGCATCACATGCCTGCATGTCCTGAGGTAGCCAGAATTGCCTAGAACTGGGAGTTATAAATGGCTGTGACCTACCATGTAGGTGCTGGGAATCAAATCTGGGTCCCCTGGAAGAACAGCTAGTGCTTTTAAGTGCTGAGCCATCTCTCCATTCCCCAGTGTAAAAGTTCTGATAACGTAGCAACAGTTAACTTTGTCAACTAGATGCAACCTAGAATCACCTAAGTCAAGGGTTTTAATAAGGGATAGTCTATTTTGGATTGGCCTGTGGGCATGTCTGTTTGTGTTGTATACATGGGGGTGGGGTGGGCTGGGTCTTAATTAGATTGGCAGACTTAAGTCACTGTGGGTAGCACCATTCCCCAGGAAGGGGGTCATATGTGAGAGTAGAGAAACAGAGTGGAGCACAAGCAAGCAAGGAAACATGCATGCTTTCATTTCTGTGAGCTGTGGATGTGGTGTAACTGTCAGAAGTTCCTGCCTTGACTTCCCCACAATAATGAGCTATAACCTAAAATTGAAAGGTGAAATAAAATCTTTCTCCGCTAAGTTGCTCCCCGTTCGCGTATTTTATCATAGCAAACAAAATGGAACTAGAACACAGAAAGTAGCAGTGAAGCTGATGGGCAATGGAATGAGTGGGAGACAAAGCCTATGGAAGGGCAATGTAGGGATCTTAATCTACTGAGTACAGGAAAGCTGTCCAAAGAAAACAAAACCAAGGTGGAGATTTCTGCATATTTTTAAAAATTGTAAATATCTAAATATCATCAATAAACACAAAATAACCATAACAACTTCAAGAGCAGCCTAGAAAAGCAGAAAAAGTTGCTAGGAATAAATAAGGGCAGTTCATCTTTCAGATAAACACATCTGTAAGTGAAGATGGCTAGGTATGATTTAATATTTGGATGACAATAAATAGAAAAAGGGAACTTCTAAGAAATGAGCATAGAAGAATGAAAATAACTATTTTTTGGTCACTTTATCCTGTATGTTCATTTTAAATATTTTTCACTTTTAAAGAATTGGGAAAGGATCTTTACCTATCCCAAATCAGATAGGGGACTAATATCCAATATATATAAAGAACTCAAGAAGGTGGACTCCATAAAATCAAATAACCCCACTAAAAAATGGGGCTCAGAACTGAACAAAGAATTCTCACCTGAGGAATACCGAACGGCAGAGAAGCACCTGAAAAAATGTTCAACATCCTTAATCATCAGGGAAATGCAAATCAAAACAACCCTGAGATTCCACCTCACACCAGTCAGAATGGCTAAGATCAAAATTCAGGTGACAGCAGATGCTGGCGAGGATGTGGAGAAAGAGGAACACTCCTCCATTGTTGGTGGGATTGCAAGCTTGTACAACCACTCTGGAAATCAGTCTGGTGGTTCCTCAGAAAATTGGACATAGTACTACCGGAGGATCCAGCAACACCTCTCCTGGGCATATATCCAGAAGATGTCCCAACCAGTAAGAAGGACACATGCTCCACTATGTTCATAGCAGCCTTATTTATAATAGCCAGAAGCTGGAAAGAACCCAGATGCCCCTCAACAGAGGAATGGATACAGAAAATGTGGTACATTTACACAATGGAGTACTACTCAGCTATTAAAAAGAATGAATTTATGACATTCCTAGGCAAATGGATGGACCTGGAAGGCATCATCCTGAGTGACGTAACACAATCACAAAGGAACTCACACAATATGTACTCACTGATAAGTGGATATTAGCCCAGAAACTTAGGATACCCAAGATATAAGGTACAATTTGCTAAACACATGAAACTCAAGAAGAACGAAGACCAAAGTGTGAACACTTTGCCCCTTCTTAGAATTGAGAACAAAACAGCCATGGAAGGAGTTACAGAGACAAAATTTGGAGCTGTGACGAAAGGATGGACCATCTAGTGATTGTCATATCCAGGGATTCATCCCATGATCAGCTTCCAAACGCTGACACCATTGCATACACTAGCAAGATTTTGCTGAAAGGACCCAGATATAGCTATCTCTTGTGAGACTATGCTGGGGCCTAGGAAACACAGAAGTGGATGCTTATAGTTAGCTATTGAATGGATCACAGGGCCCCTAATGGAGGAGCTAGAGAAAGTACCCAAGGAACTAAAGGGAACTGCAACCCTATAGGTGGAACAACAATATGAACTAACCAGTACCCCAGAGCTCTTGTCTCTAGCCGCATATGTATCAAAAGATGGCCTAGTAGGCCATCACTGCAAAGAGAGACCCATTGGACTTGCAAACTTTATATGCCCCAGTACAGGGGAACGCCAGGGCCAAAAAGGGGGAGTGGGGGGGTAGGGGAGTGGGGGGGTGGGTATGGTGGACTTTTGGGATAGCATTGTAAATGTAAATGAGGAAAATACCTAATAAAAAATTTAAAAAAAGAACAGTGTGTGTGTGTGTGTGTGTGTGTGTGTGTGTGTGTGTGTGTGTAGAACTTCCACCATATGTCCAGGGGCTCGAACTTGGATCAAGCACTTTTATCCACTGAGATCACTCATCAGCTGTGGTAGGGTGAAGATGCCCCCATAACCTCAAGCATATGAATACTTGGTCTCTACTTGGTGCCGCTTTTTGATGAGGCTTATGTAGTGTCTCTTGATGAAGGTAGTATGTCAGGCTTGGAGGTCTCAAAACTATATGCATTTCCACTGGGTTCCTTCTGATTCTTGCTTTTGGTCCAAGATGTGAGTTCCAAATATCTGCTGTCGGTTACCTCCACCTCAGCATCATGGACCTTAACCATCTGGAAACATAAACCCCAAATTAACCCATCCTTCTATAAGATGCTTTGGTCATGGTGCTTTATCACACCAACAGAAAACTAACTAATATACCAGCCTTAGTTGTTCTTTTCTTAGCTGTGATCTTTTACACATTATAAAATAGTGATAACAAGAAAAAATATATTCCCCAAGAGATAACCCTTAATATTGCAGAAGGGTTGGTCTCCCTAGTACAGCTTTCATCAGCATACTTAAAAATTATTACATATTTAAACTAAAATTGTGATATCAACTCAGTAATAAGAAAGTTACTAACATCCCACTTGGCTAAGACCAGGATTCCAAGTAAGATACCAGCTACAATAGTCATACTAGGTGACACCAAGTGATATCAGCAAGAGATGGTATCAGGATTTACAAAGTTATATGTCTGTATAATAAAGTTCTGGAGCAGACAAGAAATTATGAAGCCCAGTGGTGGGATGGAATATCACCTGTTCGCACATAGTAAAGTATTTTCTCCCCTGAGTATAACATGGTCACCATCTTGGAGTAGAAACCACCTTGACCAGTATCCATGGCAACTAACTGAGCAGAATAATATAGAGATAGCCAAATCTACAAGAATGGTGATGAGTTGTTGACTCTCTCTAATAGGAAAAGGAGGAGGAGGGGTGAAGAAGAGGAGGAGGAAGCTCACAGGACCTTCACCTGTGATTCTAACTATTGAAGTTAATGAAAGGGGAACTCCATGATGCATCTTCTATGAGGTTATCATTCATGATGGGGTAGGACTTTGTGGTAATTCAGCTGTTTGAGGGTTACCCACATTCCTGTAAGGAACCTCTTTATTAGGCCCTGTAAAAAAAAGTCAATAAGTAAATTAACTGGTGTCAACAAGCTGCACCCTGGTAGAACTGTTAGTCAGGTCTGCTGTAGGTGCCATATTGGGTGAATAGATATGTGCTCATGTCTCCCGAGGGAAGCTCATAATATGCACCAGAGTCATGTGTTACCACTTCTACAAGTAACCTCCCTCCTAGTAACCTTTCCTGACTCTCATCCTCTGATCTGCAATGTGCAGAGATTTATAGTAGGTATTGAATATCCTCTTCATCTGACAGCGCTCAACCCTTCCAGTCCCATCTCCTGCTATTCCCATTGTCAGCTGGAGGCAAGACGTAAAGTGAAGCAGCTGTGTGCAGAATCCTAGGCCATCAGAAGTGCACACCAGACCTTCTTTCTGTACTCTCCAGTGCCCAGATGGCGGCGTTTAAACAGCACTTCCCACTAAGACGAACCATGGCCTCTTGGAGAAATGATCTGCTACAGGTTTAGGGCCAATTGTGTAAAAATGAGCCAAACACATTTCTGTTGTGCTCTGTCTCTTTTCCCTTATATATTAAAAAGGAAAGCTTTGGTTCCTGGAATAACATTTTTTTCCATCCTATAACATATATTAAACAGTTTCTAAAACATTATAACACCAGTATTGCTTTTAACACCAGACTTCTTTTTGTCTTTAGACTATATGTCACTATAGTTGCATAATCATAGGACCCTGCTCAAAAGTCACTTGTTAGTTCCCTTTCATGTCATTGTGTAACTAAAGTGAGTCTTCCCCCGATGGGAAACATTCCAATGTTTGAGTTCGCTTTTTCTTTAGACATATACAAAAATTCAACATCCAAAACTTTACCCAAAGGTGACCTATCTTCATTCTTCCATTTTCATCTCCTAACACCTCGCTAGCAGGGTCCTTACCACCCTTCTAGCATTTGCCTGCCAGTTAGCCTGCCTCTCATCTCTGGTGCTTCATTTACTTAGCAGCATGTCATGGGACTTGTGGCTCTTTTGATGCAGAGAGATCTTTCTAGCACAACATTGCTCTCGAGAAAGTAATCATAACAAAACAGAGGTTTCTAATATTTTATTTTTAATTGCATGTTAGTGTATGTGTCTGTTTGTGGGTTGGGGCACACGCATGTGCTCATGGAGGCCAGTAGATGACATTGACTCTCCTGAAGCAGGAGTTACAAGCAAGTGTGAGCAACCCAATTTATGTACTGGAAACTAAGCTCAGGTCCTCTGACAGGGTATCTAGAACAGCGTCTCCTCAGGTTCTAAATAAAACTTTTAAGTTGTATCCCGATGACAGATAGGTTTCTTCCTAAGCCAACAAGAAGAACCCTCCAGGTTGGCGCAGCTGGTACCTCCATTATAAGACAATGGCATTACATCCCCAAGATTCCTACTGGGAACATGGTTCTCCTTCATGTATCCTACAATAGAGGCATAACCATATTCAAACAGAAGTATCTTTCCTACACACACACACACACACACACACACACACACACACACACACACACAAAATGGGTCATTCTCTCCGCTGTATGACTCTAATCCTGGAAAGACATGAACAAACTAGCTACTTAGCTCAGATGCAGAGCTGAAGATATACAAAGTAAAGATACCATCAAAGGGGCTAGAGAGGTGGCTCAGCAGTTAAGAGCACTGACTGCCCTCCTGAAGGTCCTAAGTTCAAATCCCAGCAACCACATGGTGGCTCACAACCATCTATAATGAGATCCGATGCCCTCTTCTGGTGTGTCTGAAGACAGCTACAGTGTACTTAGATATAATAATAAAGAAAGCTTTAAAAAAAAAAAAAAAAAGATACCATCAAAGACCAACTTGGTAAGTCAATGAGTTTATTGGGGTCACTTACAGAAGCAGAGGTGAGTTAAAGGTGGTAGCATCATTGAAAACCAAGCCCAGTGTGGATGGTGACTCAACCCTGGAAAAGCTAGAAACATGGAGGTTGCTTAGAGTATGCTGAAAAGAAGATAGAGATTCCTCTTCACATCAAGCCTTCTCGACCATGTAACCATAGGAATGGGGAAGCCATTTAGTAAGTTTCAGAGACTTCATAAGGCTTGTTAGTTGTTTACCCCCTGCCTATTAATGGGCAGTCCCCTACTCTAAGTTCCTTTAGAACCTTCTGAGCTTTAACAAGTCTTAATATCCCTCTGAGAAGGAATTTTTCAAGTTGGAGAAAATCATTCCACAATATCATAGCTGACACATAACAGCTACACATACTGACAGTTCATAATGTAGAAAACAACTACAAAGTAGCACAGCAGAAGAAGATGGGCTTGCAGAGCCAACACTTCCTAAGCTCAAACTCCAGCTCAGCCACTGGTATCTGCATTGGTTATCACCACGTAACAAATTGTACCTAAACACAGCAGATTAAACAGATAACATTACTTCATAGCTTCATATAGGTGAAGAGTCTGGTCCAGGGTCTCTCACAGGCTGCCAAAAAGTGTCTGGGTCTGTGTTCCAAGTCAGAGGTTCATCTAGGGGAACATGCTTCCAAATTCATCCAGGAACTTTCTTGTTCTTTTGGGTGGTCTGAATGTGCTTGGCCCATCAGAAGTGGCACTATTAAGAGGTGTGGCTGGTTGGAGGAAGTTCTTTACTGTAGAGGTGGGCTTGAAGTCCTATGTTCAAGCTCTACCTAGTGTGTAAGAGAGACCCTCCTCCTGGTTGCCTGCAGAAGACAGACTTCTTCTGGCTGCCTTCAGATCAAAATGTAGAACTCCTGACTCTTCCAGCACCATATCTGCCTGCACCCTGCCATGCTTCTTGCCGTAATGATAGACTAAACCTCTAAAGTTGTAAGCCAGCCCCAATTAAATGTTGTCCTTTATAAGAGTTGCCTTGGTCATAGAGTCTCTTCACGGCAATAAAAAACAAAGACACACCTTGTTGAAAGGATGCCTCGGTACCTCAGGTAGTATGAGCCGGATGCCTCTTTTGCTTCTTAGCCATAAGAACTGCTCTAGAGAACATGTACAATATGTCACCTGGCTTCATCAGAGCAAGCAAGCAAGAGAAATGCCTGAAGGAGAAAGGATGAGGGAGGGTGGCAGTTACAGTCTTCATTACCCTAACTCTGGAGGACATGCCTCTCTAATGTCTTATAAATCTAGCCTAGACTCAAGTGCTCCCAAAACAGAAGCAATGATCACAAGATACACAGGAGAAAACTGCTGACCACCGCAACTTCTTAACTTTAAACCAATGCTTCCAGCTATTTCTTTATAAGAGGAATACAAAAATAATAAGTGCAGCATGGTAGCATTGTTGTAAATGTGTGTGTGTGTGTGTGTGTGTGTGTATCACTAGAAAGATCAGCTCAGTAATCAGTCATCATTGTAGTGAACTTGGCAATGCTATCTACCCAACAGCAACACCTCCAGGCTGGAGAGAGGGCACAGCAGTTAGGAGGCTTGCTGCTCTTGCTGGAGACCTTAGTTCAGTTCTCATTCGAAACAGACAGTTCCCAGCCACTGTAATCTCAGCTCCAGGGAATACAGCACCCTCTCCTGACAACTGCAAGCACCTGCATGTATACACACACACACACACACACACACACTCACACACACACCACAGATATAATGTAAAATTTTAGAATTCTTTAAAAAGGACCAATTTCTTCCTACCTCTCTGAGCTGGCTTTGTGCCTTTCTGCTCCCAGTCCTCTGAACTTAAATCTGTCTGTGTCTTTCAATATTTCATTAATAACATGTCTCGTGTGACCAGCATGAGAGCAATTACTGAGATAAAGTGTGTTTTGATAGCTTAGATTCACCAGTTCAGTGTGATAAAAATCAATCAATTTTTCTTGTGATTTTCTTTTTTAATCCATTGTAATCAGTGAAAAGAAAACTGCACTCACTGGCATTGAAGAAGATGCTGATTTACAAACTCAAGTGCTCTTTATTTTTCTTATAAACTAAGGTGCAAAAATGATGCATTAGAAATCTGATAAAGAGCCCGTGGTCTTGAAAGGTGTGCTATTATGTTTCAAGACTGAAATATCTCAGGAGATGGTTGCAAGTGTTGAAATTTCTTTTTCTATCTTTCCCCCTTCCCCCTTCTTTCATTCATTTCTTTCATTCTTTACCATGGCAATAAATTTTCCTGTCAAGTTGGGATATTTTGCCGTTGTTAATGTCAGTAGTAACTCTTAAGTAATATATCTTCAGGGCTGGGGGGATGCTCGGTTGGTAAAGTGCTTGCCTTGCAAATATGAGGAACATGGTTTAATCCCCAGAACTCACGTATTAAAAAAAGCCAGGCTTTGTGGCATGCACTTATGACCTCACCACTGGGAAAGCAAAGACTGGAGGGCACCTGTGCTACACCGGCCAGCCAGCCAGGCCTCCTTGGTGAATTCCAGGCCATCAAGAGACCCTGTCTTAAAACTCAACGTATGTAGGGACTGAAAAGATGACCCGGTGGGTAAGAACACTTGATGTGCACACATGAGGGTCTGAGTGTGAGTCCTCAGCACCCATGTAAAATGCCAGGTATGATCATACATGCCCGTGACCCCAGAAATGGAGAATGATACTGAGACAGGAGGATCAATGGGAGTTAAAGGCGACTAGCTTATCTCTAGGTTCAGTGAGAGGCCCTGTCTCTAGGGAGTAGAGAGTGATAGATTCTCAGTGTCTCTTCTAGCCTCTACCCACGTGCATCTACAGTGCACACAAGACAGATAGCACCTGAGAAAAGATAGCCATGGATGACCTTTGACCTCCAGACACATGAACATATACATGCACCTGCATGAACACATAACACAGAGACAGACAGACAGACACGGAGACAGAGAGTCAGAGAGAGACAGAGAGACAGAGATGAACACAGAATGATATCAACAACAGAAAGACAAGAACACACCCACGAAGAAGTAATAAAGTCAGACAAGCAGTGAGATTTGAAATGTCAATCCTTGGGGATAATAAGGAAAAGTGGATAACTCCAGATGTGAAAGCCACATGAAAGACAAGGAAGAAAAAAGAAGAGGACAGTAAGGAAAGATGAGTCAGCTCCGATACTAGCCTGGCCTGAGCTAGGAAGTTTGGCCGCTTGGGCCACTCTCTCCTGCTTCATAGCTCTATGGCAGCCTCCTGGAAACACTTACAGAGGTCCTGGAACAGACACCTCCCACCTGTGGCTGTGGGAAGATTTATTATTTAGATACCTCTGGGTGGGGGGAAAGCCTTGAAAGGAAACATCTTTGAATAACAGCAAGTTGCAAAATTACTTCATTTTGTTCCTTGTCTTTACAAACAGTTGACTTGAAGCTTCCAGAACTCCGTCTTTGAACATCTCCATCACAGCTACTAGAATAAGCCTTGCTGTTCTCTGTATCTATACTGAGATTTTTTTTCTTTTTTTCTTTTTCTTTTTCTTTTTTCTTTTCTTTTTTTTTTTTTTTTTTTTTTTTTTTTGAGCTATGAATGGACACAAAAAGATGTCAATCAAAGCAGTGCTGAAAAGTTCATTTCTCCGTCCCTATTGTGCAGGTCACATCTTTGTAGTGTCTATTGTTTGTGACTGTATTCATGCACACTCGCTTCATGTGCAGAATATCTGCTTTATATTAAAAGTCCCCACTGTAGTCACCCCAGGTCACACCCAACATTTAGAGATTGTATTGTCATTATCCACTATTAAACCTGTGATGATATCATGATATTTATGTCAGAAATAATGAAGAGCTTAATGTGGAGCAGAGACCCATCCCCCTGTCTGTCTGGGGAGATGGCTCAGTGGGTAAAGTACATGAGGATATGGGTTCGACTCCCCTAAGCCAAGTAAAGCCAGATGTTGGAAATCTCAATGTCCTGTGACAAGATGCGAGTCAGAGACAGGAGAATCCCTGGAAGCTCTCACTGGAGTTCTAGTCTGGTATATGCCACTGCAAGAGCAAGAGCAAGAGACCTGGTCTCAAGCAGTAACCAACACCCAAGGTTGACCTCTGACCTTCATGAGCTTATATACTGTGGCTCATATACAGCTGCATGCAGACCCATGAGCATGTGTGAGCACATACACATTTTTAAAAAGAGAAATCGCAGTGTCTCAGTCCTCTGCATTTGGGCACTGAATGATGGGTCACTAGGAATGGCTCTCCGTAGGCCAATGAGAAGTGGGTTTTGGCAGTGACCATCTTGAGGCTTGAGGGGAGTTCTCCAAGTCACTTAGACAGCCACTAAAGTGGTAATTGATTCAAAGTCTTTCCTTTTGTTCCCCTTTTAGAAAACCCTGTCTGTTTCCTTCATCATGCAGAATACCCCATGCTAGGGTTCCTGATACACACCATGGTGGCTCATTTGAAGTGGTTGATCCACAGCTGGAGCTATGGATGGATACAATAAAGGCACTGGAGGAGGAGGAGGAGGAGGAAAGCCATCTCTGCACATGCTGGCCCCAGATTGTAGACTCCAGTTCCTCAGCCTTGAGGCGAGGCACTATCTTGCCTGGCTGCTCTGCAATTTTCCCTCTGGGCTTAATGGGGAATGGAATGACAGTGGGGGTGAGTATTGTGTAAGTGTATCTGACAATGTTAAGCACTTAGTTAAGCACTCTAGACCAAGTGTATCTGATGATGCACATACTTAGTTAAGTACTTAAAGCTAAGAATATCTAATGATGTAAAGTCCTCACCACTAAACAGAAACACCAGGCCTAGTAAATAGCTTAGCAAATAAATAGGTTTCCCACCAAGCCTTGACAACATACATTCAACGCCCAGGACCCACATAGTGAAAAAGGAGAACCCACATGCCCAGGTCACCCTCTGCTCCCCACGTGACACAGTGGGCTGTGCATATGCACACACATACAATAAACAAATTGACAATGTACTTTTAATTGAAAAAAAGGACAGTTAAGGCAAATGCTAGTGTTTCCATTGTGAAAGGAAAGAAATGGAGTCTCGGAATGATCTGTGTGTAGTTGGATGTTAAAGAGTGAGGGGTAAGGGCCAGCAAGATGAATCTGCAGGTAAAGCTACATGCCACCAAGCCTCATAACTGGAGTTCACCCCCGGGACACACAGTTGCACAAGCTCCCTCCTCAAACATTAAGTAGGTGAAAGGGATGGATACATCCTGGGGACTTCAGTCTGTGCTCAGTCACAGTCAGTGACCACTCTGAAGTCGGAACAGAACTTGAATTGCATGTTCTTTATTTTACTTTGCTTTGCGTGTGTACATGCATGCGTGTTCTCGTGCAGAGACAAGATGAAGGGAGGACTTCACGAGCTGTGTGCACATCCACGGGCATGCAGAAGCTAGCGGACAACCCCAGATGTCTTTCCTTAGGAGCTGTCCACCTTTTTGCCCCTGGATCTCTCACTGGACTGAACCCATCAATTCAGCAAGGCTGGCTGGTCGGGGAGTTCGGGACAGCCTCCTGCCTCTGCCTCCTCAGTGCTGGGATTTCAAGCATGCCTCACCCTGCCTGGTATTTTTTATGTGGGTTCTAGGGGCTCAAAGTCAGGTTCTGCTGTTTGCAAGGCATGCACTTTACCAGTTGGGCTTTCTTCCTGCTCTGCAGTCTTGTTTGTTTTGTCCTCATTCATTCATTCATTCATTCATTCATTCATCCGTGTGTGTGTGTGTGTGTGTGTGTGTGTGTGTGTGTGTGTGTGTGTGTAAAAAAGTATACATGAGTGCAATACCTGGAGAACCCAGAAGAGGGCATCAGACTCCTCTAGAGCTGAAGCTATAGGAAGTTGTGGGCCACCTGACTTGAGTACTGGGAACTGAGCTTAAGTCCTCTGGAAGATCAGGACCTATTCTTAACCTCTCAGCCATCTTTCCAGCCCCCACTGCTGAACCTTGTCTCCAGTCTCCAGCCTCTTTAATTTTTGAAATGTTGGTGGGAAGAAACTGACTCAGAAGGGAAGGTTGAAACCAGGACCTTTTGAGAACAGTCATTTACATCTATCAGGTGCTAGTGACCAATGGCAATGAATAGTCTTGGAATAGGTCTTGGAAAATACATGCTGGCAAGAAAATAAAAAATGAACAATACCCTTAATAAGTACCTCTAACCAATAACGTGAAGCTATGGTATTTGAAACTCTGTGGCAGAGCCACAGAATTAGACAAGTGCAGGTATAAGTACTCTCTACCTAGCCTGATGACCTGAATTTAGTCTCTGGGACCTGTGATAGAGGGGAAAACACATTTCTACAAGTTTTCCTCTGACTTCCACACATGCTCCGTAGCACAGCATACCATAGCACGCACGCACGCACGCACGCGCACACACACACACACAGAGACACACAGACACATGTAATTTAAAGATAAATAGATAGATAGAAAGATGACAGAAACACTGCCAAATATGAAGTCTGGGAGAGGACTCAGTTGGTAAGTGCCTGACCCAAAACCAGGAGGGAAGACTTGAGTCAGAATACCAAACAAACCCCGCCCCCAAATAAAAAATTCCAGGCATGGTAGCACACATGTGAAACCTTAGCACCCAGCAGAAGAGGGAACAGGCAGCAGATCTGTGATGCTTGCCAGTCTGGGTACCATGACAGACCTGAATTCAAGAGGCTTGAACTCCATTCCTCGTGCTTGCTGAGCAAGCACCTTAACAACTGAGCCATCTTCCCAGCTCCAGAAATACTTTACAGAGATCCCCCACAGACCTGTGTGTTCTCTTCTGCAGTGAGTTATATTTCAAACTTGCTGATCTCTGTGTCTAGTTTTGGTGGCTGTTTTGGTGTCCTTTAGCTGAAGGACATTGAAACTAATCAATACGTCCCTCCTCTCCCCAGTTACCGTATTAGTCTGTGTTGATAACACAATATTCTGTGTGTGTGTGTGTGTGTGTGTTTATGTGTGTGGAGACCAGAGGACAACAACAAATGTCATTCTTCAGGTATCTGTCATCTGTTTTGTTTTGTTTCTTTCTTTCTTTTTGAGACTGGGTCTCAGTAGTTAGTTATTTATCCAATAGGTTAGACAAGGGCAGGCTGGCCAGTGAACCTCAAGGGTCTTCTTGTCTCTGCCTCCCCCATTCTGGGATTACAAGTGTGCATCACCACACCCAACAACATGGTCTAAAGTTCCCACAGCAGCTTTTGGAGCTGGGCCTTCTAACCCAAAGGTTTAGAAAAGAGAACAGAAGACTAAGACCATACAAGTAGAGATGGTAGGTTGGGATTATTTTCTGCTCTGTGGCCTCCAGAGTTTCTCTTTTACCCCAGTACACAACAGGAGCTCCACATATAGACTCCATCTCATTTGGAAATGATATTATAACAGGGAATAGGTTCAGCAACAATCTGGGAGCTGAAAACCACAGAACTGACCAGAAAAGCACAAGAATGGCTGAGGATGTAGCTCGGGCAGTAGAGTGTATGTATCTAGCAGGCAGGGCACCCTGGTTTGATCTCCAGCACCTATAAAAGCAGGCACAACAGCACTCACCTCTAATTCCAGCACTGGGGAAATGGAGGCAGGAGGAACAGGAATGTTTGCAGTTCCTTTCAGTTGCTGTGTCGGTCAGTTTTAGCTGTCAACTTGAGAGGATCTACAGTCACTTGGGAAGACTATCTCGATGAGCAACGGTCTCCATCAGATTGGCTTGTAGACGCACCTCGTGGTGGAGCAGACTGTCTAAGTTACCATCCATGGGAAGATCTAGCCTGAGAGAGGATAGCACCATCGCCTGGTTTGTGGTCCTAAAATTTGTTTTTTTAAAAAGGAATCAAGATGAATACTAAGGACACACGTGCTCATTGCCCTCTGCTCTTGACTGTTGTGTGCGAGCTAACTCAAGTTTCTGCTGCTTGACTTTCTCCAAAGTGATGGGCTTTGACTAGGAATTGTGGGCAGAGGCGAGAACACTGTAATTGGGGGGGGGCAACCTGGGCTACATGACATTCTGTCTCAAAAAAAAAAAGGAAAAGAAAGAAAGAACGAAAGAACGAAAGAAAGAACGAAAGAAAGAAAGAAAGAAAGAAAGAAAGAAAGAAAGAAAGAAAGAAAGAAAGAAAGAAAGAAAGAAAGAAAGAAAGAAAGAAAGAAAAAACAGCAGTGCTGGGCCAGCTCCCTGGAGATCAAGATCCACAGCTGTTTTTAAAAATATTTATTGTTATTTTTTATTATTATCACTGTCATTATTATAAATGCATGCACGTGCATGTGTACATGAACATCTATGTCCATAAAGTCGGGAGGAGCTTCCAGGTCCTCTGGAGCTGGCGTTACAGACACTTGTAAGCCTGCTGATGTGAGTACTGAGACCTGAACTCTGTTCCTTTGCAAGATCAGTGCGTGGGCTTTACAGCTCTTAATCCCTGAGCCATCTCTCCAACCACAAGACCCACAGTTATTGAGCCAAATGTTTTACAAAAGAATAAGGGATTTGAGGGAATTTTCAATATCTCAGTTAATAAAAGTGAGAAACAAAAGAAGTTAAGTGGGCTGGCTCCAGACCAGCTCCTGTGAAGGAGAGAGGGACAATAACAGCTGGGAAAGCCTTTAGAGCAGCCAACAGGGCAGCCATGCTCCTGCCCCAGGGAGAGCCCAGGAGGGGAAAGAGAAAACAAATGTATTAAGGTGAAGACCATGTTATCAGTGTGAGAGGGCTCCTGGAAGGGCAGAAGACAGTTCCCAGTCACACCTGGGAGGCACATCATTGGGAGTCACCTCCTGCTAGCAGAGGACCCTCCTGTGTGCACCGCCCTGCTGTTTCTGCCTCTGGGGTGGAGGATTCCACAGTCTGAATTTGTTTTCTCTCGGCAATGAGGATGTGTCCTTTCTTGGGAGCAGGGACTGAGCAGTAGAGACAGCCTAGAGCACTCAGTGCATGTCACTTTGCCCTTGAGAACAACATATTCTTTATGAGTGTAAATGAATCAGAAACATGGGTGAGATTTCTCTGCCCGGTTTGAGTAGTTCAGCCTCACTCACATCCCCAGGCACTACCCTCCAAAAGGATGCTTGGAATGTAAAGGTTAGTGACAAGATCCCAGGATGCCCTAGGGCAGGGAGATGTGTCACAGGTGTAGACCTCACCCTCAACCCTGCATCCCACCCCACAGCAAGGCCTCCATCTGAATCTCCCCAGGCAAGCAAGGAGTTCTCCCTGTGCGACCATCTCCTCCCCCTCAGCTGTGTGCGTTCTCATTCAATGACAGGTTGAGCCTACAGGTGTGTACATACATTGTGTGAGCATATCCCTGTTCTCAGAGGATGGTATGAACTAGGAGACCAAGCTATACAAAGAACATAAACAGACAATGTGCATTTTTACTGACATGATGACATCTTCCTAGAGGCAAGGTAACTTATTAAATTTCACAGAAATACTAGTATTAGATAGTTGAACACTTATAGCAAAACTGAGCCACAGGCTTTCAGCATCAAAGTCCCAGGTGTAAGAGAGAATGTTGGTTAAGCACCTGTTAAGGATGGAAGAGGTAGCAGCCTCCTAGTTTTGATGCCGATCTTGCAATCAGCACCTATGTTTCAGGCAGAGCAAGCAACCCAAACTGGACTAGGTTTTATCACTGAATATGGATCAAAAAGGCAAAAGTCAGGACCAGGGAGGCCTAAGGAGATAGCTCAGTGGGTAAATGCACTTGCTAGGAAAGTGTGAAGATCTGAGTTCAAATCCCAGCTCTATGGAAAAAGCCAGGCATGACTACATGTGCACCTGCAATCCCAAAGCTGTAAAGAGTAGAGACAAGAGGATCACTGAGGATCAGCTCCAGCTTCTGAGGAAGAACCTGTGGTGGTTAAAATGAAATGCCTCACCCCATAAGAACACTCCGTCCACATTTGTTTGGGAGGCTTGGAAAGTATGGCTTTTTTGGAGGAAGTGCTTCACCTAGGGTGGGTGAGCCCTCAGCTTGCAGCTTCCAGTTCCAAACCCCATGCTGGCTTGCTGCACCACATGTCCCACTCATGATGAGTGTGGACCCATATTTCTCTGGAACTGTAAGGCCAAAACAATCCTTTCTTCCACAAGTTGCCTTGGTCATGGTGAGTTTTTTCGGTTTGTTTTGTTTTTTCCCTTTTTATTTATTCTTCTTCCATATATTATATCCCTACTGTAGTTTCCCCTCCCTCTCCTCCCCTCCCCCAGTCTCTCTCTCCCCTACCTACCTCTGCCTCATCCCTGTAACCTCTACACCCATCACACACACATCTTCCCCCCTTTATCTCCCCCAGAAAAGAGCAGACCATACATGGATCTCAACGAAATACAGGCTAACAAGCTACAATAAGACCAGGCACATACTCTCACATCAAGGCTGGGCAAGGCATCCCAAGAGGAAGAAAAGGGTCCCAAAGGCAGGCAAAAATGTCAGAGACAGCCCTGCTCTACAGTTAGGATTCCCACAAGAACTCAAAGTCACACGACCATAACATAGATACAAAGGACCCAGGTCAGACCTATTCAGGCTCCCTGGTCTCTGTGAGGCCACTTGAGTCCTAGTCAATTGATTATGTGGGGAGTGTTCTCTTATTGTTCTTGGTCCCTCTGGATCCTCCAATCCTTTCTTCTCCTCCTCCAAAGGACTCTGGGAGCTCTGTCTAACATTTGGATGTGGAACTCTGCATTTGCTGCATGGTATTTTAACACAATAGAAAAGTATCGAATAAAGATCCTATCTCAAGAGAACAAAGCAGAGAGTAACAGAGCAGGATGCATGAGACAAGACTTCAGGCTGATGGCTAAGGTGTGAACTCAGTTGGCACAATACTTGCATTGCAAGCATAAGAACCTGGGTTTGATCCTTGGGTCCTATGTAAAGCTAGGCATTGTCCCAGTGCTGAGAAGGAGATAAGTGGCTTCCCTGGGGCTACCCATCCAGCCATATATCAGTGGTTCCAGGCTAATGAAAGTATCTCTCAAAAAAGTAAGAAATGAGCCAAGAGTGGTGGCACATGCCTTTAATCCTGGGACTCAGGAGGCAGAGGCAGAGGCAGAGGCAGAGGCAGAGGCAGAGGCAGAGGCAGAGGCAGAGGCAGAGGCAGAGGCAGAGGCAGAGGCAGAGGCAGAGGCAGAGGCAGAGGCAGAGGCAGAGGCAGAGGCAGAGGCAGAGGCAGAGGCAGAGGCAGAGGCAGAGGCAGAGGCAGAGGCAGAGGCAGAGGCAGAGGCAGAGGCAGAGGCAGAGGCAGAGGCAGAGGCAGAGGCAGGCATATCCTGATACATTTTAAGCCAGCCTGTTCTACAAAGTGAGTTCCAGGACATCCAGGGCTATACGCAGAAACCCTGTTTCAAAAAGAAAACAATGTAAAAAAGGTATAGCCTAAGGGATGACATCTGAAGTGTCCTCTGACCTCTGAAAACATACCACATACAGAGAGAGAGAGAGAGAGAGAGAGAGAGAGAGCCATTCATACATGTTTACCTACATATATAAAAAATTCAGATTTATTCAGAAGAAAATATTCACAGAAGTCTCTCTGTTGGCAAAATAGCTCCAAATCATTACAAATGCTACATGAATGTCAGGATGAGTACTGCACAACTCATGTGTAAGGAGTAAACCTCTTTCTTGATATTTGCTACCTGTTTATTGTTAGATAAGTCCCTCAACTCCTCTGAGCAATTTTCTAACACAAGATCCCATGTGACCAGTGCAGCTATTGTACCAAAAGCACCCAGCTCAGAAGGAGTCTTACTTGTGATGACCACATGCAGAACGGAGAACTTCTCAATTGCGCTTTCAAACCAAGTATGCTGATTGATTACATTTTTTGCAATCTTCAAACCAAGTTGGAATCATCAAGGAAGAGGGGTCCTCAGATGAGAAAATGCCTCCATCAGATTGGCCTGTTGGTAAGTCTGTGGAGCATTGCTTTGGCTAATGATGAATGTAGGCATCCCCAGCCCAAGTGTTGCTTGTGCCACCCCTGGGCAGGTTGTCCTGGAAGGTATAAGAAATGTGGCTGGATGTGAGCCAGGACAGCAAGCTCGTTGGCATGGGTCCTCTGTGGTCTCGGCTTCCCTCAGTGATGCACCACGGCATAGAAGTATACATCACATACATCTTACTTTCCCCCAGGTTAATTCTGGTCATGGTGTTTGTCACAGCAACAGAAACCTACTTTAAAAATCAGACCTGACTCTTCCCAACTCTGAGCTGAACTTCTGACATATTCTTTGGGCTTAGATATAAAGGGTCCATCCCATATGCCAGGATAGAGTCTCATTCCTTGTCCTTGAGTCCTTATCTCTGACTATGCTACCGTGTCAGTCAGTTCTCTGTCACCATGAGAGTAGATAGCTGTCTTGAAGGCTTTTCTCCATGGTCAATTGGCCCTATTGGTGTGGAACCATGGCATCCAGGAAGTAAAAGAAAGAAACAGGAAGGAGACTAGGTCCTAATACTCACTTCAGACCACACTCCCAATAAACTAACTTCTTCTCACTGGGCCCCAGCTTCTTTTGTGCGTGTGTGTGGTATATGTAGTGTGTGTGCATGTGTAGGTGCACTTGTCCGTGAGGGTGTATGGATGTCAGAGGTCACGGTCAGGATCTCTTTACTACTCAATTCCCCACCTCATTTTCAGGCAAGGTCTTTCAGTGAGCCTGAGGCCTGATGTCCAGTAATCTCCAGGGACCCACTAGTCTCTGACCCCTTGAGCTCTGACATTATCTCTTGGGGAGTACCAAGCCAATAGCTTATATTCCAGAAACTCAACACTACCCCACACTCAATGGGCCTCTTTTCAACGTTTTCCTTATCTTTGTTTTACTTAAGCAAAATAAATCAAAATTATTTGTTCTACATGGTACCCTCCCAAAAGTCTACCAGTTCTAGCTAGATACAATTTCCTACATTTTTTTTCCAAGCATGCCCAGTTCTGACCTACCCCCAGTGTAGTCCTGAACTGTTTTCATACTTGTCTTCTTTTGAATATTCCCAAATTCTAGCTTTCTTTCACGATGCCAATGCCCTTGGACTCATTAGGAAGGTTAATCTTGACTTTTAACCTACACAGGATGTGCCATCACCTCAGAGCATGTTTGTGAGCAAGTTTCTAAATTGAGTTAGTTGAGGTGAGAAGAACCACCCTAATCTGAGGAGCACCTCCCATGGGCTGGGGCTGTGGAGTGAATATAAAGGAGAAAGTGAACTGCACACCAGAATTCATCTCCCTGTGCTTCCTGACTGTAGATGTCCTGTGGCCGGCGGTCTCACAGTCTTGCTGCCGTGCCTTCCCCACCATGATGGACTGACTGTGTATCCTTAGATAAAATAAACCCTTCCTTCTTTCAGTTGCCTTTCTCCTGTTATTTTGTTACAACAAGAAAATAATTCCCAGCATACTCCTTCCTATGATAGTCCCCCCTTTTATGATTACTCCAGCACACCTGTCACCCTACCATACTACTGTGTGACAGCATCAGAGCTCACTATGGCTTCACACTCTGAGAACATAAGCACCGTGAGGGTAGGAACTATGCTGTGCTAAACATACTCTGAAGTGAGAAACAGGTCAGTGTTTTATCATCAAAAAAAGTAGGAAAGAGTGCTGGAGAGATGACACAACAGCTTTGTACTGTTCTTATGGAAGACTGGAGTTAGCTCCCAGAATCCACATCAGGCACACAGCAAGCAGAAACTTCAGATCCAGAGAATCTATCTGACTCTGGCTATTGCAGGAACCAGCACACACACACACACACACACGTACATGCACACACACACACCGCACATACAAACACATACACAGAGAGAGAGAGACAGAGACAGATGGAGAGAGACAGAGATCAAAATAAAACATTTTAGAAACATTAGAAAGTGGGTATGTAATCCAATTTTACTCATTTTAAAAAGATTTTGCTGCTGGATAGGTTCTTAGGCTTCGTGAGCCTATAAACCCCTTTGTTTCTGGCATCTTTGGTGAACAACAATGGAAAATGAGGAGTAGGGTCAAAGGAACACACACATGGCCTCAAAGAAACACAGTCAGGTGCACCCTCAGAAAGTGTCTCCTCGTTTCCCTCTTGTGCCAGACCTTGGTCTCAGGTGATGTTGTAAAATTGCTAAGGACAAGGAGGCCACAAAGAGCTGGAAGGTTGAGCATGAATCTCCTAGCTGGGAATTGTGTGGCTGAGTCTGGATTTCTGAAGCATGACTTGTTTTCCTTAGATCAGTGCTCCTCAACTTGTGGGTCCCAACCCAACCCTTTTGGGGGTCAAACATAAGGCCCATTCATAGGGGCCACCTAAGACCAAGACCATACACACACAGGAGCTTTTAAAGGCCATGTATGACATGATTTCATTACTATGAAATGTATAGGATATGCCATCTATATCTGAAAGCAAAATTGTGTTTCATATAGATAAGGGTATAGTTTTTTGGGCAAGGGGTGCCTATAAAAATGTTATTTAATGACATAAGCAATGGTTAAACAACTTGTATACCTTTTTTGTAAAGCATTGACTTTTAAATTATTTTGCATATTTACTGTGTGTGCGAGCAAAGGCCCAGATGTCAGGTGTCAGACAACTTACAGAACTCTGTTCTCTGCTTCTACCTTGTGGGTTCCGGAATCCAATTCATGTTCTTAGATTGTAACAGGCATGTTTTCCAACTACTTCATCTCACCAGTTTCTCAACTGTACACTTTTAAAAGGTAAATTTTATGATAAACAAATTAATGCTATGTTTTTAAAGAAAATAACAAACATTGAATTAGCACGAAGCCCAGTGGATATAAATGCTGTGAAAATTCTACTGTGACTGGATTTACCATTATTGAAAGGTGTAGGAGAGAAGAAAAGCATTCAGTGAGGGGTGAAACTCAGGCTATTCACTTGTGTTTGTTTTTATTTATCTTGTGTGTATGTGCACATGTGTGTGGGTGCCTATGATGGTGATGCACATACACCTATGTTGATGGGTGGGTACGTGTGTGCATGTATGCAGTGGCCAGAGGTTAACTTTGGGTGTCTCCTTTAGTTACTCTCTACCTTGATTTATTTTCTTATTTCTTTTATTAGTGTGTATGTGTGGGGTGTCTGTACACATTTGGTATGTGGATTCACATGCCTGTGAATATACACACGGAGGCCACTGAGTGTCCTGTTCTTTCAATTCTGGCCCTAGTTCTTTGAACCAGAGTCTCTCATTCTGGGGGTTAGGCAGGCAGCCAGCAATCCTCTTGACCCTCCTGTCTCTGACCACACCCCACTCCCACTGCAGTGCAGGCATTACATATGTGCATCCACATCCGGTTTTTACATAAGTGCTGAGATCTAAATTCTGGGTCCTTATGCATGCACAGCAAGAGCCTTTATCCACATATGCTAGGCCAGCTGGCCACCTAAACATAGGATCCAGCCTCTCTGGAGCTAGCGTTATAAACACTTGCCACTAGAGCAAGGTTTTGTTTGAATGGGTTCTGGGGAAATAAACTTGGTCTTTATTTCTGATTGAGCATCTTCTTAGCCCAGACCCTGAGTGCTCAATTCACCGATTATGCTGAGTGACCTTGGGCTAGTTATTTCAGCTCTTTTTTTTTTATCCAGCTTCTGCAGAGGTTAGCCCACAGGGAGCCCACACATCCTGCAGACAATGCCAGGTAGCAGCACACACAAAGCTTCTTTGCACGGTGCTTCCTGGCCTGTTGGAAACAGCCAATAAGCTAGAATCCTCTTCCTATTAAATCTCATTCCTGCAGTAATTCTCAGAACCCAGCTGGAGCTGGCCAAGAGTTGGGCTTGCATCCCTGGAACTAATGAGAACCCAGCAGGGATTCGGGTTGGGTCCTATCTTGTGAAGGATGCCCCAGAGAGCCCCTGATGCAGACTAAGCAGGAAGGGGAGTGAGAGTCACCAGAGGAGGAAACACAGAGACCAGGGCAGCAAGGCACACCATGCAAATGCATGAAGTAGGTCTCAGCAGCCAGACTGCAGTCTGAGTGAAGGGACAGGGACCATGCAAAACAAGCAAGGTCGGGATCTGGTACAGAGACGGATGATGGATCAGAGTAAAAGGTGAAAAGACAATGGTGGAAGGGCTCAAAGCAAGGCTCTGCCTGTCTATTAAAATATGCTAAACTACAGCTGGGATGATCTAGTAAAGTGCCTGCTCCACAAGCAAAGGACCTGTGTTTCGATACCAGCACCCACAAATAAGCTGCTTTGTAGTGGAATCTGTAACCGTAGACCTAGGCCTGGTGGGTGCCAAAGTCAGGTGGTTCTCTAGAGCTAATTGCCTATCCAGTCTACCTACATCAAAGACCCTGTTTCACAACATTGGGTGGATGACTTTGGAGATTATTCAGTGGGTAAAATGATTATTGTGCCAGCATTGAACCTGAGTTCATATTCTCAGAACTGGATCAAAGCCAGGTGTGATACTGTGCATCTATAATGCAGAATTCCTGCAGGAAGATGGGGAAGGGGTGTGTGTGTGTGTGTGTGCAGAGATGGGAGAATCTCCAGCAGCTCACCAGCTAATTAGCCTGACTTACGCAGAAGGAAAACAAACAAACCAAGAGACATGGTAGAAGGTGAAGATCTACACCTGAGGTTGTCCTCTGAAGTCTCCATGTATACCATGGCATATGCATAGCTATACTTGTACACATACACACACACACCACACACACTGAAAACACTCATAGATAAATGGTAGAGATAGATAGATAGATAGATAGATAGATAGATAGATAGATAGATAGATAAAATATAGAGACATAGAAGATAGTTAGATAGATAGATAGATAGATAGATAGATAGATAGATAGATAGATGATAGATAGATAGATAGATAGATAGATAGATAGATAGATAGATAGATAGATAAAATATAGAGACATAGAAGATAGATAGATAGATAGATAGATAGATAGATAGATAGATAGATAGATAGAGGGATTGATTGATAGATAGAAGATAGATGCATGGATAGAAACATACATAGATACATAGATGATAATAATAGGTAGATACATAGATAGATAGATAGATAGATAGATAGATAGATAGATAGATACACAGATAGAGAATAATAGGTAGATACATAGAAGATGATAGATAGATAGATAGATAGATAGATAGATAGATAGATAGATAGATAGATAGATAGATAGCAGGAAGTGATGGAGATGGAATCTTGACATTGCCTCTGACTTTCAATTGCATGTGCACACCACACACACACACACACACACACATGCATAAAGACACTAAACTAGATTGGATCTAAGACCTGATATCTGTTACCCTCAACTAGTCTGTAAACCATTCCTCCTGTCATAGAAGCCTACGGAATGGGAGAGGGGGAAGGGCAGAGTAGGTCCTAGGGACCTGGACATCATTAATCATCACCATCCCTCCCAAGACAATGCAGTTCGGTGTGCAGCAGCTGGGAGTGGGAAATCCTTCCCTGGACATTCTCCATGTCTTATCCTACAGCCCAGCAGTGCTGCTGCCAAAAATGTCACCAGAGTAAATTTAAGGACAAAATGCACTGATTTGTTAAACTCGCAATCTTTGAAAGGTGCATCTTTACTCAGAGCTGAAATTATTGCATTGATAAATGTCTGTCTTTGCCTGCCAGCCACAGCCCAAAGGGTGGGGGCAGAATTTGATCCTATGAAGAAATCCTCCTAGCTGTCTCTTAATCTAGTCTGTGATCAATATTCATGCTGTTGAAATACTTAAACTCTTCCTCTGATTTGTAATCCATATACATATGAATTCATTCCAAAGGCCAGATGCAGGACAGTGCAGTATCCCCAGATATTATCAGGAAAGATTGCAGCTAGGGAGGTAGTTCAGTGGGTAAGAACATTTGCTATGCAAGCATGAGTATCTGAGTTTGAATCCCCAACACTGTTGGGCATGGGTGCATGCATGTCTGTAAACCCAGAACTGTGAGGTATTGAAATACAAGGATCTTTGAGGCTTGCTAGCTGCCAGACTGACTTCAGTGAGAGACTGTATCAAGGAAATAAGATGCAGAGGGATAAAGAAAGACACTGTATATCTCTACACACACACACACACACACACACACACGGTCTTCATAAGAACACAGGCATATTTGAGCACACACATATACTACATGGACTCACACACCATAGTGTCAGGGAGAATGAGAGGGTTTATTTTATTATGATATACACAGAAGGTTCTTGGTCAGCATAATAAATGACACCAGGCTCCAAACAGGGGGGCATAATTCAGATTTTCTTCCTTCATTCTTCAGCAGAGCTCAAAGGCCATTGGATTTCAAGGCTGAGCAAGCACATGTGTTTTTGTTTAGGACTTGCAACTGCAGTGATGTCCAGGCTGTTTCTTAGGGACCTGGCCTGTAAAGCCCAGCCGAGCTTGGGTTTGCAGCAGTGTTTCAATAATTTCTCCTTTCAGGAGAGCATCCTGTATCCCCAGGCAGAGACTAAGGTTTAGAGCCTGCTGGGAACCAACTATAACAAAGCCTTTGGCAACCCAGAGGATGCTGGGTCCTCTGTTGGCAGCCGTCCATCTCCTGATTTGCACATTCGTCCACTTCACTGGGTGACACATATGCCCACTTACCTATTCAAATTTAGATCCCACTGTGCAAGTCTGTTGGCACACATTTCCCACACACTCCCTGAACACACATCCACACATACTCAAGTATGTCTGCACACATATAGTTGAAAATACTGGGGCTGGAGAGATGGATCAGTGGGGAAACTGCTCACTGTGCAAATGTGAGGACTCAAGTTCAAACCCCAGAACCAGTGTGTGTGTGTGTGTGTGTGTCCGTGTGTCCTTATACTCTCATGAGGGAATAGAAAGCTTTCTGAACAGTAAGCCTGGTCTACTCCACAGTGAACATGAGACCTTCTCTTAAGCAAGATGGAAGGAGAAGGCTGATGATAACCTAGATTGTTAGCTGACCTCTACATGGGGTGGAGAAGTTTAAAAGCCACAATAGACAACCCTCTCCAAATATTCACACACAAGCACACACACACACACACACACACACATGCTGACATGACCATGTTAGTTCTCCCACCAAAGGCATGGATTCTATCATGATTTTGTGGCATTCATATTATATTACAGCTGTATAAATCATCCTGCAGACAGTTGCACCGTTATTGAACTGACAGTTCTTAGGAGACATAACGAAAGCAATACCAGCATGTGTTTCACCAGGGCCGCTTAGACACTGCACTTTACTCTTTCACAATCGGGAGAGGCAAAGTGTTGTTTGAAGTGTAACTGCAGTCTGACCAGGTATGGAAATGGGAGGAACCAATACTAAGTAATGCAAGCCAGTGGATAAAAGCTGATTTGGACACTAGCAACTTCTTTATTTTTTAACCTCTATGTCTGTGTGTGGTGAATTTGCATGTGCTTTGTGTGTGTGTGTGTGTGTGTGTGTGTGTGTGTGTTAGTCAGAAGATAATCTATGTCCTCCACTTCCTCCTAGTTTGAGCCAGTATCTTTTTGTGATGTCTAGCCTTGTAACATGCCAGGAAAGCCAGTCCACCAGCTTTGGGGGATTCTCTTGTCTGTCTCATGGCTGGTTATACAAGTACTGTCCAGTGACTTATATGGGTCCCAGTGATCCGACCTCGGGTCCTCACACTTACACAGCAAGCACTCTACCAACTGAGCCATCTCTCCAGGCCTCTGGCAACTTCTGAAGGTGAGAGTGAAAGACATGAGGATGTGAGGGTCCTGTTGCATCAACCTTGCACAGTTCTGGGCATTCATGGGTGCCTTCTAGTCTGAGGGTATTATTTGCTAACAGGCTTTCAATGGTTCCAAACGAGCCCTGTGCTTATGGATTTTCTAGGTTGATGAAACCACACCTTGGAAAAGAAACAAGAATTTTGAAGCCATTCACCAAAGACCAAACACCCAATTTACAGACAGCCAGGGCAAGTCTTAGTGGGTTATAAATAGTTGGCAGTGGAATTTATAATTTTCTTCAAAACAGCATTGAAGAAACCTTTCTGTTTCCACTTACTCCTACTCCTAAGTAGGACCTCACATACCTGCTTCTGTCCACCGTCCACCTTATACCCTAATAGGCAGACTCTTCTACCTCTGACCCCAGGAAACAGGAAGCAAGTGGCAAGTGTAGTCTGGTTTTTTTTGTTTTGTTTTGTTTTGTTCAAGGTTTCTCTCTCTCTCTCTCTCTCTCTCTCTCTCTCTCTCTCTCTCTCTCTCTCTCTCTCTCTCTCTCTCTCTCTCTCTCTCAGGCTCCATTAACTGGTGAGAGCTATCCCTAGCCAGAGAAGTTGGAGTGGGAGATTAGGAGTGGGTTGGGATGTGGGGGTGGGAATGGAGAAGCCTAGTGCTGCCTGGAATTCCAAAATGGGAAAGAGACCTCAGCTGCTTTCATATGGAAATTGGCCTGGAAGCTGACTTTGTCTCTGCACAGAACCCTAGCCAACACCAAGTTCAGTGAACCTAACACACTGTTCATTCAGCCATTGAAACCCAGCAGAAGAGCAGGCAGGGAAGGGAGGGTGGAGGGGCAGAGGCTCCCCTTTCTTCTGGGCTTGGTTCCGGAGGAGGCCAAAAGAAAGTTTACCAGGGAAGCAATTTGAAGGCAAAAGTCCACTCTAAAGTGAAGGTGAGTTTGCACTGGCTGTAAGTGGAAGAAGGGGAGAAAAGAAATGGGGGTGAGGTGGGGGGTGTCCATGATCTGCAGCTGACCTTGAATGGGTTAATGTGCTCAGTGTGTCCTAAAGAAGGAGAGGCCTTGCTGGAACCAAGCTCCCGCAGAGGCACAGCCGCACCCTTCAGAAGACTCTTAATGCAAATGTTAATGGAATTTCTCAGGTTTCCTCTGGATCTGCCTTTGCGGCTGGTGTGTTTGTTCCCAGCCTCACTGAGAGTCAAGGAAGCACCTGAATCCACAAGAGGCTAATGCACTTCTTAGATACTTTTGGGGGGGAGACGAGTTTCCTGTCTTTTGTCCTTGATTTATTATTGCTTTTATTTGTTCTCCTCCATTTAGTTCATTTTATTCTGATTTTAAAAGAACAGCTCGCAGGCCCTCCTATTTTCATGGAAATTGCTCAGCAATAACAATTTCAGATAGCTCGCAGAAGAATAGTCATCATGCCAGGGCCAGTTCACCCAAGATGCTTTGCAGGCATTTCACATAACAATTTACTAATTAATGGCAAATTAAATGGAATTTAGTAAGAAGAATCAGAGGTTAGAGTGCCGATATATATTATGTATAAAAAAAGGTATGCAAATATCTTCAGCCCATTTGTGGTTCATCAGTGGGAAATAATAGCTTTTCTGCTCAGAGCCCTCACAGACAGAAGGGCTGTTGCATAGAGGCAGAACTTCAAATTACATATAATTCTAATTTTCTAACAGTTTCTTTGATTATACTTTGTGCCTCCATTTTCCAGATACAATGAACTTCGTCTTCCTTGTTTTAATAGTTTAGAGTTATGGAAAGTCACCTATACTTTGCTGCTTATATTAACTGCATATTGAAGGCTAGAAGTCATGTTTGGGAAAGTTTTTACTATTGACCTAGTTAGCTTTGATTGTCGACTTGGCACAACCTAGGAGCCTCAGTTAGGATTAGCTTATGGGAGGTCTGTGGGGGGTTTTCTTGATTGTTAATTGATTTAGGAGGGGCAAGCTCACTTTGGGCAGCACTTTTACCTGGGCTGGTGGCCTTGTGCTGGGTAAGAAGTCTAGCTTGCGAGCCAGCAACCAGGTTTTCCAATGGTCTCTACTTCAAGTTCCTGTTTGAGCTCCTGTCCTGACTTCCCTCAGTGATGGACTATGACCTAGAAATATAAACTCAATGAATCCTTTCTTCTCCTAAGTTACTTTTAGTCAGAGTGTTTTACCACAGTGACATAATAAAACTAGAACAATCACTGATTCCAATCTCCTACAGTAGATCCAGTACATACTGGAAAACTACAGGCTTTCTGCTTTTGTAAATAAAGCTTTATTGGAATACAACTACATGCATTTATTTGTAGATTGCTTAGGGTTGCTTTTGAATCACTAATGCCACGTATATTTGAAGCACATAACGACTGCAACATTTCTAATCTGGCCTTTAGTATACAAAACTTGCAACTTGTTTCATAGGTAAAAGTGGAGAGAGAGAATATTTATAATGAAGAGCAAATAAAACATTTTAATAAAAATATTGCAAAGAAATTAAAAGACTTACTATTATCCATAAAATTCTATAAATGCTTATCATTATTCCAACAAATCTCTCAAGCATTAATGCACGTGCGTATGTGAGTCTCTCTCTCTGTCTCTCTCTCTCTCTCTCTCTCTCCCCCCCCCCCCCGTGTGTGTGTGTGTGTGTGTGTGTGTGTGTGTGTGTGTGTGTGGTGAGAGGGGTGACTTTCTTCTCTCTGGTCCCTTTCTGTAGACCAACCAATAGTCAGCTCCTCTGAAGTGAACACCAGCCACAAGAAAAACCCACTTGTGCATCAGTGGCATAGCTATTATGGGGCTAACCAATTACTTTGCATTTAGATTTGAAGTGGCTCCATGAGAAGGAGTTCACATCTAGTACTGTAAATTCAACCTGGTCGAAAGTCCATGGCTGGTGAGGTAATAGACCCTAAAAAGAGTAAAAAGGGGGGGGGGGACACAGACCACACTAATAAAGAAGAAAATTTTTATCAGGAGATTAAGTTTGTCTCATCTGAAAGCATACGTTTCCCAAGTCAAATACGATGATTAACTAAACATACATCAGTTAATACATGTTTACTATGTACTATGTCTAACTTTGTGAGATAATGTATCTATTTGGATTTCCATCATAGATTTTGTTCTACCATGGCAACCCCATGGCAGATTATAAAAAAGAGAGGCAAATTTGCCAAGCTCTCTAAGCCCTCAACTCAGGCCTCTTAGCAATCTCTCCTTCTCATTTCACAGGACTTGCTGACACAAGTTACAGTCAGTTCATAGTAGAGTCCCTCAGTTAGTTAGTTAGTTAGTTAGTTAGTTAGTTAGTTAGTTAGTTAGTTAGTTAGTTTTGGTTGGTATGTATTAGGGGGAGTCACTCAACTCTCTATCAGGCACTACAAGTACATGACATAAAGCAACCCCTAAAGAACAGAGGTTTCTTTTAGCTCATTGATTTGGAGAGTTTAGCCATGATCCAGGTCTCTCAGAAACTTTATTTAAAAAGAAAAGATTTATGTCATTCCAGACCCGGGATGAGGCAGTGTATACCACTGGGGAGCTGTTGATGGAGAAAAGCTGATCACCTCATTGCCAGGAAGCAGAAAAGAGGGGAAAAGACTGATATACCCTGCAAAGGGCACACCTCACTCAGGAGTACACCTTAGAGTTCCCACCACCTCCAAATGCCACAGTAGGGATTAAGGCTCTGGTGTTTGGGGGAAATATTCCAAACTCTAGGAGTGAAGAAGCAGAAATCCATCATAAGGAGCACACACACAGAAAGAAAGGAGGAGCACACACACAGAAAGAAAGGGAGGAGCACACACAGAAAGAAAGGAGCACACACACAGAAAGAAAGGAGGAGCACACACACAGAAAGGGAGGAGCACACACAGAAAGAAAGGAGGAGCACACACACACAGAAAAAAGGGAGGAACACACACAGAAAGAAAGGAGGAGCACACACACAGAAAGAAAGGAGGAGCACACACACACAGAAAAAAGGGAGGAGCACACACAGAAAGAAAGGAGGAGCACACAGAGAAAGAAAGGAGCACACACATAAAGAAAGGAGGAACACACACACAGAAAGAAAGGACGAGCACACACACAGAAAGAAAGGGATGAGCACACACACAGAAAGAAAGGGATGAGCACATACACAGAAAGAAAGGAGGAGCACACAGAGAAAGAAAGGAGCACACACACAGAAAGAAAGGAGGAGCACACAGAGAAAGAAAGGAGCACACACACAGAAAGAAAGGAGGAGCACACACACAGAAAGAAAGGACGAGCACACACACAGAAAGAAAGGGAGGAGCACACACACAGAAAGAAAGGCAGATTTTTGCCTTTATTTGTTTGTGGTAGGATCTCATGTAGTCCATGCTGGCCTCAAACTCACTATGTAGCTGAGGACATTGAACTTCAGATCCTCCTGCCTGACTCTCAAGCCCCACACCACTCTGCCTGGTTTAATTTAATGCTGGGCCGAAACTCAGGGCTTCCAACAAGCTAGGAAGGCACTCTATCAACTGAGCCACACCCACAGCCTTTTATCTTTAAGTCACACCAGTACTTGTTTCAAAGTTGCTGGGGAAGGAAGAGCTGGCTAGCTGATTGATTCATAACTCACTGTTGAAACCCCTCCTCACACCCAGGCCCTAAATCCCGACTGCTCAGTTGTCAATTGA